>NC_135250.1:31965355-32682855 GCF_964204865.1 Styela clava | reverse complement strand
GGTATGGAGCGCTCAATTCCTCGGTGGTGGGCGGGCGAGAGAGTGCTGCGTCGCCGGCATTGGCGTCGAGAAAAGCCGAGCCGAAAAGAGTCGAGTGACTGCACGTGAAAGCATACTAACCTAACCCTAGGTAAGGCTTGTAAGAGCGAAAGACAGTAAAAAACTCGGATGAGCCAAGAAAGAGCGGCGTGCGGGATGGGATGGAGCGCTCAATCCCTCGGTGGCGGGCGGGTGAGAGAGTGCTGCGTCGCCGGCATCGGCGTCGAGAAAAGCCGAGCCGAAAAGAGTCGAGTGACTGCACGTGAAAGCATACTAACCTAACCCTAGGTAAGGCTTGTAAGAGCGAAAGACAGTAAAAAACTCAAATGAGCCAAGAAAGAGCGGCGTGCGGGATGGGATGGTATGGAGCGCTCAATCCCTCGGTGGCGGGCGGGCGAGAGAGTGCTGCGTCGCCGGCATCGGCGTCGAGAAAAGCCGAGCCGAAAAAAGTTTAAAGTACAAACGTGATGCTAATGAGCGAGCCGTTGTCTCGACTAATATGTAGGAGGCGCTCGATCGAGCGTCTGGCTTGAGCGCTTGTCGGCCTAGCAGAACGGTCGCATTGTTATGCCCGGGTTTTAGGCACCGCTGCAGGCGGCCGGCAGAGCTTTTGTTTGTGCGAAACTGAATGGATCGAGCTCGAGAGGGGGCGAGCAAAGACGAAACGCAAAGCGCTCCGCCTGGCACTGCCTAGCGAGAGCGGGGACGTCGCGGCCAGCGACTGTCGAAGCCGAGTACGGCCGCAGGCGATCGCCTCGGTCTTAAACGAATGCGACGAGCACGCGCCGGGCGGCCCAGCAAGGGCCGAGCGCAGCTGTCGCAGCTATCTGGTTGATCCTGCCAGTAGTGATATGCTTGTCTTAAAGGTTAAGCAATGCAGGTGCAAGTAAGAGTTCTCGTAAAGCGAAACTGCGAATGGCTCATTAAATCAGTCTTGGTTTATTTGGTCTCGTAAGCGAAGTGGATAACTGTGGTAATTCTAGAGCTAATACATGCATTAAGCGCCGACTTCGGGAGGCGCGCTTTTATCAGATCAAAATCGACCGGGTTCGTCCTGTGACGTTTGATGACTCGTTGGATAACCACGCGGATCGTACGGTCTCTGCACCGACGACGTATCATTCAAGTGTCTGCCCTATCAACTGTCGACGGTACGCTACGTGCCTACCTTTGTGATAACGGGTAACGGGGAATCAGGGTTCGATTCCGGAGAGGGAGCCTGAGAAACGGCTACTACATCCAAGGAAGGCAGCAGGCGCGCAAATTACCCATTCCCGACACGGGGAGGTAGTGACGAAAAATAACAATACAGGACTCTAACGAGGCCCTGTAATTGGAATGAGTACATCCTAAAACTCTTAACGAGTATCCATTGGAGGGCAAGTCTTGTGCCAGCAGCCGCGATAATTCCAGCTCCAACAGTGTATGCTAAAGTTGTTGCGGTTGAAAAGCTCGTAGTTGGATTTTGGGCGAGCGCCGCCGGTCCGTCGCAAGGCGTGTCACTGGTTGCGTTCGCCTCACCTTCGGTTCTCCGTCGGTGCTCTTGACTGAGTGTCGGCGGTGGCCGATAAGTTTACTTTGAAAAAATTAGAGTGTTCAAAGCAGGCTGTTCACCTGCATAGTGTTGCATGGAATAATGGAATAGGACCTCGGTTCTATTTTGTTGGTTTTCGGAGCACGAGGTAATGATTAAGAGGGACAGACGGGGGCGTCCGTACTCTGCCGTTAGAGGTGAAATTCTTGGATCGGCGGAAGACGAACTACTGCGAAAGCATTCGCCGAGAATGTTTTTTTTCAATCAAGAGCGAAAGTCAGAGGTTCGAAGACGATCAGATAACGTCCTAGTTCTGACTACAAACGATGCCAACTAGCGATCGGGAGGCGTTACCATGACGACCTTTCCGGCAGCTTCCGGGAAACCAAAGTCTTTGGGTCCGGGGTATGGTTGCAAAGCTGGAACTTAAAGGAATTGACGGAAGGGCACCACCAGGAGTGGAGCCTGCGGCTTAATTTGACTCAACACGGGGAAACTCACCCGGCCCGGACACAGGTAGAATTGACAGATTGAGAGCTCTTTCTTGATTCTGTGGGTGGTGGTGCATGGCCGTTCTTAGTTGGTGGAGCGATTTGTCTGGTTAATTCCGATAACGAACGAGACTCTGGCATGCTAAATAGTTACGCGACCTTCTCGGTCGGCGTCTAACTTCTTAGAGGGACTAGTGGCGTTTAGCCACACGAGATAACAGGTCTGTGATGCCCTTAGATGTCCGGGGCCGCACGCGCGCTACACTGAGTGAAGCAGCGAATGTCTAACCTAGGCCGAAAGGTCCGGGTAACCCGTTGAACCTCATTCGTGATTGGGATGGGGACTTGCAATTGTTTCCCTTGAACGAGGAATTCCCAGTAAGCGCAAGTCATCAACTTGCGTTGATAACGTCCCTGCCCTTTGTACACACCGCCCGTCGCTACTACCGATTGAATGGTTTAGTGAGATCCTTGGATCGGCGTGTCGAGAAGACGATCAAACTTGATCATTTAGAGGAAGTAAAAGTCGTAACAAGGTTTCCGTAGGTGAACCTGCGGAAGGATCATTACCGAAGGTGGTGGTAGGCCCCGGCCGACCGCGCACTTAATTGTCTTTGGGTGCCGCCGCGAGGGCGGCCGTCAATCGGGGTTCCGCCCCGTGCGACACGCGTAACACGTTGGCATAGCAAGGCAGCCGAGTGCGATGGTGGCTTCTGGGCACCGCGCTCGATGTGCCGCCGGCCCAGCCCGGCGGTCGCTCGGCGCCGTTTGTTGGTGTTTTTGTGCAGTTGTTGTCGGTGGTGGTTTTGTGGTCGATCCCACAGTGTGACGTCCGCGCGCTTCGGCGCCGGGCGAAATGTCGAGGGCGGCTCTTAACGGTGGATCACTCGGCTCGCGAGTCGATGAAGGACGCAGTCAAGTGCGAGAAGTAATGTGAATTGCAGAACACATTGAACGTCGACCTTCTGAACGCGAATTGCGGTCTCGGGTCAATCCCGGGACCGCGTCTGCCTCAGGGTCGCGTTCATCCTCACCCGAGGGCCGTCGTCGGGCCTCTGCAAAGACGGCCGGGCGTCGCCCCAAGTTGAAGCGGTCGCCGAGCTTTCTCAGCGCGTCCGCGTGTCCCGCCCACCGCCGGCCTCTCGACGTTCAACGACGTTCGAGGGGCGGGTCCAGGTCGGTCGGTCCGGTCACGAGATCAAGACCGACAGTGGGCCAAAGCGGCGACGGTACGCGCTCGGTCGGCGCCGTCGGCGACGACTTGCGATGCCAACGGGCCGTGGAAGAAGCGGCCCGCCTGACACATACGACCTGAGTTCAGGCGAGAGCACCCGCTGCATATTATTAAGGCGTGCGGGATGGGATGGTATGGAGCGCTCAATCCCTCGGTGGCGGGCGGGCGAGAGAGTGCTGCGTCGCCGGCATCGGCGTCGAGAAAATCCGAGCCGAAAAGAGTCGAGAGACTGCACGTGAAAGCATACTAACCTAACCCTAGGTAAGGCTTGTAAGAGCGAAAGACAGTAAAAAACTCGAATGAGCCAAGAAAGAGCGGCGTGCGGGATGGGATGGGATGGAGCACTCAATCCCTCGGTGGCGGGCGGGCGAGAGAGTGCTGCGTCGCCGGCATCGGCGTCGAGAAAAGCCGAGCCGAAAAGAGTCGAGTGACTGCACGTGAAAGCATACTAACCTAACCCTACGTAAGGCTTGTAAGAGCGAAAGACAGGAAAAAAATCGAATGAGCCAAGAAAGAGCGGCGTGCGGGATGGGATAGTATGGAGCGCTCAATCCCTCGGTGGCGAGCGGGCGAGAGAGTGCTGCGTCGCCGGCATCGGCGTCGAGAAAAGCCGAGCCGAAAAGAGTCGAGTGACTGCACATGAAAGCATACTAACCTAATCCTAGGTAAGGCTTGTAAGAGCGAAAGACAGTAAAAAACTCGAATGAGCCAAGAAAGAGCAGCGTGCGGGATGGGATGGTGTGGAGCGCTCAATCCCTCGGTGGCGGGCGAGCAAGAAAGTGCTGCGTCGCCGGCATCGGCGTCGAGAAAAGCCGAGCCGAAAAGAGTCGAGTGACTGCACGTGAAAGCATACTAACCTTACCCTAGGTAAGGCTTGTAAGAGCGAAAGACAGTAAAAAACTCGAATGAGCCAAAAAGAGCGGCGTGCGGGATGGGATGGTATGGAGCGCTCAATCCCTCGGTGGCGGGCGGGCGAGAGAGTGCTGCGTCGCCGGCATCGGCGTCGAGAAAAGCCGAGCCGAAAAGAGTCGAGTGACTGCACGTGAAAGCATACTAACCTAACCCTAGGTAAGGCTTGTAAGAGCGAAAGACAGTAAAAAACTCGAATTAGCCAAGAAAGAGCGGCGTGCGGGATGGGATGGTATGGAGCGCTCAATCCATCGGTGGCGGGCGGGCGAGAGAGTGCTGCGTCGCCGGCATCGGCGTCGAGAAAAGCCGAGCTGAAAAGAGTCGAGTGACTGCACGTGAAAGCATACTAACCTAACCCTAGGTAAGGCTTGTAAGAGCGAAAGACAGTAAAAAACTCGCATGAGCCAAGAAAGAGCGGCGTGCGGGATAGGATGGAGCGCTCAATCCCTCGGTGGCGGGCGGGCGAGAGAGTGCTGCGTCGCCGGCATCGGCGTCGAGAAAAGCCGAGCCGAAAAGAGTCGAGTGACTGCACGTGAAAGCATACTAACCTAACCCTAGGTAAGGCTTGTAAGAGCGAAAGACAGTAAAAAACTCGAATGAGCCAAGAAAGAGCGGCGTGCGGGATGGGATGGAGCGCTCAATCCCTCGGTGGCGGGCGGGCGAGAGAGTGCTGCGTCGCCGGCATCGGCGTCGAAAAAAGCCGAGCCGAAAAGAGTCGAGTGACTGCACGTGAAAGCATACTAACCTAACCCTAGGTAAGGCTTGTAAGAGCGAAAGACAGTAAACTTGAATGAGCCAAGAAAGAGCGGCGTGCGGGATGGGATGCAGCGCTCAATCCCTCGGCGGCGGTCGGGCGAGAGAATGCTGCGTCGCCGGCATCGGCGTCGAGAAAAGCCGTGCCGAAAAGAGTCGAGTGACTGCACGTGAAAGCATACTAACCTAACCCTAGGTAAGGCTTGTAAGAGCGAAAGACAGTAAACTCGAATGAGCCAAGAAAGAGCGGCGTGCGGGATGGGATGGAGCGCTCAATCCCTCGGCGGCGGGCGGGCGAGAGAGTGCTGCGTCGCCGGCATCGGCGTCGAGAAAAGCCGAGCCGAAAAGAGTCGAGTGACTGCACGTGAAAGCATACTAACCTAACCCTAGGTAAAGCTTGTAAGAGCGAAAGACAGTAAACTCGAATGAGCCAAGAAAGAGCGGCGTGCGGAATGGGATGGAGCGCTCAATCCCTCGGTGGCAGGCGGGCGAGAGAGTGCTGCGTCGCCGGCATCGGCGTCGAGAAAAGCCGAGCCGAAAAGAGTCGAGTGACTGCACCTGAAAGCATACTAACCTAACCCTAGGTAAGGCTTGTAAGAGCGAAAGACAGTAAACTCGAATGAGCCAAGAAAGAGCGGCGTGCGGGATGGGATGGTATGGAGCGCTCAATCCCTCGCTGGCGGGCGGGCGAGAGAGTGCTGCGTCGCCGGCATCGGCGTCGAGAAAAGCCGAGCCGAAAAGAGTCGAGTGACTGCACGTGAAAGCATACTAACCTAACCCTACGTAAGGCTTGTAAGAGCGAAAGACAGTAAAAAACTCGAATGAGCCAAGAAAGAGCGGCGTGCGGGATGGAATGATATGGAGCGCTCAGTCCCTCGGTGGCGGGCGGGCGAGAGAGTGCTGCGTCGCCGGCATCGGCGACGTGAACGTCTTGAAAGTATGACATATTTTTATCATATTTTTGTAATGTTGTATAATGTATATATGCGTTACAATCAATTTGATTTTGCTTTAATAATTTCTAAAGTACTTGAAAAATTTCAAACATTTATCGCAAAATTGTTTCTTTTGCCTAGGTGTCAACATAAAAAAGTTACGTCACTGACAGTAATTCAATGCTAAAATACGAAAACTTCTATACGATTTTAGTGGGTATTCAAAATTATTAATATAATTGCTTTATGTTAAAGTTTGAATGTTTAGATTTTAATTTTCTTCTGTAGACATCTTTACAAAAGAACCGTTAGCGCCATCGATTTTAACAAAACTATACAATGTGCAAATCCAATTTGCAACAAAGTTCAATCTAAGTTGACTCGAAAGAGACATCAGAGAATCCACGGACTGGAAGGAGGGGATATCGTAGAAAAGGGCAAAATATGCTTAAAGAATTTATATATCATTAGCTGAGATTGTACATCCCTTCTTAACACATACACATTCTCAAAAACAAACACAATATGCCTATGTTTATAGGTATGTTTTTTTTATGATTGTTGAATAGTACGAAGTAGAGCTACAGTAAAGTAGGGATACAAGACACCGACAGTTGCTAAATATGGGGTCAACAAAATTGAAGGATACTTCAATGGTTTGCTTTTGGTAACTGTACACCAGATATTAGAGACTGAAAATATCAAGTCTCGAGGCACCGTCATTTTAATGACAAATGAACTTTTTTGCAAATGGGTAGTGTTTAATTAACGAAATGTATCTGATGTAGAGTGGCAGCAGATCATCGAATGGGTCAATTTGGCGTCCTTGAGAACCGCTCGTGTACAAAAGATTTATATTTGGTATTGAAATGTTGCCCAATAATTTGTACACTTGGAAAGTATCGATGCTTAAAATTTCGGGAGCATCCATTTCGATTGAGTAAAGTCACGCCATGATTTCAAAATAAAAATAATTTGAAAATAATTGTTTTGTTTGAGTCAATAAAATTGCGGCCTCATGAGCACAGCATGTCAACACATAGTATTTGAGCATATTCTTGGGTTGAGAGTTTTTTCTACAAAAATTATCGCTTTACAAAATTTGAGTCGCTTGGAAAAAAGGTTGAAACCATGGCCCTAGGGTTCCGTCAGTACCGCCCAGGTGTTTTGTTATTGTTAAAGCTGTCACTTATTGAAGGTAATCTTGTTTTTACCATTTACGAGGGATTCTCCGAGCCTCCAGAAAGTTTCATTGGCTTTGTGACGGGCTTGGAAACCACTGGCAGGCACTGAGATCCTAGACATTGACTAAGTTATATCGTTTGCTTTTCACCAGTTGAACACGTTTTATTATAATAGAAATAATAATTCGTTCGAAACGTTGACTAAAGCAAATAGCAATTGTACATATATAACTAGAGACAGTCATTTCTCTACACCCTTCTTTAAGTGGTGAATAACTCTGTATAACTTTGTTGCCTATGAAATTTATTTTAACAGTAAAGCTTATGTCAAATATCGAAACGTCGAAGTAGCAGCGTTGAATGATGAATGACGATTCATTCAGTTACCTGAATGAAAAAACTTGGACGCAACTAACCACTGATGGGACTCAACACAGTGATTGCTGATAGAAGAATTGCAAGTTTGCTCAAAGCAAGTTTCCAACCCCTCAACTAAGAGTGGAAAGCGTATTTAAAGATGATCTCCAAGTTTGGTCAAATCAAGGTCTCGGAAGTGGGTCTAATGGATTGAATTTTAAATAAACAGTTAATCAGTGCCGATTTCCTTGTGCGTGTTGTAACTTCCAGTCCAGACAAGGGTTGAATAGAACATGAATAGACAACAACCTCTAATGCTAGAGCTGATAGTATATAAGCAGGATTCAAAAACCAAAACAGTCAAGAGTAATGGGACTAAAGAATGAGCTGTCCGTGTCTTTATTCAATACTGTGACTGTCAAAAATCTAGCATTAAAATACAATATTTAAATTCACTATAACACAAAATGTTTTAAAATATGTCTGAAACCTGCAGTGTACACAAAATAACCCAAAATTGGAGTATATTTTGCAACCAGCCAATGGTACTAAAACTATAATAATCTATAAATAGGATCTGAACTATTTATCAGTTTTTAACAAATTGATCAATTTGATAGAAATTTAGGATAACATTTCACATATCGTAACATACAATAATAAACTGTAAACTTTATCAACTTTTGACAGAGTGTTTGGTTCACTACGATTTAACATAGCACCCTCATTTAAGTCATTTTTGATCTATGTTACCTTTGATTTGTAGAAAATAATAAATGAACTTTCGATTATATTTATTACGGAAAACGTCAATGTTCAATAAAAAGGAACTTGTTGAACCGTTATAAAAACAACAAAAAAATTCTTTATGAACAACCATTTGTATTTGAATCCTCAGCACTAAGCGAACAATAAGTTCAATCGTTAGTGGATATTCGAAGGTTTACAATTGTTTGTTACGTGGTGTGGAAATAGCGAATATTTTCATCTTTTTATTTTTGGCTTTATTACTTGATTGCGAGGAACATCGCGCTTCTAAGTGAACTTCTCAATGTTTTGACGAGGTCGTACATCTATTAGCACCTTTTTATCTTTCTGATTTTTTTATTTTTCGGATTTGGAAAAGCATCGACATAGACAATAATTACAGGACCAGAGTATTTTCCCCTGATCAAACCATCCCGATTTATTACACACTGTTCCTTTTTAATCTCAAGTTTTTTTTGTCTCCTATATATCAAGACCATGCATCTGAAACAATTAACTAGCTAACTTATATCATGGATTATTATTGGATGAGATGACGTGGTTCTCCATATGATTAAGCTGTTTTATCGACTTTAATCTCCCCGGATTAAAAATCTATAAATG
This sequence comes from Styela clava, assembly GCF_964204865.1. Taxonomy (NCBI): domain Eukaryota; kingdom Metazoa; phylum Chordata; class Ascidiacea; order Stolidobranchia; family Styelidae; genus Styela; species Styela clava. The sequence goes on along the minus strand of NC_135250.1, from coordinate 32,674,048 downwards.
TAATTCTATGTTTCTATGCCACAATGTGCCAGGCTCGGGGATTACTCCAGGAAAATTTTTGTCTTATTTGGACAATTTAGATAAAACTGTTTTAAAATGCCAATTCTCCGATTAAGCTAATTTCTTAGTTTTCTGAGAAATAAATTTAGTTTCTATCTTTTTTAAAATATATCGATAACGTTTTTCAACACCATTTTATTAACAAAAAGTAGCATAATATTTCATATTATATTTCACGAATTTCATTTGTTAAGTTCAGTTCGTGGAAAATAGATTGTTCTAACAAATTGATCAGATTCAGAAACACATCTATAAATATATAATGAAAAAATTGTATATCACACTAACTCACACACAAGGAAAATAAAATACGAAAAAAATTTAATTTTCTGCCTGTTGCCGAATTTTAACTGCCCGGGAAGTTGTATACGAATTATGAAACTCGCATATTTTAAAGCGAAGACAATGCTGTTATTTATTTCAATTTTGATAATTTTTAACATTTTCTTTTATTTTTTTCAGGTCACACTGGAAATTTCAATTTATTTTTTAGCTTTTTTACCTATTAAATAACCAGAAATAGTTTTTTCTGGAAAATATACTATTTAATGGCGTGATTCAAAACAATTCAAAGCAAATACCAAAGCAAATATAATAAATCATCAATACTTATCATTTGAATAAAATGTAAACAGAGGCATGATTAATAAAACTTGTTCTTCGTAAAGTGAAGACAATGCTGTAATTGATTCTGATAATCTCTCGAATTTGTTATATTTTTCTTTAGGTCGTTCAGATCACAGGGAAACTCTAATTCAATGAAAATCGGAAAATATTTTAAATTCAAATCTCAAATAAAAACTAAAACTTGGATCCAAAAGTTGGGTTAATTAATAGATTATATTTGTAAAGGATTTGTCAGCAAAAATGTCCTAATTAATGAGCTTATTTTATCTGGGATAAAAACATCCATCGAAATATAAGAACCTGGCAATGAAAATGAGAAGATATCAGACTTAGACAACATATACAATATGAGCTCTTGGACTTATTGGAAATAAGTGTGAAACTATGTGCAAAATATTTTAGTTACGAACAATTAACAACAATTACACAAATTTTACCTGAAGTGCTTTTAACCTTCTGAAAAGGTATTCTTCGGTAAAATAGCAAAAACAAAAGAAATTCTGCATAATAATAAAAAGAGAAAATATAAATCCATCGCGGTCAATTATGTTTATATCAATATCATTCTATACTTTTGTTTCATGGTAATTTTGGATTTTCTAGATGAATCTAATTTGCATAAAACAACTCATCGCAAAATGAACAACTTCACAATATACAGGGATACGAGGTCGGATTTTAGCAAGTTGTCGAAGATCTGAATTTGTCGAAATTGTACATCCTCAGTGTTTTCAAAATAAGTCAAAACTTCACCATAAATTTAAAAAGCATTATTTTACTGAGCGTTTATTTTACTGAGATACAAAGCCGTTATTTAGAAAGTATCAAACATTTTTGTAATTTATTGAAATTTCTTGAACATGAAATAGTATATATTTAAATAAACCAAATCGACAACACTTTAGGATTATTCACAGAAATAGGTTGGGTTAAAATAATAAATTCAAATATTTATTTGAACACATCTAAGAAACAGTTTGTTCGGTAGAAATCTAACAATGAATTCATTTTAATAAAATTTTACCCCAAGAAAAGCCTGACAGACAATTTAAATAAGTGAGCGTTAAATCGCATTGGTTCAACATATAGGCCTCATGTTTAATTCAGTGGAATAGATTGTGTGGAGTAGATAAAAGAATAAGATCACCGATTCATCTGCACGTCTCTTTTCAATATAATTTCAAATCTTATTCTAAATATCATGCGAACATACAACCTTCTAATAGGCCGATTGTGATCTATGTATCACAGTTCGAGCATAGCCAAAACAAACGATTCTTAGTTTTCCAAGTATATGTTACTCCGTGTGCAGAACCCTTTTCAGAGTGGGGATTTAAAACATGTCAGGCTTTTACGCAAACTCTATTTTAAGGCATTCATAAAAGAAAAGTATCTGTAAATTAACCGTATTATACAAGTGATAAGTAGTTACCATACTCCCCAACTGTAGTATCTCATATAAGGGAGGTATACCGCATGCAAGATTTATTTACTTCATATGCTTGTTCAACTGTGGGCCGTAGAATTAGTAAGTCTAGGTGTAAATTAAGCTGCATGTGTGGCTAACGAAAATTCGGGAATACAAGAGCATATGTTTGTTCAACTGTGGAAATAGTCAGTTTTAATTATGCTACTAGGGTGAATACCAACTACTCTTAAAATTCTACAGTGTTTTGTTTATCGATCATTGAATGGACAAAGTTATACCGGTAATTCATTTTCACAGATGGCTCCGTGATATGAATTGACGGGAGGTATGTTAATAATCCCTTGATATATGGGTTCCGGGTTTCGCTTGACCTCAACAACTACAGCTGTGTACGATGCATCGGAAGACGGATAATTAGGACTCCACACCTCATTTGGCAGAGATATAGCTTGGCCCGTGGTTAAATACAGCTGACCGTTCTGTTGAAATAAAAATATATTTTGAAAAATATAAAAAATAGCAGAGAATATTGTTGAATATGGTTGAACCAGTAAACGTTGTCATGTGGTCTGAAAAATCAGAACTAACTTATTTGGTCTTCAGTAAAAGTGACGTGAATATTCTGCTCAGTCACACTTCAGTAATAACCGTTAGTGAATGAGAAATAAATGGAATAGACACATAAATCAAATTCGTTTGGAATATTCTTCCCTGATTTATTATCAGGGCTGTAAAGTTGAAACGCTCCATTGCGTTTAGGTCAAATTGTTGAATTTCCCTCAAACATTACATGAAGACGAATGTTTGTAGTTGAATTTTGTGATAGAAACTGGCAAACGTTGGCAAACGAATTTTTTGAATCTAGTAAGAAAGCCAAATTTAATATTAGCCTGGAGGAGTCAGTGTTATAAATGTAATAGCACTTAGTAATACGGAAACATTATTGGCCATATTTTATATCGATTTCATGTATGGCCGCATAAGGAACATGATCCATACTCCACGTACCTTGTAAGTCATTCCCGTATGAACAATAATGTATGACCCTTCATAAGGAATCATTGATCGTAAATAATCTCGAACCAGGTTGTAGTGTGTGACGTCTGAAATATTAGCCAGTTTGTTTTCGCAAAGAGATTCAGCATCGCTCAATGAGACGTTTTCCACGTCATAAATGATCGCTCGAAAACATTTCGAATTATAGACAACGCCACATTCTGAAATAAAAATGACAGTCAAATGTGTTTAAATATATTTATGAAACACAATTACTAAATAGAATATTTATTTGCTTCTACATTTTACTTAATAACCTTTATTCATTTTATTCAGGATTGAATTGTCTTTCGTAGTTTTTTATAATAATATTAGTAGTTTTGATCACACGCCTGTACGAGTTTCTTATTCGCATTCTATGTGTAAACATCTCCATGGCATTTGAGAAGTGAGCCCAGTCACCATTTAAATGACATCTTCTATACAGGGCTATTTGACTGCCATATAGACAGCAGGTTTGAAACGGGGATGGTTGAATGGTCTTAATCGCCAAAGAAATAAACTTACTCGGAGCGCACACTGGTGTTATGGACCATGAACCGTCAGATTTGCATGTTCCCGTCTGCCCCCCTTCCAAAGTGTAACCTTTGCTGCAAGAGTAACTGACCTCCTGATTCTCACTGTACAAGTCCTGCTCAGGAGAAATTGCTCCGTTCTCAAAATTTCGCTTTGCACATGGCGTAGCTGTAAAAAATCAAATGATAGAAAATGTGAAATTTTTCTGCGAGACTTTGTGCAAGCGGCCACTAATACAGCAGCATTGTCTACCCCATTTTATCAACTTGACTGAAATGTGGTTTGAACCCGAGAAGATCGGAGAAAACATACAAGTCTGCAACAACTTTGCCATTGACTAATTAAATCTTGATGCACTTACCGAGACCATAACATTCGAAAGAGTTTAAAGTTGTTAGGTTGTCTAACTCCACATTTCCAAATGCCTCAAGCACAAGTTGGACCTGGATAAAAAACGATTGAAGTTTGAGCAGGGCTGCGATGAAGAGTGGATGGTGAGAAAGCTTTCATTGATAAGTTGGAATCGAACTTTCTAACTACGAAGTCAGCAACGGGATTCTAGATTTCTAAATGTGATACTCGAAAACAAATTTCGGACAAATCGCGAAGAGCATTAAGTTTACTAAGCATTCTCAACAGGCTTGCATGCGCTGAAGGTATTGTCACAAAATTATGCTCTTCTTGTTTTGACGCAGAGTAGAGTAATTAGAATCAAAAAATTTTTGTCAATTTGGAGTCAGTCCTTGAATGGATCAGAATTGCGAGTGGATTCTCACGGATCAGAAAATCTACATTTCAGGGTTATACATGCAGAGAGGAAAGTATGTGTTACCAGTTTGTAAAGGGATTCTAGAAAAACTCCAATTATGCACAGGAATGATTACAACCTTTTGCAGGCTAATGAAGCTAGACTAAGCCTTACCAAAATATAATAAAACTTTTGCGTAATGTGAAATGAGATTCGCATCCATGCAATTCCGATTTAAAAAAAAATTCTCTAACAAATGTGTTGCAAACCTCGGTATCTGTAGAGTTTACTGTCTTTAAAATGAATTTCTCGGTTTTCCAGTTAGTCGAGACAGAAAAAAGCCAGATTGCTTTCCTGAAAATGACAAAACAAATCAATGCTGTCTTCACATAGACTCGAAATACACCGATATAAGTTATAAAATCGAATAATTCACTATTCCAACTTCATTGAATATATGTTCCAAGAAGTTAAAATATATTCAATTAATTTGAATCTAAAAATGCAGGAGATTTAGGACAATGGTTAGGATCCTATATTCTTTGTGGAACTTTAATTGCTCAAAACAATTAATTTTCCAAAGTCCTCCCTAGGCAAATAATTCTTTACTGTACAGTGAATCCATACAAAGCCTGCTTCGGAGTGAAAGCAGCAAATAGTCGGGTAAAAAAATAAATGCATTGTAGCTACTCACGTTACAGTTCCATTGTGTACCTTGGCTACCATTTCTCCATCAGATGTTCCTTTTATGTCGACACTCATGCATAGTTCGCTAGCCAAAGCCTTGGGTAAGGATCTGATCGTACCATTACCAGCAAGAACATAACCTAGAATAAATAAAAATAAAAAATTAGAGTGTATCTGATGTGAGAATCGGGATAAGCTCAAATATTTTTCGACACAGGGTCTTTCAATTCTTGCTACAGATTCTAAAATTTGAACAAACAATATCACCGCGTAGTGCGGCGCAACGTGCTAAGCATTAGAAATGCGCGTGTCATTGCACCTCTGATTACTCTGAGTGGGTTCGCATGTTTGAATCATGTGGGAAAAAACATAAGCGAGGGATTCTCCTCACCGCCGTCGGATGATTCACGTAATCACTGTAGGTTACGCGTTCCTCTACTATCAAGTCTATACATCTGAGACAAATATCCGGCTAACCAATCCCATACCCAACATAGACTGGTAACCGGGCAAGAGAACGTGGTTCACCATGGGCTTGAGATTTCTTGTCGGTTTTCCTCCCCCTGCGAATAAAAATAGAATAGGACGCAGTATTGAAAATTTGATTAAATATTCTAGAAAAGTAATTTATTTCTAAATATACTATCCCTAGTCAGAAGTTACAAGCACTAACTTGAAGTGAGAAGGAGAGAGTAAGACTCATATATGAGAAACTTATCAATTTCTGAAGCAAAGTTACAAGAACTCACTCATAAGTAAAGGTAACTTATCTGTAAGCGTTTCATATAGAAACAATACCTTTAACGTCATTATCTCTGTATTCTCTTTGAAATGTTCCATCAACTCTCGTGTAGCCGCATGTAGAATTGGTTGAGGACTCAAAATCACATGTAAGATCGACTGAAAAACACAAAAATCTTTTTTGGAAAAACTTGTATTGCGGGCGATACAAATAATTATAATTAATCTGGCACATAATTATCTCTTATTGGATTTCTAATTAAAAACCACACGAGGTAATTGGAAGTGCAATTACAAACATATAAGTAAAACTTAGCACGAGGTACCACCGAACCATCGAACCGAACCAACCACCGAACACTTTGCATTTTGGAAAATTATTCCGGAATACAAAGCGTTGTTTTAACACTTACCTACGCAAGTGGGCACTTCCCCCCATGTTCCATTTTCTTTGCATTTTCCTATGTTTGATCCTTGGAGAACGTATCCTGCATTGCATGAATATTCAATAATCTGACCAAACTCTAAGTCAGGTGAGGTGTTTACAGTCCCGTTGTCTGGAGCTTTAGGTGCTGGGCAGGGACGTACTGTAACAGAATATTGAAACAGTTATAGGGTGCAGACCAGACTTTTCAACAAATTTCATTTATCGTAGTATTTTCGTAGAAATTAGATTCAATTTCAAAAAAAAAACTTAGCCCCCGCTGCATCAGCCGAAATCGATCAAGCTGCGTCGTCGTATACAACGTCATTCTAATCTTTAAATCATTCCGTAGAGCTCAAAATGAACAGAAGTTAACGAGAGAGAGAGAGAGGGTATGACTTTTATAACGACTTAGGTTGCTCGATTTCGGGTTATCGTATGCACGTTTATTTTTGTTTACTATGTAATTTATCATAAGTTTATCGCGTTTTTCTACCCAACAATTTTTCTGTGGCTGTGTGTGTGTGAAGGTGCGTGTGAGCGTGTGTGAAATAATTTAAAATAATTTTAGGTGAGTGAACACGGACCACTTCTTCTTGGCAAAATCTTCCATATTATATTCTGTACGTTTTAAACGTTATCTAAGGTTTTGTTTGCGCTACTGATTTCATGATCAGTTTTTATTTATTTGTTTTTGTCAATCATTTTATTGGCTGTTATGCTGAATATGGAGTCGATATAAATTAATATATATACTAGTCTGATCCCTGCTTTATGCCCTTCGTTGCTGCCGTTTCGCCGTGCGACCCGAAAAATCGGGGTCTGCTATAGTTTAGTATCATAAGTATTACTAGTGGGCGTAGCATAACTGTTTGGCATGTCTTATTTCTAACCCCTACTTGACTACGTCATCAAAATAAGGCCCGCCGAAATATACTAATATAATTTTTCGAGATTTTTTTGACATCGTTTTTTAAGGTGCATTGCGGAGGTAAAGAAAGTCATTTTTCCTGGATAATCTTAGATGAACACGTTGATATCTTATAATCAAGCAAATAAATTTATTGTTTTTTAGGTTTGTTTTCTTATCTTGCTCCAAACAAGGCTCTAAGCAAGACAATTACTAATACATGAGAATCTACTTTTCTTGGAAGTGTCGCAATTTTTTCTGTTGGACCTTAGGTGCTGGGGAATTCCGTATTAAGAAATTTGACGGAGACTAACGCGTTTAGGGAAGAAATATTTTTCGAGTGAACAACGAGAGAGAGAAGGCCACACCAACCTGTACTCTGTTCGATTTTTGTAGTTTGTTGGCGTACAGTAGAGAGAAAGGCTTCCTTAGTTAACCACGGGGATGTACCAGGGACGGTTGAAGTACGGACCGAAGAAGTTTTCTTGTCTTTGTGTTCTATGTAATAAAGTGAGTATATATTACAAGTTTATAGCAAGATTTTATAGTTTTGGAAAACTATATGGCAATTTGTATATATTTCAAATTTAATGTATTTCAGCGTCTTTCATAATTCCCCTATTATCGATTGCTATGACTAAAAACATATCCTTATTAATATATTTCCTAGCTCATGCGATACCAAAAAACATAGACTTTCATACCCTGGGGCGTGGTCATTTCTTTGACACCTACAACAGATGGCGTGGTCGTTGCTTTAACACCTACAGCAGAGGGCGTGGTCGTTTCTGTGACAACTACAACCGAGTGCGGCACTGAGTTCGTCTCTGATTTTTCCATCGTCTTTTTCAAGTGATAGAGCTTACTTTCCATCCCATCTAATTGTTCCGTTAAAGCTGCGAAATACAGAACAAATACAGAATTTAAATTGAGCCCTCAGTATTCGGTGAATTTTTGTTACAAGTACCGCTCTTTCTCTGGTTGAAAATAAGAATATGAGATGGGTATTGGTAAACTACACGTCATGATTTGATTGTTAAAAATGGCGCAATGAAAATATAAAATTATCGGAATTTTTTTCTAATAAAACAATTGTTTGGGGAGTATTTCGAAGGAAATTATATTGTGGACACGAACCTTTCAAAGCCTTCTCTTCGTATTTTGTGCACTGTCCTTTCTGAAATAGGGAGAAGTGAGAAATGTTTAAAAATATGGACATGAAGGCCTTAGCTGAGCAAATGTTCCCATACGCCGTGAAAATGTGTTTCAATGGATTAAAGTGAAAACGTAAAATATGAGATGAGGTATCGATTAAAGTAAGTTTCAAACCTCCAGTACATATAGATGGAAAAAATCGATAGAACTTTCCAATTTTCTCATTTTGTTTTGAGATTTTAAACAAAACAGTTCTATTTTTTCTACTAAAACTCTCACCGTATTATCGGCTCTCCAAGTAGGTTTACCGTCGCAAACCATAGGCATCCAGCATTTCTCACCTATTACGAGAAAGTTTAAATTTTAAATCGAGCGAATTGTTCATTTTAAAATAGGTTTACAACAGATAAACAAAAATTATGTTACTGAACTTTTTTTTTATAACAAGACTAATTCAGTACTTAACTTCTTATGGCGCGCATTCGCTCATTCCAAATATAATTTTATACTGCTAACCACGTCATGCGAACTGTTTCCTCGATGACGATTAGTCGAATCAAATTTAAATTAGTACGCTCGCCATTGGGAAACCTAATAATGTTTAGCTTAACTGCACGCATAGTCTGAGATCTGATCGATACCTTCGTTTCAGTATCGAGAATCTGAGAATGATATCATTTTTTTCTGGCAAACAATAAACTCAGGAGAGTCAAATTTCGACATGGTTAGATACTTTGGGCTTTTCGTCCGGGTTCAGATAGTTCCGAGTAACTCTGTAGTTCATTTAACATCTTCCCATGATTTTTATTTGGCGTTTTATACTCCATTCAACTCGAACAAGACTCTGTGCAATCGGTCACTGATACATAACTAGCTGCTATATTTTAGACGGGCAGCAATCTTGTTGATTCGGCATTTCTTATTCAGTTCACAGCACCCTGGACGAGGTGGTGGGTATAAAATTGAACCCGAGATTCTACCGCGATGCAAAAATATCCGAGTCTAACGCTTTACCAATAGGCCACCACGCCCGCTAACCTACAATCGAATTTTCTCTTCTGAACATAACGATTCGAGTGGATATTACGATACCAAAAATTTAGGTTCAAAAACAAAAACATTCCAAATGAGGCTATCCTATTACCAGATATTTTCAAACCAAAGCGTTGTATCACATATATTAGTATATCTATATTATGATGAAGGAACGGTCATTTAGCACAATCTACGGTACGGCAGCGGCAACGCATTGAGTACGAACAATCATCATTTATTTTTATATCAATGACGATCTCCGCTTTTGGAGTGCAACGAGGGTCTAGTTAGATTTAACCCATGCCTGATCCAATCTTTAACGAGAGATCGAGGTTTGCCCTATTATTACACCGTCATATTGGCCTCTTCTACGCCGTAATAAATACATATTCCGCATTATACAAACATGTCATCCGAGGAGCGAAAAACGAGTATTTAATTTCGCAAAAAAACAACAGGTAAGCATGCAAACCCAACAGAGCATGCACAGTTATACTGACCTTTAATCAATGAAAATGCCTCAATAAACATAACAAGAATGTATTGAATCGGAATCTTCATCTTGAATCCAAAAATTTTGTCAGCTTTGCTTTGACGAAAATCGATTTCCGAACAGCGTGGGTTAGAATGAAGCTTCAATATATTCGCATCGGAATATATCCTATGCAAGCTCACTCCCTACTCTAAGAGCATAAAGAGAAACTGTTTTCACTCTTTTAAATTTTAGGATACGTGTTGCGTCACAAAGACAGCGTTTGGCAAGTGGTGCTCTTTCTATCTTTATGAAACGACGACTACGACGTCACTACCACGCCCGTGAGAGTAATACTTGGTTGAATTTGTTGGCAATGGTTAGAATGTGCAAAATCTGATGACAGGGTTATACTAGTTTAAAACGGCAAAGGTTTCAAACGTTCATTTCCTGAAATCAAACAGGTCAAAAACAAGTTGAACAGGTTAAAATATTATTTATATCGAATTCTCACAGTTGAATCAGAAATATCAGTGATTATTACTGTGTTATGAAACATGTCCAATCACTGAGACTGTTTTCTGCATAGCTATTTTATTTGTCGTCCATATAACATTATGTAAAGCAAATTTAACATTGAATATATTAGTCAAGAACCGGATCTCGGACGCAACTAACCACCGATGAGACTCACACAGTGATTACCTCGACGAAGGTTAGCGGATTCCCGCCAAGACTGGAAAGTGCTTCTTCCTAGAATCATTCCTGTATGGCTTCTTCTCGTCTGGCAACTAATTCTTGCGTCCAAAACGAATCAAATATCCAAATCAACTTGAAATTAACTATATTCGATATTCTTAATCACTTTAACATCTGCAATCGCAAAGTGCGTCACCTAAAAAGTTTCATTCAATGTACAAAAACTCACTCACAGACGAAATAAACAAATCGCCAGAGCTCTGCAAAAGCTTATACATCGCGCTATGTTTTATTGAGTCTTAAAAGGCCAGCATATCTATTATTTAGCTCTGGGGCGTAAAATCGCAATGACCGACAAATTGAAAGGGGCCTTGCTCAAAGAGAAAGTCTGCCATTCAAACTTGAAGTCCCGACTTCCGAGTTGAAATCACTTGATCAAGTGATCACCGACTTTAATTAAAAAAGGTAAGTTTAGCGTGGTTTGTCCCTGAATCACGTTAATTAAACGCATTTTTATTTGTGTTATCTCAGTTTTCAGAGAAAATAGAGAGACATAATTTCGATTGAAATTTCAAGCAGAGCCAAATTACAGCGTGATGTTTGTCCCTGAATCACGATATTTAAATGAATCTGTATGTTCATTATCTCAGTTTTAAGAGAACTGTAAAAGGTACTTTGGCTGATATCATTATTTCATTCAGGTAACTCAAGTCAATTCAGGTAATTGATGAATCTTCGTGCGAGCTTAACAGCGCTGCTACTTTCACGTTGCAACATTTGACATAAAATTTACTGTCAAAAAAATTTATGGGGGAGGGTTGTGCAACACTTTTAGAGGGAGGTGAAGCGAAATCACAGTTCCTAGTGATACTTGTACAATTGATGTTAGCTTTGGCCAACGATTCGAACAATTTTATTTTATATTATAATAAAACATGTTCAACTGGTAGAAAGCAAACAATACAATTCAGTCAATATCTCAGATGTCAATGCCTGTGGTTTTCAAGCCTTTCGGTTGAGCGGTAATATTTGGTTACATTTTTTGGCAATAGTTAGAATGTGCAAAATTTGAGGCCAGGGTTGTTCTAGTTTAAACGGAAAAAGTTTCAAACGCTCGTTTCCTGAAATCAAACAGGTCAAAAAAGTTAAAAACAAGTTAAACAAGGTAAAATATTATTTATATCGATTACTCGCCGTTGAATCAGAAATATCAGTGAATATTGTTGTGCTCTGCAACGTTGCCTTTTCCTGCTCATGTCCAATCGCTGGGGCTGTTTTGGGCATATCTATTTTGTTTGCCGTCTATATAACATTATTTGAAGCAAATTTAACATTGAATATATCAGTCAAGGACCTGATGATATTAACCTAAGCACTTTCCTTCTCTGAAAACAGAGAATAATTTGAGCCTTGGCTCTGATGCCAATTTTATTTTGGGTATATTCTACAGCAGTGGTTCTTAATCTTTGTGAGCCTGCCGAACCCCTGCGCTATTCTGCAAGCTCCCGCCGAACCCCATTGTACTGAACGGTTGAAATTAGAAGCCAAACCGTAACGTCATAAAGCGGAAGCTAATTCTTGCAAGGTTATAGAATATGAACATTGTGATGAAACCTTAGATATCAATAACCATGTGGGAATAACCATTGTTTTGTCACAATGACGTTGGCGGCAGAATGAGCAGATGGTTTTTGTTGTATAAGTTATGCGGGTGAACAGGCGAAAACTGATAAAAAATAACTTTGAAAATCCGAAAGATGATAATATACCCCATAAACGTTGGTAGTTCAAGCAATTTGTTCTCAAACTTTAAACTGCGCTGAAATGCGAATAAAATCGTTTGCCAATTGTTTTATTTTACAGAAATAGAGATAGGATTAATTCGGCGTCATATCGAGGTTGTCCTGAATGGATCATAATAATTTCGGGTAAAGCTCTGCGATAAACTATTCCTTGTCGCAAATTTATCACCTAGTGAAATTCAAACACGCTATGATTTTGCATTCATTCATGTACAATTACTGCCTATCTTCGATTTATCCGTCAAATTGAGTCAAATTTTATTAGTACGGTAGAATATGAATAAGGGTAACACCAATTAATTGTTCCATTCAATTGTTTCAAGTCATTAGTAATTAGTCATCATGAACTATAGTTATTTTTGCATAATTAGTATGCAGGGTGATAAAAAAGTCTCATAATATGCAAATGTTTCAGAGCACCTTCGTCGAACCCCTGGAACAGCTCCAGGTTATAGGTTTGATTGTTTATATTTATTTCTCCTGTATCAAGACGACTTTACTTGCCGTTGGCAGTCAGATCCAGACATTGAGTCCCTGCAGCAAATAAGATAAATCATATTATAATATATGCCTGAGTTACACTTTTAATCACCTGGTTCTGGTTGGCTGATCTGAGAAGTCAAGATATGAAAATATATTAATTTATTGTGAACTGGGGGGTTAACTATAGAACCTGCTGAGTAAATTTACTGAATAGTCAAATTAACCAGGGTATTCAAGTCGAAGTCACATTTCTAAATTCTCTGTGAACAGATTTGAACTCTGAGGAAATTTGAGAAATCTAAAAGTCAAACTTCCCAAGTAAAAATATATTGACATGCAACCAAAATAGATTTCGAAGACGAGATTTTAAATGACAGGGACTTTGCATGCTTCAATCCATAGCGTAACTATCATTAAATTACTGTCAGTCACTTAACTTTTTTATATTGACACCTAGGCCAAGAAAACAATTTTGCAGTAAATTTTTGAAATTTTTCAAGTACTTTAAAAAAATTAAAGCAGAATCAAATTGATTGTATACAACATTACATAAATTGATAATAATATCTCATACTTTTTCATTTCGATTCCGGAACACCGTGCTTCATCTTGAGATGTCATTTTATGCTACGTATTACTTCACGGCCGGGAAACGGACAACGACCACGTATATCCTCACGGTTGAGGTCTCTTCAGCTTGCCCCGCCAATCCCCCAGCAACTGCTTTTCTTCTCCCTCAATACTCTCCGACTTGTACGACTCTTCTTCCAAACTGACATGAATTACTTGGCATCCTTCATCTGTCTCGATTCGAACTTGGAATTGCTTTGACATCTTTCAAGTTAATTTTATTCTAACTAGTATGATATTATATGTCTGACATAAATTGAAAAGATTTGATAATAAAATATTGTGCAATTTGCACCAAAATTCCACAATGCTACATTTCTGGCGGCCACTAACGAAAAATAAGGGATAGGTAATTAAGGATTTTCAAGACCTCACAAATATAGTTGAGTGACATATTGGTGACGGGTGTTTGCATATTGGTACGAATACAAGATGTTAGAATTAATAATATCAATATCTAAAAAGTTAAATAGGTGGAGATTCATCGTAGTGAAAGCTCTCAAAATGATACACAACCTGTTTCATTAATTTCAAACTCCAGAATCAATAATTTTTCTTTCGATAGCTGGGTGGTGCTTTCCGCGCATTTCAACGACGAGAACTAATTTTTTATTAAGGGTTTCAATAATGGCTCAGATTTGTAAAATATATTGGGATTTGGATAATACCACGCGGGCCACTCGAAAATCTTCTGCGGGCCACGGGTCGGACGACCCTGCTGTAACGCGACCACGCAAAAAAATAAATAGTATATGAAGTATATGAAAAGTCTGTCTATTTGGCAAAAATATATAGCTCACAATGTTCGTCAATAGATAAGCCACAATCATAAACGAAGCCTTTGGAAAAATTCGGTTTGATAGGTTACATTTTGTTGAAACGTTTCAAAACGTCGACAAGTTAAATCGTTTTACAAAAATATGGGTCACAGTTTTGCTGACAAATTCAAGACGTTAGAAAATTAATTCGTTTAGTTTAGACAGATAGATCACAATTTCGCTGAGAATTTTGAATCCCAGACAAGATAAATCGTTTTGTTCACAAAATTAATCGTTATTAAATTAATTAACGATAACCTTTCCATACATTACTTACTATTGTTAACCATAGTTACTTCTTTTTCGACTCAACAGTGATTATGAACCTAATCTTCCATGTTCCCTCAATCGCACCCTTACTTGATCGCCAACGGCCATATTTCCTAATCACCACTGACTTACGCCACCGCCACTACACATGTATTCATTGGTCACCAGTCATGTCTTCTTTAATCGTCACTGGCTTCCTTAATTAGCAACTGTTATTCATCGCCACTGTCTTTGTGATGGCCCACTACCATATTTAGCCTCCACCTGTTTCAGGGGCAGAATAAAGCATTTTATCTGTCGTCGCCATCTCTCGAAAGAAAAATTGACCGTTTATTGCCTCAAATGAAAAGCAAAAAAAAATACAAAGTTTTCAAAAATTTTCTACATATTGTCGGAACTGTATTAAAAACAGCTGACTTATTCAATCATCACGTCGCAATGGAAAACTATCCGACCTCATATGCAATCAAAGAGCTAAAAAATGGAAATGGGTATGTGATCCAGTCTGCATTGATTTCGACAATCATTTTACCTCTATAGGCCCACAACTGTCTAAAAGTATACTTCATTCTTAGGAGTCTTTTTCGACTAATCTCAAAAATCCAGTGAAAGAATCCATATTTTTCTAGACCAGCAACATTCAATAAAATCTTTAGCACTATGGCAATGCTACCGGATGGTAGGGCAGTGGGATATGACAGTATACCAGCTACATTTTTAAAAAATGCTGCTGATATACTGCCCCCTATGCTTTGCAAGTTATTTAATTCCTGCATAGACTGTATCATTTTCCCGAATTGCTTGAAAATTGCCAAAGTTACTCCTGTATTCAAAAGTGGGGAAAAAGAATGTGCATCCAACTATCGACCTATTTCAGTTCTTTTGGCCATGGCTATGAAGTTAATATATGAAGTACTCTACTAATCGTGCGATTCTTGACATGGTGACTTTCTTTTATGATGAATTAGATGAAAAAAAGAAAATGTTAGTGCCATATTCCACGACGTAAATGAGCCACTATCGGATTCGCGGGCATGCATCAAAATTTTTCCAGAACTACTTGAGCTCACGTCAACAATATGTCAAAGTATGATCACCTTGTTCTAAACTCAAAACTGTACGTGCAATGTGGAATTTCGCATGGCTCGATAATCGGCCCAGTTATGTTCATACCCTTTGTCAATGATCCCCCTCATGTCATTAACTCACTTGTCAAACTCTTTGCTGATGATACTGAACTATTCGGAAGTTCAGCCTCATCAAATGATTTGGAACTGTAGATGAACTCTGAAATGCAACGATTACATCTCGATGGCTAATAATAAACTTACCGTACTTTAAATATTGAAAAGTTCAAATCTATATTAATTAGCCATAACAAAAATGAAAACGTAATCATTCGATTCAGATTATTATTAATGATATTCCACTCGAGAATGTCAATTCTTACAAGTACCTAGGTATATTGACAATGAGTTGAAATGGGCATCACATATCAACTACATAGCCAGCAAGCTAGCTAGAACAGCGGGATTTTTTTTTTTTAATTAAAAACATTTCTCACAACATCAGCTATGCGATTTGTTTATTTTTCTACCTGCATCATCCACCGTGATTTGCAGACTTGAGGTGCTGCAAAATAAATCAATCCGAGCAATTGGTAACGCACCTCTACACAACAGACTTGATCCTTTATAATATAGATTTGACATTATGAAACTTCATCATGTCCATGAATTTGAGATACTGAAAGTCATGCACCAATACTTCAACAACAAACTTCCAAATGCATTTGTAGGATATTTTACTAAGCAGACTGCAGTCCATTTATATCGCACCAGGTCTTCCTCACAAGGTGCCTTATATGTTCCAAGATATACATTATGCACAACACAAATATCTATAAAGTATATGGGTTTAAAGTTGTTGAATGATTTACCAGGTACCATAAGATCACTGTCATATCATGGTTTCAAAAGAGACCTGAAAATAAAATATATGTTGATTACCTTTCTTTAAGTTGATCATCGGAAAATTAACTAACTGATTCCAATCTACCGCTGTTTCTCTACATCTAACTCATGGCAGCATGGGCCTTGGCTTGTTATTCTTGACCAAAGCGTATATATAATACAAGCGAGGCAACGCTCAGGCAATGGACGCAATTTTCTGCCTATTGTTCTCGGCCATTTAAAACGGCGCCTAATGAGAAGTTTGCACACAATTATTGAAACATACCTATTATTTTCACTAATATTTTAGGTACAAAAATTTTAAAGGTCGCATTTTGAAGTAGAAGCTTAGCCGAACTTGCTGATATCCTTTCGTGTTTATATTTATAGTACATTGAATTGTCTTTGAAGACAAAATACCGGTTCCGAGTTGCTTCCGAAGTAAGTTGGCCATTCTAATCGTCATAATTAACCATTTGACAATGGCGTTCCTTATGACGTCACAGATGAAAAGTTGTATTTATTCGTCGAAATTGCCGGTCGACTCAACTTCGCTTCAATGGCCGTTTCTATATTCTGGTTACATTTTTTGTCTGTTAAGCTCCATAATGCTTTACTGCGCAGCTCCAAGCTGTGCTAGAAGAACTATTGACCTTCTAGGATTGTTGCGGAGACAATTTACAGTGTCAAATTGGCGTATCACTATAAATCTTCGAAAAAATGACCAAAAATGGTTCTACGTTGTGTTTGTTGTCAAATTTAACGCATTAGATAGTTTTTTATTCTCAATTGCGTTATATATTTAGGTAGCATATAACTTAAAGTTCAAAATCCACCATTCTGCTTCATTCTATTCCTTATAACAGCTGACTTAACAACACGACGAAAATTTCCTATATGACTCCATTGTTTTGTGTTTCCAAAGATGGCGTCCAGGAACTTGTTTATCATTAGGCAAGTTGGTTGCCGGCCGTTGTTCTTGACAACGCTGATCCAAGCTCGAGCAAATTCAGAGGTACACGGAGTCCTGATTATTCATGATTTGCTGCTTGGTTGGCAACGGTTATGCCGTTATGTGCACTGTCTAAAAACCTAATGCGAAAGTGGTACGTTTATTGGATTTCCATCTACTTTTTATGTTTAGTTTCTTTTTGAATTTGGATTTTTCTTCCTTCATATATATAAATATATATACTTTTTCTTTCAAAAGTAATAGCTATTTGGTGGTAATAGTTTGTAATAGCTATTTGGTGGTTTTCATGTTTTTCAAATTTGTTATATACACACTTTATTCATTTTTTTTTATATAAATATTAATAATTAGAAGCATAGGCGTTAACTAAATTTATTGATTAAGTTGAACCAGCATCGTAGATGTCGCTGCTCGAAGACCTTTCGTGGTCCCTCGCGACTCCTTTCACACATATAAAGTTCGTTTTCTTTTATTTATTTACTTTATATCTAATCATATTTCCGTGATACATTTATATTGATTGTGTTGACGAATAAATGATGATTGATTGATTGATATGAATTGTTTCCTTCAAGTGTCCTTCTTAGGCGATTGACAGCTCGGGCTCTACTTCGTTCATATCTTTATGGTGTAACGATTTGAACGATAGATTTACTTACTTGATATCAACATTCAAAATAGTTTTTGACTTAGTAATAATCATCTTCATAGAGAGTTTGATACCATTCGAGCGGTTGATTTTGCCGCCATATGTAACAAAACTGAATAAATCGCATGCGATTATTAGCAATATAAATAATTTACCTGACTTTACATGATTTTTTATCATGTGAATTATTTGTAATAATTGAGCTGGAGCTAGGTTCTGCTTCGTGAAAACGAATAGTTTAAAGAGAGGTAATTTTAACGAAGAATATGAATTTTGGGATTATTACTTATAAAGTAATTCTCAAAAAAACAAAAACTTCAGTAAATCAACGTGGTTTATCAAGTATGATGCAGAAACGTCCTTAGTCGTCGCATTCCTGACGAAGATGAACCCGACTTGGGACATGAAAAATTGGATATTTCCGAAACTAATTTTAATAAAAACATAATAAATAATAAACGTCCAACTTTTTTCCCCAAAAAAATAAAACAAGATTTTGATATGGAATTAACGCAGTGTTATAATGTAAAAATTGAAATTGAATATGGCGTATATAGTCAGATCTATTGTGTGGCAAGTAGTCCAAAAGATTCAAAAATGAAAACGTTGAAATGTAATTTTTTCATTGTTTCTTTTTCCTGAAATGAGGAAAATCGCAGGTGTTCAAACATTTGGCAGTCAAATATTTGAAATAGGCAGAAAAATTCAAAGTTATTAAAAAATTGCGAAAATCCAAAGGTAACTAGTAAAAAAGTTCTTAGTGTTGGCTGCAGCATGATTAACATTTTCAAAAAAAAATCTATTTTTGAGATCTGGAGTGAAAACGCTTTCACGCTTTCAATATTGTTTTCAACGTATTTTAGGTGATGCCGCAGTTCTATAGTAGAAAAACAAATAGAGCCATACGAACTGCAGCAACTTTCACAGACCGGGAAGTCGTTGGCGTTGACCGTAATGAACCAGGACAGTCCTCAAAATACACAGTCCACTGACTCCAGGCTGTAGTACAGAACATCGTTGCACTCCTGCACCGAGAGTTTATGAATCAGCATTTCAGTTCCAGAAAAAGATGACCCAGATCCCGACCTATCAAATTCATGCTCATCGTACGTATCGCCAAGCGAGATTCAAAAAATCCCAAAAACTCTACAGAGAAAGAACAAGCGCCCCCGAAAAAAAGGAAGCACCAAGATTTTAACATTCCCGCCTTTATTAAAGGAGATTTCCCTCGAAAATGGAAAAAGAAAAAATAACAAGTCATACTGTAATATATACTGATATATATATATATTATATTATACTGATATATAGGTGATTAGGTGGTTGTCAAAGTAAATGGGAGGTCTAGAAATGTACATTACATCCTCGTATAGATTTGCTGGACGATAAAAAATATGAGGGAGTTTTTTGAAGAAGGTTTCTAGTCGAGTTTCTGTCGAAGCAGGACACACTGGTTTTTTATTTGTTCCAAATGAAGATGATGGGGCTTCATTCCCTCAAGAGGACATAATATGCAGACTACATCGGCCAGCAATTCTTGTAGGATCAGCTCAAAGATCAGTTCGACTCAAATTTGATTGCGATTTGAGTAAATGGGATATATATTAGAGGTTGTCTGCGACCATCAAGCAAACCATTTCGTTAAATGAAATATTTGTTCATTTTTATCTTTTGTATTACCTTTAATTTTGTTTCGTCGCCGTTCCTGGTGAAACTTTCTCTTTCGTAATATATATAAGTAATATATATGTGATATTTGTGCCTCGTTTCATTTCATTTTTGAAGTAATTGCCTGATTTTGAAAGACTTTATGAAAAGTGGATCAACAAAACTACCACTGCGCATCAAGTAACCTCAACTCGCAGGATACTTGATAAGTTTGAAAAGAAAATTTTAGCGAGTGTAAGCGCAACGTTAGGCATTGACGAGGAGGCCCAATTTGCGGTCATATGTGAGGGACCTATAAATGATTGAAGAGGACAATTCGAAATTGCGATTACTTGAACGGATTTTTTGTGGACCAGCAAAACTAAAATAGATATCAATTTACCTGCCTCTCCTCTACCGGTATTTATAAATCCTATACCTAAAAGAAAAGCATATTTGATGATAGATTTCCTCCATTATGTATTAATAAGTATCCACTATTCTTTGTTACTCTAATTGTTTGTAGCGTGACATATTTTAACTAATACTTCGAAATGGTTTTCTTTCTTGCCTACATATTATTGACGTACCCAAAACTGCTACTATGTTTTCCCTTTGGCAGTTGCTGGGAATTACCCTTTTGTTATCTGAAAATTTGCAGCGTCATGTTGTTTCTTTGCGTTCATCTGAGCATGACGTTAATTAGCTAAACTGACTTCTCTTATCACTAATCTCCTGACTCTGTCGTTTTGATTTGTTTTTGCCAAATTGTATTCTCAATTTTGTTGAAAAATATTTAGTTCATTTTATTTGACGTTTGTGTGACGTCATCTGCTGCTGAACACAGCAAACACGGTGCCGCTGACACAATGACTCTGGTAGTCATCCGCGCCCCGCGTCATTTCTTGGATTGATCTCCTTGTCATTCTGTCGGTTGATGAAAAATGAAAACAATTCTTAAATTTTCTACTTATCCATACCATGTTTTTCGAAGAAATGAACGATCTATGATGAGTACCTTAAAAGCAAATCAAAATTAAAATTGTATATTCATTTTTGAGACACCCTGTATTTTTAAATGCTTCTGGAAGAGATTTATTTTGGTATTGGTACATCAGTTTAGCATTTTCCAACTTGAATAAGTCGGTCAATTTCAGAATGTCGAGCCTCGAATAAAGCTGATTAATCCTAGTTCTAGTGCTGCATTGCAAAGAGATCTAGCAATTCGGTTTTGTAAATAATTAATTTGTCGTAAATATTTTTGTGCAGCAGCGCCCCATGCTGAGATCCCATACTGAACACAAGAGAGCTATGCTCAAATATATGGACACGTAGCGCCACCCAATGGCAATAATTTTGATGACGTCATAGCAAAAAAAAAAGTAATAGCCTTCTGGAGAAAAATTTTATCTTCAACCACTGAAAATTTCAAAGCAATTGGTCCAGTATTCGAAGAGAAAAGCGACTTTTTAAAAACGTGTCAAAGAACAACAACAAGGATAACAAGAACAAGAACAACAACAACATAATATTGAAACGATCGTTATGTCCACTACGTGTCCAATAAGATTGAAAAAATGAGAATACACAAATGTATGTTTTGAGCTTGTAGGGAATACCAAATGCTCTAGTTATTTCTTTCACCACATGCTCAACATGTGTGTCCCATTAGACCAAAATCCATAAATATTCCAAGATATATAAATGATAATACATTTTCTAGTGAATTTTCAATATTAATTGTCAGCTTATTTGTAGTCATTCAATCATGTACCTTTACCATTTCATAGTTTACATTCTTCTCAAAAGTTTGAATCGATTCATGACTGGAAAGAAGTGTCGTCAGCAAAGAGTTTTGGTAATAAGTTTGAGAAGTTGGTGAGATCATTAATATACATTTAAAATAGGTTCGTGCGTAAACATGATCCCTTTGGGACGCAGCAAACTATTGGTAAAGTTTTAGGTGTTACTTCGCCAAGTTTTACAAATTGTACTCGGTTTGTTAGGTAGCTCTTTAAAAGTGATTGGGCGGGTCCGCGAAATCCATAGTTAAACAGTCTAAGAAGCAAAATTTTGTGGTCAAATGTATCGAATGCTTTTTTTAAATCAATGAAAAGAGAACAAACAATCTAGCTGTATTGGCGCACTGAACAAAATTGTGAGCATTGAGCAAAATTGTGATATTATATCTACAATATTCTGAAGGAAATGCGATGAGATGTTATCAGGACTAATGGCTTTGCCCACTTTTTAGTTTTAAAATACCACTTATTATTTGATGAAATATGTTCTGTGAGACTTTTAAATATAAAAAAAAATCGTAATCCGAAACAATATTGAATTCACTGGATAATTTTGGGTTAATGTTAGGTAAATAGCTGTTGAACTCGTTTGTCATCAATTTGTCTGAAGAAATACTTTTATTTTCTAACATAATTTCTGTAGTATAGTATTCTGTTTGTTATTTATAACATTTACTATTTCTTTAATTGTTCTCTATGTTTTATTTATATTGTTTCGGATTTGCTTTAGTGCATTGTAATAATGAAGTTGTTTTGCTTTGTTTATTATTTCTTCCAGTTTGTTGCGATATTTCTTGCATGTATGGTGTTGTGGCGTGTTACCTTCAATAAACTTTAGCGTTGCGCGCTAATTAATAATACAAGCGAGTCTGATAAGATTTAATTTATACTTTTCGCGCATTTTATTTTTATTTTTGATGGACACCCGAACAACCTTGCTTAACCATGTTTTTTTCCCAATTTTCAGGTATTTTCTAGATAGCATCTTCATATGGGGGGGGGTTGTCGACCAGATACTTGATTTTGAAGATGAAATCACATAATGCATCAAAGTTTTCTACATTGGGCAGTATTATGTTTTATGTTTCGTTTATATCGAGGTTCGTTACTATTGTCGAAAGATCAGTAATAGAACATACAACTGGAATGTGGTCTGTTATGAAGCAAGATATTACATAAGCATAGATTTTTTTATGTATGGTGTACCGTATATATTAATATTGAAGATGAACTTGAGACCCTGGTCGGTTTTGTGATGATTTGTGTCGTGCAATATGAAGATATCATATCAGGCGATGATCACACACTCGGGAGCTAGTAATATTTATGATTATTGTTCTGTTGTGCAAGGTGGTATTTCTCTGATGCCCCCCATCCTCCCGCCCAATCCACATAGGCTCATCCTCGTGATATTCGGTGGAACGAGACTTGAAATAATTCCGCACAACTATGTCAGGAATATTTCTCGAAGACCCAATACTCCAATATTAGACGCAACAATGAAAATATATCAATAAAATCGCTTGAGTGTCGGTTGAAATCTGATTTCGTTAATTTCTTTTTCAAAATATCCGGCACCGATAAGCTTACGTGATATTTGGGTGTCATCCCCTATTTTTGAAATGAATGTATGAAAAACAAGAGAGCTATGCTCACATATGTGGAAACGGAGAGCAAAGTTAAATATCATCAATTTCCCGAAAATCCTAAGCGGTAACTTACCAGTAGCCGTATCGGAAGCCGAACAACTCGGCAACACCACACGGACAACTCGACTGAACAGACAAATCTCAGAGACAACTCGACTACACAGGTTACCGTTTACGGTACTACAGGTACTGTCGTAGCTTGTCAAGGTGCTGTGACAATGATTCATTCTACATGATTCAGTTTCAACGTGAATTGAAATACTAACTGATCCAAGCCCCTTCTGTATTACCATATCAGGTCCCACAGTCTACCGTTCCCCATAAAAAAACTCCCCACTTTCGCCAAGCAACAGATACGCTTGCAGTCGCTGAGCATGGGGTCGGCTGATATGTGTTCGCGTAACCGCCACAAGGTGGCAAATTTACTTACAGTTACACCCAGAGTGAAGGTGGGGCAGGGGGTGTCAAACTTTCCTGATACCCGGGGAAATTTTTTAATAATGATGCCCCTTATACATGACTTCCAAACGAACTGGGGAAATGAACAAATCATAGATTTCTATTCATGAAAATGAATAAATTGAAGGGCAAGTAAGAGTGAAATGTTATAGTCAAATCTTTTGAGTTTGAGTCAAAATTTGATTCTTCTTTAAAATTGATTTTCTGGAAGTTTTTGTTAAAATTCGATTTTCTCTGAGTTCGGGTGAAAATTTGATTTCCTTGGAGTTCGAAACAAAATTTTATTTTTTGGAAGTTTGTGTTAAAATTTAATTTTCTTGGAATTCGTGTACTCTTTACGTTTTTGTCCGGAGCTTTGAGTAAGCTTAATCTCCACACAATTTTTTTTTTTGCCAAATAAGGAAATATGTATTTTCACTGTTTTTCACGATTTAGCATTGTTTATGAATTAGGCCCCGAGATGAGGCCGTTTATCTTCCAGTTTCATTTCCAACATTTTATCAGCTGTAGACGGTCAGATAAATTTCAGTTTGTACTGCTCGCTCTGGCGTTGAGTTTGGTAGCCTTTACATCGTCTTTTAGTTATTATTAGTAAAGGTATGCTAAGGCAGTACTAAAATTGTTTAGACTATTATGCTAATAAACACTTGTAAACTCTTCTCATGGATAACTGTTTTAGTTGACCACTAGCTCATTATAAAGTTGTTAGCAGGCTAGATTTAGAAAGATATGACCCAAACAACAATATGGTATTTTCAGGCTTTTATGGAAAGTTTATAATAAATTTTATGACGATTCTCAAGTATTCAGCAGACTTATACCACTATATAGGCCCCCAGTATGGATGTCGGACTCTCGGCCCCGGGCCGCGTGCGTAATAGATTTAATCCTAAATGTAATACATTTTTCAAACATTTCAAAGTGAAACTGATAATTCACACAGCAAACGACAATTTACAGAAAATAGCTTTGAAAAGTTACATATTTTTTGTTGTCACATTTCGACCCAATTACGAATACACCTCAAGCTGGCAAAAGAATACTTAAGAAAAAACGCAAAGTACACGAGAAAGGTCGCATTTTTAAGAAAAAACAAATATTTAAAAAAGTTGTAAATAATATTGATTTGCTTTTAAATGAGTTCAAGCGTAGATTCTCCAATGTTTCTTCGCTTGAATGCAAATTTGCATTATTCCCAGCGCCATTTACACTTGATGCTAGCTTAGCAGAAGGAAACCTTATTGTAAAGGCACATTATGATGCTGTTAGAGTTTCTGAATTCTACTAAGAGTAATACATCATGCTACATCTTAGCAAAGTTTGAAACAGATATAGATGTGAACAGCTGTTTTTATTTCTGAAATAATCAAACATCCGCATCAAACATCCGCATTAACCGATGATCATGTGACCTCGTTAATTAGAGTTGGTACTGTAAAATCATATCAGTCTGATATTAGTGAGCTGGTGACCCAAAGGAGATGTCAAACGTCAGGACAAATGTAACAAAAAACATTAAATTTATTCTGTACTTTTGTAAATTTGAGGTCTATATATTAGGATTAAGTCATTTTTAGTGTATGTATTATTCTTTTCTTATCATAAGTTTATTCAAAAATGTTTTAGATAGTTGTATGTAAAAATTTATGATTTTTTATATTAAGTACAATAAATTGCAATAATAGTGAAATGCAAGAAATCAATATTTAAATGGCATTTGAAATTTATGAAAAAAACAAAACTTTATTCGGCTGTTTAATTACGTCACAATATATGTCACAAACTACACCTATCTAAAAATATGCTTTAGGTATACATTATCAAAATATATCAAAAACTTTTTGCGGCCCTTTGCACAATTCCCAAAATGCAATGTGGCCCTCGAAAACGCACGAGTTTGACATCTCTGGGCTACAGCATATTTGATTCAGAAAATAATGACCCTTTGTGTATTGCAGGTTTGTGAGAAAGAGGGGTAAGTAACCAATTTTACTGATTTGTCTAAATTCATAAAGACAACAAGAACCTGGGCAGCAATGCAGCAATAATAAGTTATGCAGGAGTTTAAAGAAATGAAGCGATTGAGAGGTGAGAAATCATGTATCAAGTTGTAGGCTGGCAGCTGATGTTTTGAAATATACAGGGCATTTCAGACTGTGTGATTCATCGAGATTCAGTATATATATAGTTTAGTCTAGTATGCAAACACTGCGGGACTGTGATACATTAGATAAAATGCATTATGTATTAGTCAGTATTTAGTGGTATTTTTATTTGTCGAAAAACACTCATGTTGTTCCAAATATGATTTTCTTCCTTATTTTAGATACTGTACTACAAAATAAACGGCAATGTTCCACCAATTCAACCTAACGCATGCTATCAGCGCTACACCCAGGGTTCCATAACGTCCTTATCTCCAAGATTTGTCCTTATATTATGTCCTTACTTTGTCTTAGAAACGTCCTTATACGTCCTTACATTGTCTTAGAAACGTCCTTATTTTGACATGTATCCTTATTTTTTTTTCCTTATTTTAGAGGTAGAGATTTTTATACCGATCACTTAGTTTGGTCAATTCGGATAATGGATTTGCTAGAAATGATTAAATGCTAGAAATGATTGAAACCTCATTGATTGCTATCGCTACATTCGTGACGTAATAACATCAAACTAATTATCACAGCGACAAAACAATAGCCTACTGGCAAAGATCTTTTTGTGTAACATGAATCAAAATATACTAGTAAAGGGGAGCGAGAACCATTCAAGATCTGATAGATTTGATAAGTGTAGCAGTAGCCTACTGATTTAGTTTTCTGGCATTCTAAGCGACTGTTTTCTACCCAAGCATTTCAGCACGTGTTAATTTCGACTTTGAAGTTAGTCAAGAATCAGTGCTTTAGACAAAACAGGAATATACCGGTAAATTAAACTTTAAATTTAGTCTAGATCTGAAATTTCATAAGAGATGAAATGAGTAAACGTAAAAACATTTGCCGTGATGATTATGAGAAAGAATTCAACGTCGTCAAACAAAACGAAGGGCCAGTGTTTCGCGCACTGCAGTTTTAGAGAATGTGACAATAATCTGGAACTCATAGGTAAAGCAAGAATTTCTGCTCACAATGCAACTCAGAAGCATAGAGACTCTGCTCAAAAATTAATTCAAACCAATCTATAAATATCTTTTCCAAGAGTTAATGAATATACACGCGTCGCTGAGGCTTGAATGCATTTTGTTTATTACGTTTCGCTTTTTGTTATCTTATTATCATGTTTCCCCCGGCGTCCTTATTTTTGGGTTCATATTGATGGCAACCCTGACTACACCTGTAAGAATAGAATGGTTCAAAGAAGAAGTCTTGAAGAAAAGCGTAAAGGTATATGAGTATCATAAAAGTTGCAAACAGCTTAGATGGGCTAGTATTGAAATAGCCTACTTTGGCATACTTCTGCTATGGAAACTGCCCATCAAACTGATGTTGGAGGACTCGAAATTCATTGAATTTTTTCTCAACTATGAAGATCTTCTGAGGTTAACGAGGCATTATTAAACTAAGCTAAGAAATTTGTTTGTTCACTGTATGGAGAGGACACTGATGTTGGAGGACTAAAAATTCACTGAATTTTTTCTCAACTATGGAGATCTTCTGAGGTTAACGAGGCCTAAATAAACAAAGCTGAGGAATTTGTTTGTTCACTGTATGGAGAGGACACTGGTATTTGAGGACTCGAAATTCATTGAATTTTTTCTCAACTATGGAAATCTTCTGAGGTTAACGATGCATTAATAAACAAAGCTGAGGAATTTGTTTGTTCACTCTATGGAGAGGATATGAAGAATGTAAATATTACCAGGGCACGTCTTTTTAAAACAGGCAAGCACACGGATTATACTCTTTCATCCAACAATGATTCA
This sequence comes from Styela clava, assembly GCF_964204865.1. Taxonomy (NCBI): domain Eukaryota; kingdom Metazoa; phylum Chordata; class Ascidiacea; order Stolidobranchia; family Styelidae; genus Styela; species Styela clava. The sequence continues at coordinate 32,646,433 of NC_135250.1, read as the reverse complement.
CTAAGAAAGCATGTTCTGAGGGTTGATTCGTCACTGTTGCCTAGAACCAAAATCAATTTGATTTGTGCTACAACGATGGTTGTGCATCGTTTAACTGGATGGAAAGTAACTTTAGTAATGTTCATGTTTGATCATTGGAGTTGAATGGCAACTGACTGCTTAGACTCAAATTGATATATCTTGGTCTTTTTATTTTGATCATCTGTGAAAATCTATAGTACATATAATAAAAGAAAGCAATGATCACATACATCGACAGGAAGACCAAAGCACAATATGTTACCAACAATTCCCACAAAAAGTCATTTTCTAAACGATATTGAACTGTGGAAGAGCAAGATTCCGGTACCCGAATTGTCCTAGCTTTCACGGGTGCTGTTGCGATGTTGTATCAGACATCGAGTCTGAATGTAAACCGAAAAGCCAAACGATTTGAGTCACAACTGTAGCATCTTATCTTTTATGTTTTGATATTTTTGCACCCACGTAAGTTTTGCACCCGTACTTTTGCATCTAAGATATTTGCACCTGTATACTTTTGTACCCACGGACATGGACAATTGCACCCACGGATATTTGCACCCGTGAACATTTACGCCCACGGACGCTAGTTTTTGAATTAAAAGTGATTCATTACCATTTTCCTTTAAACACGGACATAATTATGTGGTGAAAGCAGTGAAGATGAACTCACAGCAAACCCGCAACTGCGTTTGCAAATGTACGCTGGTGCAAATGTCGGTGGGTGCAAATGTTCGGGGGTACAAATGCCCGTGGGTGGAAATGTACGCGGGTGCAAATATCCATGTGTGCAAATGTTCTCGGGTGTAATCCATATGCGGGTGCCAAAATCTCATGATGGAAGTATATGTTTGCAAATATCAATGGGTGCAATTAACAGCCGTGCCGTTGCGATTAACAGTTTCACGCCCCTGATCTAAAACAACATATAGGTATGTATCTGTTTTATGAGTTGTTCGATCGCCAAAGTGTGGATGACTGCATGAATTCGCGGTAATGCAAATACTTCATGATGTACGAAGGTTTCAGAGGATCTTCGTCAAACTCCTTGAACAGCTCCACCGGGCCCCAGGAATTCGATTGAGCCCGCCTTAACACTGCCCCAGCTAAACATGTCAAACCACTAGTCAGTTAATATTGAATTGAAAGTAATATATCTAAACCTTTATACATCCTTTATAGCCTAACCATTATACATACCCTCATTGGCAAGACTAACGCTAGACAAAGCTCACGATCTAAACGATTGAATAACCCAGTGGAGCTTGTTGCGTCAATGAACTAAAATTTAGAATAGCACATCTACAATGTCTTACATTTTATTTAAAATATAACAACAAAAATAACAATGGTGCCCTCTGCACGGCAGACAAGGCAAGTTTTACTCGTAAAAGATATTTTTAAGAACGGACATGAGAATAACATATTTGGCGTTTTGAGAAATACTATTGTTCGTGCCATTCATTAAGTTGATTCGCGCGATGACTCCATTTCTTTCAGTAATTCCTGTAATTCTTTTTCTTCTTCTGTTTCGCCATTTGACTCGGGCAATTTTTCTTCGGCAGGACTATCTTTTTCTGCTAATATTTTTTCAATCTCCTTCATGAGTTCACTTTCTTCAGAATTGCTGGGAGGCTGTTTGCTCGGTGATTCAGTATGGTGAGGTTCAACAGGCGCACCTTTAGCCTCTGCCATTCGATGTTCGATATCATCTATCTCTTTTCTGGTGAACGTCAACTCTATTTGATTTCCTTCAGCATCCACCATGTGATACACCACTTCGCCATTAGGGTGCACCTTTTCACCTATAGGATGAATAGACTCGCTGCCAAGAGGGGCTTCTACTAATTCTCCGGGTGCTGGCCCGGGAGTTGCTTTCACTTCTTCAGCAGGTAAAGTGTGTTCCTTCCAAATATATTCACCCGATCCTTTGAAACTACTGGCAGCTGGAAATCCCTCAGGATGCTTGATAACTATTTCCATTGGATTTCCATTGTGATCTACTAGATGCATTACATCCGTATTTGCAGGAGTCGTGCTTTCTTCTTCATGTGGCAATGTGTGTTCACGAAAGGTATATTCCCCCATACCTTTATAACTCAAGTTTTGGGGATAATTTGATTCATGATTCTCAGCAGTTGTGACAGTGTGATCTTCGTGTGAAGGGTATTTTTCCACAGAAGAAATGATTGCCGAACAAAGTTTCTCGGCATCATGTAATTCTAATGCTGTCATCGACGAAGACTCAAGCATGCTCCTTGCGTCATTCTCTTTTCTAGCCGTAACTATGGCATCTGGCATCACTGATCTGAACTGACCTATTTTCATGTCTTTTGATGCGTGTTTTCTTTCAATCAGGCTGTAGAGAGTTGAATGACTCCCGATGAATATGTCGAATTCTTCTTGAGATATTTCTCCATCTCTGTCTCCGTCCGCCATAGTGAAAACGATCTCTGGAGCGAATACGCCATCAGCTCCCAGTATTCTGTGAAAACGAATATACGGCATTGAGATTTATTATCGGATCACTGCGAATTTTAAATGATTGATATTTTTGTGATTTATTTTTTGATTAAGTGTCGTATACAATTTTGTCATCGAATGATATTATAATTCATGCGGCGCGATGGCCTAGCAGTTGAAGCGCCAGACTTAACTGTGTTGTCGTTGCAGATAACACATGTCAGGGTTAAATCAGATCCCTTCTCGGGAGTAATAAATTGGATATTCCCCCTTGTAAATAATAGTAGATTACATATCGTTAGATTTCAGTCGTTGCATGTATGGAGCATTCTTCGGGGAGAAGGGGTGAGTAAGCGCCGTATTAAAAACACGGGAACAAAACATAACTGCCAAACTAGTAAACAAGAATAACTTTCCAGAAGAGAAGACAACTTACGAGTTTCTCGTTGCCTCATATGATTTGATGCAATCATTCATGACGTCACGTTGATTTGACAGTTGCATTCTTACATCACGAATGGCCTTGCACATCATTGATCTTCCTCTTAGCTCATGTTCTGAGACGATATCTTCCCAGACATTCTTCCTATTCGATTCTTTGACTTGAAAAGTAAATGGAAACGTTAATATGTCACTGAATGTGGATTGGGAAAATTAAATATTGGTCAGTATAAAAATAGGTAAATGGATTTTCATTTTTAAAATCGAACAGACTATGCTTGCTCACATATATTATTAATATGAACGCGTTTCATATCGCAAAGGCTATCTATGGAGCAGACACAGGCTATCGGTGCATGGTGCGGAATACATGAATCATCGTCGTCAGGTGGCGATGTTGATGAACCCGAGGCATAGATCTGGTATATGTACCCTTGATTTGCGAAGTGTTTGGACACTCCCATAGTCTGCTACTTCACTGTTATAAGTGTGAAATCTAATTCTCATATTTCTTTAAACCAATACCTATCATAGACATTTTGGGAATTTAAACGAGTTTAAATGAGAATTTGCATAGTAGTATCACTCACTTCCGTAGAGCAACTCGTGAACGAACATGTAGAAATGCTTCTCTGTGAGATCTTCCACATCATGCATAATGTCACCATATATTGCATGTCCAAGAGCGTTAGCAAGAGCAATGTCTTCGTCGTTCGTCTGCGATAAAGATATTGTTAGACTTTACGATAAGCTTATAAACTATATTTTGAAAATATAATATAAACACATTAGAGCTAAACCGTGGCTAAGATCATATCTATTATTTCATAATCTGGTTATTATTAAACAAAAGGACAATTCTCAAACATATATACACAATAGCCAAAACGAAGCAGTACGGCTATCTCATCCTTCACAGGCCGCAGCGAACGCGGAGTCGCCACGAGGTGCGCACATTTTATTTTGATAACGTCATCACACCAAAAAACGAATCCTATAGAGCTCCTAACATTTTTGAAATAAAATAAGAAATAGACTTCTAGCGATAACTTCAACAACAAAAAATTCAAAGCAATTTGTCTGGTAGTTACAGAGAAAAAACAACAACAAAAAGAAAATCAACAAAATAACGAAACGATCCATAGGTCCATTTCGTGTCCAATTAAAAAAACGAAATAATTTCCTAGAATAATAATGGAGTGAATAAATTTGAAGATGGAATAAATAGTGGAGTTTTGAGACTCAAAATTTTCACTGACCAAGGTATGGCCAATTGTTGTTCTCAGTTCCCCGAAGTCGATTTTCCCATCCTGGTTTTCATCCATTGTTTTAAATATTGCTGCCCAAGAATTGAATTCTGCTCTTTCAGAGTTATCCGCTATGAAAAAAATTTACAGTCAGATCATTCAGACTAGTTTTAAAACAAGAATATTTAAACGAGAAAGTAATTTACGCTACTCTATTGTTGTTTCCGATCGTTGTATCGCTTATGAAAAACAAATATACTCACTTAGCATTGATTCTTCAAGATGCTTCGTACAGGATTCCAATTCTAAAAAATTTAAAAAAGAGATTTTTGAGAAAACCTGCCAAATTGTTTGTCTTTGAAAATTTACCATACCACACAGTAGTAATGTATTTTGTATACTTGATTTGCTTATATTTATTGTCGTAACCAATAGTTTCTTCGATTAATGTAGCCTATGCACGTAACTAACCTGTCATTACTTCTGCGAGGTGAGGAATTTTATTGATGAATAGATGACAAATGTTGTTTGGCACTTCAGAAAATTTTCCCCCCTTCAAATCTAGAATAAAAATGAAAGAATCAAGGTAATATTTGTTCATAGCTGAAATAGCAAAATTTCACTGAATGTATTCTTAAAAATTAACTAAAGCTAACACATGTCATATATTTGTATGCCGTCCGTTACACCTTAACGTCTTTAACGCGATCAAAAACGAGAAGGAAGCTAATATCTTATGAAGAAACCAAAATCTTTCAACTTAGTCCTACACAAGTAAGCAAAACCCTTTTAGGCATTCAAATGGAATGGAATAAACAATTCAAATTCTATTTGTCTGTGTTATTCGATTAATGAAGAACGAATGTATGATTCGGGCAATTGACGTCAAAATGGACTGCCACAGAACATATCCATATGAATCACCATAAAATATTACACGGATATATTTTTTTTTTCTATGACAGCTGAATGCTGTACCTCTTTTGCTGGCTCTTTCATGTTTTACTATGTCTTTTTTTGCCAACTTCTCATGTGCAATTTATATAGTGCATACCGGTACTTCACTTTACTGTGCCGGTAACTCGTCGTCGTCTACTTTCCACATATAATAGCTATCAAATGGCAACCCAGTTGCTTGGGACGCTACTTCATTTCTTTTTAGTGCAGGGTCGTATGACTCAGCATTATTTTATGTTTTGAATTCATCGATGCGCATCTTAAACACCAGCTGTCGCTAATGAGCCTTCTTCTGAATGAATCGTACTGGCGGTTCTTGTAGTGTGGTTATTTACAATTAAATTTATTTCAAATCTATTGTTGTCTTTTCATGATTTGTGTATTTTATTTCGGATCTATTGTTGTCTTTCCATGATTTTTGAAGATAATTTTTCCTTTTTTGTTGTCGAATCTACTGCTGTCTTTCCATGATTTGTGTATTTTATTTCGAATCTATTGTTGTATTTCAATGGTTTGTGTATTTCTGAAGATAAATTTTCGTTGCTATATTTGCTGCTTTAATACAGCACCAAGGTGTCGCTGACTAGATGACTCATTGAGTCTATTCGCGACCCCGCGTCAATTGCAATGAATCAATGTTTTTCGTTTTTTCAGTTTACTGTGTTTTCTTTTGCCTCATATTGATTCTTGCATGACGAAATAAAATATCTGAATCACAAATCAGTGTCTTTAGTTTGATCTTTTTTATATTGAATGAATATTAAATTCCATCATTTACAAGTAAACACACTCACCATTGCTTTCTACTATTGTCTTCTGTACAGCAGTCATGAATTCTTCAATCGTTAACTCTTCATCTTGATTCGAATCAGCGACTTCAATCCAGTTGGACGATTCAATCATTGTTTCCATGATATCGCTGTCGTGAACTAAAAAAAATATTGTCGTACATGATTATTATAATTAATTTCAGATGGTTTAGTACCCTAGTCTCACGTATATTTCATCGAGATTGGTGTAGTAAAATGATGATACTCACTGTAGTGCTCTTTCTCCAAAAACAATGCAATCTCTGAAGCGGCTATTTGTCCATTCGCATCGAGGTCGATATCGTGAAACAGAAATTTCCAAATTGTTGACTTTGCTTCTTCCCCTTCAGAAGCTGAAAAGTTAAACAGCGTTATATAGAGGATGTGGGTATACTGAAATTATAACTGTGCACCCAGCCAACTAAAGCATTCTAACTAAAGCACTTATATCTATCAAACATATGTATTACTGTAAAACTGTTACCGAACAATATGACATCAATGGGTGATTTGAACAGAATAAAACGTTATTTCAAAAAATAAAATATTTATCAAAGTAGTATTTTATTTCCCCTTACCTACTATATGCTCAACCAGTGTTTTGTACGTTGCCTTGCACTTTGTGAAAATCTCTGTGAGAGAATCAATTGTTAGATTAGGAAAATATTTACATTTGCAATATTTCCGAGAAATTTAGTCGCTTAGAAATTGAAATATAGTCTTGCGACAGCGGTTACTTTTGAAAGGAAGTTACATTTACCAAACCAAACGGAACAAAAATGATATGACAGCCCTTTGAATTGATGAGTCTTTGAATTGATGAGGCGAATAATCAAGTTGGAATTTGGGTAAATCATGACTTGAACATCTAGACTAGAGCGAAAGTCTGTTCATAATAGACTAAAAGATAAAACTTTACTCGCCTGTGTGTTTAGCAGGAGCAGCGAATGACAATTCCGACATAGAGGCAAACATAAAATATATTGCGTAGATTCCCGGCTTCATTGTGTCTATTACTTATATATTTACAAATGGTAACTGTGTTAAAATATAAAAAATTCATCATTTCGATTTCGTATTTCGAACAATAAATCACACTTACATATTGAAAATGGAGGTGAACAAATCTCATAGTATAAATTGCAGTTTCGCTAACTTTGATAAAATCTATTATTTCACCAGCATTAACGTTGCAAAGCATTTGTGTTGTATAATTTTGCTCTAAACTTCCGATTAATATCTCAATTACAACTTATATTATATTTCTCTGGCCCAGACTCAAACTTTCCCAACTTAGACTTTTAGATTAGATTTCGGAAACCAGAAAATCAAGCAGCTTCATATTCAGAAATATAGCCATGGATGGTAATTGGGCTAAACCATTTGTATCTATATCTGTCAAGTAGCTCGAGGGCAAACGGTGAAATCGGAGATTATCACTGAATAACCCGCATACACTAGCATCGAGAAATTATAAATAAAAACAGTCTCTCGAATACCATCCGGACTATGCCCTCGGATAAACTTGGCCGCTCCGGTACATCGTACTCCCACATTTAAGTCGCAGGGACATACTAACTAACCACCAAACTTATTCCTCTATACTGAATATTACATAACAAATTTGTACCTGGCGTTTATAAAATACCAACGTCAAACGCTGTTCACTAATTCATAACACACGCTTGAATGCCAACGATTTACGAATGATTGTCTGATAAATCGTACAAAATACGTCAAAGTGGTTGGTACCATTTACGTCGGATGCAAAGATGGACGTCGGATGCACGAGATACGTGCGTCTTCTCGTGTGTAAGCTGCGTATTGACGCAACGGTAGTCATAGCAACGTGTGCCTGAAGCAATTTTAAAGAGATGGGGATGTTGCAAATTTTCGAATCATGTAGTAAATAATATCCATGATTCATAGGAGCCTCCATCATTTTGAAGATATAAAAAGATAAGGGTCGTTTATAGCGACCCGAAAGCTTGTTGACTACATTGCTGTATAGTCGAAAAAAGAACGAAACAATTCATACCGATATTCCTTGATAGAAAAAAAACTGAATATGTTTAGTGAACAATACAACCACTCATCTCTCTCCTGAATCGATGTTTTCAGCAAAACATTGGCGTAACAATTATACGTAAAAAATCGGATACATCTTTTCATGCAATTATTTTGATACTAATAGCAAATGAATATTTGGAAAACAGATTCAGTGCCACTCATTTGACAGATACTTTAATTTCGAGTGAATCCCGAGGGATGACTAAATGCAGTATAAGTAGAAATGTTTTGAAGCCACTTAACATAATCGGTTATCCTTCAGATGAAAATGATAGAGTAGGTGCAGTTAGATATATCCAAAATTATATTACTTTTTCGAAGAATTAATTTAGACGGCGGAGTGTGCATTTCCATGTAGAGGATTTATTTTTCTCCCGCGCAGTGTTTTTCATTACCTATTATTAATATTATTCCAGCATCCCACATTGCACTTTCATCTTGCACTCTCCCATGAATGGCCGCATATGGCCATCATATATACTCTAAATTGACCGTTCCTTGATTCAATAACGTGATTAGCTCATACTTTTGTAACTTTTACAAAATTATTTCTCAAAGTAGACACATGAAATTTCTGATAATATGTCAATAAATTACAATTGCAAAATCGAGAATTGCTACGATTAATCGATGTTCAAGTGAGATTAGGCTATTCGTTTACAGAGGAATGAAACTCTCCAATTCCTAATTTATTCAAATTCCAATTATTATTCATAGAGCTGCCGTTTTCTTAGACTCCATTGCAATTCTTACAATAGACATCATTTCAAGCGATTCAATAAAATTAGTAAAATTTGACCCGAAGACCTTGATATAAGCGTTAGTGTAAACTAGACAAAAATGTAACCAAATAAGTCAACAATATCTTACTTTACGTAAATTTCTCATCTATATTGAGTAAAACAAATTTGTTATAAGGCCTTTCAAACTATTTCAAAAATCCTTTATGAGCCGACAGTCAACATAACTCAATATACTTCATCTTGTAGCCAAGACGTGAAATTTAAGTAGGTTCTTCACTATTTCCGCATCATTCTATCGAATGACTCCGCTCATATATCAACGTATTACTTATGCATTCTGTTTAAAACTTGATACATCAATATCACAACAAGCTGTAACACACTGGTTGTAATTCAACGCGTAAGAAACGAATAAACTGCGTGCTTGCACACGACACAATCGTATGTTTGACGTCACGATACTAATTGGCCTAAGGGCAGCGATTCCTCGTCAGATTAAGTTTATTTAAATAAACAACAGGATGTGGCTGTTAAGGGTTCTCTGATCAATTATTGGTAAAAAAAAGTCAACGAATTTTTTATATTCAGACTCCCGACCCCGACATTTTTTATCAAGCATGGTGTTGTTTGTGACGAATAAATTAACAAAAAATGAAAATATTTTTAAACGAATATGGCCATGAAGAGCCTGCAGTGCGCATGATGCTCTTATCAGGACATAGCATGGGCCAGTCATAACACTTCGTTAGCGAGATTCATAATTGTCCCATGCTCGACTACAGTATGAACTTCTGGGAAAATTTCTTCTCAAAATTAAAACCCTTTCTCACAGAGAGGTTTCCCACGCAACCAAGTTAATGAAATTGTTCGGAGTACAAACCATGTAATTATTTAAATTAAAATGATTCATTCAAAATATTATTCCGATTTTTTATTTAGTTTTGAAAATGTTAAACATTATTTCTTTCAATTTATTTTCATATCCGAATAGTTTGATATTTTGTAAATGCGCGATGTCGAGCCGTAGAACGTATGAAAATTTGAGAAAAATGTAAATCAAAATTATTTTTGCAGAAAGTATGTGGACCAACCAATCATTTCAGATTGCTCTAACGTCTCAATATGGACGTGTTTACCATTTTATTTTTAATAATATAACAGAAGTATGAACAAACTGTGAATGTTTCAATCAGCCTGGTTATAGCCGTTTTCAACGCAACTTGGCGATTCAGTTTAATTTACGTATTGGCTGTCGCTTTCATCGCGATCAAAAATATACGTTTTCATTTTGGCGTGAAATTTGGTAAATTAAATGTAATTAAAATTTAGTTGCTATATTTGGACACATAGTCATGCGATGTTGTAGTTTATTTTTTTTTATAAAATCACTTTGTTTTGTTTAATAACGAGATAAAATTAGAAATAATTGGTAAGAGAATTATTGCTCTGACGTAAAGCATACACCCTATTTTATTCAAATATTTTGTTTTTTCCGTTACGTCAATATGAAAAAAACGTTGTAAAATTAATCATTGTAGGGCATATCTAGAGCAAGTAAACCTGTTGTTAATTATTGGATAATTCGGTCCATGAACTACGATTTAGTGTCGAAATGTTTAGGTTGAATCCCATTTACTGTGAAATGAAGATCAAAGCTTGCTGTTGCAACTTTGAAAAAATATAGATGCAGCGGGTGACATGTTATGGAGCGGTCGCAACATATAAATATTCTCTGGAAACCGTTTTAACAAGATTTTATGAAACGAATAATGTTAACAACAGTTACAAGTGCTAAGTGCTACTTCGGTGATAAATAGATAATCTTACATCGACATGAAAGCAGAAATTAAAATCAGCGTGGCAACGCAACGCCTAATCATACTGCTAAGTAATAATTACTACTTCAACTTCCTATTGTGGCGTAATTGGCGTATTTTTAGCAGGAAACTAGACAAAAGATCTCAAAAATGCCGCCCAGTATTAGATTAGATAAAATTACCGACAATTATAAGATTTATTTCCGAATTTCGTGATCTACTATGGAAGTATTCGTGAATTTTTCTTCGTATATTATTTACTCATGGTTATTTCAATTCAATCAAACATATATCGAACAAAATTATCTATTCGTGATATCTTAACAAGACAAATGTAATTATGTCAGGAATTTGTTAATTGTAACTAACAATTGTCTGACGATTTCTGGTCAAAGATAATACCATCAGAAAAATAGACGAATCTGAAAAATATTTACAATGAAAATTCACTCATTTTATCCAACCTCTCAATCAAACTTGAACTAATAGGATTATTAAGAAATAGGTTTCAGAGCCTTGTTCGGGTCAAATGCGTGAATCATATAAAAAGAAGATTAATTCCATGGCAATAACTGCACAAACCAGTTCAATACTATATTCATCTATAGATATAAAATCAAAAATATTTTAGTGGTAATTAAGTTATTTCCATACTTCTATTTTAGGTGCAAATATGCGAATGAGGAACTTTTTTTGTCAGAAATAAACACATGAGAATATTATATAAAATGAACAGCTAAATCTTGAAATCTAATTCAGTAAGACAGATTTAATCTAAATATGAAAAATTTACCTTTCCTGAGATAACTGAAACATAATTTTAAACAGCAATGACGACACCGCATGATCAGTTTATTCTATACAGCAATAACAACGCTATTGCGTCACATTGAAAACTATTGTGGCGCCATTGAGAGATTAGGTGTAAAGTGTGAAAAAACTGTGCTATGAAGTCACATTTGTTCTCACCTAATACCGCGCATTATGTTATGCTGTGTAGCTTTTACGACATCAGTGGTATAGGGTTCTTTGCATGTTGTCGCAATTTTTGTGTGTTGCCGAGTAATGAGCGAGTCGTGGTATTCGCAGTTTTAATATCAGTATGCTATGCCATTTTCTTGGTTTAATTAAGGATAAGGATTTACATATTTATCTCGGGGGAAAGGAAAGCCGATAAGACGGTTTAACCATAGGGCGAACCACGGCCTCTCGTCCGGTTACCATTCCATGTCGGGTATGGGATTAGTTAGTTATTTGTTTCCGGGAGGATGGACTTGATGGTGGAGGAAGCCGTAACCCACCAGCGGTTACGTGAACCACCCTACGGCGGCGGGGAGTCCAGCAATCCTCTCGCACATAACCATCCCGCATGGGATTCGAACCTGCGAACCCACGCAGAGTAATCAGAGGTGCAGTGGCGAGCGTATTCCTAACGCTCAGCACGATGAGCCACACCGCCGCGCCAAATGGAAATATGCAGACAGTATACCCGAATTTTTACTTTGATATATAATATATTTGAGTTATAAACTTTTTTGTTAGAATATGTTGAATAATTTCACCGCATCAAATTTCTCACTTGTGAATTAAAAGTTTTATAGACTCAAATCACCACATTTAATGTTGCTCGAAATATCTGTGTGACTGGTAGTTATTGATAATGATTACATTGTGGCGGAAGGGGTGTCTAATTGTGCTGGGAGGAGGTTTGAGAAGTTCCTATTCAATTCGAACTCTTTCGAATTTGTTAGAAGAAGAGGATGAAAGGTCGGTAACATACTACAATACAAATTTAACAATGAACCGCATGGAGTCCAACGAGGCTTAGTTTGTACACAATCCAATAATTTTACGTGGATGTACTGAATAGAGATGTATCGGGTATCGGTATCGGCAATATCGGCCATTTTTACGGTATCGGCCATGTATCGGTATCGGTGAGATTAAGGCCGATATTTCCGATATAAAGATAAGTTGGAATACTACTTTTTAATTTATTTTTTGTCTGGAGAGATCGCTGGATCGTGAGCTATGAGCCATACATGTCCCCACCCCCGCGAGAGAATAGGATTCACGTGTTTTTAGCTATTTATCAGCCAAATTAGCTCAACTAATTTGGCTATTTTCGCTGTCAAATTTTTATATTGAAATTTTTAATATTACATAGTAATTATGAAGAAATATATCAACACGGCACATAACAAAAAGCAATTAGACGCCCAGTTTTAAATCATACAGTGGAATTGGGGTCCTTATTAACGGCACATGGACTTTCGGCACGGGTATAAATTTTGACTGTTTGTCGTCAAGTACGAGTGTCATTCAGTCCGTCGACATCAATAAACTAATTCCGACACAATTATCCCTCTACGCAGGTATATATAGATATATATTGACATGACCGCCTAGCCCTAGACTATCACAAAATATATGATAGCAATTGTATAATATCATAAAATAGTAAAGTAAAAAAATATCCTCGACGGTTATAGGTAGGCCTTCTTTTGGTCGGTGCTGATTGATATTCTTTCATGTTGGCTTTGACTTACTTATTTCGTCGACGATTACGATTAGCGACGAAATGAAATATTTGAAAAATGCTTTTAATTTGATCTTAGGACGGCGGCTCTAGAATGTGTGGGTGATATTCGATATTCTTTTAAACATGAATAACGATTTTTGAAGGTCGCGATATTAACATTAAATTCATATTGGACATCCCGGCTTATGAGTTTCAATTGAACACCGAGATCACTAGCGTTACTGTACAATGTATCTTAATCAGTTAAAGCATATGGATACCAATCATTAATTTCATATTATGCGACATATATATCTTTTTTTTCGATCTGAAATATTGTGTACTATGAACAACGCTCAGAGACCATTGTTTTAACCCGTCTGCCCTACACAACACACCTAATCAAGTAATATTTACATAGTATCGGAATATCGGTAATATCGGCCTTTTTGTAGTATCGGCGTATCGGTATCGGCGTTTTTAGCTGGTATCGGATCGGTATCGGTATCGGCGACAAAAGTGGTATCGGTGCATCTCTAGTACTGAACAGTACCTCGTTCAGAAAGAGGCGCAGTTCTTACCACTTCATGGCAGCTCCTGCCACGAACGAACCGAGGCAGCTCTCGCCATGGTTTTATAGCGCTATTCAGTATTAACGGTATATTCACAAATTAATGTACTAGATTTAAATCGGTCTTACTACTTACTGAATACAGTGCGGGACACCGCAAAGAGCGCAAAACAGAGGGAAACAGCGCGAAGCAGTGGGGAAACAGCGCGAAAGAGCGCAAAACAGAGGGAAACAGTGTGAAGCAGAAAAAAATTTTGCAATGAGTTCGGGGCACCTTGTTTTGAGTTGGAGTACCACGGCAGCAAATTAAAAACACAAACCAACGTATGTAGGCAGTAATGCTGTAATGGCAGGTCTCCCCTGCTGGTGACACATTTTGGGTACCATAATTTAGAACATTTTCCATATGGATATGGTTGGCTTTAGGGTTAGGGTTAGGTAAAAAGGGACCTCCAGAAGTATGTGCACCAAGATGGCCCACAACCTGAAAATAGTATGTGTGTGTGTAGCGGATTCAGGTTGTGCGACATATTGCTGCACATACTTCTGGAGCACCAAAAAGGTGGATAAAATTTCGCATGATGTCCTATAATCCGGTACATAACCTTGTAATATACCGAAAATAGCGCCATAAAACCATGGCGAGAGGCGCGTAAGGTGGTAATGACTGCGTCTCCTGTTTTGCTCTGTTTCCCTCTGTTTTGTGCTGGTTTCTTTTTGTTTTGCGCTCTTCCAGTAAGTAGTAAGACTCGATTTAAATTGATCATGCGGCCCTAACCCCAAATCCATCAAAACTGTATCCATGAAGAAAAACGTTCCAACTTATTCAATATTTGTCACCATAAGGGACAGCCCTTTCTTTACGGCTCACCTGCCGTGGTTATGGCAGCAAAATTTTACCTGTCATTGGTTTTCAATTTGCTGCCGCGTTAACGGCAGCTCGTCATTGGTTTGTGGCAGCTGAAATGTCGGTTTGATCGTAGCGGCCATAGTATAGAAATACCGCCATGGTTTTGCGGCAGCTGCAGACGTCACAGAATACTTAAAACTGCACTTGTTCAGAAAGGCCATGAAATCCAGACTGGCTTACAGTTGCATGGAATTCAGCAATTCTCTCGCACATTATTATCCCACACAAGATTCTGCGAACCAAAGACTGAAAGAAGGGTAATCAACGCTTAGCACACCACGTCGCCAGAAATATTTGTTCAGGATTTTGTCTTCTTCTGATTTTAGATTGTCAACATTTATACCCGAATCAGAACCATTATCAGAAGAATGTGCAGACAAACTTCAACAATTCATCAATAAAAGTTCAAGAATATTTGTCCTCACTGGTGCTGGTATATCAACTGAATCTGGCATCCCTGACTATAGATCGAAGGGAGTTGGACTTTATGACAGGTTTGAAGTTTCCATACTATTGTCAGAATGTATCATAAATGGTTTATCTACCGCAGAATATATAGACTGAACATCTGTATATTAATTTGTTCATTCTTTTATTCGTTATAATATATCACTTATGTGATTTTAGGGTGAACCACCGACCTATGCAACATGCAGAATTTATTTCCAATAAATCGGGACGTCAGAAATACTGGGCCCGAAATTATATGGGGTGGCAGAAATTTCGAGAACATCGCCCAAATGTAAACCACTTTTTATTGGCTGACTGGGAGAAGCAGGAGAAAGTATATTGGACAGTGACACAAAATGTTGATGCACTTCACACCGCAGCTGGGTCGCAGAACCTGACTGAGTTGCATGGATGTTTAAATAGGTTAGTATGAATAGCATTGGTGGCAACAGCCTACTTTAGAAGGCCTGAGCCACCTGTCTAATAATTCAATCCATTTCACAAACCTTTTTGCAATGAATGCTTCTTTACAACTATCAAATTTTTATCGAGCAAACCATGATATTTTGTTATTATTGTTAATCAGAGTCCTATGTTTGGACTGCGGAGAGGTTTCATCACGATACGAACTGCAGACACAGCTGGATGAACTTAACAAGCACTGGAGCGTAAAATCATTCGGTATGGGTCCTGATGCGGATATGTTCCTACAAGATGAGGATGTACGAACATTCAACATTGCGGACTGCCGTTCATGTGGGGGGAGATTGAAGCCTGACGTTGTCTTCTTTGGTGACTCAGTCGGAAGGATCAAAGTGAGTTCACCTTTACTGGATGTTGACTCCACTGTATTATAGACAATACTATAGTTCTTGTGGTATAATGTTGTAGCTTGGAAACCTTTAGTATCTCACCCATCTCACCTGTACTGAATTCAGTGTACTCGCAATACGAAAGTATTCATGTTAATATAGTAGTGAAGGCTTGCAAGCAGAAGCATTCTTACAGTGACTGATATTTCACTGATAGTTCTGCAATGACAAGGTTCCATTTGATTGTGATAAATAACTGGTTTCTTTGTTTAGGTGGAAAGGTCATTCAGCATTCTTTCATCATGTGACTCCATGTTGGTTCTTGGATCGTCCCTGTTTGTCTGGTCTGGTTATCGATTTATTGTACGAGCTCTAGAACTTGGAATCCCAACCGCCTGTGTGAACATTGGACCAACCCGTGCAGATGATAAACTAGATTTGAAGATTAATGCAAAATGTAGTGATATTTTAAGGAGAATGGCTGTATCTTGATGAATTTTTCATTGAATTCTTTATTTACGAATTGTTTTCTGGGACTGGAGAGTTATGGAATATCTATGACCAGTGTTCACTATTAGCGCACTTTTTTGCGAAAATTGCGAAGCACTTTCGCAACTTTTTTTAGGGACTGCGAAATAGCACTTTTTTCCGATTTTGAAGAGAAATAGCACTTTTTTCCGATTTTGAATGGAATAAAAATTTTAAAGTTAACAAATATTTTCGAGTATTAAGTTGACAAATAAGTAACATACTAGTACTTTTGTAACTCAAATCTGCATATCATAACGATATTTACGGGAATTCTAACCTATGAGATGCAGACATAGGAGATAAAGCTTTTGCATTAACGGCAAAATTCTTGTTTATAATATGATTATTATACAAGCACACCGATTCCGCTTCTCCCGCAAAAAACAAAAAACGCTCCCGGGTGATTGAAACCAGATGTTGGAATAATAGGCAGTGCGTTTCTTTGAAGTGAGTGGTCATGTGACTATCAATGATATCGATGAATTCAAAATGACTATAAAAGTGTTATGTGTTATAGTCACTTCGGATGAATTGTGACCAAACTGCACGATTTTCAAATCAGACGAAACTTTTAGCAGCATGTCACAGATTTGCAAAATCACCAAATTCACAAAATACCATTAAGTGCCATTTTATTGTAATCACAATGTTGAAAGGAGTGGCATTTTCCGTAATTTTGCAATATTTACACAACTATTTCTCATTGATATGCGAGGACGGTGGGCAAAATTCAATATTTTTTTGAATCGAATATTTTTAAGGAGTACCGAATAAACGTGGTGAAAACATTAAAAAATCGACAACAAAGCCTTTTTACTGGTTAATTCCGTTGTAATCGCTAATTGTTCTTGTCACCGATGGTTTTGGCGGCGATATCCAGGTTTTGGGTAATCTATATTCCCGCCCTCTCTTTTTTACAAATATGAATTCTTGTGGGTCGGCGGACATCGAAGTTTTATATTTCGGGTTTACCCGTTCGTTCACATCGGCAACAGCTGTTGAAGACATTGAGGACTCAATTTAACATTTGCGTTGGCTTTAATATTACCTATCAAGATTTGTAAATTTACCGTCCCAATTTTATGGGAATGGTAATATTATTGTCCATACCGTGATGCAGATATTTATTAAGACGATAATTAACTTTCTCATGTATTTCTATGGTGATAAACTTCGCAAATCTGAAATTGTGACAATCCTGAATGTTGATTTAAAATAGTGATTGAATAATTCGGCAATAAAGGCATTTCTGCGTGGTCATAAGACGAGATGACGTTAATGAACAGCACTTCTTTTACAGGATATTTTACTTATGCGACTTAATGCTAAAAAGATTGGGTTCGAGTGCTTTTTTTTCGAGTGCTCGAGTGCCTAATAGAGGTCAGGCGCTAATTGTAACTAATTCCCTCAAGTTTCAACGTGTTTTCAACAAAACAATACCCCGGCGATAATTATAGCTAAAATGTTACCGAGCAATTCACAATTTTATTTATGGAATTTGCAAATTCACCAGTTTCTTGACGATTTTGATATTGTCACGCCCTAATTATTAGTGCAAAAAATACTCCCCTCCTTCGGCGGCGGTTTGACGGGTTCTTTGTTCCATTCTTCAGAAAGTTCTGACAGGGGGGATATAGAATACTGAATCCGGAGGGTTGAATCCCTGTCCACTTACTGGTGATTTTCCGTTTTGAAATGCGTGAAACATTCTCTATTTTAAATTAAATGACGTTCCGCGGGCTAGAGTTCTCCCCGAAAATGATGTGTTCCAGACGTTAGTTAGACGATAGATAAAACATTAGATTAATAATTTTCGTGACGCCCCGTTTTCGAAAATACAAAGTTATATCGCAAAAAATGCGTCATGATACATTTGGAATGAAACATTATTTACGGTTAATTCAGATCATATTTTACTCTTCATGACACCCGGTATCCGAAAATACAGTTGTATCTCGAAAAATGTGTTTTGTTACATTCAAAATAAAACCTTTTTGCGATTAATTTAGATCAAATTTTACCTTTCACGGCAACCCGTTTCCGAAAATACAAAGTTATATCACAAAAAAGTGCGTTTTGTTACTTTTATTTTGCATTCCCAATAAAATACATATTTTCCCTAATTAAGGTCGTCGATGAATCTGTTCCTGTCGTTCAAGCTCGACACACGTTTGGACGAGTGTGGGGCGGTTTTTCGGTCGACGATAAATTAAAAAGTTGCCACACGGTATTTGTATAACGATAATAACTGAAAATTAAGATTTTATAATAGAAGTGAATTTGTCTCAAGGTGGTATTTTACGATTCCTGCCCACAGAAAATAAACACGCTGACAGGCTTGGTTATAATTGATATTCGTTTAATTTATTTTACACTATTAATAAATGCGCCACACCAATTGCGACCATATAAATTGCAGTCGCATCGGTATGGACTGTATGTTTTTGGTGCTCTCACATTAATAATAATTTTCAACAAAACAATACCCCGACGGTCATTAAAGCTGAATTCGTTACCGAATAATTCACAATCCTATTTACGGAATTTGCAATTTCAAGATCTCACTTGACGATTTTGATGATGTCATGCCCTAATTATTACTGCTTAAATGCCTCAAAATACAACAAATGTAATCATTTTCGACGATAACAGGCGCAACAATTCGTAAACGAGCCGTTATAACGAAACTCGCGATTGATTTTACCTCTCTCTTGTTTACAATTTTAACATCCCGCCGGCCATGTATGGTCGAATAAAATGTTCACATATTCGAAACATGACTTGGCCAAGGATGGAAGGGATCACTAAAGAGCTAATAGAAAGTACATACGCGAGGGTATGATATTAATATCGAGAATATTTGTGAGCATATCACAGGACGGAAATATTTTGCACCCGGCTGTTTGTTGGCAGAACAACGATACGCTAAAGTTAATTGATCAAATACAGGGAAGTATTTATTTATCATCTCACTTGCGAACATCGAGGTTTTGGCGGAATTGTACGATCATGTTGTCTTTCTTAAATAATAACTTTTTCAATAAATGTTCATTTTTCTTTTGCGTCTTTATTATATGTCGGGTTTTCATTTATTTTAAATTCGAAATTGTCCGAAATACTCCAACAGGTGTATAAGTACAATAATAATAGTACTTACCAGGGAAGTTTAATACACACGATGTGTTAAGGGCGTCGTAACTCCCGTTTATTAATTATAAATTTTTTTACATTCTGCTTAAAAAACAACGCACGTAACTCTCGCGACCAAATCTTTTTGTTTTGTATGACATCGTCTTGGCGACGAATTTATTGCCGACTGAATTTTAATTGTGTTTTAGGATAAGTTATTTTCTGTTTGTTGGTTTCTAAACTTCACAAACTTGGGTAGCAATTACTATTAAAGTGAGATTTGTGCATATAAACGATTGAATATCGCGACTGGATGTCCGATATCTGAGAATGCGTAATTCTCTTTCAACTTTAATTTTCAGGATATCAGCGGTCATGTGGTCGAATAAAAATTATTTATCAAATGGATTGGTATTTCGAGACACTCTCAAAAATATTTTGGATCCACTATCATATCATTCGTTTATTTTTTATATTCATGTTTTTCTCAAGAATCACCCTCGTTATATTTAGTGTACCTTAGCAAAAGAAAACTCTTTGGTGTCATCGTTCCTATTAGTGTAATTGAAATATATGGGAACCTCGCAAGTGGCGTTGTGATGCGAATATTTGATACTAGGTCAGCAGCATTACAAAGAGTGCTATTTATGAATGCTGAAAGTACATGACATTACTGAACATTTTGCCAATATATGATGTTTTCTGCCCGATTTAAACTAACTCGCACGCAAACCAAGGCATGTCGACATTTAAAAATTACTTGTCTTTGGGTAAGCTCTGAAATAGTATAATATAAATGTAAATGAGAAATTAGGTCACGCTAGTTCACGAACCGGGAGGATTTTCAAAGTGATCTTGTGTAATATTTCGGAGGAAAAAGTTTGAAAGGAAAGTAGGTCAACCTATCTCCTAAAACAGGGGAGTATCCTGCGTAATATTTCGGAGAGAACATAGGTTAACCTATCTTTTACAACAGCGGGTGGCGACTTTCAAAGTGGATCAAAATCACAAATTAATAATTATTTAGGGATAAATTGAAAAGTTGAATTTCCAGCGCATCTAACCCTAATTAGTTGATTGCTATTTATATTGGGGGGGGGGGGGGGGGGATTATTTTGCACGGGATTTGTACAAACGATCCACCCTGTAACTAATATGGTTTCCAGCCTGCCTCGTGTCTGTTAGATGTAAGGAGTAACAAATGTGAAAGTCTTTGCTGTTTACGCGAGTAAGCAACTGACACCGTGATACATTGCATGGAAGTTTTGTCCGCGGCAGGTGTTAGCAGATGTCATTTCGTTGCCGATGTTAGCAGATGTCATTTCGTTGCCGATGAATTCGCTTGTTTTGATTAAACATGAATTCGCTTAAAGGGAACTCGGTTAACGAAAAGGCTTCTCTGTAATTCATAATATTAACCGGAGGAGCGCTTTTTCGAGTATCTATGCCGTTTTAAATGGGTTATATGAAAGGCTAGGGCACCTAACTTGTTAAAATCGGCAAAAGCACTTTCGCACTTTTTTTTTCGACTGCGAAGCACTTTCGCACTCATAATTTGCTTAGAGTTAACACTGTCTATGACTGTTTTTCACTGTGCATGATAATGTTATTTAATAAATATAGTAGTATTTTAAGCTTTCTAATCTCATTCCTTCAACCAGTCAGACTGCAAGAATTGACAGGCACTGTCCGCTATGAGTGGGATTCAGGCAACATTTTTTGGCTTTCAATAGGGGTATTTTCTGCACAGTACAGGACATCTCCAAAATTCATCCCATAAGTTGCCAGAAACCCCTAGATCAGTACTCGTCCACCAGGTGTATAGTTCAGCAGTTTCTCACAAATGAAGTGTAACACTTGTGTTTAAACTTATGTCCGGCGTTTCCCACACTTTTGTTACTCTATTGTCATAATAAGAACACATTGAATTATTCCTATCCGCTGAAAATGGTTTAGACAGAAGCTTGAGAAAATGTCATTTGTTATCAACGTCTCCAAGCATAATATGTGTGGGGAGGGGAAATTGAGCTGCTGTAGTGGAAATAAATTTATGAATCAGATTAAATTTGGCACAAAAAGAGTTCATTACATGTAACACTGAATTCTGAGCGGCACCAATAGAAGTTTAAGAGTATTGCAGTCTTATACAAGAAATTGTTTCCATTCTTGTCTGAATGTCTACCTTACCAAACAAGGGCTTTCTGCTGCAATTAAGAAGGAAATTCACTCAAAAGGATACAGATACACCAATAAGAGGGGTATCTGAAACAAGTTTACCTTGATGGGGAGGACAACAAGGTCTATTCTGAAAAAAGTTGACAAGCTTGCCCGAGATGGAACGAGGCATGCACCCACCCATAGATGAGACCCAGCCTTCGATCCCGAAATATTTCTAGAATTCAAAACCCTGGATTTAATTTACATAACTTCCCCAACAAACAGTCTGAAACCCTATTTCTTCCACAAACCTAGAGTTCAATAAAGAATAGACTTGTGATGTAACACTTTTAATTAATATGGCAGTATTATTACAAAACAGTTCATTTGTATCAAAGTCCGACAAAGAAATGAGATCGACCTGCTTGAACATAATTCAATCCCAATATGGGTGCAGGATATTCTATCAAAATGTTTGCCCAAATGCAACCGCCCAATTAAACCTAATTTATAGAATTGTATTCAAGCAAACCTAATATAAAACCAGACCAGAGTCTCTATAAAGATATGGTTGAACACAAGGCAAGCGGGCAACAAATATTCAAACCTAAGCACAGGCCCCGTAGTTGTGATCAACCACTAGACATGACAAAGAATCCCATATATTATTCTGTCTCGGCTAAAATCAAACAAGTACTCGCAAGGTGCTTATCGGGGTGCGTCACCAGAATTATACAAAACGATGGAGATCAACGGGCACAACAATAATTCCAACAACTTCAGTTCATGACTGTCCATTATAGTTCTCAGTAATGCACATACTGCTGTTGATTTGGTGAACTGGCATTGTATTGTTGCGTCTGTTCTCTCTGAGAACTGTTCACCGCTCCAGACATTGTTGATTTCATCGCAGATCCAGCCATCGTGCCCGGGTGAGGGATTGAACCTCCAGTTACTGAAATGAGAAAAATGCCAGTTTCATAGGGAGAAGTTATTGTGCGTTTCATTGCTACAGATCCTGTCACAAGAAATATGGTGTCTGCAATTAAAGCATTCAATTTTGATCAACAGACCTTTAATTTGATTTCATTATCAGTTTATTTTTGTCATCAGAAATTAGTGACAACCTAATAAGGAGGAAAGTAAGGTACTGCAGACACCAACACATAGACTAGTCTTAGTGTCTGGGTTTTCCAGATGGCCATTAATTGGGAAAATGAAACATGGAACAAGTAGCCGCTTGGGATGTTATAAGGCAGTTGCATATTGCCTTTGACTCTCTCTCATTAAACAGCTGGTCATTCACGTGTCTGGAAAAAAGGCATCTAGTTGCTCTGAGATAAATATCCATGTCACACAAAGTGAGATTTTGCTTTTGGCTTGGCAAAATGGATATATAATTAGGGCACGGAAAAAGCAATTGCCCACCTAATACAAGCGCCCATGGGCGGACTGAAGGCCGGAAAGCTTTTCAGAACACCCAGGTAGGAAGCAAATAAGACATTTAACAACTTACGTAAAGGAACAACATTGCACTGAGCTGAAGGATAATTCTGCATTGTCGGGTCAAGCATTTGCTGAAAAATGTGCGAAATTATATTACATCACACTAGCAGTAATTAGTCGGGAAAACATTCTGAGATGTACTTATATTTTGACAAATTTTAGAAGTGTTTAAACTATTTACTGGGTTAAATTTCAAAAATATTATAATTTGAAATACACCCTTCAACAGGAGATGGTTGTCAAAATCAGAAAGAGATTATTCATATACCTGGTAGCATAGATTTCCTTGCTGTACATTGTTGCTAGGCAACTGTTGTTGTTGCTGTTGGACACCGTTGCTATCGGCATCATAAGCAGCTGTTCCTGAAACCATCCCTGAGCTGTATGGGTCTGATGGCGCCACCGTGTGATTCCCTATTACGTAAGGATTGGCAGATAAGGTGAGATTTTGATATTATTTAGGAGGGGAGCTGTTCAGATAATTTAACCAGGATGATTACCATTTCTTGATAAACATGCTACCAAACATTGTCAGTCCTATAAAATAACTTCACACACCTGGTGGTGCGGACGGCGACTGTCCATTGTAATGGAAGAAAGGATTCTTCAAATCCAGTGTGTTCTCAGATTTGCATCGGGTCGATTCAACCATTGCTTCGATGTCGATGTCATAACTTTGTCTGAAAATTAAACAATTTTAATTCTGATGTTTGATTCATAGAAATAGTTGCTTTACTCTCTGAATCACAATCAGAAATAAAAATAGGCAACTTACCTTTTATTCGATCTCAGGAGAACTTTTCCGACCAAAACTTCACCGGCTTTGATAAACAACGGAGAACGTAGAAGACATCGTACTTGATACCAATGTGTGAGTGCTTCTGTAGGGGCAGTAGAGAGCCATATCGTTGCTCTGTAAAATGAAAAACACGACTTGTTATTATGGAAGTCTGAAATAAAAATGATGACAGATAAGAGAACCTTGCTGCTGTTGTCCATTTACTTAACATATGGCCAGAACTTAAGGGAGGGGCAGAAATAAGTACGAATAAATTTTTCATGGGTTTTTATAATTATGATTATAATTATCAGTTTGAAAAGTGAAAAATATTATTTCACGCATCTCAACATGCAAAATTGTTTCCACTAAAACCTTGAATACTCACATTGTTCCCACAAATGCCATGTCAAACCAAAATGCAAGGCCATGTACCGTTCCTGAAGTGTGAGCAGTGAATCTCAATGGAATTTCAATTCTGTGCAAATCTTCTTCTTTTGCCGTTAAAAAATTGACTGTGTGTTTCACACTCTTTGCCATCAGTATCCGAACATCAAACGTATCGACAATGGGTTGGCGGAAATATTCGTTCACCTGTAACAACAAAACTGTCGGTTAAATTATCGCCAAAATTCGCTCCATTCTCTTTTAAGTCACCAAATTACATGGTGCAAATCCAAGCAGAATCTAAAGATGGTGGATATTATAAACTTACTGCGTCATCTCGCAATGGACTCAAATCAATGCCATGAAATGACTGCTGATACCAAAAGTTGGCTTTTGTGAATTGCTCCATGTATAGCTGCTCATCTGAGAATGGTGCAATGTGAAGATCACCGATTGTTGGAAACATCATTCCTTAACAAAGAATTCATTATTGAGCAACACAACAATTAAAGGTTGAGAATTCAAATTCACTAATATTGAGAGTTGAGATGTTTGAAGTTTCAATCGAATATTCAAACACTTGCGTACAAAATACCAAATTTTTTCCAAGAACTAGCTTTGTGTAATTTGCTATCAGTTCTTACCATTTGGTTGTTTCAAGAACTTCTTGGCATGAAGATATGTTTCCAACATTCGTTCATTGAACAGCATGTACCCCATCGGTTCTGATACGATCACGTCTACTTTCTCTGGAAGTTTGATTTCTTCTATTTTGCCAGGTATCACTATTATTCTACCTAACATCAAAGAAATACATTGTCAATACATCAGAGTAGAAAGTTTTGACTAAACCAACGAGTTTACATGAACACACCTGCGTACTGACTTCTTTGAACCAACTTCTTTGTATATTCAGCCATTGTACTGGCTTCCACCGCATAAACCTTCCGAGCTCCGGCTTGCATAGCAAAGAATGATAAAATACCGGAACCTGCCCCAACATCTAGGACGACCTGGTAAATGTGAATATTATTGAGCAAAAGTTCTTCATGTCTAAGCAGTTTGACCCAGATGCTACTGATAGGTTAGAGCGCGACCTGTTTGTAACAAATTCTACAAGCTAAATATTTGAAATACCTTGGGATAAAAAAAAATTGAATAGATTAAAAAAGAAAAACTGACCTTATCTCTGAAATTGATATAGTTTTGAAGCATAGCTTTCTGATATGTACCGGTCCGAATATAATCCTGCATCATGTTCTGTTGTTGCGAGAGGTAGCCATAAAACTGAAACATAAATGTACAGCCATGATTTAATTCAACCTAATAATGTTCCCACAGATCGAAACTAGCCTAACATGAGAAGAATGTGGATCATTCGCACAAATGCCTTCTACACTTGATTTAAATAATGATAGATTGTAGAAGTAGCTTTTGCATTCACTTTAGGTCACAGCTGGGTGGAACTGGAAGCCAATGTTCGGATTCAATACAAATTTACCTGGAAATACTGAACAGCTGAAGAATCTTCCGTTCTTCGATCAAACACAGACTGAGATTTGGAATTAAATTCAACAAGCGATGAAAACCGACAAAGTTCTAGAAACAAAGAATTATTTCATTTAATAAGAAATAAGATATTAACCCGGGGAGAGGGAAGTCGATAAGACGGCTCTCATATGGTGAACCACGATCTCTCATCTGGTTACCAGTTCATGTCAGGTATGGTATTGGATAGCCAGATATCAGTTTTCAGGAGCATGGGCTTGATGGGATAAAAAGTATAAGAAAATGTAAAAATTGATAAGGATGGACACAGAATGAGCCTTTTTTGTGTGAAAAAGTTTTCAATATTCGTGAGATTTTATTTCCACAAAACATCATGGACCCAAACCTTATGTTGGTTCAGTAGCAATATCTCTACTGAATGAACATTCATGAAGATTTCCCAAGTGGCAGATCAAGTATGATTAGAGCCCTTACCGTCTGTAGAAGGGAACTTTAACAGAACAGTTTCATCTCCATGGACTCGAATTAAATAAACTTGCTTTCCTGCGCAACAATTGTCGCTCTCTCGAGTAACGTTGCATTTCAATGCTGTTGTATTATCTGGTAAAAAAATATAAGACCTTCATATTCGATCACAGGGGGAATGGGGATGATTAATTAAACCACAGCCAGTATCAGTTCTTAGATTCTGATATTTCCTAACATTTGGTTCAATAAAACACTCCATTTGTCACTACGGCACACTATCCAAATTCCAATAATGTCTCGTCATTTGGTTCAATAAAATAAACACTCCATGTGTCTCACAAACGAGGGGCGTCTGGCACGACGGCAGATGCGTCATATCACACCATGCTTGTCTCAATAATAATCTAAATTAATCGTGGACGTCACGTGACAAAAATTGCCGTATTTTGCTAAAAACTCTCGAATGCCATGGTAGAAAAATTTTTCCTTCAATAAATCGGATCATTTTTTCCAGAGAATTGATGATGTTTTTGGATTGCGCTTCTTTGTAGTTCTTTTGCGCAACTTCATTTTACTGTATTTTTACAGATATTGAAAGACAACAATGTTCAGACGTCCCCCAAAAAAGGGGTGTTTGTTCATCGGCAAGATGGGATTCTCTGAAACGAGACAATGTCTTTCGATCTGTAAAGTGTGACGTAGGCTACTGTTTGTTGCAAAAACGAGGGTGTGTAACACGATGGCAGATGCGTTAGAACGAGTCATGCATGTATCTGTAATAATTTGAATCAATTGATTGCAATGTCTGAATGTGCATCACATGACTCTCCTGCCAACGATTTTTTACAATGAATTCAAAAATGTTACCCACCACTACTACATCCAAATGGACAGGAATTCTTCCATCTGTCCATAGTGAGTGATTTTGCAGTGTTTGATTCTGACTAACCCAGAAGTCAATACG
The DNA here is from genome assembly GCF_964204865.1 of Styela clava. Taxonomy (NCBI): domain Eukaryota; kingdom Metazoa; phylum Chordata; class Ascidiacea; order Stolidobranchia; family Styelidae; genus Styela; species Styela clava. The sequence continues at coordinate 32,619,172 of NC_135250.1, read as the reverse complement.
GTAAGTTCTATTAGGTTGTTTCAGAATTTTGTGCCAATATGCAGGCGGGATAGTTGGATTGGTACAATCCATAACAAATTATTAATAGCTCTGGTTGAACAGCATCATTTACCATTATTTAATGTTACTGGGTATATGAACTTGGCATTTCTCAAGGATCGGAATCAGAAGTTGGATTATTTCTGTGATTAGCAATTTCCAGATTTCCTACCTTTGCTTCGAAGGCAGGTCACAAGAGCTTCTTCTGATACGCGTTTGACGTCAACTTTAACATTTTCTTTTCCTTTATTATTTTTCTCTTCCTCCCCCTCGACGGGCAAATATGACAAAACAACATTTTCGAAAGATATCGCGGTCATTGCCATTATTAAAAGTAAATCGTATTCTTTGACAATAAGTTAACCCGCCCTCGTGCTTCGTTGTTGATCCTGCCGTAAATAATATGACGTCATATTTGGTGGTGCAAAGAGGCCAAAAAAGACAAATAATGTTGTGTGCAATTTTAACTCCTGTTACGGCTAAACTTTTCAACGAATATTAGGACCTACATTTTATAACCAATACCTGATGTCATTCATTATATAACAAATCTCGTTCCAAGGGAATCAAGCCCACTGACACCCCAGGCACGGTACCTCTCCCGTTATAGGGAATACCGTGTTTCCTCGAGAATAAGACTGGGTCTTATTTCAGTCTTCTTCCGAAAAATAACGCTAGGGCTTATTTTAGGGGGATGACCCATATTTTCATCAGTATAAAATTACAAAGTAGAGAATTGCGAGATTTTGAAATAAATAAAATATGAAAAGCGATATCCATTTACTAATAAATAACAAGTTTTTATTCAAAATAACTGCAAAACATAGATCAGGATGGTTCAAACCCTGGCCAGTCGCTTCATTATCTGTGGCCCGCGTCGCATTCGGAAAGTATTATATAAATGCATTTCGTGTTGTTTCGTAATAAAATTAACCAGAAAAATCTTTTGGCATATTGTCAATTCACAACTGTCACAAAATATTAATGTTATAGCCTAACAATATAAACGGGATAGCGATCAGAGACCGTCGAGTTATTGATCTAGTGGCGTGTAGGATTTGCTTTGACTTAATAGCGACACCGCGTGTGGCATCACTGATAACTCGCTAATTATACGACATAATTCATCCAATGGACCTTTCCCCGACCTTTGACCCCCGGAAAATTCTCCCTATACTCTACCATTGCAAAATTTTCAGAGCTATTTTAAGAGTGCTTTTGCGAGTTGGCGCCTGTAAAATGGGGTATGTGTTTCAAACCATCATTATGATTCATCGCATACAACAATCTGTTTTTTAAAAGTACCGGTAAAGAATTTCAGGCTAGTCTATCACAGCTATTTTTACACTAATTTTTATTACCGCAATTAAATTAAAGCTCCTAGGAAGACAGTGTGATCATTGAATTATCTGATTTATGTTTAAGTTTCCTAAACACAACTGAAAACTAACGAATAGAGTTCAAAATCGCGAAAACGAAGTAATGTTTACAACCACGCGCGGCGGTGTGGCTCAACGGGCTAAGCGTTAGGGATACGCTCGCCACCGCACCTCTGATTACTCTGCGTGGGTTCGCAGGTTCGAATCTCATGCAGGGATGATTATGTGCGAGAGGATTGCTGGACTCCTCGCCGTCGTTGGGTGGTTCACGTAACCGCTGGTCGGTTACGGCTTCCTCCACCACCAAGTCCATGCTTCCGAAAACAAAACAATATAACTAATCCCATACCCGACTCGGAATGGTAACCGGACGAGAGGCCGTGGTTTGCCATATGGATAAGCCGTCTTATCGGCTTTCCTCTCCCCCGGGATAAATATGTAAATCCTATCCTATCCTATCCTAAATCTGTCTGAGTGAGAAAAGTGTCTGAGCGAATGCGAAAAGGGGGCATTGTTACGTCACTTTTTGCATCTTGCTGATTGGCCAATGTCACGATGTAAACAACGATGCTCGGGGAAAGGTCCATCAATCCAAATCAATAGGCCTCTGGGCTGAGAAGCGACTTGGAGTTCAGCAATCGTGTCGCACTCGCACATGAATATCACCAGCGGGATTCAAGTTAGGGAAACCCCACAGGGTACCGTAATCAGATTTACAATGACAATTTATGTAAAATAAATATTAACTTGTTTCATGACTTTTCTTTGTACGTTATATATGGCCAACCTTGCTTTTGATGGACCCTAGCAATAGCGTTATCACATAGCACTAGTGGGAACTACAGAGCAATAACATAACAGTCGCGTTGGCATTGTCAGCCCCAGCCACGGTTCCGAGTTTCTATCTTACAGTCTTGGATAGATAGTTAATTCTTTCGCGTAGGTTCTTCTTGTCGGTTTATCGTGGTCTATTTTATTTAAATAATATACGAACAAGCGGAATTTCATCAAGGACATGGGACGTCGAAGGTCTAAAAGGAAACCACCAGCGAAGAAAAAATTGACTGAAAGTCTTGAAACACATTTCACCTGTCCTTTCTGCAATCACGAACGTGCTTGTGAAGTTAAAATGTAAGTTTATATGACCTTATTTATTGATGCTAATTATAATATAGGAAAAGATGTTTATATGTTGCGGCTCCATCCTGTCATATGATTTGACCATTCATCCTAAAGCAATGCCAGAGTGTCACATGGAATGCATAGCCATGTATTCCATTCTATCAACACAAGTTTGATGCCCGAACGATATCCGTTCGTGTCTTCGTCTCTTTTATTTTGAATATATGTTTGTGTGTTGAATGTAATAAATAACAAATAATACATACAGGCGTATTCAACCATTTTTCGCTTTGACTTAACTGATCACCGTGTTGATTTTGTTTGTGATAACTTCTCTCTGTGTATCCGAAACAAACGACTGCTGGACTGGTTGTGGCTGTATAGTATGGTACTCTCTCCTTACCAGTCGTATAGTATGGTACTCTCTCCTTACCAGTCGTATAGTATGGTACTCTCTCCTTACCAGTCGTATAGTATGGTACTCTCTCCTTACCAGTCAGTGAATACTGCAATAGCAACCAGACGCAGAGATGAGTGGCTTAGATAAAAAGATCAAGATCACTCCGCCCTTTTGTACTGTTGCATTTTTTTTTCACAGGGACCGTGCTCGGAACACAGGAATGGTGTCGTGTACTGTTTGCATGGAGGAATTTCAAACAACAATAAATTGTATCCTTTAATTACATTTTTCATTCCGGTATTCTGAATGATCAGTTCATTATTTGAAAATAACCAAAGTATCTGAACAAATCATGGTGTGGGCAATATTTATAAATGTTTGTATAAATCACAAATGATTTTAGTTTTGTTAGATAATTGTTAGTGAACCACACCCTTCTATTTGATGATAAATTTAACTTATTGGTTGCGTATGATGTGGGGTGTTTAGTATGATGATTCATTGTAAATTTTGATAGCTTATTCATTATGGAAATTACAGTTAAAATCACAATGATATGTTATCTTCTATAGACAATAAAGATAAGTTTGTGTACGATTTTGCTGACATTTACTTTGCAGAAATCCAATAAAAAATTTTCTATGACTCTACAACTTCAGATCTTTCAGAAGCGATTGATGTCTATAGCGACTGGATTGATGCATGCGAAGCTGCGAATCAATAGAATTTGGAGATTTATTTATATTTTTGTAAAAGAGTGCAACCAAGATGCTGGATGTTTTAAATCATTATATAGACTGGTGTTTATCCAGTAGTTTAGAGAAAGATGCATCGATTCAGTGAAATGCAATTGAATTTAGGCCCAATGTAATTAGGAAATACAACAAATTAGAACCAAGACGTAGGGCGCCAATCTAACAATGCTTCCTACATGCTACAAAATCCATTGCATTTTATATTTGTTTTGTGTGTAGTGTAGGGCAAAATTACTCATCAGATATATCTTATCAGGCCACAGATTTCAATCCCCAGTATGTACTGAATTTTACTTGGGAATTTTTTTTTTAATTTTTTCGTATTTTTATGAAATTGATGATTTGTGTTTTATTGATGCATGAACTTGGCATGTTTTGATTGAGTTGTCCAACTGACTATCTGGTGTGGTGATCACCATTATTGGTTTGAAGACTATTGGTGTGACAATTCTGCTGTGTTATGGTTGAATTTTATCTGTTTAGTCTGGGCATCTGACAAAAAGGCACATCTGGATATTCAGTTCTTCTGTGCTTCCTATCAAGTAAAGTCTAATTTTTCAAAAAATTTCCATAAACTGGTTTTCAGTTGAATTCGCAAAACAAGTTTAGTCATGAGGAACAATATCAACTCTGTTTTACAATTATTTTGAAGTCCTATTCCTTACCTTATTGTCCGTGTTTTTTAATAAAATAATAAGAGAAGTATCCGGATTAATCTTGTAAATCTTACCACGGGAGCTGAATGACGTAAAATAAGGACATCACCGCGCCCCCGAGCATCCCTGCTGGGTAGAACGCTGTGATATAGGGCTCATGTGAGAATTCGAATTTCATTATAGTATGATGGTCAGTGCTCACCGCCTGATAATTGGTTTAAATTGAAACGTTTTTTTTTGTGGGAATGGTCGCAGCAGTCAACTTCAATTCTCTGATTTTTTATATGTTAGACCAGTGGTTCCCAACCTTTTTTACGTCGCGGCACACTATTGAGCTCTTTAAATATTCACGGTACACCTATCACAAAACATGGAAATTTCCTACTCATAAAGCCATTTTGCTGTGAAATAATAAAAAAACAAAGAAGATCAGATGAGGGAAATTTTATTCTTGTAAAAACAACATACCCTGTATTTAGTAGGTAAGAATGATAATGGTGAACGTTAGTGGGACTGTTATGCCTGTGGCCCTCCCATCCACCTCCAATAATTTCGTCTGTATTTATACACCTGTTGTTCCGCCTTACAAAATTATCATTTCCGAAAAGTGCGATAGTCGAGCGCGAACAAATGGTTAATAGTTACCGATATTATAACTGTGTCTCACAAATAATGTACACGAGAACACCTCACATTATTGTAAAAGATGTGCGGCGCACAGGTAATACCCGTCGCTAATACGTTTTGGTATTTTCTCGCCCTTCCCCGTTTACGTCACGCCCTTATTATTATCACAGGTATTCTCACTTTTGCACAACTTAATTCATTTTTGTTACAGTTTAATATGTTTCTCCCATTGCCAAAATCATTCAACGATGTTAATATTGCATTTCAATAATTAAAAATTATTGTTAAAAACACTAAATAGGTTAAAAGTTGTTTAAACAAATTTCACCACTGGACGTAACTTTTCACGTTATGAATTTCGTGCAAGGCCCGAGCATAATTTGATGGCAAAGATCATAGCATTTACTGTGTCGAAACGCTTATTCGACTTTTAACTCCGCCGACACTATCTGAAAAAGATAACCGTTTTTTGTGTTTGAGATACGAAATAATCGTCAATTCCACCACGCGAAATAGTGCAATTTACTAAAATTAATGAAGGTTTTATTTTATGCATCAGTGTTTGGGATACCATGCGTTTCGCCAGATTACTGGCGTGATTACAGATCGCAACGGTGGACAAAATAGAACATTTTTATCGAATCGAATATTTTTACCGAATTGTTGAAAATCAGGTATTTTTAATATGTATACAACATGCATCACGAACGCTAAACATTATAATGTTGGTGAGCTATTTCCACCCGTCCTCTTTTTTATTACAAGGACCAGTTCTTACGCAACGGCGAAGGTCGAAGTTTTGCTTTATATTCCTGGGAGAACCATGCGTTAATATCAGCGACATATGTTAAAGACAACTATTTAGAAGTAAATTCTCCTCTAATTTGTCGCTTCTGTTTGGTAGCAAGGGCCTTTGGTTTTAATTTTCGCGGAATTCAAGGGATCAGTTTAGTGACACCCGAGTTCTCAAGCAAAGCGGCCTAGGTACTGGATATATATGAGTAGTAACATGACATGCTAATACTTGAGCAGTAAGCAACACTGATAAGGCATGTATTGGTGTAAGATCATCCACGTTAGTGACACTCTGGCACTGCTTTAGAATGGCTGGTCAAATTTTATATGGCAGGATGGAGCCGCAACATATAAACATATTTTCCTATATTATATTTAGCATCAATAAATAAGGTCACAAGCTTCTTCACAAGCACGTTCGTGATTGCAGAAAGGGAAGGTGAAATGTGTTTCAAGACATGAAAAAATAGTCAAACTTATCACACTACATGGCCTCCAGGTGGCGCTTCACTATGGATTTCAAATATCTAGTTATATTCTAGTACAGGGTGGTCAAAACCCAGGCCCGCGGGCCACATGTGGCCCACCGCTTCATTTTTCTGTGGCCCGCGTCGGATTCGGAGGGTATTCAAAAAATCACATTTTGTGTTGTTTCGTCATAAAATTAACCAGATAAATCTTTTGACATATTGTTACATCAATAATGTCATGGAATTGCTAGCTGAGGTTTTCCGCGTCTCCTTATGGCCTATTTATATTTTATTGCAATTTGTATGTTTGTGCCTATTTTAAGTATGGTGGAAAATAAACTACTGATTACTGATTTCTAGCTGAGGCAACTAGCGAAGTGTGCTTGGCAGTCTAAATTGTTATCTGCCATTCTATCGTTTTGGTCGGGGATATACGCTAACAATTCTGGCATCATAGAAAACTAAAAATCGAATGCGGATTCTATTAGCATAGGTTGACTATGCCTGATAACTAAATACTAATGTTACGCTTAACAATGTAATTCATGCTGGGTGTTTTTCGCAACCAGTCTATATAGTAATCAATCTAGCAATATTCAGTTATATGTAAGTTATTTTGTAAACATGAGTTCTAAAAAAAAGCTTACGAATTCAAACGAATTTTTTGCTGGACGATATCACAATGCTTTTATGATATATATATCTGCAAGTGGTATCGGTGATGAAAGAATTAAATTTTAAACATCATTTTAGAATATTTCGAGCAATGAGCATTTTCCAAACTTAAGATTTTGCTTTAAAGCATTTACTCTCGCGCAAGCATTTTTTCCATTTTAAAGAGTTTAAAATCTTACACTATATGTAGATATAGAAAGACTTTTGCAGGTTGTGGCCCGCTAACAATGCAAAAATAACTTTGTGGCCCGCGAAGCCGACAACCTTGGACCACCCTGTTCTAGTATCCCTACCCTCACCGATTGTAAAACAGAACATAGGTAGGAATGAATATTTATTACCCATAAAATAAACAATCTGAGAATAACATGATAATTAAAATAAGATTTTAGAAAAATATATAATTATTATGCGTACGCCTGAGGTTAAAATTGGCGAATATTTGGGAATATAATGAGCTGCCCTAGACTTAGAAAAAGGGGTATTGTTCGTACATAATGATGTTAAATTCATAATTTCGAGCAACAACAGAACTTTGAGAAACTTCAGACACTTGAACGTTCAATCTACATTCGTTTTATAAGTTGACGGAGGGGCAATTGTCGTTGAAACCTATTTTATATCTGAGAATAAAAACATCGGAATTCGTCGGATGTGTCAAACAGGTTATGAGATCAACCCTGATAGCCAAAATTATTTGAACCCAGTGGCGTAGCATCCACCCCCAAACCCCCGCGGTCGCGGGAGGGCCCACAGCGCAAAGGGGCCCAAGAGGTTAGAATTTAGAAATTTAAGCCGCAAAACCAAAAGCTGCATTGCAAAACCAGTAATGCACATTCTACAACGTTGATGTTAGTTCTGCTCAAATAGTTTTGTTACGTAACTATGCCAGGTAATCGTCGATTTTCGGCGTCTTGTGGTTTGATCGCACCGGCAAAATTACGAAGGCTGTCAGAATGATGTCGAAAGCAAAACCTCTCAGTGGCACACAGAAACGCAGAAAAAGGGCAGAAGAGGAAGCACGTATGAAAAAAATAAAAGTAACCAAGATAAACATCAAATTTTAGGTTACCATTACCTTTTAATAGAGACATGTTGTGCTTTTTGACGAAATCAAAAAAGCGTTGTTTTAGCTTATGTCCGATAGTTTTTAAAGTCAGTTCCACGAAATATTTTTGCGGGGGGGCAGAGAGTCTTGCAGCGCCACTGTTTGAATCTTAATCATTTCGTATCCACAACCATCAGGGATGTATGACAAATTGTTTGCCACGGAAATCATAATTTTAAATAGGAACTGTGACGTCATGTAACGTTCTAATGACGTGATATGACCTGGATAAATTCTAACCCTTCGGCTAAATATAATTCCATGTCGACTACAGTAGTAGATATGAAGACAGCAGGTCGAATAACCATGTATAAACGTGACTAAGTTGTCAATTGGAGATTTAAAATGTAAAGTTTTGCTGCGATATGATGTGTCTATTGTTCAGTGACGTCATGGATTTATGACATCATCTTTATTGCCGAAGATTCCTTCAGTTTCAACGGGTTGACAGTGAGATTGGTGAATGTGTGCCCGAATCGAAACTTTTGGCCTGAAATGCAAGAATGGCATATTAAGTGTGACAACGATCGCAACTACTGTACATTGATAAAGTGAAGACTCGGCGGTTTGCGCTAAACGATGGGAGCACGATTGCCGCTGTTTACCCTGCGAATCCCGTGGAAATGATTATGTAGGACAGGATTGCTGAATTCCTTGTCCTGAGGTGGTTCACATGGACGCTGGTCAGTTACAACTTCCTCCACCATCGAGTCTACGCATCCGAAACAAGAGACTAATCACATACTCGACATGAACTGAACTGAATTTCTTTAGCGTCAGTGTTAAAGACAGGCTTCACAAATATTATATTATAACCTCTCATCGCACACTCACACAACCGCTGAGATCGCATTTGTGCAAATTAGGGCTCAACCAGTAAATTGTAATCACAGCTGTCAAACTGTGGTGCTAGAGTTCTATTTCATATAACTCACCTGGTACGTATCCTCCATATCGCGGAATGATTCCTGAATCTACCAGATAAACCTTGGGCTTTGACGTCATCAATGGTGGGCGTGGGGTTCTTCGTTTATTTATGACGTCATGCGACAAGGTTTTGTCCTTTTGTTCCTTTGTTCTAGTTAAGTCATCCGTGAACATTTTTAATGCTTGATTGGTCACAACAGGGTAGCTGTTTCCCGCCAAATCTTTATAGAAAGGCACGTGACCGGCGTAACCTGTAAGTAAGACCGACATAAGTTTTAAACAGCAAATTATGTAAAGCAAAGATGACAATATTTAAGCAAAGTTAAAATATCAGTAGCTTAAAAAAATAGTCCCACATCAGCACACCAAAAAGCCTCCGTACAATCGGAGGTACATGGGGATGGCAACTAGTATTCGTAATCTGTTTTACTTTATAACCCGGGCCAGATTAAGGCGGTAAGAGTCCCAGGCTATTCCATTTGTGCCCCCTTCCAAAAAACGATTGCTCCATCGTATTGTATGAACTATAAAATTCTTTAATTTTTAAAAGAGGATGCGACTCAGCTACAGTTTCGCTTATACTTGCCAGTCATGGCGTTCCATTATTATAAGTCGCAATTACTTACCGGACTTGAAGTATTTCTCCGGATGTGACGTAGGAAGAAAGTATGGAGAATCATGACGCTCAATCGCACTTTCCGACATATACGGCGGTAGAGAGTTACGAACAGCTCGTAGAGGGAGTTTGTGTTTTGTCCCGAGCATCTGTAAAAGGAGAAGGACTGGATTGGATAAGACTGATGACAATCATGAAATACATAGTTGAGAGCAAGGTGGGATCTCAGTTCGCGAATTTGCCATTTAATATGCGGCAGAGTGAAATCTATAGGCTAATAATATTCGGGTCGCAAGACTTACACGTTCTCTTCAGCTTATGGCTGAAATTTACTCGAGATGAAGAAATGAAAAAATTTGAGGGAACAGATTTAGGAGGTGGAAATAGAATCAGTCAGATGTTTAGGCATAGAGAGGCGTGTCAGTTATCCTGATATGAATAACAAGAGCGCAATTCTCAAATAATATGGACACGAAAATCAAAACGAACTAGTGGGGATATATTTTACAGTAGACTACCGGTACCGCAGTCTTCACGACTCCGCCTGACTATAAATCAAGAACGCGGAACCGCCACAAGGGGCGCAGTTTTATTTTGATTACGTCATCGCACATAAAAAAAACGAATCACGTAGAGCCGTGAGAAATATTCAAAATAAATAAAAGTAATAGCTTACTATCGGTAAATACAATCCTCAACCACTGAATTGGTTCAGTAAACCGATTTTATCATAACAACAACAAAAGAGAATTCTAACAACAATAAAATAATAACAAGACGATCTGTAAGTATCCTTCGTGTCAAAAATGTCTCACATTTCTCTCGCCTGACAACATCTCTCTAGCATATTGCATTTTCATCGTATCTGCTAGTGCTCTCCTGCGCCCCTGGTGGCTTCTTTGGTCAATTGAGAAATCCTTCAAAGCGTCGTTGCAGATATTCGGGAAAGTTTTTGCGTGATACGAAGAGAAATGAGATTTCGGAACAAAACCTGAGAATCAGAAAGCTTGTGTCACATTTAAACATTTACGAATAGACAAGGATATACGGTACTCCCGAAGTATGTGAACCATGATGGCGGACACCGGAACGTAGTATGTGTACTAGGTTGGGGTCATGCCAAAATTCCAGGTACAAATACTACGGGAGTCACTTGGTTAGTCCCCGAACTCGTAATAGAACTAAAATGGGGAAAATTGCAATAAAATTATGGCCTAACCCTAACCCCGTACACATACTATGTTCAGGTGTCCGCCATCTTGGTTCACATACTACGGGGGCGCCGGATTTCATCACAGTAAATATATATACAAAGAACATACATCGTCGGTAGTTTCATCGTATGCAGGCTGGACGTTTTCGAATACCTGACGATTTCAGAATCGAATCAAATATTATTTTTGAATCGAATCTAATATACTTGGAAGATATTTAATCGAATGCTATTATTTATTTGTAATGGGTTCTTCAGACATAAATCACTGAAAAAATATAGAATCCATCACTCAATCAGTTCTTTGAGCGTACACACACAATAAGAAACAAGTTCCATTAAGAACTTACTAGGAATAAATAGTCGTATGTCAGAATTGCATTTTGAAAATATGACTTCAATAAACAACAAAATGGCGGCGATTCCAACCTTTTTCTAAACCGATTCGAATAATTTGATATTCGATTAAAAATTCCTAGCTCTTAGGTTGGGTGAAAATGATCGAAACATAGCTCACGTGATAACAAAGATATCGAATCGAATTGTTTCACACTAAATTGACAACCATCAGTATTGCTACACATTGATGACAATCCACACCCCTAACTATTAATGGGAAAATCTGCTCGCTGACTCAAGAATGGTTCATATAAGTTTTGTATGCCTTAACCCTGACAATAATGATACGATCAGATTACAGACAATGTATTTTCTTTGCGGTGGCCTCATAGGCAAGCATGTACAATACATGGGCCAAGCCTGAAAATCCCGATTCACCACTGGGCCATACTTGAATTAACCTAAATAATTTGTCACTGTGAGTGAAATCAATGGTCACAATGTGTTCTCCGAACAAGTCCCGTGCAAGTAGTCGCTACTTGCAATTCTCAAGGTTAGAAATAACAATTATTGTTCGGCAATACACCACTGATCCCAATAGATAAGGGTGGGAGGGGTTGGGTATCAGGAACGCGGATCTAGCGCCATCGATATGTGCATTGTTCTGAAATATCTTTTAAAAAATATGATGATATTCAAGTATGTCTGAGCATCGAAAACAAATAACTGGTTAAATATTCCCATACCAACATGGACTGGTAACTTGACGAGAAGCTGCGGTACGCCACGTGATTGAGTCGTCTTATCGAATTCCAACCCCAATCACTGGCCCAATCACTGGCTCCGTGTCCAGAAATCCAGACAAAACTAACCCATATATCCGCTCCTCATATCCGGTTTGTAAAGCTGATCTCCAAAGTTTTCCCGCCTTCCGTTCAAAAGTGATTTGACGTTATAATTGTCATCAGCCAACTGAAACGAATACGTCAAATTAATTACCAGTTACGGAGAATGCTATTTTTTTATAGCAGTTCATTACAGTTTTTGCTCCAAACAATGCTTTGGGATATTATGTTCAATTTTTCAATGGCTTTGTCGCTTCACGCAGCAACCACGAGCTGCCCTCACGTTCCATAAATAGTCCGAGACAGGTCGATCACCGAAACGGATAACACTGGGCAATCATCCGTGACGTGACAGAATAAATAGGTCTGGCCATACTTGGCTCATACTAGGTGACGCTCAAACGGTTAGGTTTGATCAATACATGAGTAATTTCCTACGGCTTGAATAGCAATGAATAGTTCGGACAATTGTCCATTATGATGAATTTGATATCATAATTCAACCATTACGACTCATTTATTGTTACGTCATTATTATTTGAATTTTCGAATCAAAATAGGAAGCATCACATCCATAAAAACCTTTTCCTCTTTGATAGAAATTTATGTGTTGTGGGATAGGATAGGGAAGTCACATCACTTCCTTTTCCTATTCATTTGCTCGAGAGTTTGATCGAAGCAACCTAGTGTTCTTCATGATTCAGCCACATTATTTATAGGAAGTCTCCAAACCAGACCCCATACGAAATCCCCTATACAAGCGGTCTCTGATATCTCGCGTTATATTAATCACTTTTAAAAAAGCTTCATTCTTGGTTCAAAATATTGCATTAGGAGGGAATATTTAAATTTAATGACGTCATATCTGCTGATGTCAAAATTTCGTCTTGTTTGATTACTTTCATTCGATGAAAGTTTCCCAATTTGTTTTGATCCGCCCGGAATCCCTTCTCAAAGTTTGTAATCACGATCCTTACCTTTGGTACTTCGTGATATCCAAGTGCAACAGTGTGGGCACGAGGGGGGTCAATGGGTCGCATGAGATCTCCCACTGCTCGGTGAGGTCCGGCTGACATCAGTAAACGATTTGTTGTTACGCCGAACGTATCTCCACATTGGTATTTGTACTGGTGTTTGTGCCCTACATATCTGGAAAAAAATAAATTACTAAACGGTGAATCTTTGTGGAATCTATATGTGAGGACCTAATGGACAGTAATTGTTCTTTGTAGATGCAAAGGGATGTTATTTTGTTTTTGTAAACCCTGATTCAAGGCCTGTACAGGGTTTCGTACCTACAATGCGGGAGCCTTGGTTGGAGTGGAGATGCGAAACAATTGCTTTGTGGGTAAAGCAGTGGCGTATCTGTGCAAAACGGCGCTCATGGCAAAATGCCCCCTTGATCGTTGAATTTTCAACTACTGTTGTTGAATTGAGATACTCGTACGTTATTATTTAAGTGAATATACGAGATTCAATTATTTCCAATTTGGAGTTATTCTATTGAAACATTTTACGCTTAAAACTTTTCATCTTTGTTGCGCCCCTGTCCAAACGGCGCCCATGGCACGAGCCGTAGCTGCAATATCCTAGATACGCCACAGGGTTAAAACAATAAACTTCAATCATGTTGGCGTCTCGATAGCCTATCATTTTACCTATCGTATAGGTTGTGTAGGCAATGCCACACCATGAAGATTCCGTTCTTTACAGAAATATTATCTCCTATTTATACAAATCCTTTTGTGAAAGTGAAAGTGTGAAAACTTTTCATGGGTAGTATATATTGCTCTAGTTCCGGAATCAATAATTTGGGGAAATAAATTCCACTTACCCTGGTATATGATACGGCTCCTTCGGTGCCAGAACACTCGCCCTGATGTTTTGGTGTTTGTCTTCCGGCTTTAGAATTGACATTTTGCGTTGGAAAGATTTCTGAAAAAAAGAAAATCGGAGTGAAAACTATTTTAAAGATTTAGTCTGACTATGTTGAAATCTGAAATAGCCTCATATTGCACTGGAGAACTAAATATGAACATACGCTCATAAATATCATTGTTCCAGGAAAATGTGTATATGGCCACCAACGAACATTTCTTCCATACACTGTTTTGGTTTGGCGGAATACGTGAGGATTAGATGATCAAGTGGACCTAAAATCAGTCATTTCATTTCGACGGGCCAACAGCACAATTGCCTTGTATTTTGGATGCGATTCGCTACTGAATTAAACCTTACATCTTGGATTAAATACAATCCCTCGTTTAATCGAAGCCTAGTCAGTCAAAATACAAGTACACAGAAGCAAACATGTGTTTTATGTGCGGCCACACTTGGCGGCGGTGGTTTATTTCTTGAAATCAAAACTACTTGATCTTACCTTGTGTTTATTTTTTCGCCTCTTCTGATCAATCTATGCCATATGTTCCTGCCTGCATTGATACTACAATAAGATCTGTTGGGAATAAAAGAGCAAATTATCCCATGATGTACATCCACCTTTTCCCGCGAAAAAAGGCTCTGCAAAAGCGACCGCTGTAAAGTAATGAGCTAACTATGGTTTGAATCGCGGAATTGAGCGATTACTACTGAGCGCCAGAAATAATATGGTTCGAATCTGCCGGATTTAAACATACGGAACATTTTTTTTTGTTAAATTTCTCTTCTTCGGCAATGCGCAACAACAGTCAGCCAGAGAAGTGGCTTTTCATGCTTGGCCATGGGAAATCTGGTCGAATATACATCACCTAGATATCGAGAAATTTCACTTGTCTCGAATAAATCAGTTCGTGAATACTATCCATTAACCTCCTAGCAAAGTAAATAGCCAAAGAGCAAATTATCACTAAATCCTCCACCAAACGGTAGTGAATGATAAATGCGACACCCTATTCTCGCACATTTTTCCTTCCCATCCCTGCCTAGCATAAAGCGCCGTTTTCGAAAATGTTCGTACCATCTACCTCATACGAAGGTTCTTGCACATACCTTCTGCATTTTCCTAAAACTTATGTCATGTTTTTTGAGCGGAATAAATGACAGAGTGAACCAATAGTCGCTTTCCTTTCTAAAATATAAATCCGAGAAGCAGAGGAATGGATGAGAGTGGATTTGTAAAATATTCAATTCTGTCTAAATAAACTATCAACCTATAGTTCTAGGTGTCGTTGAAAACTCGCATGAATAATGAATGATATAATTTTAAAACGCTACCTCTTTCCTCGCAGTGTTTATACTTCTATAACGCTGTTGGGGCGACTTGGGCGGTAATCGCTTATTTTAGCAATGTCGACATGAACATATTTCCGGTTCGGAGTTTCAAACGCACCACTCTACCACCGCATGATATTTATTACATTTAAACTAAATCTCACTTTAGCATTAAAATCACAATTGTTGCTTTCGTTCATAGAAAACGAATAATTACTATCTATCGCGAAACTCGCAACACGCGCGGACTCCTGCGAAACCCATCTAATAAATCCCGCCTTATTATTATCGCCCCCATTGTTTATCATAATGAGAATTCTTGTTTCCATTGTTACAACACACAACCTTCCAGCCTCGTATTACTTTACAAGGTGACAAACAATGGGAAACACAGATCGGGCGGGAGAAACAATAAATGGGTCGGGACCTCGCGAAAAATATAAAAGACTTTTTGTTGTCAGCAAAATTCGGTGTTCCTATAGATCCAATCAATGAGTGTTCCCAAATTCATCATATGAATATTAATATTCTTTCAAAGTGACGAAAACAATGGTTCTCTTCAAATTTAAAATAAATGACTATATCGTTGCTTGTTCACTGCCTTGTTTAGAGCTTAGACTGACAATATGTGTTTTAACTTTCTCGTTCACAAGAGAAAAGTCCAAAATTAATAATAAGAATGTCATGAATATAGCGGAAGCGTAATATATTTTAAAGATATTCGCGTATAAAACTTCGAG
This sequence comes from Styela clava, assembly GCF_964204865.1. Taxonomy (NCBI): domain Eukaryota; kingdom Metazoa; phylum Chordata; class Ascidiacea; order Stolidobranchia; family Styelidae; genus Styela; species Styela clava. Next base: position 32,603,256 of record NC_135250.1, on the reverse strand, counting down.
TGGAAAAAGCTTTCATCTCATTAAAGTTGACAACGCTTAATCCCTATCCACACGAATCGTCAAACAAAGGCGATAATGAAAAATATTGCTTCTTCAACTAACTCGGGCCGAGCATGATTGACAGTAAATCTCAGATCTGAAAGTGCGTATCGTCAAATTGAATCCGAATGGGATTTCTCACTTCAATGCTGCAAAAACATAAAGTAATATTATTGTCTATTTTGTTGTAATTGTCAATATTTCCTGCCCGACTGTCTCAGTATAAAACCATTCTTCGTCGAGTTTGGCATATGTATAGCTCGAGCTACTTGAACACTAGTCACCTTCGTCTCATATGTGTCCTTATGTATTGTAATGTTTGTTTGAATAACTTCGAATTGTAACTAATTTCTCTGAATATTCCTAATAGTATGGCCTGCACTTTCTCAACTGAGGGCTTTGTGTTGTAGAACAAGTTTGCAAACATAACAATGTCAAATTAAAAATGTTTCTCCGACGCGGAGATAATTTAAGAGCTCGCTAAATTAAGTTACATGTCACCATGGTAACGAACGTATCCAAGCAACGCGGTATGAGAACTTTACAACACTTGAACTAACGATGTCCGTCAAAATCGTTTTTCAACATTTTTACTGATTTTGTATGAAACGTTTCCTCGTTTTGATACTCTTCGATAATTCATACTTTAAGTCAGCCCGAGGCTCTTCATTCCAATATTTTACGAATTTCCGAATTTCAGCAATAAATGTTTTTCCAAGAAAGTTTGATCATGGTGTTTTACTGGCCGATCTAATACGGGAAGTTTTAAGTCAACTGCTCGCATGTATCCCAGTCAATAAGGCGATATTTTTCCCAGCTTGGCCTGTAGCAACTATTCTCTTTTCACTGGTCAAGCTTTAAATCAAGCATTTCTACTCTCAAATGATTTCTACGAAACATATTGTCCCATCTTTCAGAATAATCAGATCTGTCGCATTTGAAAGTGCAATTTTCCGTTTGATGTGGTAACAAGGAGAAATAACTCTAACTGTAAATGTATCTTTTTTCACTTGACTTTCTTTAAAGTAATAAGCAAATATACTGGCATTTTTCAACTGCTTTGTTCTCGTTGGGAATAATAGAAATAGTGGTTTAATTATGATTTACCTTTAAATCATAGAAAACTCTATATGTTTTTCAATATTGTTTCGTGAAGCACCGCAATTATTCGCAGCTGCCAAAAGCTTTCCTGCACTTGAAATTTGACAATTTTAATCCTCGGCAAATATTCAGAGAGAGATCTTGTAACAACTCGTGGTCAACTGGTTCGTCCATCTTCGTGTGACGCGATAAAAACAATTCAGTTATCAAGAAGACTAATTATTCAGCTATTCCTCTCTAAATTTTCTCTTCGCATAGATTCTAATATCTTAAGGTTATTCAATAAAAATTGCCATGTTGGTACGTCATATCGATGGGTGAGGGGCTTTCAACTCGTCTCTTATTCCATATTCCAGCATCTCTGCTATCGCTCAACCAATGAGAATTGTCAATGCGATGAACAATTCGAGTGCGGCTTCCCACGGGGAATCTCTCTGTAAACTATAATTGATTTTGGCAAGTCCATTTGTTGTTGCAACCACGCTATGTTGGCTCCGGCTATTTCCATCTGTCACTGACCCAGACTCTGCCAAACATGGACACACCCGTTGCTACTAACAACTACATCCCTCAAAACCTTAACCCAACAAACGCATCTCATCTTGTTATTGAGCCGATGTTGTAAAAACAAAGGATTAATGGAATCCGTATTAACATAACGTTGAGAAAAATGAAATGGGTTTAGAAGCATTTCGAGGTAATTGTATTCGGGATTTACACCAAATGTATTGTTAAATTTACAATCGATTTTTTTTTAGGTATTTCGTTAAATCTACTTTAAAATACTGAGAGTAGATCACACGGGTTTTGGATTAAAATTGTTTTTGTAGTCGAGTAGGACGGATACTGGATCTGCACATCCTACTTTCTGTTTCTGTGATGGTGTATATATGTGATGTAAAGCTTATTCGAATGACAAAATAAATTAATTTGAAAATCAAAATCCCGTTACCTTTTGCATAACTCTTCGCATTGTTTATGTTAACATTTTTATCCGGTCGCTTTCGGAGGGTTCGAATCGATTCGTTTCGTTTTTATGAATGCATTAACAGTAAATATGGCTTCCCATTACGTGGATTAGCAAAATAAATAGACACTATAATCGGATATTATACAATTCACAATTACTATTCTATTTCGAGATATTTTGCTGAACATTACTAGCAGTAGGCTATATAAAAAAAATTATGACTTCTGGCCTTTTGTCGGATCGAATAAATGTTATTTGATTACAAAATTGCTTCATAATTGTAGAACAATAACACTACTAAATCTTTTTATTGTGAAACAATGAGCCGCAGGACACCAACGTTCCGGGTGAGCCCAGAATATTCTAGCCAGAGCCATGCATGATTTTGGATTTAGAAGTTTGATTGTTTGGGGGACGTCGATTTGTTACGCTCAAATGCATTGCTTAGGTTATTCTACAACGAAAAACAAAATACTGGAAAAAAATATGCCCCGTAAGCTGTAACAACCTTTTGCAATAGTATGAAGGTGCAATCGTCGTGGGTTCAAATGTACGTGGGTTCAAATGTAATGGAAACAGAAATAATAGGTAAAATCAAGTGAAGTATCAAGTATATTCTTAGCTTGTCAGTAGATACCAGCAATAACTTCCTTAGCAATATAATTGTTTTGATGCCTCGTAATCGCGACCTTGAATTGAACGAACTCAGACAAAACGCTCAATATTTTGAAAATTTGATAAACAGAAATATGTGATGCCGCTATATGCCAGTAGAGAGCAATAGGTACCTATTTGCATCCTCGTCTGTCTCAAAAAAATAATCTCAGTCATAATAGTCGCGTTTCCTACGCGAGAAAATTGACGTCATGTTTAAATATATTTTTTGTAAATCAAGTGCAACTTTTGGGAGGAATTTTTCAAAACATTTCATTACATTTTGATAGATATTTTAGATAATCAAGTTTTTAAAATATTTGCATTTAATCGGAAAAATCTAAAAAAATGTCACTGAACATATTATCTGCGTGGGTTTTATTTGCACAAATATATTTCATTGTTCTCGAGAGTTGTTTTCCGACATCCCTCTACGTTTGCTGCAGCTTAAATGCGAGCTGCGTCGTTCTCGTGCGCGTTTGTTTGTTTTACATTGTTTTACATCCACAGGCAATCGTTGGTTCGAACTTAAGCGGTCGAGTGTCGTGCATATTTATTCGAATATAAAGTAATTGATAAAAGGACATACTGACATACCGTGTTACAGTATTGTTATCTTTTATGTTTGCAGTTGAAAAGGGTTAGGGTACTGTAAGCATGGAGACTAGGTTTATTTTTTTCAGATTTTGTCGAGCAAATACCGGTACCGGTACGGTACTGAAATATACAAAAACGGGGTCTAGCGATGTGAACGACGTAACTGGATGGAATGAAGTTTTTGACAGAAGCGTTCAGGTAAAATCAAACCCACTCACAGACCGTATCCAGATATCCTATGCTTGTATTCCAAATATTGAAATACAGATATATCGTACTTATAGCAGTACTGCAGTACCGTATAGCTGCAGTACTGGCAGTATCTACTGATCTGTCAGTCTGTATAACAATATAATTCTTTACAGCTTTAAGATTCTGATGTTTGTTTTTGTCCTGCAAGAATCAATATGTGAAGTAAAAAATATATCTGTATATAGCTATAAAGTAGGAATGTTACAAAACGCGCTTTTTCGCGCCAAAAAATGTACGCACCACGTCTGCTAAGTACCGTAACGCCGTGTCAGAATACCGCTCATAAAAACGACTACGGACTGCCTGCTGTTGTTTGGAATTCCATGAAATTTGGACATAACTTAGATAAAATGCGCAACTATGATTTGGTATTTGAATTTTTTCATTAGCGCATAAATTTCCCAACATTCGGGGCTTTTAAAAATTACGCTAAAGTTATACGTACTGCAAATTAATGATATTGTCTATGGACACCAATAAAATATATATGGACGCATGTATGTCATTCCTAACTTGATACTTACCAATTTTTATGAAGTTTGTTCAATCAGAACATCGTTAATTATTACCCGCAACGAGGCACTGTCAAACTAATATGCTCAACTCCAGGGTTGATTTGCGACGATCTTCCGACGGCCTCAATGATCGTTGCCAGAATAAAATCCTAAAGTAATCTGAATTTTCTTAGATGTGACGCACATCGAAAAATTAAAGATTGATATGTGTTTTTTTTTTCATATTTATTAAAGTTCTTATTGAAAAAAGTCAATTCGCATACGTTTACGAAACGGTACAAATTAATTCAAGGCACGAGAAGTATGATCTTAGCACGCGTCTGTCAACGCGCATCAGTTATCGACTGAATGCCGACATTTTCCCTCGCAGCGATTTCTCTCGTTTTGCGTTTCACTAAGCGCGGTAAATCTCCTACGAGTTAAGGAATATTAAATGATAATTAATCGTTCATTAAGGTCGGATATGAAAAACGCTAAATCAGTTAATTGCCGCGTATGCGGGAACTTGCGTATTGGGAAAGTCGTTGCCGACCAGAGGTTATGTAAAGTTCAGAAACTTTCTCGTACATAATTAATTGAAAAGCAGCTAATATCGTTAAAAAGAATTTGTAAACTTTTTTGCATTAGGTTCTTCTATTCACAATAACTTTTCATTCAAAATTTTTTTCGATTACCTCCAAAAATAGCCGAGATACATTCTGTTGTTTATCGGTCTGACATTCTCGCGGTCACAGTTTTTGAGTCGGCGCAATACAATCCTTATGGAAAAAATTGGCCTATCTGGCGGTACTTAAATGCAGATATTTCCGTTAATTCTTGACCATTTTTCACAAACTTGGTATTGTTTTCTTATTTTCACTTAGATCTATCCACTGGTGCAGTTTTTATTTAAATCGGATGAAGTTTAATTTTTTTGTAACATACCTATATAAAGTGAATCTCAAAAATGAAAGTCAGTAAATTATTAATACTGGCAGAATGGTGTCTGTCATTACTGTTATTAGTCTATTACCGGTACACCATATTACAGTATTAGTTATATCCCACGTCTGGGATAAAATAGTGCAATAGAAAAATATTGTAATAACCAATCTCACCCCACAGACAGACAGAGCAAGCCAGTACTGCAGTATAAGATGTGCTAAAAGGTACTGGCTTGTCATCCCTGCATCCATGGAAATTGAATTAAAACATTTCGTTGGGAAAAACTCAGACTGCTGGACTGACAGCGAAAATATTTGTCATTGTTAATGTTCTAACAAGATGTTCCATTTGTGGAACTGCAGTGTCAGAGTGCGTTGCTGTTCAGATACATTCGTTATTTTATATGATAGCATGGGGTATTATTGCATTGACTGATTGGTACAGCGCTAGTTCATTTGTTCCTCTTATAAATATGCTATGTCATTTGAGACCACGAGGCTGAGCCAGTAATCTCTGATAATCTTGGTTAGTCCTGTCCAAGCTGTTTTTCTATAAACCTATAAATGAATATTCAGATCATCAGAGTTACATATCAACCCTTGAGAGTTTCATTTATTTTCAGGGCTGCCATATTGTCCTTATTTTGAAGGATTCGTCTTAGAAAATTATTTAGTCCTTATTTCTAAGAAAAGTCATTATTTTGACATGTGTCCTTATTTTTATTGTTCTAGGGGTAGAGGTTCTTATACCAGGCACATAGATTGGTCAGTTCCAATGATTTATATACTAGAGATGATATTAGAACCTCATTCATTGCTACGGGCTTTCATGACGTAATTACAGTCACAATGACAAAATCTTAGCTTTCCGGATTAGTTTGTGTTAACTTGAATCGAAATAGAAGTGAGATGGAATAGGTCGTTTCTAAGAATGAAGAACTGCTGGAGCAATTCTAGGGCAAAGTATGATTAGACATGGGTCACACTGGCATGAACACATTTTGTTTATTATAAGTATAAGTTTATTTCGATCTCCCCTAAAAAAAATACACAAAACAAACAATTAACACACAAAACATTAGAATAAACACACAGAATAATGGAGAAAATCGGGACAAAATGTCTTTATATGGAATTCTTCATCATAAATAAAATCCGTTGTAGTGCTGTGCTTTAGTGTATGAGGTGCTATGTAGTTTCACATAAAAAGCTTGTTCATTTATCTTCCTTAGTTTTTTTGCGATGCAAGTACGTTCTTTGTTATCTTATTATCATGTTTCACCGACGTCCTTATTTTTGGGTTCATATCGATGGCAGCCCTGTTTATATTCCATATTGAATATCGAGTTCTTTCAGGACCCATGTGTTATTGCATTAAAGCTTCCCAGTGGAAACCTAGATTATCCTCCAACATGCTGAGTTTCCTAATTAAACTCAATAGAAACAGCAGGACATTGCTTGGTTATCAGGGCATGAAATCAATTACTTCGCTTCATTGCTCATTCTAGTCATATTCAGGGTTGTGCTCAGATACATCACAAAGGGGATAATAGGCGGAGATGTCCAAAACGAATAATTTTATTTCAAAATTTGTCATTTTGAGCAACTGAAGTCTCAGAGAGCGTTCAATTTCTGAAAACTGCAAAAGAAGAGAACCAATTGAATCACTTTTCATAAAAGCTCTCTCCTATTTTTAAATTTTCGGCAAAGAAATTTGTAGAGATCAATCGTTTTTGACAAATCAGCTGTCCCTGTAGTTACTTGATAAATGGACACATTTAATAAAGAATATAAATATCTTTATATCTCATAATAATAGCTTAGAAATTTCGTTATCTCTATTATAGAAATTGCAGATTTGGCTTCCTACCAAAATTAATCATACTATCATATCATGTCTATTATATCATAATCACGATCTAAATTATTTATTACTTTCTAACAATGACTCATTTCCACAAGATCTATCATATTCAAATTAATCCTTAAACTTTTCATTAGATTATGACAAAGAATGTAATACATTTCTCTGTATTTATTTGTTATACATTTGTACATTGGCAAGAGTTTTTTATTTTGCTAATCTGATAAACAACAGGCCTGGATATGAACAACATGAAAAATCTTCCTGTGTCGTCTGTTCTTCAGACATTTCTTTGTGTTGATTTGAAACTCGACTCTGTGTTTTGGTTTTGATTTAACAAAAAGTGATGACGTCGATAGATGAGTGTTGCCATATTCTTTGTCTGAATCACCAATGAAGTGTAAATTGAGCAAATGTAACCATATTGTACAGTGTCTGGTTGGATTCTTTGCTACATTTTAATATAATATATTTAATGAATGTTCAGCAATGAATAGGAGATGCTAATGTAGTTTCGACAAACATAATTCAGCAGTGAGAATACTACAGAGTAATTTCACAAAGTTACACAGGTGTCTATAATAAATCGGTCTGGATTTGTATGTTATACCAATTTGGAAAATTGCAGGGTATTTCGCTTGGGCATCCAAGCTTTCTCGAAGCATATAGCAAGACCTCACTACTGGTGATTATAACTTGCGTTTATGATTTTGGTTGCCAAAAGTTTTTTATCAGCTGTTTACAAAAGTCATTATTTGCTGTATAAGGAAATATGACAAGGACTTAATTTGGCAAAATCTTACAATGAAACTGTTTGTGAAATGAGATATAGTTTTTAATGTATTTCAAACTTAATTAATTTCAATGTTGCCCAACCAGCCGCCAATAAAAGGTGACATCATAATCACACTCGAAATTTGAAACCCGATGTTTTGGTTCCTATTGAAGCAAACGACGCGGAACATTCTGTTTACCCAGGTTTTATTTCCGTCATTCTTGTTGTCTGGCAAGTTGAATACACACACAGACCATGTCTGGAGTGTACTTTGCCTGAGTGTTTATCCCCGGCCCAAGCAGGCTTTCGCTTAGGGCTATTGTGATTCGTCCCAGCTATCATCATAATTAAATTATCTCGGTGTTTAACTGTTTACACACCAAAGTTTGACTACACAATTTTAAGCTCATAAATATTGTGTGTGAATGGAAAATGCAGTATAGGGCTTGGATTGTGTCCGGAAAGTTTGATATTCTAATTATTCAACTTGGTTACCGATTCAGGCCATTACAATACAAAAGTATATAATACTGAGTGAGAATAGATTGATGCAACAATTGATAACCAGTCGTCTATTTGAAAAATTTCACAGGTACTTTCACTAGACAAAATAGTGGTGAGTTAGAATTTTTAAAGATATTCCAGTCTTCAAACTTTCGGTTTCTAGACTCATATCAGCCTAAACCTAGTCTGTCAAGAATTACTATAGCCCCAAAGCAGACATGGAGCTTCAAGAAATTAACATATCCGAAGCCAAACCTCTGCTGTTTGAGAAGTCAACGGCCGGTGAAACGGTTGTTGTGGAATGCTCGTATATTTACAATGGCGCATCACACTCTGTTGATGTACATGTCACCATTCAAGGTGATCGCTCAACCGGAAAGCCTTTTATCACTTTCCATGACATCGGGATGAATCATGTATCCAACTTCAGCTCTTTGTTCAACTCAGAGCACATGGAATCCATTCGCAATCGTTTCTGCGTCTATCACATTGATGCACCAGGGATGCAAGAAAACGCTCCCGATCTCAGTAAGGAGACGGGATTTGCTTATCCATCCATCGAGAATCTTTCCGATATGGTCGCCAAGGTTTTCACCAAGTTTTCCATCAAGGAGGCCATCTGCATTGGATGCGGACTTGGAGCAAATGTTCTAACTCGCTTCGCTATGAAGAATCCCACTCTTGTTGATGGCCTGATTGCTGTCAATGCCACTAGAGGAGCTGTTGGAAATCTTTCATGGCTGGGCAGTAAGATCACCAACTGGGCAACTCCCCTCCACGAGCAGCTACTGAATTACCATTTCTCAAAAGAGGAAGTTGAACGCGCCAACCATGAATTAGTCGAGGCTCATCGCAAACATCTGCAGAACAACATGAACGCAAACAACGTTCAACTGTTGCTGAAGGAGTACGAACGTCGCACTGAAATCAACGTGTTTCGCACTGTCGGACCCACTACTGAAGAGGGCGAAAAGCATTCAATTCCGTGCTCCACACTCCTCCTAGTGGGTGATATGTCTCCATTTGTTGAGGAGGTCGTGGAACTCAACTCTCGACTCAACCCAAGAAAAACAACATTCTTGAAGATGGCTGATGCGGGCGGGATGATCCTCGAAGAACAGACATTCAAGGTTGCGGAAGCCATCACTTACTTCCTGCAAGGTTCGAATTGACATTGAATTTGAGTGAAAATTACTGTCCCACCTCTTTCATAAATTATGTTTATCATCCTAATTCAAATGGCAGATATCTCCTCCTTATAATATCCTCAAAACAAGTTTTTAATCTTGTATTTTTTGAATCCCTATTTTTTAATATCAGTGGCCCTATATGTCGTGCCTGACTTTTCTTTATCTCGTGTAATTTTATTTTCTCCATCAACAGGTCTTGGCTACATCCCATCTGTCATCATGTCACGTCTCGCACGATCTCGTACATATTCTGGCTGTTCCACTGGATCACAGGATCGAGACACACAGAATCGCATCCGTACTCTCTCTGGCGGCTCCATGGGGAAGGACGTAGCGGCAGGAGACACTCCACTGCAGAAACCGATCATTGAAGAGGTGGCAGCGGGAGATGACATCATAGCCAAGACGTCTGACAAGGCAAGGCTTGTTACTGAGGGCGTCTGCTGAACTGTAACATACGTACTATTGTATTCAGACTGACTGTTGGGATTTATTAATGTTCGTGTTTTGCTAGTGTCGCTCGTTTCGGAGGATGGACAATTAACTTCATTAATTTGTAGCGGACTCATTAAATAAAAATGGCGCATGCTACGAAATTTCCTACCTATATGTTTTTGAAGCAGCTGCATATCTAACCTGTATTATTGTGGTATAATATAGTTCCTTTTTGATTAGATGCCGACCCTGACTTGTAATGTAGATTAGGGATCACAGATTATTTCTTACTTAAACTCTGTGCTAGTATGGCATGAGATTTCATGCTTCAGGCTTGTTTAATATGGAATTTGCATAAATCTGTTATAATTCATTCCCAACAAATCAACAGATTTGTTATTTTTATTGAACTCATGACCCCTCCCCCCTGTTGACCAGAATACTAACACTTTGTCCTTGTAGTCTGTAACGAGCCTATAATTATTGTTTGTTTTTTAATTTCCTTATTAGTTGTTTTTTCTCTTGACCCATTTTCAGGATAATTGTCAACATTTGGCCACTTTAGGAAAAAATATGGTTCCAATATTCTAAATAAAATTCCTCATAATAATAATGATAGAATTTTAACATTTTCTATGTAAAGTAAAACCAATGATTGTGAAGTTATGATTTGTGACAATCTGACAAATATCACAAAACATTGAAATTTATTACCCTCTAGCTGAAAATGGGTTAATTTTGGTTTAAGGTGCTTTATTAATTCATGCTTGTTCAATTTTTTGTTTTCATTTTTCACGAATTACCCAATATTCTTCTCGTCCATTCAGCTCAATATCATTTCATACCTTGGGAATTGTTATATTTGGCTATGATACAACACAGAACACTTTCACAACCCTGGACTACTCATTCAAAAGTTATATTTTCCATTAAGGATTTGGGAACCAAAATTGTTATTCTGTAGTTAATAAATACCTGTTGTACAAAATTCATATTCACTGGTTTTGCTGAAAAGCAGGCCAACATTACATTGATTTGTGAGCTAATAATCATAACCTTTTGTTTGACATCATGTCAGTACAGCCTCATGGTGAGGTGTGTTGGAGGTGTGTACTTGTTTACTGTGCTCAAACGAGACCAACGTGTCTTGATAGATATGGATGTAAATATTGACGGATGGGTTCACATGTTGGAGGGGGTTGAATAATAAACATTACAACCTCAGCACCAGAACATACCTGTTTAACATTGAGCTTTGGAATATTGAATATTTTACCAGATGAGGATCCCAGAATTGTGACTACTTTGGGCATTTTATTACCCACTGGTATTATTAATGCTCTCAAATCACACTGTTATTGAGCCTCAGCATGTATATAAGGCCTTTCCTGTAATGATTTGAAAATTTCTGATTCTCCAAATATTTCAACCTTAAATTTTTCAATCAATTTTGAAATGCATTTCAACTGAATGCTGTAGATAGGTGTCGTTAGTCTCAAATCACATGCTGATGTTAATCATTGGCATGTATACAGAATGATTGTCCTTTGCCATTTATTGGTTCGAAAATTTCTGATTTGGGAATGTTCATTGTTCACTTTTATTAAGATATCTCAACATTCTTTTTGATTTTTGTTTCGACTGGATAAACTAATAATGGAGACCCCTTGCACGTCATATCAATCTCTACACTTTTTGTGTACCTATCTGGCGGAAGAGTTATCCATAGGGTTGTTAAAGATTTCACTCATCTGTGACAATATAACAGATTGTTCTTTGTGTCAGTTTGTTATAGTTTTATATATAAAAACACCATCCATGTCCCCCTGGCTCTACTGTAAATAATAACTTTTGCATTTCCTGCCTTTTTTTCTTTTTGTAGTGTTGTGTGTTTGTTCATTGTTTCATGATTTATAATTATCACTGTTGTAATTAATTAGTTTCAGATTACCCATAATTCTAAGTTACTCATAATTCTAGTTATAGTAAAGTTATGTGATCTCATAATGTGTCAGCCAAGATAGTTACCCACAATGCAATAGCATTTCCCACAATGCAATGGACTCAACAATCATCGTAGCGAGCACAAACGAAGATGAACTAGTCGATATAGAAAATGATGATGCCACATTCGGAAATTGTGCTTATGATGATGTCACAATTGATTCATCAGTAACCAACAAAACAATTCTTCATCAAGAAACAATCAAAATTTCTCCCAATGGTGGAAATTCACGTTATGATGACACAAACCTTCCATTCAAACGAACTAAAACTGACAAAATAGGAAAATCAACTGAGTTAGTTCATGAGAACGATCTCACTAGATGGTGGAGGTCAGCTAATGAGTACAAGAGGTCAAACGTACCAGGAAGTAACAACGCGAGTGATGCACAGGACGGACCTGGGTGAGACAACTTCTTAATCTAATGGTGGTTCTCAATGGTGCACATTGTGAGAATGTAGCCCTGTTCTATGCATCAGCATTTTAAAAGAAATATATTTTATTCAGGCATTTAGAACTTGATCCAATGTTGCGGGAACCAGTGTCATCAGATAGTTCTGGAATGTCGGCAACAGAAGGAGAGGCGAACATTGGTAGGGAGATGTTGTATTTTGAATTTTTATATTAATCTTGTTTTTCCTCACAATTGGGCCTAACCGGTTAAATTTAGAGAGAAATCTTGTTCTGTAATTCAATTGTTATGGATTAATAAAAGTGACTGAGACGCCGCTGACATTTTCTTCCGTTATCTCAAATCATAAAGTGTTGGATAATCAGATTAAAAGACTGATTTGCATTGAAATTGTTAGGAGGGGGAAGGTTCAGTTGTCTGGAAAACACTTTGACGAAGATCTTGTTTCATTCTTGCTGTAAATTCTTTGTATTCTGCGCCTTTGTTGCTCTGACCTAATGTTACACTGTTGTTAAATACAGGAAATATATTTCCCAATCGCTCTGTTTGATTCTTGACATCCTCGAACACAGATGAACGAGTAGTCATACTTTTATTCTTGTTTATCATGAATTTGAGTTTTCTCTGATTTCTATGATTGTAGTTGAAATAGCCTACTGAATTTTTCTTGTCTCGTTAATCTGAATTCTATTTGAAAAAAATTAGGAGAATTCGAATATTTGAAAATATTTTAAAATCAAAAAGATATTGATTTTTAATTTCGTTCAATCTAGATTTATCGGGATGCCTTGTCTTCATATGTCAATCTTAATGAATGTCTTTTAGAGAATTTGAAACGAAATGTCGAAACTATTTAATCTGAGTTGGAGCTAGATTCCAAGATTTAAATCTAGACTGAACCTTGGTTTATTGCCAACTTTTAAGTTAACTGAGGGATCGGTTGCAAACCTTCATCAACGTAGTAAATCTATTTTGTTTTGTTAAGTTGTTGTTGATGAGACAAAAATGGTTTCCATTGTCCTGTTTCAAATTTTCAATAGTAAAAAATAGCTAGATTTGCTTTATCCAGTTGTTTTCCCCAAATTTTTCTGTTTCTAAGTAAACTGTATATTGCGGTGATAGTATGAGCTTGTGGTGATAGCATGAGGCCTATGCCCCTATTTTTGTATATTTGAGCTCTTGTTTATTCCTTCCTGATAATATTATTTTGACAGATGTCACCTACTATGATGATTCTGGTGATATATTTTTACCCCCCAAGAGGGAGCGAGAACTACCACTCGATGTCATCAGTGAGGAAGAGCGAGAAGTGTTTCCTGAATTTTTTAGCGGCCAAACAAAATATTGTCCGGGAAAATATCTTAATATCAGGAACGCTATCCTGAAGTTATGGTGAGTTGTTGAAAGTTTTGAATGAATCCATGGATTGAAGTCTACCAGGGCGTTATTCTTTTGTATTGAAATTTACCTTGAAACTAGATGATCAGGGCTGCCGAGTGGACGAAACTCCAAACTATTCAAAAAATTACCCCAACTTAACATAAATTTCGACTCTGGCTTCTGATTCCAACTCCAGCTCTGAACTCTGAAAAAAAAAACGGATTTTTGACCACAAAAACGCAAGTAGTACCTAGGAGTGTTAGTCCTAAGGAAATTTGAATTTATTCGTTATCAGTTATCACTATCAACAGTACAAGAATGAAAAAAAAAAAGATGGAAAATTAGGAAATCTGGATAATAATTTTTGACATTGTCACTTAGTCCATAGTTTTGTGATCCCAGAATGGAATAAAGGTAGTTCAACTTATATATGGTTGGTTGTTGGTTACCTGCCATTCCCACTCTCTCGCATTGCGTATTCATCTGAGTTGAACAACATGTTAAATTTCTCACAGGATTCAGAACAAGCCATCTCATGTCAACAAAGTCATGCTACGTCCCATTCTCAAGAAAGGTTGTGGCAACGTCAATAATATCGGACGCATACACAGGTTTGTTTTTTGTGATTTATATACTAGATCCATGCATTGAATTGAATTATCTAGCAAGATATTATTCTATTGAATGACTATATTCAGTCGCTTGCTCAGTGGCTTGTTTGAAGCAAACCCATTTCAAATAAACTTCATAGGAAGATTTGTTAATTCCAATTATTCCCGAGAGATCCAACTAGTCTGTCGTTGCACTTGGGACGGTATACACACTAGAACTTATCTTTTAATTAATATTGCTGGATTTAAGCTGCTGCAAACGCAACGCTATTAAATACCATTTGAGGAAACTATTATGTGAATTCGGATATCAAGTTTTACCAAGGAAACTTATTTCATGGTTCTGCTTTAATAAATTTAATGCGTCTAAAATAGTTGAAAGAAATCAATTGAAAAATTGGAACTCATAGCATTTGGCTATTAGGAATAGATATCCATGGGATGCATATTGGAGCGTTTCAGTCTAAGGAGAATTACCCATAGTATTACCTACTAACTAAGATTGAACATCAAACTTTTTATTTAAAGTTACTGAATTTTAAATATCGAAAATATTTTCAGAATGTCATCTAAAACTAAACACCGATGAAAATCACAAGTTTTAAATGAGAAATATCTATCTGAATATTTTAGTTTGGGCCATATGCAATATTTAATACCAATTGTTGATGTGTGATATATTCCTGCCATGCTATGCTGGCTAATGTTGCTGTTCATTGTATTAGCTTTATCGACTTATTCTTGGCCCTGGAACAGAACAACAAACTCCTTATTAATATAAGACTATTTTTAAGACATGTATTCGTTCTGAGTTGATATTGACATGAATCCTTATAACTTAAACTGCAATGCAGCAGAAAGTTCCCACCCCACGAAACGCCACCCACCTCTCAGCCAATCATTGAATGTGGCAGTATCATTGTTTTGAAACTACAAACTGCTTCAAATATTTGCTTATCATAGTAAAGCGTCAAACGTCAAACATAGACTACAAATTCAAAATTAGCTGATAAACATCAGAAATGTTTACGAAATATGGAACTGATTTATTAACTAACTGGGAATAGAACAAAGTTGTTACGATTAGGGGATTTATTCAAGGTTTACTTTTTTTTTTCATTCTTTATTTTACTACTTGTATAATATCCAACTGGCCTGAAAACCCTATTGATATAGTTTTCTTTTTATTTGTGATCCAACACTTTGTTACCAGTTACCACCTACCGTTATTTTCACTCAGAATTGTCATCCCTGGTATCATTCTTAATTCTGCTGAATTCTTTGTCAAATGACTAAGTTAGGTGTTTGGTGCAGTGTTCAGGCTGTTATAACTTATTGCGCAGTGGTTCTCAAACTTTTTTGAGCGCGATCCAAATTTGAGATTTATGAATACTCGTGACCCAGTTCTTAACAAAAATCTATTTTCGGTGTTAGTACTCTTTAGACTCAAATACAGACAACGATTTATCAGAAACAGTCCATTGACACAGTCCTTCATTATATCTCTATACACCGCTCTAGTTTACTGAGCTAAATGTGCAAGTCAGGCAGTCAGCACTGGAATTTAGGCGAACCTTCAGTGCTGAAAATCCCTGCTTGTATAGCTACGCAGTCGTGAATGGTACAGAAAAGTCATTACTTTGTTTCCAATCATCTGACATCCTGCCTAAGCCTTCATTCTCTCTCGCAACCTTTCACTCATCAAATGTGATCACAGTGCTTCGTTCGCAGTTGATGAAGCTTGAGCTGAAGCCACATTTTCTCTATTAGGATTCACATTACCAATAAAGGGATCCATTTTTGCTTTAAAATGATGTCATTCTGCGCAGTCAACTCAACAACAAGCCTGGTTACTGGCTTGGTGCATGGTTACTGACACCCATAGAACAAGACACGAGACTGGTATATAAATTGTGATGTAACAATGAACTCAAGACAGTTCTTTCTTTATATTTCATTGTTTTAAATACCAAACTTAAGAGGGTAAATTGGGATATTGGACCAGCTCAAATATTCAGCCACTTTCTCTTGGATAGCCCTTACATTGACGACCTTGTTGCGACTCATTTATAGACCCATGTTTGGGTTGCGACCCATACTTTAAAAACCATTGTCATAGCGTCGGACTTGAAGATATTAGTATGAAAGGTTGAAGATATCCATTTCGATCTATATGCCCACCAACGCACTCAGAGTGTATTAAATTAGTAAACCCAAAATATTTTGGACCTCCTAATGGTAGTGGCTCTAGAGTAGCTACTTGTCTAAATTCTTGTTTAGTGCACATGTGGTAAAGCTTTGAAGCATTATTCTCATCTATGAATAATATGGCCATTTTGGCATGTTTTGTATTCAAATTTACTCTCACTGGTTTTTTTTTGTTCTCTGAAAGGTTGAAATGCTTGCATTGCAGTATCGGAATTGCTGTCTTTGCATTTTGCAGACTGAAATCATTTCACTTGTTGGACTTTGCACAGGATGCTGATTCACTCCCATGTTTCCCACCTTATGCATCTATGCATGGCCAATTATGCGCCAATAATGCATTATAAAATATATGACCCCGCCCTGAAGGTATAAATATGAAGACTGAGGTTTGATAATGTAGGTTGTATCCTTTGTTATATTTCCATCCATATCAACAGTAATAATTTGAAATAATTTAAACAAATTCAAACCCATGATCCATTATTAAGGCATTGTGGTTAGGATTACTATCATGCATTACGATGCAGAAGTTTACATTGACAAATCCAAACTTGTCTTGTTTTGACCACATACCTGATCACAGGTTCATCATCAAGTATTCCTATCTGCTGTTGGTTTCAATATGTACCTAATGGGTGTCGGCCTCCCATAAGTCATAGCAGGCACGTATTCAGGAAAATAATTATTTCATGGTAATTAATGAGTTTAGAATCCAAAACTAAGTTTTGCCAAATATATAGAAAGAGTAAAACAGCTGAACCAATGTTGTGATGTCCCAAATCTAGAAGCTTGGTATGTATGGCTGTTTGCATGGGGCCATCTTCAATATAAGGGCTTGAAGCATTTCATAGGGAGTTGTATGCAGAAGTGAATATTTACATATCCATGAGTTACCAGTATATGCACGTTTTATTTAATCAAAACATTTACATTATCTTGACCTTCATCATTGGTTTCGTTCCGGGTGGCACGTATCGCAGTCCATGTGTATTCTCATGTCGAATGATTCAGATTAAATCTGATTGGGTAGTATCTAAAGTAGGTAGTATGAAAAGAGTGTTCAAGCTTCTGGAAAACCGTTATAACTTGGGTTTTGTAATTTTCATTGGCCATACATGAATCAGTCATTGTGATCATAAAGTTTTAAGAGCAGTCTTAGAATATCTTTGTTTGTGGAATAACTTACTGTGAGTCCTTTAAATGGAAACCCAGCCCAACAATTGACCTATTTTATGTCAGTTTTCATTGTTTGCCATAATAATTTATGAAACCCCTTATCCCTTTTAAATATTGACTCAAATAGTATGTAGGTCGTTTGCATTACTAGTTTTATATCCTAGCATTACCACTGCATTAATTCTACAGGCCATATGTAAAATTAATTTTTTGTTTGTAATTCAGTTTTGACTTGTCACCCACAATAATACCAACATTGGTATAGTAGGTCTTGGGTCTGTCTAGGCTTCTTCATTCAAGTAAGACATGAATTAGGGACGTATCCTGACCCTGTAAAAATGCTTAGTCATGCTCGTTTAGATCTTTGTTCAGAGCAATCTTCATTCACTTTCAAATTTGTTCAACATTAAAAACCAGCTATAATTTCTGGAATATAAATGATCATAATTCTTTTTATTTTCCTGTTCAAACATCGTTGGCTCACTCAATAATTGATTTGTTTTTATTGCCCTGAATTGCCCTAAATAATCTTGTAAACCGATTTCCGTTCATACAATGCAGACCTGAATACAAGCATCATGTACCTCGTTCAAACCAACTGACAGTTTATCCGAATGAGGCAAAAACAGGCAGAATTTTTGATTTCTCTTGATTGCTGAACTTTTTAACAATGCAGACTTGATAACCCATGTGTCTGCCACTTAAGCCAGGGTTTATCTTCCATGGAGCAATTCCACCCCAGATCTGAATTTTCTTGGCTTAGGGCAGATAATTTGAAGTATGTTTAGAATTTCAACTTTTCTAACAATTTTGTTCACACAGATACCTTGAATCAGTCGGTGCAATAAACTATGGGAGTGACCTGGTCTGGTGGAAAAAGCAAAAGAAAAGACAGAAGCCAAGAGATCGGCCTCAATCAATCAACAACCATACAGCTCTGGATACAGATTTCAAACTCAAACGGGCCTTAGAGCAAAGAATGAGTGGAGTGAGTGGTAATTTTTTATTCGAGGGGTTTTCTATAATAACAAACAACGGGGGATACATATCCACCAACCATAAGCTATGCCCAATCTTGCATAACCAAATAAATTAAACGGCCACCAAACTATAGTGCTAATGCAGTTATACCGATTGATATTATCTCATATGGCTATGTTTAGGTTTTCTCAAATTGGATCTGAGTTCAGCAGAGCATATTTTCATTATGTAAGCCAAAACCAAGTAATATGCTATTCTAAATACATTCTGAAAATATATTTATATTTTTGGATTATGGTATATCAATTTTATTCCGAATTAGATTACATAGAACACACTGAAGAGTCTGCATATTTAATGAGATGAATTTAGGAAATTCAGAAAGTACATAAGTATATCATCTTTTGGAAATATTGTGACTTTTTTCTAAAATATTCTAATTTTTCTAAAAATTAAAAATATATGTTAAATATATGACCATTAAATCGAATAATGTGTGGAAATGATTGACCTTGCCTATGAAAATGATGCCGCATCATGCTAAGCTTCAGAAATATGCTTGCCTTTGCACTGGTGATGACTCTCTATGGGTTCGCAAGTTTGAATAATTATGTCTGTTAGGATTGCTGGACTTGTCCTCGTCATAGGGTGGTTCAAGCAACCAACGGTTACGGCTTACAGCTTCAAGTTTGTACATCCTAAATAAATAACTGGTTAACAGGACAAGATGTCATGGCTTGCCATATGATTAAGCTGTATTTTTGCCTTCCCATCAAACTGGACAAATTTTTGAACCTTTCCCTTATTTGCCAATAAAAATTTTTTTTTTAGAGAAGTCGCAAAAGGCCCGCCTCCATCATCCCTGCCACAGACAATCTGATTGGTGGATACACGATCGATCATGCGAATAACAATCAAATTGTGATCCCACAAAGCAAGGAAGAGCCGCAACCCAAGTCAAATGTTAACAAATTCAAATTGATAAAATGCAAAGAATACGAATATGAAGTCGTAAGTTATCTCTTCTTGTTACTCTAGTCTTTGCTGCTCCAGTATTCATTCATTGATATTCGACTGGCTTCTGGGTATTATTAAGATCTTAATGTAAGAGTGACATAATACTAACCACTACTTGGTTGGGGCCCAGCTCTCCTCAAAAAAAATGAATATCACATCTGGAGATATCTTACTAGCAATTAATTCACCGAAATGGCGTTATTGTCTGTACAGCCAGCACTGTTGGAATATGTCAATTATATACAAATATTCTCATCTAACCTGAAGGTTCTTATGCCCCATGTGGTTCTTTTTTATGACATCTATTCCCATTAAAATCAATATAGCTATGGCTGAAATGTTCGTGGGACATTGGCCTAGCATACAGCGAACCTTGTTTGGTTGCAAGGTTACTGTGTGGTATTTGCAAGCCGATTTAGCTGTCTATCATTGTACTAAATCATGATACACCTTGTCTGGATGTCCGATAATGTTGTAGGACATATAAGTTGGCGTAGTGAGTTATGGTCCATAATATGATGAAAATAATATACAGAATTCAACTCCAAGAGCCCATACATACTTTGCAACAGTGGCAAGTTGTCTCAATAAACCTTTACGCATGCTTGAAGGACAAAGCTGCCACAATCTCATATGAAAATTAGACTTAATTTCCTTGTGCATTGCATGACTCAACTTCCTCTACTTATTCTATGTACTCAACCCTGATGTAAATTAGAAACAATGCCTGGCTATATGAATAAGAAAGGTTGCGGTATAAAAAATACTCGTTCAATGTTTGTGTTGTCCATGCATTCGTAACGCTGGTCGGTTACAGCTTCCTCTACCATCAAGTCCCTGCATCTGAAATAAACGACTAGTTCACCATATTGAACTGTTGGCCGTGTGAGAGGCCATGGTCTGCAATATGATTAAGCCGTTCCTCATCTCAAGATAAATATGAAAACATACCCCAAAATATGGTGACATACGTTTGCTCGCCATAAATCTTTGTATTTATTCTTATGCTAGGATTGCCCTTATGATGTCACAGTCCATGCATCGGCATTGATTGTTGTGGATGCTCATTCGCATTTATCAAGACATGAAGTTATGGGGCTGCTTGGAGGCTATATCACCAATGACGATAAGGGAAGAATCAAAGTTCATATTGTGTGCGCTCAACCATGTAAAAGTTCAAGTTCTGCGAGGCATTGTGAGATGAACTCAGGTAGGTTTGGTTTGTTGGGATAGATAAATCATTTAAGTATGAAGGCTCAATTTCTTGATATTGTGATGTGGTGAGAGTGCTGGCTTCAACTACATTTTGGGTCGAAAATTCATGCCCATCACCTCACTGGAGTGGGCAATGCCGGCAATCCTCACATAGTGAAAGCGTTGAAAATTTTAAAATTCTAGGGCGTGTTTTGGTGTGCAACCCAATAATTCCCTCGCTGTATTAATCATTAGGAATATGTTTGCATACCTTCATAGGTTCCCGCATCATGAATACCATTTTTCTCACTCTTTGATTGTTGCTTTGCAGTTTCGCAGGCTGTTGCAAATGATCACATAACCACTAGAGGTCTCACAGTGATTGGTTGGTACCACTCCCACCCTACGTTTCCTTCCCATCCATCAGAGACCGACATCAAGACACAGGTTTGTAATTTGGCCTTATTATCCTGTGTGGATGAAGGGTTGAAATAGTCAGCAATATTTGTGTTTGGTTATAGCTATGGATAGGTGCAATTATATATTTATCCAATGGAATGTCAACCCAGTAATATGCCGTTACCAGTCCTGTCTATGGTTACGAACAGTTATAAAACCAGTGAAATGTTTGTGCTGACATGGACAGTGTCATTGGCTTTATAACTCTTTTTGTACCCATGCAATTTCTCAAGTTGTTGCCTCTTTTCTCGTGACACAAGCCATGGGATGTACGTCTGTTATGTAGCATTAGTATTCAAAGTTCATGACGGATAAGGGAGGGAATTTGAACCCATGCAACAAAGCTCCTGAACTCTTGCTCTTAACAGCAGATTTGCTGATGAAGTCGTGCTCAGCAGTTTTTATATTCATAGAATTTCTTCGATGTCGATGGACTTTGAATCTGTGGTTCAGTGTTAATGATTCCGTGCCCATCTGAAATAGTTCCCTCCAATATTTTATATCTCCAGCATGTATGTACCTATTATTATTTTATGTGTCTGCAAGTTATTGGCAGAATGGGCTTTGTATAGGGTTGGCCTATAGTAAGGTTACAGTTACTCTTACTCCATTATTCATCTGTTTTAACTTTAACCCCGTTACTGATTGACACACCCTTTATTCTGCAACTTCCTACTTGGCTCTAGTGGGGGCAACTGTAATTTCATGTTGAACCCTGATTTGCAAATTTTAATCAATATGCTCGGATAACAAATGTGAACTTATCAGATGGTTTTTAACGTAAACATTTGCTTTTCCAGTTTGAGCAACAAACGATGTTCTCGAATCATGGCTCAGTGTTCCTTGGCTTGATTATCTCCAGCCACCACAGATATAAAGTTAAATCTGAAGTTAATATTGTGCATATTGAGAAAGGAGGTACCGACATGCCAGGTCAGTTGCTTCGCTGTGTTGAACTATTATCTCAGGTTCATTAGCTAGTTGGATTCCTATTCACTCACTTGGAAGTGGCAATCAGTGTGTCCTGAGCCCAACCACCCTCTTAGCAGGTCCCACTAGTATGAAGATGGGATATATATGGTTCAGGATAATCAAATGACCACTCAGTACTCCATAGGCCAGGGGTTCCCAAGCTTTTTTCAGGACGACCCCAAAGACAACTTTCAAGTGTCCAGTGCGACCCCAGGTCAATATATATATATTTCTAATGAACTTCTGAGGCTTCTTTCACTAGACTTTTGAGATTGGTCGTGTGATGGTATTAAGTAAAGTAAGCTAAAACCAAACAGTGATGTCACAATAAGCACCTACATTTTCTATAGCATAAGCATATAGCGATGCCTATGGGCCTGTTTTACAATAAGCCATGGTGCAAACTGCTAAATTTAACATGGTTTGTCAAATCTTAGATGTTTTGTACATCCACCCTCTACCATAACTCAGCGAACCCACCGACTTATCACTCTGACCCAATTTGAAATCGCGACCCCTGGTTTGGGAACCCCTGCCATAGATAATCAATCACTGAGTAAATTATTAGTTCTGAATAAATGCATATCACTGCTAAATGGTTGTCTGACATTTTGATGTCAACGACTCTTATTGTGCATGAGTGGATAGATTTTGATTTATTTTCGAATATTGCACTACATGTAAGTACATATCGCAGTAAAAATACACGATCAATAATGAATACGAACACGAACAATCATGAATATAATCGGAAGGGGCGGGCAAGACTTCAAGGTCCACTTTGAGTATTTGAACGGTATATTTTTCAATACGATTTGAGAATAAGTCTTTCATCATATTTTTCTTGCAGAAACTCCATTTCGCATACCATTTACTGTTGATGACACACTTCCTAATGGTGGTAGTAGAGGTCTACTGATCAATATTCTGTCCGAACTGACTGAAAGTGCTTCGGCAGACCCATCGAGCCGTATTGCGCAATTACATGATCCGATAGTCGAGGGATCAACTATTACGCAATTAGAAAAAATTATGAAATCTCTTTCATCCTTTGTGATAACACATTGTGACAGCAATGAGACTTCTCAGCGGACCAAAATTGCCGAAACCAAATATGATGATAGTTTGGTCGCTTTGCCAAAATCTATTTCCTTAACTGATCCTTTCATGGCCGGTGATGCAGAACAGTTGAATTCAATTTATAACGGGACTAATGATTCCTACGCTATCAGTTCGAATTTTTCGTTATTTTCTGAGAATTCGTTTGATGATTATGATGTCATTAGTCATTGTGACATTATTAGCCAATGCGATAATGATGTCACAAATATGACCTCAGAAAACGAATCGGCATCGGATATGTCATCAGTTACCTGGAAGAATATTTTAGATGAATTTAAAGTTTTATTATTCGATGCAAATTCTAAAAGTTTGGAAAAAATAACTTGAATTTAGGAGGTTCTGAAATTATTGTTTAATTTGAAGATTTTTCGTTAAGGTGTAGATGCGATTTGAGCGTAAGAAAACAGTTCGGATTTATATCCTGGGAATCTTAGGGCACAGGCCTTGCTGTTTTCCTGACAGGGTTGACTTGAAGTCTCTTGGCAATGGTGATGCCATGCATATATTGTGATATTGTTGCACTATTTTTCGAAATGAAGTAATATAGCAATATTTTTATCTGCAAAAGTGTGATTTTATTAAAAATGTAATAGTTTATTTCTTGTAGTGTCTGTTTGTCGATTTTAACAGTTTATCGGTGAATAGGAGCTGGGTAAATTCCAGCAGACTGCAGAGGAAGTCCGGCCTTTTTTGTAACAGTTTATATTGTCACAAAGAAACTGATTTTTGTGTTGTGCTATGGGTGAGCACTGAAGTGCCGAAGGCTACTGAAACTAAAACTGTTATTAAGTACCGATTGAAATAAACAGTTCATGTCGATACAATGTTTTTGGATCTTTGTTTCTAGGAGTCCTCATTGAGAATCAGTGCTAGGCTCTAGGTCAGGGATGGCGAACCTTTTCCAATGAATGGGTCAAAAATTATATTTTTATCGCAGAAGAGAGTGGGTCACAGATATTTAATCAATGTTTGTATCTATAAGAAACTTCTGAAACAAATCTTATAAGCTTCTGTTGGTGCTGTTGTAGTTTTGGGTTTCACTTATGCAGCACTTCTACCAGGGTCTTTTTTATTAAACTCGATTTTATGAGATCAGAGTACAAAAACACGCATATGAATCACCAAAAACGCTTAGGACGATGCGGCAAATTATTTTCCGGATCTAAAGAGTTTGGAGGGAATTCCACTCTGATAGTTTTATATTTTTGGATCAGCTTTCAACCACATTAAGGCACTTTTACACTGTAAATAGTTCTCATACGTACAAAAATTTATGAGGAGTTTCAAGTCGCTACTTGAAAAAGAAGCAAAAATGTATTTCAAGATTGAGATTTGTATCGCATGACCAACTCTAGTTATTTCATTGAACACTGAGGCAACATTGAAATTTTTTTTTCTTAGAGCATGTGCTTATTTTAGGCACCATAACCGTATATGATCGTCAATCCAAGAATTGGTGAATGTTAATGGTTTACTATGTAACCTACCAGAACTCTTGCGACAATTTTGTGCTAGAGGCAAGTCGTGTACAAAATGATGTTTATTAGGGGGGCCAATCAAATGAATAATTATTTCCGAGATAGTTGCTGGACTTCGCGCCGCCGTGGCGTTAACGAAACCGCTGGCTATGGTTCGTCATATGATTGAGTCTTCTTATCGAATTTCCTCTCACATGGGACAAATATGAAAATCCTATTCTAAGTTATCACACCCCCACTATCATTCGATCATATTTAAGTATTCATGCCGGTCTTTATTAAGCCAAAGTAAATGGGGACCGACTTAAGCATATATACGGCCTGCATTTCATCCGTTTACTAGGACATGTCGGGAATGGGATTGGTTTGTCAGTTCGCCTATTTATTTTCAGATGCATAGACGTTATGACAACAGAGGATTCGAACCCACGCAGGGTAATCAAAAGCGCGGTGGCAAGAACATCCCAACGCCTGGCACGATGCGGCACACCAATGACATTAAACAACATGATGCGCAACTCCGGCATTTTTGGCCGAAGATCGTATTCGATAACACGCTCCAATGCACATACTTGACGAGACGAGAACGAGCGGATGTGTGCTGCTTTCAAGGCATAGCACGAATGGTGTTCGTGCCTGCTTTGACAGTTGTTGTCGATTTTAATGATATTTTGGAAAGTTGAGTTAAAAAGAAATCGAAAAAAGGCAGTGGCGGCGCGTCAATAGGGCCAACCGGGGCAATGCCCCGGTTGTTTTTTCAGTTTAATAAAAAATATTCGAAAAATACCTCAATATCGGTTGCACAGACTGTCTACACTAGCCATATTCTCCCGACATGGTTCATTTTTCGCTCGCAAAGCCTTCGCCGAACGTCGACGGGGCGACGCCGATTTTGCCCCGGTTGCTCATTGTATATCGTATTCTCTCTTTTATCTTCCACTCGCCGCGTTTGTCTCGTTTGTTTTCTGTTTCTTTTACTAAATCATCGGGGCCGATCGGGGCTAGCCCCGAAATTATGACGACACAATGCCGACGTTTCTTACAACAACGTGTTGACATATTCACGCATTCCTTCTCGTTCGTTGGTTGCTTGAAGAGTTGATAGTTTCCTCGCCTTCGTTTTTGTCGCTTGTTTCGCTATTTGAATCAGTTAGAGACTTTTAGTCCATTTGCTTTCGATTTTCCACATTCCTTTTGAGCTCCTCACTTCTTCCCGGCTTCGCATTTTTTTAGCCTTAGACCTCATAATGAATAAGGTTGATGCACTACTTCGCACTCCGTTTTCGCAGCTGCCGCTGGAACAAAAATTAGAGGTACAACGTCTTGGGCCTTATCAACCAAAAAATTGTTCACTGGAACAATCCCATGACGGAGGAAAGCGTCGGCGTACATTCTGCGCAGAAGCTTGGTATAAAAAACACGAATGGTTGTGTTACAGCGAGGACAAAAATGCACTTTTTTGTTTTTATTGCCTACTTTTTGATACCGCCCGTGACTCACGTTGGTGTAAATTTGGTTTTAGAGATCTTAAACATCTTTCCGAGCGTGCCAGGGATCATCAATCTTCTATGGAGCATCTGGACAATGCAGTAAAATACCGAACATTCGGAAATGTTAATATTGCAGCACAGTTGGATGAAGGACGCGCGGTTTCTATTCGTCGGCACAACCAAAACGTCGAGAAAAACCGCCATGTTCTCGGTCGATTGATAGATGTTTTGAAGTTCATTGGTTGTCACGAGCTGTCCCTCCGTGGGCACGATGAACGGGCTGGCTCTTCTAATAGAGGGGTATTTTTGGATATGGTGGAATACACCACATCCCTAGATACAGTATTGAGAGATCATCTTGATGCCGCAACTGTTTCGAAAGGGACATCTAAGGATATCCAAAATGATTTGCTCGACTCAATGTATAAAATTTATTTACAACATTTGGCTCTGGAAATTGAGAATTGCCAGTTCCTTTCGATTCAGTCTGACGAGACAACTGACATCACGTGCGTTTCCCAACTGGCTGTGATTTTTCGGTTTGTGAAAGATGGTAAACCTACCGAGAGATTTCACAGCTTTGTACCAATCGTTGATCGCACGGCTTGCGGGATATCGGCTGTACTGAAAGAAGTGTTACAGCCTTACAACGCGAAGTCAAAATTGATAGCTCAAACTTATGACGGCGCGGCAGTCATGAGTGGGTCGAAACATGGTGCTCAAGTTTATATAAAAGAAGATTTTCCTCATGCTCATTTTTTACTTTGTTATGCACACCAATTTAACCTCGTTATTAAAAATATGTGTCTTGATACCCCTCTCGTCCGCTCTGACCTCATTCGCCAGATATGTAGCCGCCGTCTCCCAGCTTGTGCACCAACACGTTGAAACTTCCAATCACGCGTGGTGCAGGGCGTGTCCGAAATTAGGTCTGAGCTCATTGAGTGTTTCAATGGCATTCAGAGCTCTCCGGTTTGGGACGAACGCTCTGTGAGGGAGGCGGCAGGTCTAAAGCGTCTGCTAGAACAGTGGTTCCCAAACTTTTTTGACCATCGCCCCCCTAAAGTAGTTTATACAACTTCATCGCCCCCCGGCAATACAAAAAAATGTAAAGTCAGAAACGAATATATTACAGACCAAATAAGAAGACAAATCATAGTTTATAGTGTTTTATGAGATAGATGAGCTTGGTGTTCTTCAGCGAGTTTTTTATTATATCTAAAATTACCCCGTTTACTGGTGGAAAGGCGATTTCGTTGTTTTGATAGCAATAGTAACACGACTGAAAATCTCTTTTTCACCATATAATAGGTCGGAAATGAAAGAATCCAGGGTTCTACCTCCTCAAAAACCGCCGTGTACTCCTGCCTTATAGCAATTCACTTCCTAAATTCACCCCATTTCACATTAAAATAATGAAAACAAAGTTAATGTTCCCAAACTTATAATAATGATTTTCGTACATCTCATTCATTCGTACAGCCTGATGACCTGCACCAAAATCCTTCGGTAAAATTCATCCCGATTCCTCATTCTACTACGGCCACCAGTCTGATCACCGGTCCATAATTAAACCAGCCATTTGTTTTTGGATTTATGGACTCGGATGTGGAAGAAGCCGTGACCGACTATCGGCAACGGCCCAGGGGTCGGCAAATTTTATGTCGCTCGCAGGACAAAATTCAGGGTTGCTAGTCTTTTGCGGGTCGCATATATTTTTTGAAAGTCAAAAACGGAACAGCGCGCAAAAACTGCGACAATTCGTGAACTCGACTCAGTCGTCTTATTAAAAAAATATTACAATGACATTTAATGTGACACTGTCTTGTTGCTGCATCACGCTGGATAGCTTTACGACGCCAAGATTGAAACATTTTCTAAATGGGCATCACTAATCCCAGTTCTTTGCTTGTTCTTTGTAATGTTCATTTTCGAAAATATTTGTTCGCACAAATATGTACTTCCAAACATCGAAGTGAATATTTTCGCATGATTTGTGAAATTTTGATAAAGATTTTCTTTAAGAAGATACATTCTTACAAAGAGTAAGCAGTGATGAATCTCTCGAATAGAATATGAATTTGATTTCCTTATTGCTTTGCAATATATTCGAATATTGACTGCGCTATTGAACCCCTGCCTCAGCATCAACTTTTCTTCGTGTTTCCATTTGTCTAATTATAATTAAATTGTAGGCTCGTTAAACTAGTAGCTAGCTGTTCAATGGAATTTTTAGGATATAATAAAATTTAGTTCAAACGTGTGTCACGATAAATTCTGTTACGTAAAAAAATGTAATTTAATCCTCGAGCGTAGATTATAAATAAAAAAATTTCATCGTCAAAACCGCCGTTTGGATGTTTCCCCGGGCATAGACTTCCTTGTTTACTTCGTGACATTGGCCAATCAGCAAGATGCAAAAAACGTATCAATGCCCCCTTTCGCATCCGCTCAGGCTCTCAGACACGCTCACTCAGACAGATTTTCAGGCGGGGTCGTGAACGTTACCTCATTTTCGCGTTTTTGAATCATATTCGTTAGTTTTTAGTTGTTTTTCGGAAATTTAAATCAAATAAGTCAATGATTACTTTGTCTTCCTATGAGTTTCAGTTCAAATACAGCAATCACAAATTAGTGTAGAAATAGCTGTGATAGACTAGGCTAAATTCTTTATCGGTACTTTTAAAAAACAGATTGTTGAATGGTGTGTATTAGAATGATAGTTTGAAACAAATACCCCATTTTACAGGCAACAACTCGCGAAACCATTCTTAAAATAAGCACCGAAAATTTTATTAAAGTGGTAAAGTATGGGAAGAATTTTCCACGGTCAAAGGTCGGGGAAAGGTCCATTCAGTGAATCGTCCCGGGCCAGATTATTTTACTCCGGCCGTATTTTGCCGACCACTGGGATACGCAAACTACCGTACCTTACTGCGAAGACGAGTCCAGCAATCCTTTCGCGTGTGATAATCGCCCACATGATTCAAGCCTGCGAATGCACACAGAGTACAGAATTAAGTGCGCCGAACATAAAACAGGTTTCGCGAAATCGCCCCCTTGGACTTTTTCGCCCCCCGGGGGGCGATATCGCCCACTTTGGGAATCACTGTGCTAGAAGATGGTGAGTTTTCATTTTTTCTCGCCTTTTTCTCCACAATATTCTATCACGTGGATGTATTATACGGCGCATTGCAGTCAAGGCTAATGGATGGAGCGTCTATGCAGTCGTGTATTTCAGACTTCTGCGATGCTCTATCTCGTATCCGGGAAACAATAAAATACGACGACACATGGAGTGCTTCTTTACGCCGCGGGCAAATAACGCAGCGTTTGATTTTGTCTGCAAAGGAATGCTGTGACATTCTGGTGAATCAAATAGGCGATCGTCTGCGCACTGAACACCTTGCCGCGTTCTCTTTGATGAACCCCAAAAATTTTTCAAAATTTGCACGTCAATTTCCACTCCATTTGTTGGCTACTGTCTCCAACTTTTACCCCATGATAAACGTGGGTAAATTGGAAAATGAATTGCGATGTATATACACCAATCAAACTTTTTTGAACATCACATCAACTTGCGCGCTCTATGGGTTCCTCATAAATAACACTCTAGTAACTACCTTTGCGGCGTCTGCAAAATTTCTGGACATCATTTTGATGACGCCTCTTTCTTCCGCCGACGCAGAGCGAACATTCAGCACGCTGAAGCGTATTAAAACGTATCTCAGAAACACAATGAAGCAAGATAGATTAAATTCCTTGGCTGTTTTATCCATTCACAGAGACGTTATTTCTGGGATGCATGACTTTAATCAGCGCGTTATTGAGCATTTTGCTTCCAAGAAACTGCGGCGTGTTGCATATATGTTCAAGCAGTAGAAGTCTAGCAGCATATATATCTATGAGTGAGCGACGCATGTCCTTATCTTTGCATTACCTTTCCTTTCTTCATAGTAACGTTTTAAACCTTATTTTAGGTTTTGTCTGCTTTCCCGAAGTTTCTGTTAATATGTCATTGTATTTATCTGGGTAAATATTGCCTTTCCTTCTGAAAGAGGTTTCAAAATAAACTATGTCTATATTTATTAATCCCTTGACTTGGACCGGTTTTAAAGACACTTTCTTATCGTTAAAAATTGTCGTTTTTGCCGATTGGTTGTTTCCGATGGAATGGTTTTTATACTCATAAAATGATGGGAGAACTTACAGCGCTCATCCTGTCCCCGTAGATGGGGGTGACTTGGTCCCGCAGTAGCTTGCCCCGGTTGTCAAAATGTCCACGCGCCGCCACTGGAAAAAGGTAAGATAAATACTATTGTTGTATATCACACCCGGGCATCGCACTGTTAAGTGCATGTGGGAAAGCCAGCTTTTTCAAATACTACAAAGTTATTAATTCAGTACGGTACGTAGTTGCCCATTTGCCGAAATTGCATATTTACCTACCCCTTATGATTTCAAATAGTTCATGCACCTCCATTTAGATTTTTCTAACCAATGAGGATATATACGGATTGCTGTAACATACTATTGCTCAATCACTTCTATTTGCGTATTGATTCAAAGGGTTAATAAGTTCACCTAACATTTCACCCATACCGGTCTATATTGTATAGTATGATCTCTCAAGTATATGAAGCCACGAATGCCTGTAATTTTTGGACTAAACCCCTTCATTAGTTGGTTTATATACCAAATTCAGTAAAACATTTTTTACATTTAACATGAGATATTGGATTTATTAGCTTTTCCATTCTAAATCATATAGACTGCTTTATTTATTCTTAACGAAAATTAATAAATATCCTCTCTTTCTTCAGATGTGAATGTTGTGGACAAACCTGTTTAAGCATTGTGAGATTCCTGCAGCACAAGAGGCAATAGCAAAAATAGTAAGAATATCAATCAAGAAATTAAGTCGACATAAAGCAAAACTTTCAACTATTCGTCTAACCTCAATTTCCCATTATTTATTCACAGGACAACTGTAGCAGACGGGGAGATATCAGAAGTCTGGCAAAATATCAGTGACAGTGTGATTCCAAGAATTACAATTAGAGTACTCCATAAATGTTTGCAATAGAAGAACAACCTATGGAGGCATGCAAAGACATTTGACTCCCCCGGTAGAGTTGTGTATGGGTCTTACTTGTAAAAAGGCACAAAACACGCCAGACATAATTAAAACAGCTTTGGAAATGTAGATTATGGGTCACTCACTACACCTGTGTTAGAATTGGTTCCATCAAATTTTAGTAGTACTATAGAAGAAATTCAGGGAAGGGTATAATCATGATTCATGCTAAAATACTGTTCAATATTTTGGACAACTTAAATATAGACCAGGGATGTCAAACTCGCGGCCCCAGAGAACTCCCAGTGCGGCCCTCGAACGCTAAACAATAATTGTAATAGTTTTTTGAAAGTTTTTTTTTTATCTAAATGTAAAAGATTTTTCCAATTTTTTAAAGTGAAATTGATTATTTGCGCAAAAAACAATTTACTGAAAGTAGTTTTGGGAAATTTTTTTTTTTTTCACATTTTGACCCAATTAAAAATTTACACATCAAGCTAGCAAAAGAATACTTGAATAAAACATTTGAGTGGGTAAATTAAACGCAAAGTACATGAAGAAGGTGGCATTTTCGAAGAAAAATGGGATTTACAATATTTCTGCATTTCTCAAAATTCCGAAGCACATTGTTTTTGTTTTGTCATATTTCCATCAGTACAATGAAATAACACAATAAACTCAGCAGTCAATATGACAAACTCAAAGACCAACTTCGAACAGAAAATTTCCATGTGTTTGTATATTAATATAATTATACAACGACTTAGTTTACTAAAAATCAATATAAACAATAATTCAAGCAACTCAATGCCACGCAATGTGGCGCAAAATTTCTTGTCAAAAAAATCTGTCATTTGTTCGTTTACTGATCTTTACGCTTTCTTGCATTACTGGAATTAATTAAACATTCTCACAGATCCATATTCTCCCATGATCATGTGACCTCGTTAGTTACTATAAGAGTTGGTACTATAAAATCATTTCAGCCTGGCCTTAGTATGCTGGTGACACAAAAAAGATGCCAAACGTCAGGGCAAATGTAATTGAGTAAACATTGAGTTTATACTATAGTATTTTTGTTAATTTTACGTCCATATATTTAGATTAAGTCATTCTTAGTGTATGTATTATTCTTTCCTTATCCAAAGCTTGTTCAAAAATGATTTTGATGGTTGTACATAGAATTTTATGATTTTTTTGTGATAAATACAGTAACTTGCAATAATAGTGGAATGCAAATATTAATATGTAATTGCATTTAAAATTAGAGAAAATAATAGAACTTAATCCAACTGTTTAATTGCATCACAATATATGTCACAAACTAAAACTATCTTTTAAGTATACATTATCAAAAACTGTTTGCGGCCCTTTTTACAATTTCCAAAATGCGATGCGGCATATTGTATGACTTGTATTGTAACTTGTATTTGCTGTCGCGATGTATTATCTCAATGTGTCAAACTTTTATGTGCATATTTTGCTTCCAGGTGACATAAATGTATTGTCTTGTTTATTACCTCAGCTTGGAGTATTGACAAGAAAAAGGTGCCAGTAAATTACGTAAAAATTTTTTCAACTCTTTGTTATAATCAGAATTCACAATTAATAGGAAATATAAACAGCCAACAATCAATGAGAACTATATGCAAAATTCCTCAGATTAAATTTGTCTTCTAAAATTGGAGGAAGGCAAAAGATATAGGTAGTTTCCATTCACACAAGTCTTTCAAGAAGACTTGCTCGAGCCAAACTAAATGAGCATCATCAGGTGATCGGTAAGGCTGCAAGTTGAATTCAGCCCTGCAACCTCCTGCATAGACGATAATACTAATTAGTGGGCTATGAGCTAAATTTCTAAATTTAGACACAAACATATCTACGAGGCATTATGTACCATCAATGTTACCTACGATAAACTGAATATGTAATATGTCTAATAAATTCACCTACTAAAGCAAGTTCGATGGGTGCAAACTTTGTGTTATGGAATTGTATCACAGCACCGTTAAGAGAAGTATAAACAGTCTTGTTGTTTTGTAAGACACCGTCTTTAAATAAAATTTCAATGTTTAAGTACAAACATTAAAACTAGTAACTTTGAACTTTGTCATTATCTGCAAAATGTTCCACACAAATCTTTACACTATAGCGTTTGTAATCTTCTCTGATAAAATAAAAACGTCTATGATGTCCAGAATTACTCTTTACAGCTAGCTTGTCTGTCATTCCAGCTTTCCAAGTGAGCAAAACTTCTTAGATATAATAATTATTTTCTTTCGTCACAGGCGCAAAAGGGCAGATACTACACGTAAAGAAGGCGCCGAGTAGCAAAAGCGAACGGGAAACGGTCTCGAAAGGCGACGATTACTATGTGCATTGAAGCGTATCATGAAATACAATCTTTTGCGTATAGTCTTATGGAGTGACGTCAGAGATGCCTATCATGTTGTTTAATGTCATTGGGCACACCGACGAGCCACGTGTGCCATTTAGCCTATGCGTTGCCAATCTATTCTCCAGAAAGGGTGAAGATAAACAAATATATGCGAAGCGCACGTGGAAAATTATTGATGGTTCATCAAAATCAGGTCCTATACTTAAGTAATGTAAACTTTTTGACTTTTTTCAGAATTGTATTGAAGAGTTGGCGCTCACAAATTGATTCGCCTGTCCAAAACCCATGGTTTTTTATACAAAAATAAATTCAACCGCGTGCGGCTTACAGTAACTGATAAATAATTTTAGCCTAGTCTATCGCAGCTTTTCCGTGATTAATTTTCAATATTGGGGCAAAAATAAAGCTCTTAGGAAGACTTGGTGACAATTAGGTCATTTTAATTACAACTAACTTATTGAAACACAATTAAAAACTCACAAATATACCTAAGCGAAAGAAGTGTATACGCAACTGCACAAATTGTGATTGTTGAATCATTCTTCACTAATTGATAAAAATGATCAAATTCAACCGATATGAGCCTTGGCGATTCAAAATTATCATTATACCAGACAAACTCTTGTAATTACAAATCAAAATTCGAAATTCTTGCGTGTATGAGTTTCAAGTCAAACCTAGAATTGAGTTGAAGCGATAAAATCTCATTTTCCCAAATTCCAATTTTTCCAAGATAATTTAATTGTAAAGGCCGTAAATAATTGTCCTTGATTATGAACACCCCGATGATGGAAAATTCAATTTAAACACCGATTAATTTTATGGCAAATTGATTACATCCACCATTCCGGCGCGGCGGTGTGGCTCAACGGGCTAAGCGTTAGGAATACGCTCGCCACCGCACCTCTAACTACTCTGCGTGGGTTCGCAGGTTTGAATCCCATGCAGGGATGGTTATGTGCGAGAGGATTGCTGGACTCCTCGCCGTCGTTGGGTGGTTCACGTAACCGCTGGTCGGTTACGGCTTCCTCCACCACCAAGTTCATGCTTCCGAAAACAAACAATACAGTAAAACTAATCCCATACCCGACTTGGAATGGTAACCGGACGAGAGGCCGTGGTTCGCCATATGGATAAGCCGTCTTATCGGCTTTCCTCTCCCCCGGGATAAATATGTAAATCCTATCCTATCCTATCCTGGTAGGCAGGTCGGGGATCCAGAATAAAAAAAGAGCCGGAAATCGATAATTAGGATACTACTCGAAGATTATTTATATTCAAATTTTTTTAAAGTAGGAATCGGAAGATTTTCACTGTTTTTCTGAATATTACATTACTGGTTATTATTGTCGCGAGTTTTACAACAAAATATATTCCTATTTCAAATTTCTGTATATTTCCGGATTTAATAATTACGTCTTCTGCCACCACCCGTTTTTGATTTGGTTGAATGATTTTGCTATACCGTTCTTTTTGGAGAAGTTTCGTAGCTGCCTGTGGTCATGGTAAGTTAAATTTATATCGCGTGAAATCAAGCTTTCATTGTCGACATTTTTTAGAAATAATCAACTCTGTGAATCCAGCAAGATTGGATTCAAGTGTTTTAAAAGGTAATTTATTAAAATTTCGTGACCAAAATTTATAGCGACACTTTCAGAGCGGGATGATTATATTCATAATTTCCGAAAGCAGTTCTTCTAACCGTATTGGTTTCAATAGGATTGCAGTGATCGGACTTTTGTCATAGTTACAATGACCGCTTCTACATATGAGGGAATAATCTGATAATTTAATAACTGACAAAACACAAAACCATTGCAAATTTGTCTTGCAGACTTGATAAAAATTTAGTTGTATTTATTGCCTGTCCTACAGCAAGTTAGTAGACAACCAAACAATGGGTGTAAAATTGTGAATATTTCGGAACATTTTTCTAATTTGACAATGATTCAATTCAGGCTTTGGTTATTCCTGAGAAGTTCCAGCACATTCTGCGTATCACGAACACCAACATTGATGGTCGTCGTAAGATCGTGTACGCGATGACGGCTGTCAAGGGCGTTGGCAGAAGATTCAGCAACTTGATTTGCAAGAAGGTAGGGGGTTGATTTGTAATGGGAGGCTTGACCATCTAGTTTTGTTCCTATTCTGTCACTAATAATAATACAGGAGTAAATCTTGGTTTAATAAACAGTGACTCGGGTCTTGTTCATGATCAATTTATAATATTATCACAACAAACATTTTGCTGTTGTACCAGGCGCTCTCATTTCAGGGGCGAGTAGAGTTCTTGTTTTATAGATATATACCGTAAACGCAGGTAACTTCGGATGGTTTGTAACTTCGGATGAAATTTTCAATCGTTTATATCTTGACTAAATTACGTCATATTTTGCTTCTGGCAGTTTCTATAGAGAGTCCTTATATATCTAAATCTGTTATCATATTCAATCGCCTAATCTTATTTATTTTTTGACACAAAAAATCACATTTTATCCAAAAATTGACACCTTGTTTTTAAGCGGCTAACATAGCGAATTCTGTCGACGCTAACTTCACTAAAAGACCGTCAATCGCTAGAGGGCATACACAATGTACAAGGAAAATTACAGTGATCACGAGATGTCGTGTGCGATTCAAGTAAAATATATTATTTTGATTTAAAAATTTCGTCAAAATATCGACGTTACGAGGCTTACGCTGAACGTGACGTCAACAACGTGATTCAATTTCGCTCCATTTAACGCCGACGTCACATTGCGTAGCTCGCTGCGACATTTGAACGCCAGACTATGTGGCGCCACGTGTAGTTAAATATAAAGTGAAAGCTCCTACCTGATCCTAGTCACCAAATCCTACAAAAACTTCATTATAGCCCCAGTCATATGCTGTTTATTCATTGTGAATCCGTTTATTGCACATCAAATTTGTGCGTTAATATTTTTGCATTCATTCTCCGAACGTATAGATGTTGTTGATACGTAAGGCTAATGAACAGCCAGTTACGCGTATCTATACTATCACAATGATAAGGTATGTATGTTTACGATGATAATATCTTAAGCGTAGAAATAGAATGTTGCACAGGTGAGCATGAAACTCAGGTGCACTCAGTAGCAGGTCGCAAAATGAAGAAAAGAGTATCAAAGTTTCTATTTGGCGTTTTTATCCGTTTCATGTCATTTGACTTTGTCTATCTGCCTGTGAATACATTATATCTGAATTATGAACACGAGCCACAAGCTACACCGTTCCATATTGTTTTCCATTTCCACTGCCATTTTTTACTACCTATCGTAATTCATCATTCGTTTTATTATTATTTTCATTCGTTTCATTTTTGCTTCGTATTAAAATTGGTTTTCCACTTCCATTTTTACGACTTAGTTTATTCGTCTGTTTTTTTTATTTTCATTTGTCCCACGTCTCATTTTTGTTTTGTATTAAAACGATCATATTAGCAACATCTAGCACTTTCATGAAATTAAGAATAGTCAGAAGTAAATGGTTTAGTTTTGCGAAATGTCAGAAATAGCGCTGGGCAAAATTATCATAAATTATTACATGCGTTGTATTTTGAAGCATTTTAGCGGTAATAATTATGGCGTGACACTGTCAAAATCGTCGAGTAAAGTGTTCGCAAATTCCGTAGATAAAATTGTGAGTTAGTCGGTAACGATTTTAGCTATAATAACCGTCCGGTTATTGTTTTGTCCAAAAAAAAAAACGTTAAAACTTGAGGGAAATAGTTATATATAATTAGGACCAAAAGCCTTATGACAAGTATAAATGCATAACGGCCGATTTATTCAATTATTATTATAAATAAAAATTCAGGATTCGTGCAATCGCAGGTGCAAAGCATAAGAACGTCAATCATCGTCTTCATAAATATCTCCATCCCGGTGTCGCTTTAAACTCGAACGATTAATAATATACAAACAGTGATAAGATCAAAGCCAACACATAAGATAATGAAATCAGTCCTTCTTGTCTTCAAGAGCTGTTGCCGACGTAAACGCACGGGTATACCAGATCAATGACATTAAGCATGCTGTTTATGTCATTGACCAGATATATAAAACTTCAATGTCCGCCGACCCGAAAGAATTAACAATCGGAAAAAAATAAAACGGCCGTCATAGATGAACGTCAGTGTGCGACACGCAAAACGGATCACGGCATCGTAAGTTCTACGCAGCGACGTTATAACGCGTCACTGATCACGCAGACATTTCTCTCTCACGACGAAGTGACGCAAAGCGAAAAGTGGCCATCCGAAGTTAGAAACATTTGGAATACAGATCTGCAGACAAATAAAGTCAATAATTTGAATGAAAAAAGGTATTGACTGATATGAAACCGAGTTTATCGTGAAGAGAAAGGCTTCAATGTATTATATTCCAAGTTTGGCTTCAATTGAACAATAAACGGCGGAGAAATTGTTCATAATATAGTGAAATCATCCGAAGTTACCTGCTTTTACGGTATAGAACTGTGCTGTACCAGCAGTTGTCTTGATATTAATGTGACCAGTCTTCAATATCAGACACAACAAAGCGATAATAAAACTAATATAAATTCTCCATAAAGGAGGCTTTGGTTTACCTCATTTAAATGTTTGCAGGAAAGATATTATGTTCCATGGTCACACATTCATATTATTCAGAACAGGTTTTCTATACTATTTTTACCAGTCTTAATATATAGCCATTCACAATGAATTATCCAAATTTTTTATTGAACACAATCCAATTTAGAATAACTATAATTCTCATCCCAGGCAGATGTTGACTTGACAAAACGTGCTGGAGAGATGACAGACGATGAGATCGATAGAATCGTAACGATCATGCAGAACCCCAGGCAATATAAGATCCCTGATTGGTTCTTGAACAGACAGAAAGATATAAAGGACGGCAAATTTAGTCAGGTGAGACGCTGTGTATTGTAGGGATTATTATAAATGTTATAATGATTAATATCCTGCAGCTGACTGTCACTTTTTGTGTTGCTTTGGAATTACTATTTTTGTCAGATTTGTTGAATATCTCTATATTGGCATCTGATACGTTCAAAATTAATATTTGTTTTCGGGAAGAAATCAAAAATTCTTCATAGATCAAGCAAAATTTTGGTTCAAAAATGCTACCGTTCATAATGATTAAGAATAATCCGATGTGGAACTTTTAAGTTAAAAAAAAAGTTAAAGAAGTTAAAAAAAAATACAATTACGACTCTGGTATGGATGAGACATGCCAAACTCCTGCCTCTCTAATTACCTGGGTCTGGTTAAATCTAGGATTGATGGACTGGAAAGCAGACAATGATGACTCGTAAGAGTGGAATCTCTCTGTAACATACCATGGAGAAATCTTGACACTGAGTCTGCTGGTCTTAGACACCTAGCAGTAGAGTAAAGAATAGAGCCATTACCAACTAGTGCTCATCTGTGTATATTTCTATGGATGTTTCGGTTTTTGACCCCAAACTTTGGTGTATGTAAGCTATGCTGGACTTGTGGCTCCGTATAATTTAAAATCTCAACTGGAGTCTAAAAGTGCGGCCCCGGTTCTGGCTCTAAATATTAGTAAAAAATATGGCGAAGTTTACAGCCCTGGTTAAGGCACAAGAGCAATTCCATATAGTTACACATTGTTCTCTTTGCAGGTTCTCTCTAACCAGCTCGATAACAAACTTCGTGAAGATACAGAGAGATTGAAGAAGATCAGAGCTCACAGGGGATTGAGACATTATTGGGGGTGAGCATTCCTTTTACTGTGGGGGAATAGAGGAATCTGTCAATATGGTTTGATCAGGCTGGCAGATCTCCCCTGCTAACCATTTTCTTAGCAGAGGGGAAGGGTTCTTATTAATGTCTCGAGAGGTTCTTAAGATATTTTCAACTAACACAAATTAATCGATGTTATTAAAGAATGAACAAATAAATATGAAAGGGGGTAGCTGATGCTGTCAATTGTAATTTGAAAAAATCTTTCTCAATTAAGTGAAGCGTGTCCGTATCCATATTTGCCCAGACTTGGACTTGCGGTTGAGAAGAGCAACTACTTGCGACTCGGAATTATAGCTACTCTACCTGGGACTTGAAAGTTAAATCACCAATTTAGTTTTGGCGTTGGACTTCCTCAAAATTTACCCAGACACGTGGCGGGTACTTTATCGGTACTATATCGAAAGATAGGATTAGTGATAAGCCCCTTCTGTGCCATTGTGTTTATAACGCCGGCTTGGTGTTGTGGGTAGATACATCGACACAAGATAATTCATTTGAATATAAGATTGGCTGTCATGCCCTTGGGGCCATTTGTGCGCCATACAGATGAGGTTGCTCACGTGATTCTAGCCTGGATCAGGCGAATAGTTTTGTTCTAGTTTGACGACCAGAACAGATTCTGAAGGTAATGTGCGCCACAGCTGATGACTAGCGTTATATTCGGCATTTTCAAAAGTTATGTATTAGACGAGTGGTTATGGCGCATTTATATTTTTCTTGTGATCTTTTAATGTTTTGTTCTGGTGCACGAGGCCGCGAATCATTAAAAAAAAATGCAAGAGGTTCGTCATGGAATTTTTGTGAAAAAGTTTGGGAACCACTGTATTAGACGGTGGCATTCCTATATGTATTAGATTTATTTAAAGAGTGCTCTGTGAATGCAGCTTACATAATGACATACCTATATTTCACAAAATGAGGAACATGTTGTTAATAGTTCCGGATGAAAGAGAACATGTTCTTGAAATTCCGAAGTCCAACACTTACTAACATTTCCTTGACTTCTAATTCTCTGAATCTTGTTTCCAGCCTTCGTGTCAGAGGTCAACACACTAAAACTACGGGACGTCGTGGTAGAACAGTTGGTGTGTCAAAGAAGAAGTAAAGTATGTTATATTGACAATAAAAATCAAAATAATGCGAAAATGACTTCTGATTTTCAGTGTGTTGTGAGTAGGCTGCTTGTACAGAACATTTCTGTTCTTAGGTGTCGACTTCTATGGTTAAAGTATAGGTTCATTTTGACTACGTAATCGGCATAAAAGACTTAATAATTGATAATAACAAAAGAAATCAAGCTGTTTATGAAATCGGAAGAGCAATCGAAACCTTCAGTAAGGTTCAAAACGTACAAATTTTAGATTGAAAGGTATTGATAAAAGAAGTGGTAGGTGTCCGCTCACCCAAAATTGTTGAGTTATTTAAAACAAACATACACCGAGAAAATATGAGATCAGAAGAGAAACGGCTAGTAGGAAAGAAAAATAGATAAAAGACATTTTGCCTCGCCGTGAATGGTTTTATGAGGATTGCCAAATAGGATATCGAATTAGTTCACAGGAGTAAAATATCTTCGCGCCTATTCTAGCTGTGGAGTCGCCGAATGCCAAGTTGGATGAATGAAGATGTGGGGTAGGGTAGAGTAGTCTGGGTGAAAACTTGTGAAGTTGAGAAAGCGCATGGCAGAGTTTTCAAAACTTTCTAATCATGTGCATGCTATAATTGAAAAAAAAAAAACTGTGTGGAATGTCGAAATATACCCTGTAGTTGAAGCTTCTATTGGGTTGAAAATGTTCCAAGGAGTTCCCGAATTCAAGTCATCAGATGATAAATAATATTTTAAGGCAAATTAGAAGTTATAGAAAGTATTTTAAAGTCGAAATGGGAGTACATGTAGTCACCTGATTTCTTAATCGGTTCTAAACTTATTGATGATGAATTGAGCTTCCGTTTATTTTTGCGCCTGTGCGCGCAACGTTATCAGTAAACCTCAATAGAAAACAACAAATATAACATAATGCATTAAATTTATTGCGGTAG
Organism: Styela clava; assembly: GCF_964204865.1. NCBI lineage: Eukaryota > Metazoa > Chordata > Ascidiacea > Stolidobranchia > Styelidae > Styela > Styela clava. The sequence continues at coordinate 32,561,623 of NC_135250.1, read as the reverse complement.
GTTGTGAAATTTCAACCCAAAGGAATGGATAATTACACACTAGGATTTGAAATAAACGAGTTTATTTTTTCAAAAAGACCAATTCACAGCAGAAAAAAATGCCCTACGCTATAATTCGATACAAACACGAAATTATTTCAAAATTGGCTACCGGTACCTGGCAAAAACATGTCATACCTCGTCATAAAATAAAGCAAATTGGAGTGAGTGCAGATGCAAATTATCAATCTAAAAACTCATTAGTAGAGAACAGATATATGAAACAAGTAACTAACTAGTCGTGACAGAAACGCTTATGAAAAAAATGGCTGGTTCTGTCGGTGCTCGGCATATGCAGGCCTAGTTCCTTTGTCTTATATTTTGGAGGATTTGTGCGAGTGGTTGTATTTTCAATATTTCAAGTTACTACGGCTTCAGCATGACCGCTTCTACCAGGTAAAGAACTCCAACAAGAAATCCTGCTATGACGCCAGTGAGTCTCTTCTGGCATTTTGGAAGATTGTCGAAATCATTGCCACTGCAATCCATGTACGCTGCAAAACACGACGCTCCACTCAGGAAAAACAGGATTCCGATAATTGCCCAAACAAATTCGACTTTTTGAAAAGCGGGCGATCCTTCGATGCTGTAAAAGATGACAGTTGGTTGGCATTAGACTTGACAATTGGTGCTTCGTGCTGGAGATACTCTTGTCATGACGCATCCAATAACTCTGCGTGGGTCAAATTTTATGGGAAATAGTGATGGGCTAGAATTTTCAAACTGTTAAGTACCGTTTCCCCCTTACTGCACCATGTACGCAATCATCCCTGAGCTGGAAATTAAAACATCTGGAATGCTTGGCGACATGTTGTATAATTCTCATTATTTATTATTTTTCGGCTATTTGAGACAATAAACTAAATAAGAAAATTTTACAAGGTTTACCTTCCTTTAGGAGCCGCCATATGTCCTATCCACATTAACGTAGTGACGCTCCAAGCCACACAGAAGACGACCAATGCGTACGTTGTTCCCGCATCGCAACTACGAGAAAAAGTAGAGGGTTAGGAATTTATATTTTTGAGATAATCAGGAGACTTCGTTTCTTACTTTTCTGAATTTGAATTTTCTGAACGATCCTTGTCTGTGGAACAATATTGACTATACCCAAACCAGCCTAGTAACCTGGCGTAAGCCAAACGATCGTCTTATATGAGTGCATAATAAAAAGTTGTATATCTACCTGGTTGAATAAGCTTAATTAATTAATAAAAGATATCGAAGTTTGCAAAATAACTTGAACATTCGTAAGGTGGCGCTCTTGATCCACGCTAAAGATCTAGGAATGCAATTATTCGAGTTGTATTGCAGCCGCAGTAGTAGACAGTTATAAAAATCAGGGAACGGTTCTGAAAGCACGAAATAGTAGTATCCTTTGTTGCGATGCTACCATGTTATTATTTACAACATTTCAAAAAGAATTTTCTGAAGTCTATAGCGGATTTTTACTGGAATGAGTTAGGTGAGTGAGATGATATTACGGCATGACCGGTATCTGGGAAGGGCTGTTTGCCTGCTCTACTTTTCGACATTAGTTGAATTTGATATCAGTTTCAGGGAGTGAGCGATCAATAGCATCCTTGCGGCATTTTTGCTTCAGGATAAGTTTATTGTCATCGGTTACTTAACTAAAGTTGATTAAACACGTTACAATGGGGCACTTGTCAAGTTCTAAGGTACCGGTACGATTTTTGATCCTTTTAATCCGAGAACCAATGGCGAGTAAAATATCAGTATCATTTACTGGAGTGAAAATCCCATCCCAATCCCAGAAACTAATCCCATTTGACAGTGATTTTGTACAAAACATCATTGGGACCTAGTTGCATCTAAATACACCTTGATTATATTGATATATTATATACCTTTTCTCCCACCAGCACCAGTTGTACCCCGATTCGACCATGAGACCAAATGTTGCTGCACCGAAGACGACAATTGCTGTCTTGATCCAGCCTGGCTTTGTGGCGACGAAACCTAAAACATAAAAAGAATCAATCAAATCGTTTTTTATTTGTCATTCCGATAAAATATAACAAAATGAAAACAAGAAAAATAAAAAAAAATTTGTACAGAATGACGGGATAACCGCGAAATGACCATTCGGTCTACTTGTCAGCGGCAACCTTAAATAGCTTAAAACTTATGGCTACAAAATTAGCACAGCGCGAAACGTTTTTATGCGAGAACAGCATCGCCCCAAGATGACGCTGCAAGGCAATAATAAACCTTGTTGTTTATAGAATTGGGATTTCCCCCTATATTATTTCGAAGCGGTGCTGTTCAGGCACACTTTGGTTAGCGTTTCTGGGAAAAAATTGGACAATACATATTAAGTAAGGACTAGAAAGAGTACGATACCAAAGGAATAAATACCAGTACTGAAACGAGAAAAGACGTCTGCATGACAGTAAAATATCTCAATGTACATGAAGAAATATTAAAGACCAACAATCACAGAATCATGTCTAGGAGACACTGAAATAAAACTATGATATAGGGAAATGCAACACACATTTATGAAAAATATAAGGATAGTAAATAGTTGCGTAACTGAGTTTTGAAATTTGGATATGTTGAGGCTTTGATGCTAGGAGGTGAGTCATTCCAAATGTTTACCCCGGTGTATCTCAGAGCGCTTTGTGTCCGCTTTGATTTACATCTTGAAACAAAAAAAGATCATTGGGCTGATGATTGAGTGTGGTGGCTATTTACATGAGACTGTGCCGTGAAATAATTATCAAAAGCTCTTGGTAATAAATTTGATGAATATTGATACATTACTTTTGCAACTTTAAAAAGACACAAGTCTTTGAATTTGAGTATTTTTAGTTTAGCAAATAAAGGGGTACAACTGGAGCGAGGTGGAGAATTAGATAATATTCTCACAGCTTTATTTTGTAGAATTTCTATCATTTTTGACAATTTGCTAGTAGCCGAGTATCCCCATGCCACCAAATCATATTGTATATGGGACTGAAAGAGTACAAAGTATATCATACGCAGAACTTGAGTGGGGAGGAGTTTATGAATTTTACTCAAAATCCCTACAGCATGTGACAATTTCCTTAATAAATCTGAAATATGTTTATTATGTATATTATTATATATATTATGTCTGAAATATGTTATTAAATATGTTTGCTCGTGAAGCATTTGTACAAATTTGTCAACCTTGGTGTTTCTATATTGTGTTGGATCGAGCGTATTATTATACATTCCGTATATAAAAAAAGATATTTTAATTTCTGAATAATTTTCTAAAAAGTGGGAATATACTCTATGCAATTTTTTTTTTTGCCAGAGTAATGTGAAATGCTTCAAGTCTTGCGTTAATCAGTGTTTAATGACGCCTCCGTCGCGATGGTAAATTTATATGTATCGTCAACATTCTCATTGATCGGCTACGAATGTTTGCTCAAATTAAGGTTTCGGCAAACACCTAGTAGTGGTACCAGTTCAACAACTATACCCCGATCTGTCTCTCCGGTATACGCAATGTGGGAACGCTCATAGTGAAAGAGCCAGGGGTTCTCGAAGTTGCTTCCTGGTAGATACCAGCTTTGTTCTTCTTCTGCATTGAAGTCTTACCTATGTTAGCCGGAGCGTACAGTCTCAGGAAGAAAGCTTCGACAGCGTAAGCTATGACAGTCAAGTAGGCAAATATGATGCTCCCGATTGCTTCTCCGTATTTGTAGAAACTGAATGAAACAAAAACACACATATTAGGCCTTTTCATCAACTTGCTTCCCAAATAGTTCATCCAGGATTGCTAGTGCTGCGAAAATGGACTCAAGCGAGTTATGACTTATACGCGTTAAGTTGCGTGAATGAAGATGAGAAAATAGGATTTTTTTTTGTTTACGACTTTACGCCATAAATTTTTGAAGCAGACAACAATATATCGCCTGAGAAAAGACTTCGCTGTCACCGCAACAGACAAGATGATACCATAAACCCACATTCGGGCGCGTTCTTGATGATATTTCACTCACTCTGATTTTGGAAAATGCATGCTGAAAACGATGGAAGCAGTGAGGCACCAGATAGTTGAAAACCAGGCCCAGAGGAAATCAAATCCGTCATAAGAGAAGGGACCTCCGCAATTCATCTTCGGTGCAAGTTCTGAAATATATCATTTTGCGATCGTTAACGTATTTTGTTCTCGGTAATTCAAAGCAGGATAGCAATGCTTAGATGTACGAGCACGGAGATCAAATCTGAATGTCCCCATTTGTCATTAGAGCAGTGCTTCTCAAACGGTGGATTTTGTCACACAAGAGGGCGTAGACAAATTTTTGATCGGGCGTAAGGCTAAATAAAAATATTTGTTAGATTTAATCTTGCTCGCCTTTTTTGGAAATGACGTTCCATCCACGTGTTTTTTGAATAAGACATACTTTCGTCTTACTATCTGTTATTTATAACTGCTAATTTTCAGCAAGTCATTTTTGCGGTGGGGTTCGAGACAAATTCTGAAAGGGGGCTTAAAAAGTTTGAGGACAACTGCATTAGAATGTTCCCATATGCCATAAAAGTGTTCCGGCGAGTTAAAATAAGCAGAAAAATTTTGATGAAATATTGTGCCCCGGAGTTCATAGAAAAATAAAAAATACTGGTCTTATAGCAACTCCATACCGAGTACTGAAAATTTGCCATTGACTGCGATGAAAAGCGATATTTCAACATATATATAACAACAACATAAATTCTGTTGAACAATCTATTTGTATATTTCGTAACCGATTTGACAAAAAAAAATTGAAAATTTGACTTACTTATAAGACGGAAGAAGTAGAACAGCACAGATAATGAAAACGAAATGATGAAAGCAGCCAGAACCCATTTCATTTCAGTCGAATAATAATAACCGGTGTCCGCTAGGAGCGCGAATGTGACGCAGCCGAACAATATGACGATGAATTTAATTATTCCTTCTTTACTGATGACGTATTTTAGACCGTCCTCCATCTTATTTTTTGTTAGACAATTGATAAAATCTGGAAATGAATGTGCAGTATCTCATCAAACATTATCATCTACTCTGCGAGTTTATGAAGTATGGAATGGCATAGAATTACATATCACTGGGTAATGTGAATCCTCGATTTAACTGAAATATCGACGAGGGCCTTATTATATCAAACCAAACTAAAAACTTTGATACGTAAGATTTAGACTGTTAGGTCAACATCTCTAGTATGTATTCGCAATATACAGGGGTGTCTAAAAATGGGGGTGAAACATGCTTGTTCCTCCCCCTGCCTCGCAAAAATTCAATTGTGGGGCACAACGTTTCTGAGGCTCCTCAATTTTTCCTAGATTGTACTTCGTCAAAATGAAATTACGTATTGCCAAGCTAGACCATTACCGGACGCCAAATAACGTGGGGTTTCAGCAGACATGGGGTCTAATAATCATTTCAAACTCCGAAAAATTTTATTTATGATACAGAAAATGCATTTTTTACATTGAAAGGAGGGGGGGGGGGGGCTCACAAGAACCCTATAAGCAAGCATTTTGATTTTCATATTATTTTTCACAGATCTCCATCATTGATGAAAAACGCGTGCGTTTCCTTTGCTACGTACAGCTTATTCTGAGATGTGCCACCTTCTTTGACGAGGCGGAGGTTAGTACTTATTTTGTAGTAGTACTTTCATACAGGCTACTTTTGTGTAAAGCTAGTTGTTACTTTTCTGCTGTTCTTTATTTGATTCCATAAGGAATTGTATCAGAGGCTTATATTTCACCTCCCCACCTTCATAACGTCAGAAGATCAGAAAAAATTAATTTCTGAAAAATGTGATGCGATAAGTTATTTTGGTTTTACTGCGGCGATGTAGTAGTCTGTCGGGCCCAACAAATATCGGAAATAACACTAGCCTCAACAACTGAAGTTAAAACAAAATTAGATGTAACCAAGCAAAATATATATATTCCACGTATTGCTAGCTAATACTGCGCACACTTGACACTGCTTGGAACTTCGTCCCTGCCTTGTCAGGGCTGGACGGCATTCCCAAAACACCATTTCAGTTCCGAGGCTTGATACTATCTCGTGCCCTAATTAATGATTTACTAAGACAAATAAAACATTACGTTTCGTTGTTCTATGTTCGGCCATATGTAAATATGTGATATTTATCGAAAGCCACACGTGATAAATGACAAACAATTTAAATTTATAAAACATTTCGCTTCCGTCATATTTGTCTGAATTAATGTCGTCATAGTCAGTGACAGCCATGTACGATACATTCTCACATTAGTCAGTTATTCATCGACCACACGTGCTCCATGCACAGTGGACGGCTCTGGGATTCTTCTGATCAAATTCTTCTTAAGTGAAAGCAAATATATCAAGCGGCCGCGCCCTGTTTGCTTGTTTCGCCTGCGAGACGTTTATGATGTTATAAAGAGAACAATTCGTCGTTGATAAGACAACAAAGACATTGCAATCAACCAGGAATATTAGGTCATCAATTCAGTTTCGATTCGGCCCCAAAATACCTTTGAATTCGTTGGTATTTATATCAACAGTTTATGAGTGTATTCGTCATTGCCTCTCTCCGAATATGGCCCAGAGTCAGTGTTATTAGCCTTTATGTCGCACTCACAGGCCCCAAAACACTTCACAATGGCTAGAGTTTCTCGCTTTATTACACTGTCATAAGTTGTGCCATTGCCAAGAGTAGCTCAGCGATTTGTCTGAGTGCTAGATTTTATGTTTTCCGTAATTTGTTTGAATAAAGAACCCATTACAAGTCGTCACATGCAAGTTTTTGAGATTCGATTCGATTCTGAAATCATCAGGTATTCGGAAATGCCAAGCCCTACTCGAGTGACATCCTCGACATGTTATTACTTGCGCGTCGGTCATTCTTTAGATACCCTGGATTGGATATAATTCCCGGTTGTTGAATGTATAATCTGGTTTGATAAGCGATTTCGAAACAATCGTAAAGTAGTGATGTCATCAGCTATGATGTCACCACATTTATTTGATTACGTGACTAACAATCCGCAAAGAGAAGCTTAATAATTGAACAAATATAATTGCGGCCTTTCGATCCTGTGGATTTTTGTAACTCGTTAATATCGATAAAATTTATGATTATTTACAACAGTCTCATTATTCTTTCCTAAATATTTATTACACCCAGTTGCTAGGCGGGATCGGTTGTAAAAGTGATTTTACTTTTCAGAAAAAGCGAAAATTTAACTTGTCAATCATTTACCCGCCCTCGATAAAAATCTCATATCCGAAGCATATAGATCCGCAGGGAAATGTTGAGTGTGGAGATGAGTTGTGGTGACAACCATTTGTGGCCAGACTCATGTCGTCACCGCATTGAGTAACACTTGAACGCACGAGTCACGTGGTGATCATAATTAGAAAGGGGTCAGGCCCATCTATAGAAGAGTTGGCCACTTACAATAAGCGGCGGGACAGTGCTCACGGTACGAATATAACGTTTGGTGTAGTATTGCGAAAATCATGGCTGATTAAAATGCTTTCAACACAGTTTGATAAACATCTTGCAGACTAATTTTCGAGTCATGCTTGAGGCTGAGACTTAAAAAAATACTGGTTCTCAAAATGTACAGCAGTACTTGTGCAACAGTACCAATGGCAAATTGCGCAGTTTTCATGGCTGTTGTTGAAATGTTGTTTAGTGTTGTTTAAATGAGCCCGTTGGCAACTCTAAACACACTTTATAGTCCTTTGAATATTAACTCGTATCTGTCATCACGTACAATGAAATCTCCCCCGGGAAATTTAACCGGCGGAATGCAGGTTATAAAAGCCATTTCATATCACTGCGTAAAATCTCAACAAAGAAACTTGTATTCACTATATCTTTAAACAAGTTCAAGTTTGTTTGATGGAACTACAGCAAAGCGTTGGTTTAAAAATAATAAAGGAATATTGCCAAATTACATTTATTGTTATCTCGTCTTAATGTAAATTCCAAATACAGGCAAAGCCGAACGTAGAATACGATACAGCCATGGTCCTAGCTCTCGCATGAACTTTGTGTCTATTGGCATCTTCAACAAAAGTATTAAAATAGTTTTTATTAAAAGAGTTTTTAATATCTACGTATCAAATCATACATTTATACATTTAATTTGGTGTCAATTTTTCGAAATAATTAAATCATGCAACAAATGATGAGCACGTAACAGGCTGTTGTAGATCAACCGGACGTAGAAGCGCAGGTGACTATTTTCATTCCGTTCAATTTGTTTGAAATATTATTCTAATTTTTATAAAAAGTCAACGCGATTGTTTCAAGTAATGTATTGATAACATGGGTTTCAAATTATCTATTTTTTGAACAAAATATGCATAAAATACACTTGTCATTCTTTATGATATAAACAACGTTGCTAAATTTGTTTTGGGAACACTTCGTAATTCAAATTCTTCAGTGACTAATTTGCCGGATTCAATAATGTACGACAGAACAAATTTTCAAATAACATAGAATGAATAGATATTAACGTAAAAGATCTAGATTGAAAAATGATCGAGGACGAGAATTCAAGCCAAAGCAATTCAAGTCCATGCATGTTATCTTAGGCACGCTTTAGAAACACCGCATCGATAATGTACAGCACACCGGTTACGAATCCAATGATAACTCCTGCTAATCTGAGGTGACACTGCCGATATTTCTGGAAATCATTTCCTCTGCAAACCATGTAAACTGCAAAACACACCGAAGCACTCCAGAACAGCAGAACACAAACTATTGACCAAATGAATTCGAACTTGTTTAAGTTGCTCTGACGATTTCTAAAAGAAATGAAACATATTTTGGTAATGACGTGCGAGGCGATTGTTGGCAAAACTTATATTTCGGATTGGTAGAAGCAGGGGCAGGTCAGTCGTTCCCGGCAGCATGCATTAGGGAGGAGTTTGTTGCTTAGTTTAGTAATTTATTTAATAATGCAAACATTTCACTCCTATTCAACCTCCAGGTATTTATTTTCATGTAAAGCAACCCGAATTGCTTTTGAAGTTAGGGAATTAATATCAGAAACTCACCAAGGGCAGCAGAAAAGTTTAGCGGGTAGAAGAGACACGGCATTCTTTTAGTCATGGATATATATCGGAAACATAGTTTTTGTGAAAAGTGAGGAAAAATAAAGAGATCCAATATGAATATGTCGAAATAGGTTGAAAGCCGCTGTTAGTATGCGCAAACTTCGTCTAGACTTTCCTGCTATCCTAGGTCAAAAGTTCAAGACACTCACCCTTGTACAAGCCCGGAGATATGCAGCAACCAAATAATGACGGTGATTCCCCATCCGACGATGTAGGCAGCCAATGCGAAAGTAACTCCAGCGTTGCACCTGCGGAAGAGAATATCTCGATTAATGAATCATCAGAACTGAACTCGCCGAATTGTCTAGGTAATTCTGAGCCGTAAAGATTTTGGTTCCTCACAAATTTACCCAAACTCCTTTCATCAGTGGAAGTTTGTTCATAATAACAAAAAAGTGTCGTATTTGTCAAAGTTTTGTTCCAAATCCAAAAATGTGGTTTTGCGGAGATTGACCGGGGTGAAATAAAATAATCCAGATTCGGATGGCCACGTGTAGTAATTCATTTTTGTCCATAAAGGAGAGGGCAGCAATGCAAAGTCTATTCAAACGTGTAATTGTCCAGAATTGGAATCAAACGTTGCTGCACTGATAATGGTTGTATTTAGTTTATTACGACCCTGGGAACGGCAACCATTCTGAAGAATGCTTTATCAGATGTGAGTAACGCGTCATGCTTAGTTTTCACATTTAATTAATTTAATCCAGCACTTACGGTCCGTTTCGTCCGCACCAGCTGTATCCAGAGTCGACGAGCAAACCAAATGCAGCAGCCCCCAGTGCGACGATCACTGTCTTCAACCAACCGTTTCTAGTTGCGATGTAACCTGGGAATCAGTGGATAAAATACACATGGTAATCATGCCGTAAATCGTCATTTTTCTGATTTATCATTTGTACCAAATAAGATATATCCAAGAGGGAACTCCTAAGGTTTCGGTGTCGCTTAGTCAGTTTGGTAATAAAAACGATATTAAACCGGGAATGGAGAACTTTTTAACAAAATTGAATGAATCTTGTTGGGAATCGCTCGGTAAAGAAATATCATGTTGTAAATATTCACTTTTTATACCTCTTATAACGAACTTTAGCACATATATATACGCCTGAATTAACCACCAAGGTTTTTTTTTCCCCGCGTGTTCGTGGTTGTTCATGAAAACTATAATTATTAAGGAATAGAAAGCGTTGACGCCAATGCATGTTATCAAATGTTTACAAATCTTTTACTGCGTAAATACAATTGATTTCACAATAGGATTTGTTGTGGAAAAAATGACCGATTTCTGCATCAAATTATCCATATTTCACTAGTGATACATTCTGCTTTATCAGTCATAGTTAATCACTCTCTAAAGGTCAAAGTTTAACATATAAACGCTTCCACTCACCAACATTAGCTGGTGCTTTATCCTTCAATATGTAGGCTTCTACGGCGTAAGCGATCCCGGTTAGAAACGCAAATATGACAGCGGCGATAAGTTCACTGTGCCATCTTGATCTGTGAGAGAGGTGGATAAACGCAATGAGTCAATGTTGTATCCACTCAACGGAGTAGATTATTTTATACTTGTGAAAATTGGATAAATAATAATTGTAAAAACAAAATTAAATTGACTGCAGTAATCCATGTCAGACTGTAAATTCATCCCTAATTTTTGAGGAATATTCGTATTGTCTGAATGAATGCAGGTACTTGCGGAAAAAGTAATATTCGCAGATGGGTGGCTACATGCACGTTGACCAAATTCATTGAACTCCTATTAAGTATGTCGTGGATATATCACCTAATCTATAATGATTTAATTTCTCCACCGTGAACGCTGTTATGCATTGACACATTACTTTTCAATATATTCTCAGCAGCAGCAGTCCAATGATAGCCGGCATCCCACTTTCGAGTATGTATTGCCATTCAACTGGGAATTGGTAATACTATTCATAAACTCTAACAACTTACTGTGGGTGTACTCTGGGAAAAGCTAAAGCGAACGAAACAGCTGCAGCAAGGCACCATATGGTTGAGAACCACGACCACAAGAAATCGAAGCCATCGAACGTGCATGGCCCGCACGTGCTGATCTTTGATGCCAAACCTTTAAAATATGTAGTATGTTATGTAGTGAAAAATAATCATTTAATTAACTTATATTTAACAATAACTATGATAATCTGAAGTTCTAGGTGTAGCTGTGCTTCACCGGTCTGACTCTGGTCCTAAGCATTTTGATTCATCACTTTTGCAGAGCATTTACCAGGGCCTCTTTGATGTTACTTTGGCCTTATTATCGATTAGGATTTGTCAGTTTTCACATTTTCCAGGAGCTCAGATAAGCCCCCGAGTATCTAGAATTAGATGGTTTCTTGTCGGTGCGTCTCAACAAAGCTGCGTGCCGTACCATGGCAAATATATCTTTACTGTAAAAAGTAGTTTTACGGGTGTTCGATAATCAAATATCGAACCCACTGCCCGCAAATTGTATGAATGTGGTTACACTTCCCTCCTGCCAAAGAAAATTGCAAGGATCCTATTACAGATGCTTACTTTAACCTTTTGCCCCACAATTAATCTCTCCCATAGTTCGGAAGAGTGGAACACGAAACTTAGGATAATTGACAAATTTACCGCGCCCTACCAGGTATCGATTATTCGCGAAATAAATGGAGTTTCTCAACTGGGATATGTTTCACATAACATTCTCACCCGTGATTCTGAAGATGTAGAAAAGAACGGAAATAGCGAATGAGATGATGAAAGCAGCAAACACCCATCGCATCCTTGTCCCGTTGGTATATCCAACATCAGCCAATAATGCAAATGTGACGCACCCGAATGCAATCACTATCAGTTTGATGATTCCTTCCTTTGAAATGGCATATTTCGGTCCGTTCTCCATTGTTACTGACTATTAGATTACGTTCTGTGAATTATAAAGTCATTCTCGTATAATAATTGATTCATTACAATTAACAAGATAAACGACAAATGATGACCGTAATATGACCTGCTTATATGGCGAAACATGGTACTGTGATAGGCCATGAGTTTATAATCCAACAAGTGTATAAAATAGACTAACAAGTGAACACGAGTCAGCGTAAATATTTTGTTTAGGTCTTAATTTCATATTGGTAATTACATCCATCACAGTAGCGTATCTAGAGCTTGGCAGCAAGAGCTCCTGCCATGAGTGCCGTTTGAAAAGGGCGGGAAGTTTGGATCGTAAAATGAATGAACCATTTCCAATTTGAAAATAATTTTAACTCGTATTTTTACTTAAATAAGAACGAGTATCTCAATTCAACAATAGTCGGTAAAAATTCTATGAGTCAACGAGCAACAAGGCGCATTTTTAAATCTTGATATTGGCGTCATTTAACGTAGATACGCCACTGATTCAATAACAAGAAACCGCAATTTAATCAACCCGCCTGAAATTCTCAAGTTTAGTTGATGTGGGAAACCCCTCTATAGCTAAAATTACGGTTGAGATAATATTCCTACACTCACGTCGCATCTATGTGTAATAGGTTTTATATTAAAATCGCCTGCTGTCAGGATCAGAATTTTCACTTCCAAACATCTTTATTTAAACTAATTCAGTAAATACATTACAATGAATAATGAAATTGGGTTTAAATATAAATAAAACATTTTTTGAAAGACTTATGTTTAATCAAGTCGATAGAAGTGGTTCCGGTACACAACTCAGCATTCTGCTCGGCCAGGGCATCTCTCACTATACAGCTATGAATTAGCTTAAACTCGAATGAATCACACTTCATATGACAAAGCGACGAACCCGCTATAGGAAACGCGAAAATTATTCTCAGAAATGTTGAAGCAATTCATAAAATTATTGCACGCGTGAACCGAGATGGAAATTTCCCGGTAAAGGTCACAAAAACTATGGCATCAAAGTCGGAGCCTCTTTGTCAAGCTCGGGATTTTTAATCACATATCAGTGTGCATTGTCATCGAAAATGCTGTTAGATCGAAAAAAAATTCCCACTTTTTCACACATGTATGCATATCAAGTGTGCATTTAGTATGGTGAGAAAATAAACTACTGATCACACACATTGTCTGGCGGGCTCAATATAATTGTTCTTGCTATAACGATTTTTGAATACACGTTATTAACAAAATATATTTACTTATAATAGTTGCAATGTAACTTGGGTTGCGAAGAAGTTTACAGTTCTATCATGGTATCATCTTAAATGAGACTTATTCGTTTTTAATTATAGAAACCTTATAGTGCTATGATGGCGTGGTCAACTTCCTCCTTGACTCCGCTATTAATGGGAATGAGTGGGGGGTTACTGCTCTGATCCTAACAAAGAGTGCAGGTGCTACCAATACTCAAATCGCACTATGGTTGGCAGGTGGTTCTGAACTTTAATCCTATTTTGTGATATTGTGTCATGCATGTTCTCAGGCACGCGTCGGCTGCTGAGTGAATCGACTAAAGTTTAGTAACTAAACGAACATCCGTCGTGTTTTCTAACCGTTTGAAATGCATGATTTGATATTGACCAGAAGAAAAACGCACGACGAATTTTGAGTACTTGAAGGATAAAGACTTGCTTTCTACAGCAAAAAACTCGGCGTGTATAGTTGCATTTTGCTATAGTTTTATTAGTTGCGTTTTTGAATCTTTCAATTGATTCGCGCTTCACTAATATTTGGGTCATTTTGTTTTGGCAGTACATTATTATTTTAGTTTCAAAGTTTTTAACATTATTTTCGCCTTCCATCCAATACAAAATATTGAAAATTTGCCGTTCAAATATTTTTTTCACTTTTTTAAATGAAATGGAATTATCATTTTTACAATTTATTTCGAAAGGCACAAACACATCTTGACCTATTCAGATTTACCACCCGATTCTGTACTGAGTTGACAGATTTTGACAAACGGACAAACCCAAAACTGCCAAATTTCTTACATGGGCGAACCGAATAACTAGCAATTCAGAACATGTTCTTTTAAGTTTGTTCTTAACAGTTACAGTGAAACTCTGGCTACACAAAATTCAACGGTTATTTGAGCCAGGGGAGAAGGCCGATATCAAACTTCTAAAATATTAGCGAACTTCTCAATAGTCCTTGCGTACTACATCAGCCCTTATTGGATACCGATAAAAGAATGAATAAATCCACAGCCTTCCTCCGCATCAGCTATTCTAAATCTGAATTACCAGCATGTTTACACTTAACCTAAAACAACGCCCCATTTACTCCACTCATAAATATCTGAAGCAAACGAACTAGACAATCTGCCAAAGTTAGCGCCCTCAATAAGTTTCTCACTGTTACGCAGAATGTATTTTGCGTATTCCCTTGAGCCACAGCCGCATTCTTGAACCGCGCGCTAAATATCTGTGTTTGTACCCGATAATATTTGTTGCGAAAATGAACAAAACTTTATAATTTGGTCAACTTTTTCATTGAGGCGTTTTCTCTGTGCGAATCAGCGTATTACACTCAGTATTACCCAAAGTTACCCTAATATCCGCTGCATATATCGGGTCATGGATATTTTTTTGTCAAAAAAAGGAACAGGAACTCGATTGTTGCTTGGGAAAAAAAATTGAAAATTGTCAATAACCCCTCGTATGAGAATGAATTCGCTGTAAAATTGTCTTCGAATCTGGCTACAGAATTTCGATCTCAATGTGCCTTTCGATCCTTTGTCGATTTCAAACAAGACTTATTAATATTACCGCAAATTATTAAAATTTTTGCATAGTTGCTGTGGTTGTTGATTCGGTAAACGAAAGTTGTGTATTTTAACTGCAATTTTGCGTCTCTAAAATAGCGAACAAGTTTTGAAAAACGATTAACCACGTAGATTATTTTTGAATAGAAATGGAAAATTCTCCAATGTGTTGCATAATCACTCAGGATCGGCCATGTGTATGCAGGGGTAAATGTTTAATCAGTACTGGTTAAATACTCGTTTAACTATGAAAAATTTGATTTAGCGTAAGATGAAAGTACCAATGTGACATTTCTCTTTCAGTAATGAAATTTAATATGACTCGGGCTCGATTTATAAACAGCAACCTGACTTGAATCGTGAGCGCAGTTCCTTGACTCGACCAACCTGGGTCTCGAATTTGGAAATTAATTTCCCGGTTTAGAGTCAATAAATCTGAAATGTCTGAAACTGTTTCGAAATCATCTCATCCGGATGCGCTTTCCAGTTTTGAAAGTCTCAATTCGAAGAACGATGACATATGCTCTCCTGATGACTTAGTTGTAGATTAACTTCTTTGCCAATTTGGAAGGAAGAGATACCTATTTGTCAGTCGAGTCGTATGGTTGTTAGACATGGTCTCAAAGATGAATTGTTCTATTTCGCATTCATTGGGATTTTATATTGTATTTGCTGAGGAGAATGTGGTAATTTGCTTCTTAAAATTTAGAAACGCTTTATACGACCAAAGCATTAGAGCCTGCTAACGCATACTGTTCGTCCTTTAATAAATAGCATGATGTTCTGAATAGAAAGTCATTCTTTGATTTCTGCTGCTTTGAGACTCTTAGTTGACGTTGGGGCTAGTAAAAGCCTAGTGTACGAAAATGGGTTCATCACAATTATTTTCTTCAGAGACTTCAAAGCGAATAGAACATTTATTCGACACCGCGCCCTTCCAACATTTCTATCTAAAAAGCCAACCCCATGAAGATATGAACTTTATAGGTTATCTTGGTTTATCAGTTCATGTTCATTTATATCACTGTCAACTGTAACTCAGGTAAAAACAACGGTAAATAAATAAAGCAACCAATACACACGGAATGTAGGGAAAACAGAGTGATGAAAAAATAATGTAGAACATAAATCTTTGTCAGCATGATTGTGATGAAATAAAGGAAAGTTTGGATAGAAAGGTTTGGTGTAATATTTAAAAAAACGAGTTTTCACAGCTTTTGAGTCTGGTTTCATTGCGCTAATTTTTTGGACAAATATAGAACATGAAAATAGATAAGTCAATTAAACCAAGAAGTTTATTTACTTATGTGAGTCGCTATAAAATTTCCTAAACAATTATAAAAGATTTGAACTTCAATCCATCGACATTTGCCAATAGAAAACTTTTTTGTGGGAAACTACACAAAACTTTCATTGCCAATCAAGTCCAAAGAACTTTCTCCTATAATGGTTTCAATGGTTAAATGAATGACGTCGATGGATAGAATAAATTGAAAAAAAAAGTATCGCGCGCTTGACGTGATCTGAGAACTGAATTTTCAACATCTGTAGTAAAGCTGAATTCATTAATATCTACCCAGTCATTAACAATCGATAAATATACATTTTGTTTAAATTTCGAACGACAAAATACGATGGAATTTACGTGCTATAGAGGCACGAAGTCTGAGGTAGATCACAACAGTAAAAATGTAAATAAAAATAATGTTGTCATTTGAATTTTTCGGCCATATAACACATTTGAATAACACAAGGGTAAAGTTCGAAGCTACTTTTCAGTTGAATTACAAACGATTGTAAAACCACCAGATTATCCGAAATAGTTGTACATATTTGTTTTTTAATTAAATTTTGGCAAGAATTGAAGTTTTAGATTCGTTGACTAAAAAAAGTCTATATTAAGTCATTCATGTGTTTTTAAAATATCTGTTTCAAATCCATAATAGACCTCAGGACTTTGTTCAATATCTGCTAACCACTGTACGATCCTTTGACCTACTTCCGGGTCCACGTAATTCATTACTGATTCTTGGTTACTCGTGATTGACCTTCTTTGTTTATTTATTGCATCATAATCTCCCAAGGAAATTGGATAAAACTTTGGTCCGACATGGTACTCGACTGAGTTTGTTTTGTCTTCTTTTGTCGATAATGACGTGTTCGGCATTATTCTAGAAAATTGAAAAGTAAAATCAACGCAAGCAGTATTAAGCAAGATATTAAGTTGGCTTAATGGTCTTATCCGAAATTGGTTGATGGTCGTATTCAACCCAGGATTGGGCGGCTGATTGAGTTTTGTAAGAATTATGAACCAAACGGTTCAGGTCATTACGTGTGGACACTGATCCAAACCGACCAAAATTGAGACTTGATATTAGGCTAGAATCACTTAACTATCTATTGACTGGTTAAATTGCGAGATACACATGGATAAACAGAAAGCACCGACAGGGGTACAGACAGGCTACACAAATCTAGTAGTTCGCATTGTGATTTAAATAAAATTCTAACAAACACAAACATAATATGATCGATATCTGGATTTTTTTTCTCATATCCATTTCCACGGCAGTGTTTACTCGAAAGGTCACACGCGTTATCAACCGCATTCTATTGATGCAACTCTCAGCTAATTAGTGGCATCTCGCAACTTTTTCTTCAGTACACCTTCAAGTTTCGGTTGGGGCTTAAAACTTCAGCCATCTATCCGACTCCCCATATCTTACCTTTGCATCAGTTTAGTTTCCGCATTTTCTATTAATTGTTGTCGCTGGTCTGTGGTCCCTTTCCGTTTCAAAGAATCTCTGGCTCGTTGAGAATTCTGAAACAAAATTGGACAATGAAAGCAGGAGATACAGTAATCATAAATGCTTCACCCTCTTGTAAATGCCACTTTTACAGTCTTCGCTTGAAAATATTGTTCCTAATCGAAACTAATCTGTAAACTAGAAAGTGAAGAATTGCGATACTATATGTATCGCCTGCTCCAGGCGATGCTACATAGAAACTTACCATAGCAGGTTGGGTCTTCGGCCGCTGTTGTGAGCTTGCTTTATGACGTAAAGGTAGGAGATGACAATAAGTTGCTGTATTGTGACGTAATATATGACTTTCTTCAGCTTCTGATTGTCGTTGGTTTGCTTTATTATGATGATAATAAAGCACTGATCGGCCATCTTGTCCGGAAACCAATACTTTGGAACCATAACTCCTAGAGGCGTCTAATTTTGAGGTAGATGAAGGAAAATTATCGTTCCGCAAGTTCGGAGCCGACCTAGGAGGGGTTCCTACTGGGGTATTTGGATTGTTTGGTGTTTTTTCTATATTAACCGTTATGTCACGTGATGACGAATATGCCGAGTCATCATCTTTTGAGTCATTCTGCTGATTCATTATTGTGTCATTCAGGGACCATCGCCGTTGGTCTCTGGGATTGCCTGCGCTATTTGTTCTGGTGTTACTTAGGGGGGAGTGAGAAGTCCGTATTCGGTTGCGCCATCTAGCTTCACTTGGTCTTGCAGACGGGGGACGAGGTTGGGTCATGCCTTCACTCTGACGATTCCCAGAAAGGTCGGTTTTATATCCAGCAGGGGAATTACCTCGACTTTCTCCTCCTCGGTCGTAACTAGATACCGATGGTCGTCTGAGGGGGAACTGAAAAAGATTACAAAAGTTAAAGGTTTTCACGAGATAGAGGTTTTTATTAGGATTGACTTTGTTTCAAGAAAGATTCATTTGTTGTTGTTTTGCTCATTTGTTTATGTTGGCCGACATGGCCTTTATAACAAATGAAAAAATTTAAAAAAGAAGGTGGCGAAAAAGAGAAACTCCCTCATTACTACAGATACAGGCTTCTTGTACTCTCTCTACTCGACATAAGCTTGAAATATTCTAACATATTTCCAACATACAACCAAGTTCAAAACACTGCACACATTTTTAATTGAAAAAATACGATGGGCCATATTACACACCTTATTGACAGGTTTTCGCAGACCTCCAGAGCTTCTTTGTGAAGTTGTTGGTGAAGTGATTCGATCAGAATCCGATGAAGTCACACATTCTTGGTTTGGTGACGTAACGTTGACAACAACTTTCCGTTTCTCGGCTGAACGTTGGGAAAGTAAATCTTTGTAGGGATGATTCGGAGGCGTCTGGAAAAAATACAGAGATTCAAAAAATCTTCGAAGAATACAATTACTATAAATAATTTTGTACACGACGTTCACACGCATTCCCCCCGAGGAAAGTATTGTACATGTGGTCATTGATATGTAAGATGTTGCTATTTTTGGAAATATCTACTGGTTCCGCTCCGGCTATCTCGTTACAATTTGCATAAATACAGAAAATCCAAATTTTTCAGCACTGGTGTGTAGCTGCGCGTGTAAAGCGTAAGACATTGGTTTAGAAGTAGGCTGTAACATAGTCAGGGCGGCTTATTACATAAACATATATGTTCCTAAACGTATGTTTCGCGTTCGTTGAACAGTATATTGAGAATCTGATTGGAAATGATATTGGTGTTAGCATAAGAACTGCTCCAACACCAGCACTGAAAAATTCTTAGCGCATGCAAGAAAATAAATACAAACCTGTACTGTTCTAGGCCTTTCTTGTGTTTTTGCTAAATTTCGTTTCTCATTGGCGGGAAAATTAGAACTGCGTGTTAGTTCTTCATTATTACGTCGACTATATTTTGCACTATTTTGCATCCAATGGCGACACAATTCTTCCTCGCCCGGAGTTGGGGCGCTTAGTCTCAAATTCAGCCGATGTAGTCGGTTGCTCAGCAACGATGACGTTGGTGATGACATGGCC
Source organism: Styela clava (assembly GCF_964204865.1). Taxonomy (NCBI): domain Eukaryota; kingdom Metazoa; phylum Chordata; class Ascidiacea; order Stolidobranchia; family Styelidae; genus Styela; species Styela clava. The sequence goes on along the minus strand of NC_135250.1, from coordinate 32,541,917 downwards.
GTCCACGAATGGCGTCCTGAATATTTAGGTTTAATATAATTTCAAGATAATAATCATTATTGAACATGATGTTTATAACGCCTTCGTTGCGAACAGCACATTGTGCGAGCAATCGCTTAGAAATTGGAAGATCCTAGCTTGGTAATGATTTAGCATTTCCATTGGTTATGGTGGGGAAATGAGAACACCAAAGGAGTGGCTGAATATCGAATAGAAATATTGCATTGCACAAAGTCATTGCCGCCTGAACCACTGTCCTCAAGGACAATGCCAAATGTCGTACAAACGTGTTCCCATGAATTGAAGTGAAATAAAAAATTTGAGTGGGAGCTTCATAGAATTTAAGTTGTAAAAACTTGAAATCGAGCTGCGGAGAAAAGTGTTTTACACCATAACAACAATTCCATCCACTCCGTGACCAAAAGATGAAAATCGTACCTGGCATGCCGACCGGCAACAAGTTGTTCTGTTGGCCGTATTGAGGGGTCTGAGATCCTACTAGGGCTTTTGGACTTAGTAGGCGTCGCTGTGCAGATGGGGGTATGGGATAATGACTTGGTGGCGTCATTCCTGATGACGTAATCCTTTGGTGTTGTCGCATAACTTCAAGACTTGATGCCATATTATTTCATTTCTCATGAAATTAGAATTCTACACTATTTATGCTGGAAAGAAGATAAAAGTTTAAAACAAAAGTTTCTACACCAGTGATTTGATAAAAATTTGTACATGGACTGCCGAATGGACTTCGTATAAAAAATAAGGCTATGATAATCGGCTTTGGTTGAATAGATAAACAGTCTTTGACCGGATGACCACACCTTTTAAAATGACGTCTCTGGATCATTCAAAAATCAAAAAGTGGGTTCGTAAACAGATAACAGTATCAACAAGAGTAAACATTCACAGTTCAAAATATTCTGGGGACTGCCTCGTTGGCCTGGTGAAATTTAATTAAAACACAGCGATAGCAGTATCCAATTTCCTGGGCTGACATTAGCAATGATGTGAAGTAGGGATTTGACATTCTTGCTGGTCTTGGAATCGTAACTGCTTTCAAACTCAACGATGTCGAAGTTACATTTTAAGACTAGGTTAATTTTTGAACCGAAACCGAAATGGTTGGCGTACGTCAAAGTTTTCGTGTTCAAAATTAGACTATTATTGCATCCGAATTGATTAAAAATCTTACTTTTTCTATTATCTAATCGCTATCCGGATTCAGAGTCCTTATGTATGTCAGAATCCGACTCGCAATCGCATGAAGTTTTCTTCTTGGTCTTGATAGATTAGGCAAGAGGTTGATAAAATACTTCAAGTGCTTTTATTAATAACTACAAATTATATAAATATATAAAATATTTAAAGTAAGTTACTTGGCTCTTACCTGTTGTAATGACCTAACCCCAAGTACTGTAAAATACAACAAATTTATTACAAACCAGCATTTGTTATTATTGACACCATTAGTGGTTTTCCATGTTCGCGCACTAACGCCAGATCTGCTTGTAACGTCAATATTTAGTGGGAATATATGTTGACAAACAAACTACGGAAAACGTCACAAACAAATATCGAACCCGCCTGAGTAACCTTACATATATAATCTGAGTAAATTGAAAGTTTTTCAAGAAAATGATTTCATATTTTCATGGAAGGTACTCTAATTTTTTGTGTCTTGTTCTATTTGCATTGCTCATAAGAACTGAGACTCTGTATAAACATTGAGTTCTTTCGGATTTCGGCCACACAACCAATTTAGGTGCTACATTATTAGGAATACAATTCAATATCAGTGGATTCTACTGAGGGCAAGCTCGTCGAAAAACGGCGGCAAATGCCGAATATATCCTCTAACTCAAATTTATTTAAATGCTACCCTGATCTCTGACTACACTTTACGATAATTGATTGAATTTTAATTATTGGGTTCAGTTATATCTTATTGGTGATTATTCATCAAAACGAAAACACACGAATAAGCGGGTGATAATAAAAAAAAATTTCAAAGGTAGATTTTCAGCGGATCAAGTTTTCATGCCAGGTTTACTGGTCCCACAATGTATGTCTGCTACTTAGAAACAGATTGCCTTCATATTTAACTTTGAACAACACTTTCTAATTCAATATTGACAATGCTATTCTACATGGGCGCAATTATTCATCGACACTGTATACGTGAATAAATAAAGTATCGCTCGGATTAGAACAATATATCCCCATAATTCGTATTCGTACAAAAAGTGAAGTTATGGACTGTTTGCTAAATTATTCTCGTTGGTGTTAGTTGTTTTGCTGTGTTAGTTCATTACAACACTTTCACACCCATTTTTTTTCGGACATTTGATTTTCGTGTCTATATATTCAAGTTTCTTGTACTTTGTTTTGCAAATAATTCTTATTTTAAATGAAACGAATCTTCACACCTCTTTTTATTTAGTAGAATTTCACTCAAACCGCGAGTCGAAGCTTTAATTTCGAAGACAAATGTTAAATTCGCTCCCTTATTAACAAATACTTTAATCTAGAATTGTTTGTAAATGCCTCCTTGAGTCCCCTAAACTACTGCTCTGTTTTGAGTCGTCTCGCATTAATAGTTTCCTGGTACACATATGTCCTATGGAACGTAAATCCCGTCCCCAACTTGATAGCGGAAGAAAATTGAAACACCGTTTATAAACACAATATCCGCATTTACAACATCATTATCCGGTGCACCCTGTCTTTCACATGGTGCGTTTTGCCCGAACCAAAAGCGCGATTGGATATATAGGTGGTAGGCATCAGACTGAATTTGATAATGGTTTGGATAAAAATAAAAATGCGAACAAATTGTTACGAACAACGGTAAGCTTTGCTGAATCTATTACAAGACATATCAGTTTGTCACAGGACACGGTCTAGGAAGGGCTGTTTACAACTACCATTCGCCAATTCTTAATTTCACTAATTCTCACACTTACCAGACTAAACTACAATGTGGAAACACTCTTCAGCGCGTCGTTCAGGCCTCAATGAAAACCATTCGCTCAAAACGTACTTTAGCGTTACTGTGAAAAATTTAGAAGATTACAATGTAATTCAAACGTAGTTACGACTTTTTTCAGCTCTTCGCTTTTAACTTGAGCGCGTTCTTGGCTTGAATTGCATCAAATGTCTTGCCATCCTATGCTCGACCCATATTATACAATCAGAGTAATGCTGTTGAATTACCGCGAGTTTCCTGTGAATTTACCACATTTTTTCAACTATCACCGTTTTGTGATTTCGAGTGGACACGAGAGCCCTAGAGGTTACGGAAATGTATTTTGTGCCGAAAACAAACATAAAAAGATCCATCGCTAAAAGCATCAGATTGGATTAGAATTGATTCTTCCGTTTACCCCAAGCCCAGCCATTATGTACCATTCAACAAGATATTTACCAAATTCGCCTTTAAGAAGAACCAGAACAAGCGCGGTCACTGACTATCTCACTCTGGATTTAACTATCTTGAAAAGGCTGACATATTTTTTTCTCGTGCTGATGTCGGATTTCAAAATTTTGACTTAAACTTGCTCAAATTGATCGTTGAAACATAAAATATTTTTGGTATTCAAATAAATATTGTGTACTAAGTAGTCTAATATCGCGAAAGCATAGAAAAACGTCTTGCATTAATTAAGTACCGAATCACACTGCGTGATGATTGCAGCTTTACAATACATCAAGGAAGATCAAACTGCTTCGGAACACATCAATTTTTGATAGCATATTGCTCGAGACCCATTTTTTATTTGAATGTTTTTTTTCCGAAATGAGCGTTTTATTTCTCACCATGGCAATATGGAAACAAACCCAAATATTGGTTGAAAAATAGCGCATTCCAGGAAATAATTATAGTTATTACCCTCCTTATTGGGAAACATCATAAAAGGCATAAAAATAATTTGTATTTTGTTGTTCTGAACCTCAGAATGATGAGATGTACCCAACACATTTTAACTATGGGCACGACCGATCAAAATATAATAATGCTAATTCCGGAACTAGGGATTATGACAAGAATGCTATGGTGACCTTTATCGTACGTCAGAAAATTTCAAATTCTCATTTAAAATTAAATATTGTTTACGAATATAATAAAACACTTTAGTAAAAAGCATAAATATATAGTAATAATTCTATATATATATGAACGCATAAAATCTAGCGTGATAATGGAGCCCTTGTACCTTACTGATACCAAGGTTCTTTTATTATTAACTAATCCCCCTATCATTAGTAATGAATAGAGAATATCTTCAGCGATATCGGTTTTACTCGATATGTAATTTACCTCCGTTGCAAAACATCACGTCAAATATGGGCTCGAATAACATAACACGAAATCGAGTTTGTATCTGAAGTTGCATCGAGCCGGTTGCACAGCGAGTGAAAAGTTTCGCCCGAATCTGCACCATTTAATAAACAAGCTCCCAACATCTGACTCCAACATAAAGTTTAAAAAATTATCAATTTAAACAAACTCCCCAGTTTTATTAAGAAAACAAAATATTTAAAATGAAAACTGGAGAAGGTTGAACAATTTTCAACTCTCTGACACATGACACCAGGGAATTTTCATACAGTAAACGAAAACTATTTTCCCTCATACTTGAAACACACATTGTACATTAAGAATGTAGTAAATAGGGTATTTCGGGGTGGAGGGAGGAGCAATAAACTATTACTGATTATTTAGTAGCAACACCATTGAAGAAGTATATACCTAAATCATATTATGTGAACAAGCTGGAAATTTCATTTTGGAAAAAGTTAGGAAAATAAATACGTTTAAGCGACCTGATATTTCCAATATCGCCATTTTCTTACAAGAACACGTCTCCGACTACAATGCAATCGCCGAAGTCAGAATATACATCTATGCAATATAGAAAAATATTGAAGGTTTGTCTATTTCCCGCCAACAATGTGAGGGAGCACTTAACTTAACCATCGATTTGATTAAACAACAATTCCCTTCACTGAACCCAAAAATAAGGTCGCTAACTACAAGTCTGTTTTACTATAACGGTCATGTTCATGGGCAGAACGCGGCTATCTGTGAATGAATACCTATAAACACATCGCAATGATTCAACATGGAGATTTTTTCATAATTCTCACGGCTGTTGATATTCACTGGCGCCTGATGCACCATCATACAGTATATATATCATTTCAGCAACTCTTGGTATTCCACTGGTATCCCGTAACTTTTTCCCGGAGTCTCTTTTACTTTTAGGGGGTCATTACCTTCCTCGAGAAAATTTGCGAAAAAATTAACGAAGTGAGATATCTTAGGTCTAAGCAGTATAAAATCCATGCTTAACTGGTTTGTTTGTCAATACAACGAACTCTCGCAAAATTCGCGTTCACTGAAGCGTAACGGACCATCATGTATATCTTTTACTTTTGAGTTGATTTTTCATGACCTTGCTTTGGGTAAACTCTCCTGAAAAAGTTGACAAAGTAGGAAAAATACCTTTAACATTATTCTTAAATCTATAAAATATACATTCCATGTTAAACTAGTTTATTCGTCAGTTCCTGAATACAACGAACCCTGTACTGAGAGCTTCGGCAAATTCAACAAAAATCTCCTCAGCGATCCTCGATGACGCTTAAGTGGACTGTTCTGTGCTCAAGTAGACATCTGTTATCGGAGTAAAAATTGTCGCTACTGTTAAGAATTTCGTTTATTTCACTCGGAATCGACTTTTAGAACGAATTTGCTTGATACAGTGGGCTAATACGCTGCCGCAAGAATGTAAAAACGCCTGATTCTAATCAAAACCTTCATTTTATTTGAATGGATGGTATGATAAATATCTCGCAATTTAAAACCTTGTTATATATTCGAGTACGAACATTTTCTAACTACAGGATATTATATGGTTCTGACTCAAATCTACCATCGAAAAATTTGCCCCATTTTCTTTTTCGAAATACTTTAGAAAAACACTCATGTCTGAAGTATCGCGCCCTTCAAGCAATTATTGCGAGTGAAAGTGTTCTTCACAAAATTAGAGACATTGTTATGACAGAATCGCATAAGTGTTACGACACAATTCAACGATGTTTGGTGTATTTAGTTAAGGCCAAGGTCATTCAAAGTCCTAGCGTTACAAATTATATGGAACTTACTTCCTGGCAATTTAATAAATAGATAAATTAATGAAAATCAAATAAAAACAGTCAATAGTAACTTCCCCAAACCCTACAAGCGATCAAATATAATATCCCGCCATTATAAACACGTTTGTTTTATTACATAAAACTCTGTTCACCTAGTACACGATTCGCAAATTCTTGTCCCATTTGGGGTGATTTGTCGTGGATTCATTTGAAAAATAAACGATTTAGTTCGTTAATTCGTACGGTTTTCACCGTATTCAGCCAGGGCCGAGGTCATAGTGTAACGATTTTTATTAAACAGATTGCTTGACAATTTAATAATTAAAGAGAATAAAATAAAAACAGCCAACAGTCACTTCAATCAAAACTATACAAACAATCAAATAAACTCGGATGCCGCATCTCGGTTTTCTGGTTTCCCGCGGCTTCATTTCCCCAGTAAAACTGCAATTATCATTTTCTCAGAATACACGGTTGGTTACGCTTCAGTGAACATTTGGACTATTTACTTGTTTGCCCAAAATGATACATTAACACTGCAATAAATTGTAACGTTTTGTAGTTTCTCGCTAAATCTTGTTCCCACATAATAAAATACAGCTTTTGTCGAACATCGGACTGAATTTTGACAAATTACAACAATTTACCCCGCGAATAATCTCTTCTACTGGGGTCGAACGTTGTGAAAACTACTCGTTGTGGCTTAGACCCGAAATGACCTTTAACCTTTCAAGAAATCTTACGCGCCTAACGAACGGATGTTAGGAAGTACAAAAAGCTATATTTGTTTTCAAAGCTCCAGACAAGCTTTCACTGTCTATGCAGTGGTGGGATTCGTTTCCACCACAAAAGTCATATTTTTCAGCCGTTTCTGTTTTAAAAAGTCATTGACAGTAACCAGTAATGCTAACCGGTTCGCTGATCTCATAAAATTCCGTGAGACGTATATATAGAACCGGTGCGAACCGGCTGAATCCCACCATTGAATCTATGTCCTAACCGTACTGCTTTCGGTTTAAATTCATCACACCCCATACAAATCCTTGAGCATTTGTCTTAAGATATGACCAAGATATGTAACCCACAGCATAGACTGCAACTTTTAGACATAGACAGCTTGATCACACTTTCACGACCTTAACCAAAGCTCTATCGAAAGTCAATTCGATCAGATAAAATGTGAATGAATTTTATTACAAAACCTTTAAAGTAAAGTTGATGCTTTTTTGTGAACCTGGCAAATAACACAAATACCTTCTTTATACAACAGTTTTGGTTTGTTCTATATTTATGGACATTCCTATGGCATCTGGGATAGAAGCGATAAAAATCTACTCCACTCCGCCTAAAATTATTGAAATAGCGGATCTAGATTTATATACCTTGGCAATCACTCCTGTCTCCACGCTGTGGTAATGGCGGATTATCCTTCCGCCGAAAAAGCTCCGCTAACGGAGCCTGCCCAGAAGCAGCACAATTACAATACTTAATGTTTGATCATGTAAAACCCTGAGAACATTTTTCTGATGAGAAAGTTGCTTAGCAACGTTGTCAATATTGGGGAAATGCACGTTGGTGTTGTTATTAAGCGCTTTTTAATGAAAACTTGGAGTACTATTACAAAAACGCAGTATAATTACCCCAGTTCAGATAAAATTCTAAAATATTTTCTGAACGTGTAATACGCGTCAAGCATAAACAAACATAATTAATAATTTTTCCACCTTAACATTTGAGTCACCTACCTTGAAATTTCAGTTTATTTTACTTTACTTTCCTAACATCTTTGAATGATAATTCCATAAAGTGCTCTTATCTGGGCCAAAAACGAAATAAACAATAACACTTACGTTACGAACTAATTCAAAATAAACAATATCTGAGCGTCCCCGCTGGAATTCAACAAAAATTGTCGGCCTGCCATGAAGTTAGATTGATTGATGTAACGTACACATAATTACGAGTTGTTTCTTCCGGCCGCGATAGTGGAGTGATTTCCAACCTTTTTCAAAAAGTCCTCCCTTATTTTGCACTATAGATTCCTCCGTCACTACTTTTGTTATTTGTTTGTTTAATCTTTAGCTAGGGTTACGCGCAAGCCATCTGGCTTTTGCGCAGTTAAAAATGGTTTGGACTAACTACTTGTCCTTCTTCTATGCTCTGTGCCGGTGGATCCGTATGCATATAATGCAAGGGTGGCTTAGTAAGAGTAAAGATAACAATTCCATGTGATTCAAGTGTCTTGCTGTACACTATCACAAAGTCTGACCTTGGTCAGACGAAACGTATAACTACTGCTCCTTTCCATCTGCCTTAGTAGATTCGTTTATACTGACTGCAACGAAACGATGATAGCGAGTGCTTCAAGAGTTTTGCCTTGGACTTTCACAATATTTTTACTGTACCGATTATAACGTCCATTCGAAGAAAAGTTACAAATTTATGAAAGTGTGATACAGATATGCCCTATTCTTGTTTGAGATTTCTCCTATGCGACTGCGGGGCCAAATGATTTCAAATTTTTAGTTCTTACAGATAACAAAGTCGCGAGAGGCCGAAAACTTCCATTACCAGGGTCTTACAGGGCCCGATACAAAAGTTAGCGCATACCGCAAAAAGTAAACTCATGATATATTATTAGATAACCTAATCCTTCTCATCAAATAAAAGATACCGTTAGTACAGAGATTTGTTTGTAGCAGTGTAGAACACCTTTTGAACAAACAATCCTATCGAACTAAAGGCCTATTTAAAATGTTGACTAAATAAGCGTTAACAGGCCTAAATACTAAGAATTACTAATTATAAGCCCCATCGCTACGAACTCTCCGTGGTTATGTCGCACGGACTTACTAACCGCTGACTGGTAACCTCTATTACGCTTCCATCGACACTATCGTTTGTAACTAAAATATGCCTATGACAACACAATTATTCCCATTGTAACAACGTCACAAACGCAAACAATGATTCGTGTGTTATGTCATAATTCATCATTTGGTCAATCGGTAAAATCAACAAAGTCGAAATAATCCATGGATATTGTATCCAGCGTTTGGTATAGTATTGATGTAAAAAGCGTAAAATGTATAGAATTTTAAGGTTAATCACTTTGGCATAAATGTCGTTATTTCGGGTGTTTATTCCATCAAAATTTACAAATCGACTAGCGAATATTTTGCCAATCTGACCGATTTAGAAAAATGAATCTTCTGATTCGCGGAAAATGTTCCTTGATTTCGCAAAAAGTGGAATTCCTTGGCAGCCCTTCAAATTTGCTAGCATGGGTGAAATATCACAAAAACCTGTGGTTTGCTGAAACAAAATCTACTGTTTCCCGCTCACCGGGTCCATGGAACTTCATTGATTGCGCTGACTAGCTGATATTTGTCTTCAATGGCCCACACTTGTTCAAGCAGAAAATATAGTGATCCTAAAATATTTTTCCCAAGTTCCGAATGTATCTTGCATGATAGAACGTAAATGAACTAATCTTTCAAACGCAGCTGCCATCGACTCATGTTTTCACACGACGCTTATTTTCGTCTTTTCCTCCGAGTAAGGCTCTGTACAAGCAGCCGTTGATTTGTAGGAACCTACTTTTTATTTTACAAGATTAAAACTTCAGGTATTCGGTGTGAAAGTGGAGTCTTATTTATCCACGCCTTCCGAACTGATGCGGGACGGAACCTCGACTTCTGAATGTAAACAGAGACACTTTTTCTTAAGGATACATAGCAATTCCTTGAGGCTTAAAACGCTTTTTAGAGCCCGCAGATTCCTGAAACCCGCGTTTACCAGACCCGCTAGCTGTTACGGTTTAGCTTGGCAATTCCTGGCTACGCTCCCGATTTTGAAATCAATTAAATAATTTTTGGCTGATTTGAGTCAATTTAACATGCCGTTCAAATCATCCTGAATGCGTAATTGTTTCTCGCAAACAAAAATTAAAATGCTGAATTTATTCACATGTAAAAAATCAAAAATATTTGCTCAATATATATTTAAAAGATAATTATAGAAAAGAAATAGAGATTGAACGATTTGAAGAACTCAGTATTTAACTAAACAGGAGCTATAGGCAAATATATGGAAACAAATAGCTGGTTGTCCTTTCAATAAGTGTAGCGATCGATACTGGATAGTCCTGATCCGAGCCCCGGGCTTGATGAAAAAATGGCGGACTAGCCTGGCGGAAGCCTGGTGGCGCACTATACACAAAACAAGCCAAATTTCGGGTGAAGAAATGAAAGTAGAGGTCTTCTAGCAAATTTTTCCGCATGTTGTCTCCGGTGATAGGTTCATTAGCTATGGAAAATGCAATTTTTACAACAACAAAAACTACAAGAACAAAACGGTCCATAAGTTCACTTCGTATCTAAAAACCTTCGATTTCTAGTAAGTCAGTTTACTGCAAGATATTACAGTGCACTGCAGTTCAATTTACAATCTCGTAGACTTGATTTGCTCCGAGTCCTCCTTGGCCATCTGCTTTGCAAAGATCCGATTTGCCGTACTTTGAATAATTCGTGTTGGCCGTACGACTCCCACCGCACCATCCACCGCTCTGTATCACAAACACTTTGAATCCATTGCGCTTCGCTACCCTTGCACATTTGCTTATGGCGTCTTTCCTGAAATAGTGCGGATGGATATGTTAGGTTTACAACGTTTGCAATAGTTATTCTGAAATCAACTCTTTTTAACCTCAGCCATATTGTTTTTTCAAGCTCAGTTTATTCCATCGTTTTTATTTTAAATTAACTTTTCCCCTAATTTTTGAATTCCATTCTATCGTTTTAGCTATTTTTGCAAGTAATTTTCTCTCTGCATTAACGGCTGGGGAAGGACTAACGCTTCGATTGCCTTCTGATTGGCTTTATCAGTTGAGGACTTATTGAGCAACCATGAAGACGAAAGTTTTTATTTTGATGGAATTTTTACAATACATCGCGTCTCACCTTGATTTGAAATTATCCATCAAATCTGCATCTGTTTGTTCCATCCCCGGTATCGCCCACGGCGCCTCGTCTTTCCAGCATCCAAGATTTCGAAGTTTTACTGAAAAGAATTTTTTAGTTATTTTTGATTCAATCATTTATCCAGCTTTGCTGAGAGTCTATAGCAGTGAGTAAGCTAGAAAATAGCAAAGTTCAGAAAATAGGAAATTTCAAGCCTTGTTTAATACACTTAAATAAAGTTACAGATAATCAAGGGAGGTGGATGAAAGTAACCAAATATCAGAGATTCATCTCAAGGTATATGGTAGACAGTGGCATATTACGCGTATGGAGATGCGATGTATTGATGTGTGATAAGAGATGTACTTTTTGCAGCGTTGGACTTCAAACAGAGATCTCTAAAATCAGCATTGATATGCAAGAATTACCTAAATTTGAAAGTCCTAAATCGTTCCGATTAGGTAATGCTTTGGCGAGGATGCGTAAAATATATTTTGAAAATTATTTTACTGTAACTAACTCTCTATTCATCAGTGGCGTACACGTACCCAAAGCCTTGTTCGGAGTGAAACTACACTTGTATACACAATTGTACTGTACTCACTCTTTGAGTTAGAAATAATCTCATAAACTTCATTCTCGGCAAATCCACCTTTTCCATCCCTAGAACATGAGTTTGAAACACCGCCTGTTGAGTAGACAGTATGCGCCTTCTCGCTACCCATGCATTTCCCACCATCTTGGAGTGCAAACGCTGGGAAGCCTCTGTCAAAGAAGATTACTGTCAAGCAATCACGAAAACTGAAACTTTTTTTCATCTCCGAATATGCGAAGAGACATAGGGAGAGATTTATTAACACAAAAACACAGTCTACACTATTATAAACATCATCTAATAAAGAAAATATTTTAACAATTGATAATTGTTTTGTTTGGGTCAGTGTGCTAGACTCATAAAGGTCATCTAGGGCTCTAGGCTCCCGACCCTTGCGTATATGCCGTATATGAGCTCATCATGGCACAGTACTGTACCATAAGTCATACTTCTGCTTTGCGGTTACCATCAATTGTATGGTTCGGAGTTCGAATTTGGTTCAAAATAAAACCCTCCATTTTTATTCTAAATGCAACGAAAACCGAAAAGATTGCATAAACCATAAGCATATAAATGGGAGTCTGGTTACCAATCAAGTTTAGTCTAGTGTTGCATTAGAATCGTGGAGTCAACATTACCAGTAGGGAATTTCAGATTATATAGATAACAATCATGAGTCAATATTTCGGACGGAAACTAAGGAAGCATCCAGTTGACCGAGTGGCGACGAAAGAAAGCTCGCGTGCGCCAATGTTTTGCGTCTAATTTTGCTTTCCTCCGGGACTGGGGTATACAATCAGGAGCCGGAGTCAAAATTTTGTCAAACAGCAGTTCAAATATTTGGGACGTTGGATTTGGATATCGATTTTTCACGGGTCCACAGATCTGGTTAATAAATTTGAAAGTTTGAAAATATCTTTATTAAAAAAGAAACCCAAAAAACTCGATATGTAGAATATATTTCCTCACCTCATAGCAGCTACTTGAGCGCATTTTCTGATCGAATCTTTCCGGAGATAATACGGCCCGTCAAGTATTGCTATAGTGCCTTCTAGCGACGATATCGTATTCACTGAAGAAAAACACCCAAGTCCACTGATTTTGACTGAGAAACAAGTCGGAGGGTTTAGTTAAAAATGCACGAGAATATGATCAAATTTTGTACAAATGCAAAAGTCATATATTAAGTGCGAGTTTAATTATTACACATAGTCAATCGGGGCCAACTTAGACCAAGGTCTTCTGTGATTTATATTATTTTATGTCATCATGGAAAGCCACATTAATCACTTAGGACGTGTCAATTGAAGTTGCTTGCAGTGACCGGTTCTGTCAAATGATGCATATGCACCGTCTAAGATCCACCCTATGATCAAAGCCCAAATAAATATAACTCACCATCCCAAACGATTCCCGCTTCATAAACTTGATTCACCCAGGATCCGCCTTTGCCATCACTCCTGCAATGTTCAGATTGTCCCAGTTTTGCAAACCTTCGCCGTGCATCTCTTGACGATACACACCTTCCGCCATCTTGGATTGCAAAAATGTCGTACCTGAAAAATTCAAACTGCAATAACAACAAATACGGACTGCCAGCTAGTGTAAATCAAAGTCTACTACAACAGAGGTCGGCAACCTTCTCATAACCGCTGGTCGGTTGTCCATGCATTTGAAAACAAAACATTTGCTAACTAATGGTAACCGGACGAGAGGCCGTGGTTCGCCATATGATTAAGCCGTCTTATCGAATTTCTTCTCCCTCAGGATGACTATGTAAATCTTATCATATTTGGAGGAAGCAAAAGTCGCATTACCCATCAAGTGTTGGTAAATCGTTTATACTTGTCACATGTCACTATTTATTTCAAAAGTTCTTTTTGCAACCCACCCTTGTCTCATCGCAACCTTCGCACACTTTTCCACCGCATTAGATCTCTGGCTATAATGTCCGTCCAACACAGATGAGCTCCCTTCTAACGTTGGAATGCTGTCATTCCAGGCGTAAATCCAACATCCCAGGTCGGTCATGTGAAGATATTCTGCAAAAGTATAAGAATTAGTGAGTAGGTGAAATATTATTAAGAAAACTTAGTGAGTATGCCAAACGTATCAGTGAACGTCATGAATCTATTGTGCGAACAAATACAAGTTGTGGGCAGTGGCGTAGCCAGGGGGGTGGTTTTGCGGGTCAAAACCCCTCCCCCCTTTTGAAATGTAGAAAAAATAAAATCCTTTTTCTGTATCATAGATGGTAATTTTCCGTAGCTTGAAATGCTTTTTAGACCCCAAGACTACAAAAAACACGCCTATTCCAGCGTTCGATCGGGCCCGCTAGCAGTTTCGATCTAACTTGGCAAAAAAAAAACTTCAGAACAACCCCTCTTTGAAAACTTCTGGCTACGACCCTGGTTGTGAGTGAATTAATATTATGAGAGAAACCAAGTTCTTCAAAAACGTGTAGGTGGGAGCCATAGCTTAGTAGTAAGTAGTAAGCTCACTGGACCATGTCAACTATATGGAAAATTTTATTTATATTTATACCTTCTAATGATTGTAATGGATTGATACTAAATTGGAACGATTCTAGCTCCTAAAAAGTAACTATGTGCATATGAGCGACCACTCGTCCGATGTTTGGGGAGAAATTGTTACAGTATTCAAGGAAAAAAATTGGACTTTGAAGACTTTTCACAATTGGTTATGTTCGAATTATAAAAGTTTATAAATGCTATATGACTGCACTCACTTCTTGTTTTGAAACAACATAATAATGCTAGGAAATGTTAATATTTCCAAACCTTTTGTCTTCTCTGCTATTGTGCGAGTCCTCGATGCCCAAGCCAGAGTCCGGCTCGGAGGTGTAGTGTATCTGATATATCTTGATGTAGGACGAGGTGTTGGGATTGGCAGGATTGTGCGCCTGGAAATGAATCAAGTCGTTACAACTTGAGTGTGAGCCATAGCGACACGTTGGAGTAACTATGTAGCGATCATATTTCAAAGAATTGAAGTTTTGTTTTGGGTTGTTCGAAAACCCAGGCCTAACACGTAGATTTAATAATTGTGAAGTAATAAATAAAACAGTAGTTCTTTACATATTCTTAGATATCGATGGGTAATTGTATATGCTATAGGGCCTTGTTCAAAGTGGAAGACGTAAATAATAAGCATTGAATGCTTTCATATGAATGGTTACCTGTGCATTATTTACAAAGAATTGCAAAAATAGTCTTACAATGCAATCAAGTAACTTATCTGAAAGTTTGAAATCATTGCGCAAAATTTTATCAACAAATCAATTCTCGTTTTCATTACTGTTATGAGGTATTCAATTTCAGTTTTATTTTTCAATTGAAATGTATGTTCACCTGGTTGATATAGTTGGTCTGTACCACTCTGTAATTGTGGGGGCGACGAATGTGCGGGTGACCCGCCTGTATGGGATTGTGTATGTTGGCAGTGGGGTAGTGGTTGTTGTTGAGCTTGTTGAGAGAGGAGAAGGGGCTTCCCCTGAAATGTTGAAAATATATAATATCAAATTAATAGAAACACTTGTAAGTCATGGTAGATGAATGTAAGGTTGACTCTCACCCTTCTTCCAAAAACTATCAATTTTTAACAGAGAAAGATCAATGCAAGATTGACTCTAACTCTTCTCCCCAAAACTATCAATTTTTAACAGAGAAAGATCAATGCAAGATTGACTCTCACTTTTCGTTCAAAAACTATCAATTTTTAACAGAGAAAGATCAATGCAAGATTGACTCTCACTTTTCGTTCAGAAACTATCAATTTTTAACAGAGAAAGATCAATGCAAGATTGACTCTCACTTTTTTTTCTCGAAACTATCAATTTTTAACAGAGAAAGATCAATGCAAGATTGACTCTCACTTTTTTTTCTCGAAACTATCAATTTTTAACAGAGAAAGATCAATGCAAGATTGACTCTCACTTTCTTCTTCCCGAAACTATCAATTTTTAACAGAGAAAGATCAATGCAAGATTGACTCTCACTTTCTTCTTCCCGAAACTATCAATTTTTAACAGAGAAAGATCAATGCAAGATTGACTCTCACTTTTCGTTCAAAAACTATCAATTTTTAACAGAGAAAGATCAATGCAAGATTGATCCTCACTCTTCTTCCCGAAACTATCAATTTTTAACAGAGAAAGATCAATGCAAGATTGACTCTCACTTTCTTCTTCCCGAAACTATCAATTTTTAACAGAGAAAGATCAATGCAAGATTGACTCTCACTTTTCGTTCAAAAACTATCAATTTTTAACAGAAAAGGATCAATGCAAGATTGACCCGGATTTTGCTCCATAAAACAATCAATTTTTAATAGATAATGCTCTAATCAAACTTCGATGTAGTAGCAATTTTCCATTCGAATTGTAAATTGCAAAGTGTGATATAATGTTAATTAACCAAAGCTTAGAAATTACTTTGGCATTGTAAAACATTTTTACCGTCTGAAAAGTATTAAAATTAAAAATCCACCATATAATAATCAGGCGACTTACTCGTTTTTGAATATCTAATCTCATAGACCTGAATAGACGACCGACTTCCTTTTCCGGTGTAACTGCAGACTTTCCGCCGGGTATTGTGACGAACAATTGCTTGTACATCGGTCACAGAGAGACATTTCCCGCCATCATGAAGCGCAAATATCTGGAGACTGGAATGAAAGCAAGACAAGGAATTAATGAAAAAATAGGAATAACATAGTCTGTCTCCACACATCAGCAAGTATATTTATAAGCTTTCGTTAGACCTACCTCATAGCCTTACTTCTCCATACAAAACAATATAATCAAAGGTAAAGATCACGGAAAGAGAATATGTTATTTTTATTTATCACTTTAGCATCCTTTTGGAAACGAGCACATACAAATCCGAAATAGGAAGTAAACTCCCATAATTCAGTGCGCAATATCGTAGCACCCTCGATAAATTTAAAGTCACAGTACAACTTTATTGTGAAATTCCGTTCCCAATACGTAAAACGTCGTACCCGACTATATTGGTGTCACTGGTACAGAGCCCATACTTATTTGTAGCTTATTAAGTAAAACAAACATCTTTTTCTAACTACAAACAATTTATTGCACTTTCATAGTAAAAATACCTGGAATTTTACTGGTATTCTAGACCATGCTAAAGAATAATCGGTAACTTGTTAACAAATGTCCGCATCGCCGCAAAACGATACCGTTGCTGGTAAATATTTAGAAGCAAGAATAAATTTGTCTTACCCAATGCTGGCCACGGCTTTAGCGCATTTTTGTACGGCCATCATTCTGTATCTGTAGTGCCCGTCCAGTGAACCGATGTGTTTTCCTTCCATGGAATCGATTCCGCTGGGTGGCAGTGCCCAGCAACCAAAATCATTCAAGATGAAATCTGAAAACGAATTGTTGTCCTATTTCTAAATCGAAGAAACGAGAATGGCTACATGGTTACATGGTCATAGTCCTACTACGGTAGTTCGGTAATTCAAGTTTCGACACTGAAACAACTGTCTTAGGTATAATCGGCGACCATATCCCATTTCCCAAACTAAAGGAAATAGTGATATTGGGGGAGAGAGGGTAAGAGAAATGAAATTGGTATTAGTCGCAAATCGCAATTAAAAAATATATAAACCATATAGTTCGAGCGTTATTTATGATGAGGTAAAGGAAGGCACGATGTCCATTGCACCTAAAAGGAGAAACGAATAAAAATCGATGGAAAAAAGTACTTCAATCGTGTATACTTCAGGGTCAAACCCAAGAGCAACAAAATCTAACCGTGTGATGACGTCATTGCCTTCTCTCTCCGGTTAACCGTGCTGATACCGGTTCCTCGTCGTCGATTGATGTCACCGAACACGTACCCTGGCTGCACAATTCTGGAACTGCTAGTGCGGCCTGAATTTTCTGAAAAAGTAGAATTGATTGTGAGTTGACGAACTTGGAAAATTAGAATTGTCAAGATTGTGATTGAGAATCCGACATTATTGGCGTGATCTCACGATCGAATGTTTACATAGACATGGAGTCAAATTACAATCGCAACATCAGCGAAATTCCAGGTCTCACACATGGATTGGAAAAATCAGCAAAATTTTGTGTAGAATATCGGGCCCCGTTGAAATCAAAAACAATCTCAAAAAAGAGTAAAAGCTGCTTAGCGGATTCAACCCTGTTTAATTATTAAATATTTGATATCCATTGTCCAATTAGCAGCAATTTAATAATTCCATCTATATCTACCATCTATATACATGGTTTTCTCTGCGGCGAGGAAAGGTAACTACAGTACTACAGATAATGTTTCGAATTGGGTGGAATGACGCAGAGAAGCAGTTTATGAAACCTCACTCACATTCATTGAATTTTCATCTATTATCGTAGATGTTCTATTTTTACTTCAATGGGGCCAAAAGGGTGAATATTTGGAATATTTTGTACAATTATACAATGAATGGTAAAAACAATTATAAAAATTAAAGAGATAAAATTATTAAGAATTAATCAATTTCATCTGGTCATTTCTCACACAACATTTGTTTTTTATTTCTCTCACCTATGACTGTTGAAACGATTTCGTACACTTGATTTGCTCTGAAGCCTCCCTCGCCATCTTTTCCGCATCCCGTTGATCTGCCGAGTTTAAAATATTTCCGTTTTGCGTCGAACGATGCACCGCACCATCCGCTGTCTTGTATTACAAACACGCGATATCCTGAAGAATGATTATCAATATTGGTTACAGCATTCGTCGCCTTGCACAAACAGTTTTGTATACTTCACCCTCACCCGATGCAATACCAAGGAAAACACCTTGCAAACAAATTATTCCTTGGTAATTGAAATTATAAAGTATGGAAGGGAGTAGTCGCAAGCACGTTCTAAAGGCTAATGTGTAAAGTAGTAGAGATTGTACATATGGTTAGCAAAAAGCTACCATATTTCATTAATTAATTAATTAATAAAGAATTTGGGGCAGGTGGGAGGTTTTTTGTCTCACCTTGGGTAGTAGCAGGCACTGGCAATATCATAAGCGATGGATTTCACACGCTAACATCAGGAAAAAAGTTTCATATTCGCATACAGTAATACCAAGTCGGGTAAGTCTCGACTGATTGCTGTTTTATATTCCAGTGATCCCTTCCGTATTTGCAAGGTTCATAACAATAAACTTTGACCTCGTCAGGCTCGAATGATTGGAATATTTTTACCTTTAGACAGAGCGGCCCTTGCGCATTTCTGTATTGCATCACCGCGAGCCTTGTAATGTGCGTTCAAAATATCCGATCTTCCTTCGAGGCTTCTGATGATCTTTGATCGATGATCCCGCCAACAACCGAGGTTCTTCAAAGTGGCGTCTGTGGGTTATAAAGGAATGATTCTATTGTAAGATAATTCCATGAGTCCCACAAAGGTGGTGTAGACAATTTTGAGAGGGCGTGAAGTTAATTAAAAATAAAAAATATTTGCTAGAATTGATCTTGCCCGCCTTGTTGCGGATGTTTACATTTCTTCATTTTGAATATTTACGTTCCATTCACTTATTTTCTAAGGGGTTATTGAATAAAACATACTCTCGCCATACTATCTGTTATTTGTGGTCGATAGTTAGTTAGTTATTTTTTGAGTTGGGGTGCAAGACCTCTAAAAAGGGGCGCGACTTTAAAAAAATCGAATCGGCTACTATTTTTAAACAAAAAACGGTCTCTTTCCGATTCCGCATTGCCGACCCAATTTATTATTCCCCGGGATGTATCGTACTCGACGTGGCACAACATACACAAAGATCTGGGAATATAATCTTGATTCTAAGATTACAATGGAAATAAAATATATGCCAATCCTAACTACGCCGGGCCCTCAGAGAAAAAAAATTGTAACGATTAGGAGCAGAACTATTACACTACATGTCTGAACTGCAGCGAATTATTTGAATCAAATACTCACAGTTTCCTGCACTTTGACTCTCAATGTTGACGACGTAAAGTAAAAGAACAACAGCAGTTGTCAGCTTAATCCTATTCATTATGTCATATGTCCTGTAACAGAGTTGAAAAGAAAATATATTGGACTGTAACGCCTAACAGGTTGAGGAAATGTGGAGGACTGAAGGCCTAAAAGCGTTCCAAACTACGAAAATTGCTACGTATGATACAGGAAAATGTTTTTATCACATTTCCCCCAAACGACACACAACCAGGGCACGCCAGTGGCGAAAGACCTGCTCAGCTGACAAAACTTTCTCATACACTATATGTGAGCATCAACTATTGGTGACACCGTGGAAACGGACAAACTATAAGTTCGAGAAATCCTTCACAATGCAGGACAATTCGAATTGTTCGATAACTGTCACTTGCGGGAGGTTAGTTTGAATAGGCAACTACGGCCCTTTTTCCAAAAGTTTTAAATCCCCACATGGAGGAATTTGAAAACAAGACACCGACGCGGTGGCCAATGTCAATAAAATCTGTCTGCTATGGTTCTATATTTCGATTATTATGAAATATTAAACTAAAAACTCCGTAATTTCATCTTATCTAATTCGCATAATCTAGAATATTATTCCCTAACAATTCTATGTTATATATAAACCAAAATCCTTTGGGAACAGATACCCATTGTACCACATTATATTCCCCGCCGCGATAACTGATGTGTTTTTTCATCTTCACTTAGGAAAGGTCGCGTGCGTTCGATCAAAATCCATGAAACCGCATGACTGTGCACAATCAATCATTTAATTAGTAAATCTGTAATCACATAGAAATGCCATCAATTTGCTCATTTTTTACACTGCATTTGATGAATACTTTCAATAGACACCATCGGTCAAATGGTTAATGCTTCTTCATGTGTTTGCCTTAAATTTGAAAATTAGTAAATTCACTGTTTTTTTGGGGTAAATCCAAAATGCTACGACATAAATACATGCATAGCTTTTGTACATAAGTACATTTGTTTGAAACACTATCAGTTTTCTTTCCAATTTTAGTTAAAGGCTCAACTCTTTGCTTTGACTGGAATACTAGAGGTCTTTTTCAAGTCGTATGACAATACTCTTTCCATTCATAGTTGAGGATCCAGGCGTGATCTGATTACGTTTTTTATCAAACAGCTTAGGGCAATTGCTCAAATTCCAATTGATTTTGCTGCGTTTTGCTAATAGTGCCCTCCATCAGTGGCCCAAATATAATCCGCTAGACATCAGATAGCAAAGCTTTCTAACATGATATAATGAGCGGAAACGTGAATTGGGAATACGTTCAATGCGGCGTGGATTAGTATGCTCTGCCACTCTTTCAAAGTATATCAATGAAATAAATTTATTAAATCGGCCACACTTTTGCATTTCTCACGATTCATTGCATGCAACGTCATAAACCCCACATTGAACCGCATACCGTTAAACCAACTACTTCTGTACTTTTGTGCTGGTGGATTCGTATGCGTAGGTCTATAATGCAAGAGTGCTGTACAAGAGCGAAGATAATTATTCTACGAGATTCAAGAGTCTTGCTGCACAAAGTTATTTCTGTAATTTTCGCCGTCACAGTGTTCGTGTGCAGCTCGGGAGCTTCAGAAGTATGTGTACCAATATGGAGGTAACTAAATTTATTCGCCTTCTTTACATCAAATTGTGTAAAGGGACTGATGCCTATGGACAAGGGGTATATTCACTTGGCTAACACAGAAAGTCCCCGAACTCGAAATAGCACTAAAATAGGGAAAATCGAAATAAAATTATGGCCTAACCCTAACCCGGTACACATACTTCGGAAGTACCGACTCTTGAATCACATAGAATTCAATTGTATGCTTTGTTCTGCATGGCCAACTGACTTACGTATAAATAATACTGACTCTCAACTCAACATAACAAAATAATTGATTCCAGATATTCATGGTTAGAAGGTAAGATCTAACAAAACTCAACTTGTGTATTCCAATAGTCGGAACAATTCATAGAAAATTTGAAACCAGAGTCAATTTCTGAATTTCGTATTACTATACTAGCTGTTATATTATCCTCCTCATCTCTGGTTCTATAATTGTGATATTGACTGTCTTTGCTGCCAAAAATGCTAAAATTAATTATATACAATTTTCACTCGTATAACCATGAAGATGAGTTCAACATTCTGCAATGCTACTCCACATATACGCTTGATTACCCAATCCCTGGATATAAAATGAAAGTCCACACAAAACAAGCCAATATTCATCACAAGCTTATTGCACTGATCTATAGCTTCCATGCGTAAATCTCATATTTTATTGCTACATACAAATTTCGATCAATTTTCCGCTTTGCTATTTTGAAAACACTTTATTCACCCTCACCATGTCTTAATACTATGTGTCTATTTACCAATCTAAATTAGAATGTGACACGGGAAACTCACACTTGCCTGAATAGTTTACAATGCGTGCATGAATATCATACCATACCTAATATAAAGTAAAATCCTTTTCCCTAAAAAACAAAAAAATTCTTCTTAGAGACGGAATTCCTCCCCTTTCGCAAAAACGCTTACATAGTGTAGGTTATGCCCTGACCAGTGACTCGGCTTCCTGCCAAACACCGCTGTAATTTTGGCGCGTGTCACCGAATACTTCCGATTACGAAGCGTGAGAATTATGGGGTTTATCGCGCTTGTAATAGATGATCTATCTCGGCCCAAACTTAAGAAACGCAGGCACTTGCATTTACTCGGAAATACATGATTGCCAACGATGTTTTTCACAGTATTCAGGACAGATTTAGAAATGACTAAAGTTTCTAAAAATAAGTTAATGCTTGATAAACTTGAGACAAAGTTTATCGAGCCGGGTTAATTCGAACCCGATTTCACCTTAACCTCACCTTTGCAACTCCTCTATCAGTATTTTTCTACTCTCAGCTAAGATCTCATGATCAATATATAAATATCATTTTCACTTTTAATTGGCGGTTCGAGACTTTCTTCTGGCAAACTTCATGAAAATAAACATAGATTTTTTTTTAGATCGAATTAGCTCAATATCCCCATGTAGGATGTTGTGGTATTATACTGAAAAGAAAAAAATGAATTTTTCAGCATATGATAAAGATTCTTGTAAATTTCTGCTTCCTACGTGAGTAACTTAAAAATTCTGTCCTATCCATTCTAAAAATTCGTATCAACATCTCCTACAATTACGAACTGCTATTAAACAGTTCAACAAAATTTCTACTTTTCTAATTTTGACCAACACGAAGATCTGGCTATCGCTGATAACACAACAATCCATCAAATATTGACTTTACGCTTTCAGATATTTCCGGTGAAATTCCAGTGATAAGCTGGCTATACTTTCGTATTTGATTGTAATGTTTGCAAAGCTGCACAGACGTTAGTTCTCGATTCTAAAACTTGTTGATTCCGCTGGTATAAATTTTCATAATTACGGAAAGCCAGTAAAATCACTCCCGATGCATCGGGAAGTCATCCATGAAGTCTTGAAATTTTTTAAAATTGCGAAGAGAATTTATCGACACCATATATTGTTTTGGCCCTCCAGATGTAATAAATGAAGTAAAAATATTTGAATAATTACTGATTAAAGAACAACAATCGTGTACAAAGTTTGCCGAGGATGCTATCGTAAACTTTTGTTCAGAGTTGAGTCACTAAACATGCAACGGGATGCTGGTGATTTGTGATATACGTACGGCACGATATGTTTTGCGTTTCTTCTAGAACATTTATCAACATATTTTTAGAACTATTCTTGTTGATGTCGCACTGAATGCACTCAAAACACTGCCTGTTGGGTATTGTAAATAAAATTGCAACGTATGAGACCGCCGAAGGAGCAACTGAATTGAGGAAGAGAATTGAATATCGACTGGAACAGCAAATTCTGCCACTTTGTTGCTAATTACTTCTTCAGTCGGATTAGTAATCGGTATTTTATTTTCCCACCATACTGAAAATAAACTTTGTATGAAGAAGGAAAACATAAATGATTACTGGTTCAAAGGGCCCCCTATAATTAAGTCTAACAGTAATTAAAATATGGGAAAAAATTCAAACATTATATCACTAAAAAAAGTTTACAGCGAAAACAAAACTCGTACGACTCCAGGCACTGTCAAGTAAGCTAACCACAGTTTGCTTTTACAAGAAGAAGTTTTGTGCGACAGTGTTTCGTTGTGATCTTCTATGGCTATGCTTTATATCTATTACCAAACTCCATCAAATGCTATTTTAACTAAGCTCGCTCAAGGTATTCACTCCTATTCCGCGCTCAATGCAAGATTTTCCATAAAGTACTACTCAGGTTTCAAACCTGATTTGAAATTTTTGTAACTTTTCTGAACTCCATTCTGCGTGTTTGTCTTGTTTTTCCTTATCATGGCGAAGTTTAAAATATCTTACCTAGCTACATGACCTATATAGTTTGAAACTTCAAATTAATCAGAGTCTCTGAAAGTTTCCTCGCAAAAGTTTAGCCCCAACCAGTGATTGAACTCAATATATAGGACCGGTTCTTTTTTGTATTGAAATCACTAATAATAGGCTCTCTAATTTCCGAACCGAACTTATAGCTCTAAAACAGGATCAGGTTTGCTGATAATCACGACATTCAAATCTAACTAATCTTGTACTTGGCATGGACTGGTAACCAACAGGGCAAGAGGCCGTGGATCGTTAAGTAGTTCTACTGGCTTTCCTTTCTCCCACAATAAATATGTAAATCCTATCCAAGAACGGGTTAGCGACCGCGAACCTATCGGTTTCATCTTTACACGATGACCTTGTCCTAGCCTAGAAATGATAATGAATGAAGCTTTTCTGCGTCGAAATATAATTCACGTCATGTGCAAGCGGGTTCCGATCGGTAACAATAATGATGTTCAGAATTTCTTGCCATTGTCGTGACGTCATTTTCACGTAAGAAAATTCTGAATTATTTTGTTGTTTGTTTTGGCTTAAAAGAGCATCTCTTTTACTTTGTGAAGTCAGAATCAATCTTAATCAAACGTATTATTATGTCATAAATGGGCCACTTTGTCATACGAGTCCCCGACAACTTAATCGCAAATGATTGGTCAAATGCATTCAAGCGTATCAACCGATACAAAAGAATTTAAGCGAGCTCACGCCAATCGAGAGGGGTCACGTAAATTAGCTGATATGAACGCAACTTATCTGATTTATACCAGAGAAGGGAAAGTGGATAAGATAGCCTTTTCATATAATGAAGTCTCGTCTTTATTCTCTCTTCAATTGTTATCAGTAAACGATTAACACAAGCAAAATAGCAACACCCAAATATACGGAAGAAAAATTTGAATGACATGTAAAAATGTTCCCAAGTATTAGAATAAAGTAGCCACATGTTGGGTGAAATATCGGGGGCCTCATCCATCGTTTGTAACTGAAAATTGTGAGTTGATTGGTTTATTAGTTACGAATTGAAGTGATTTTGTTTTAGCAACAACCCTAACAATTTAGCAAAACAATGTACTTCTCATGTCCATAAAGGCGGGATGCGTGGCACTGCCTTCCGTGCTGGAAAATCATTGTCTTGACACAATGGGAGCAAGGCATTCGTGACTAGCTGTTATTTTCATCGACTGATCTGCTCATCCATCTCTGCCATTTTAGCAAACTTGAAGATGGATGTTGACAAGTAATGAAAAACGATGACTATTCGGGGGTTCACGGCAGCTTGACCTTGAACAGACATTCCAGGTGTCCTTCAAAATAAGCCCGGAACATTTGTTGATTCACGCAATCGTATCAAACAAAACATCATTGCCACCCGGTACATTCATGTTAGAGGAACACAACCGGACGCAATATACGTTTTTTCAATTAACCCAACAAATCGCACTCCACGTTCTTACTTCAATCATTTGCGCCACAATGATATCTAAACTCAGAACAGTGGACAGGTGGGATACAACATTTATGAGACACTGCCCAATCCTTGAGTATCGAAGGGGGAAAGGATTCTGGATCACTGGACTAAACTGACCACAAAAAAGTTGGGTGACTCAAAAGTCAAAACAAAATAAAACTTTTACGAAATATAAAAAAATTGAAAGGTGAAGGTGTTTCCGGATTTGATCCCACAAAACAAACGAAGAAATTTTTATTTCATTCATATAATTTAAACAATACCAAATATAATCACGAGATAAAAAGCTTAACTAACAAAGGTGGAATATGCTGACATTTCAGCGTCAAGGATAAATCCAAAAGTTCACATTTCCGCTCAACTAGGAAGCCAGAGATGAGATTGTTTTAAAATTACTTCTGGACAGGGCCGGCTTCAAGGAAACTACAATGTGGGGGCACCGCGCCAATTCTACGTGTAAACTATTGAATTCAACTATTTGGCGTGTTCATGAGGTTTATAATCGTAATTTTTTACTTTGGTTACAAGGTGATAAAATGTATAAGCCTAATTTGCAGTTATCCTTTTCTCAGGCCGAGTCAATCCATTTTGTAGGGAACTCCATTTTGCAGTTTAGGAATATTTATGATTGGAAATATAGTTCACACTGCAGCACATTTCATACATATTTTTTATGCTTTAATTAGTCTAGGTCAAATATAATAAAGAAGTGTAAAATGCTGAAACTTTAAAAAGTCCCAAGTTGCAAATCTATCCTGTAGCTGATACAGCAATTGCTTCACTGGTTGAACAGAAGTCTAGGACAGTTCGAATCCTGTTCCACTTTGCAAACAATAAATTAACTTTGATTTCAAAGTTTCCGAGTCGTGATATTCCGGAAGTTTCAGCAAATTAAGACAAGTAGACGCCGTAGGCAGACGATCCTCTGAACCTCCTCGCTGAATGCAGAACGGAGGTTGGAGTTCCTGTGTGTTTGAGAAGATATTTGTAGCAAAAGGTTTCGACCCTTCAACCCGAACAAAGTTCTAGACCAGGGATTACCAATCAAAGAGAAATTCAATTTTTTTTTGAGGTTGGAGATTTCACTTCATATTTGCGTGTAGTATTACAAATATTCCACTTATTCAACAGTATAATTTAAAAATGTACAAAACCACAGTGTGCAGGACAAATATCTATGAGCGTTATTACCGGGGGAATAAATTTTCAAAAAGGCCAAAGTATTGAAAAGTCTCCAACCACTGATATGGCCACCTACTATAAAATTGCTGTAGCTGGTTTCTATGGTTTGTGAATCCAAAATATTGACTGTCCATATTATAATGTATCAATTATATCATTAAGTTTCGTTTTTAGTGGTTATAAGAATATCGAATATCACGTTTTGATGGAAAAAATGAGAATCCTAAACATTGACTACTAAATTATAAGGCCTAGATGACATTAGACGTCCAAAAACTTTTAACAAACCTTGAATCCAAGCAAAGGTGGCCGAGAACAACTGGTAACGAATAATAAAAACAAGCTGAGTTGATTGTTGGTGAGTTCCTTCAGGGCTTCCCAGAATGATTCAACAGTTGGGTGATCAGCTGAGTAACCTCCTGTTTGTGGTGAAAAAATTACTATGCGTTAGAAATGGTTATTATCGTCATTATTTTACTGTTAATTCTCTGAGATTTTAATATTGAGCCTTTTCAAAACATACATTTAAGAACAAGTAGGAGTGGCTTCTGACATTTCCTTTGTTGCCCATAACTTTGCTCAAAGACGAGTCTTCTTTACTTTTGATTGAACGTGCCTGACCTCGCTTTACGCAGATTTTATTTCATAAAAGGCAAGGGCTGAGCATGCTAATTGTGAATCAGGGATTCGCATCGCAAATCAAAGTTTCAGTTCGATTTCACTCATTTGTTAATTTCGTAAACCCTCTAGTCCAGTTGCCAGACCCTATTTAAACATCCGATATCTATATGACCTTATCATGCACCATCATAAGCTATCCCATGATAGTGAGGAGTCTGGCCTTCAATTGGGATTAATTACAACCCAAAGATTTTGGAACTCACCTGAATAGGTAGTATATCGCTTAAGGTCCTCAATATCTATCGGAACTTCTGCGCCTGAGACCAGAGTTTGAAACTCAACATGGTCAAACATCTGCAACCAATCAACCGTGACTACGCTCTCTAGACCACGACGAAATCTTTGACAAGGGCTTCTCATTTGTATGTTTAGTTTGAAGTTTGCCATTAGATGCATGTACCTGGAATGAATAGAAAGAAATGGTTTTCTAAAAAGTTCAATGTTGTTTTCAATTGTGGAATTGAAGTGAGGTTTCATTGATATCGGAGTTAAAGACATCCTCTTATTTTTAGACTCTTGTGAGTTGGAGAGCAAATTAAATTTCATTTAGTTTCACCCACTCTGAACTGGCCTATAATATAACTTCACATAAGTCAGCAATTGTTTGACCTGAAAGAATACATATTGATGTACAAACTTAGCAGTTATCTGAGTGATTGCTTGTCTGCAGTCTTGCTTGAAGCAAACATTTCATATAAGAGCACTCAGCTTAGGCAATGAGAAATGTTAAGAACTCACAAAACTTTGTTTGAATTCGTCAGAGGCGTATTTATTCCATCCGGCATTAATTCGTTCACTTTAGTGACACCTAGTGTTTCGTCAACAACAGTAAAATTGAGAGCGAGGTCTGAAACATCTCCATCATAGTCATGCAGGTACATGAGGTTTCTACAAACAAAAAAGAAATTCAGAATAAAGGGAAACTCCTTGCAAGGACCAGAATTATTTGTCCTGCTAATAAACTGATTCTAACGAGATTCAGCAAAGTATATGCAGTTGTTGTGTTTTTATATTTGGGAAATATTATTGCATGCAGGCTTCGCCAGCTCATTTTTGTGCTCATGTAAGGTTCCCCCATAGATATTACGAGCAAAATTGGGTCATTCAATATATCACTACTTCATTTCACGTCAGCTTACTTGGGGATTCGCGCTGATTGTTACATGAATGTGGGTACCTGACAGGAAAAAAGGCTTAGAATCCTAGTTTTAGTTTCCAACCTTCTGGTGGAGCAGAACCTCAATGAATCAGTCCAGAGACTAGCAGAACCCCGTGCAATAATATATTAATATATACTGTATGAAAAATTAAATAAATGGTAAATATCTGCAAAAATAAAGCTAGAAATGGCAAATCAATATCTAAAGCAGTGGTTCTCAACCTTTTATGACTCGTGGCCCCCTTTCGGAGGCATTTAGCACTCATGGCCCCACTTTAATATTCCAGAGGTATTAATAGGGTTATTTTCATTGATAGATTCCAAATCCCATTATGTTAAAACAATTTGCACAAATGAGAGCGAAAACACCCTGCGAAATAACCTTGTTGAGCAGCAAACTAGGAAAAACTGAGATTTCTTTTAAAGTGAAAAATAAATTCAGATTTCAGCCCATCCTTGTGGCCCCCCTCCAACTCCTCTGTGGCCCCCTTAGGGGGCCGAGGGCCCCCGATTGAGAACCGCTGATCTAAAGTGTAGAGAATTTAATAAAAACAACATATTTGAATATGCTTGAATCGTATAGCCTACATATAATAATTTACACTCTCGGATTTTAATGTTAATTTGTGGAACCCCTGTACTGTACTGAAGGAACCCTGGTTGAAAACCACTGGCGTGAGGTGATGAGCCTGACATACCTGTAAAAGTCTGGATCCAGTGATTGCAGATGATTGATGTCAACATCAGTGTTTTTCCGCTGAAGGATTTTGCAGAGAAAGAACGAAGCGAAGGGAAGTTCAACCTGCATTCCTTCATAGAGAACCTGATAAGGGAAAAGAATTGATCAAGCTAGGTTTTTTGTGTTCATCCTGGGGAAGAGGGAAGCTGATACAGAGGCCCTAATCATAAGATATGCTTTCCATATCTAAGACAGGAAAGAGGAAAGCTGTTAGCTGATTAACCCTTTCCATGCGATTTTTATTTTTTATTAAATAATCGTATTTGCTATGCCGATTTTATGCATTTGTACCCCCACAACTAATCAATCGACTAACGAAAAACTAATGATCCTCTGCTGCCCACTGACAGGTCGTTGGAAAGCTTATTTAAAGAGCTTGCAATTGGCGATTAAAAAAAAAGTTTTTTTAAAAGTGGTGGTCTGAGTCACAAACCGGATAGAAAAAGGGCATTTTTTTTTCTTGGGGGTTGAAACTTCAAACCGTGATAAAAATAGAAATATTCGCTAAATCCTCTACTGTTACCGCTTCGTGGTTGGCAAACAATAACATAATATTGCTGTAGCAATTTCGTGATCTAACTCAAAATACTTTGGTAGATGAAAGGGATAATATGTCTCCTATTACCACCCAAAAAACACCGAAATTTGCATAAATTTCAAAAACACTCCCTCGTTCCACCGCAAATAAAATTCCCGTCGTAAACGAAAGCGAGATCGAGCGTTGCTTTTGTTAATCTCGAAGAAGATTTTTTATCAATAAACTAAAACCCGGAAAAACTAGACCAACAGTTTGCGACCGATTGCTAAATAAAACAGTGGAGTACATCAACGTACCCGCCGCAATCTAGTGACTTGTGTCGTTGGTACGTATACGTGCCCACCGCACGAAAGGGTTAAGCATAGGATTTTAAAATTTATAGACGAAAGACGATAGGATGACTCAATCATACTATAGAGTCTTCCTGTTTATCCCAGGAAAGAAAAGCCAATAAAACGACTTAATCATAGGACAGGATTTTCATATTCATCCCAAAGGGGAGGAAAGATTTATCTTGATGCTCTGATAATTTATTATATCCTGCTCAATACTCAGCCACCTCTACCTGACATTCAGTCATTTGAGTGAATTTAAAACCAAAAATAGGAAGACTTACTAAAATTTGCAATGGAGGGTCTCTTTTCGATTGTATTTACTTTCAAAAACAGACACATTAAAGTTGGCAAAATAAGGGATTTAAAATTTTTTTTTTAATGTTGTGTTATAACTTTTATGTTTTTGGAGCATCCCTAGCTGAAAAAGTTCAAGAACCTATGATCTTCAATACCTCCTAGTTGTGAGTGCAATGCCTTTCTGGATGAAGCATTAGACTTGGCACGACTGACATTGCTAATCATAGAACTGTGGTAAAATCCCACAATATCTCCAAACAATCTCAGGTATCAGAAACTGCTTGTATTGGAAGCTTTTTAAGCGAAACGTGTGAATAAGCATCACACAAAAAAGACCTACCTTTCCCAACATTCGACCCAGAAAATGGAAATGAGAGTTTGCATTCGGTGTGATTGCTGATGCATGTGGGTTCGGATAAAGCCTTCCTTGAGCTGTCGTTTTGAAAAATCCTCTCGTTGGATCGAACCCTGTTTTCACAACTTGCTGCAAAAACTCTCGTGTAACTCCTGCACCGTATCCAGCCTCGTCAAGCCCAGCAGAATTGACGAAAGTTACTCGAAGTCTTTTACGCAAATCTGGTGCTGCAAGAGAAATGATGATATAAATGTGAAAACGCCTTTGTTTGAATTAGAAAATAAGGATTCATTAAAAAGAAAAGATTTTATGTTTTAGATGTGGAAAATGTGATTACAATTGGGAACATGTCTGTTTTATGAATAATTACTCAAATATAGAAGAGACTAAGTAATAAGTAAGTTAGGGCATTTAGCGACTAAAAAAGGCTCGCAGCCACTAGGTAAGACTGTGACGATTATTAAAGACAGTTGGCAATTAGATTGGCTTTTTGGCAAGTAAGTTAGGAGTTAGTGATATATGGAAGACCTACATGTAAGTATAATGGTGTATTGAGCACCAGAAAACACAGATTGGCACATGAATCCATTCAAATTCAGATCAAAACCAGAAAAACGACAGAAAAGTAGTGAATTCCACACAAATTCAAAAAACTTTTCATTGTTCGTTTGGTAGATACACTGACTGTAATGGGAGTCAACAAACTTTCAGGAAGTCCCCCTAAAATGTTTCATCATTCAGAATCTGATCATACTCACCGTTTTCCTCCGATAGATCATTGAAAGCGTCTTCATAGATGAATTCTCGTCGGACCGTGACTTCATTTGTCATGCTTGAATGCCCAAACCCCGCCTCTTCCATGATACGATCCCGATGAGTTTCACGGCTCTCCCGATCCTTGTGTAGCATTGTCTGTGTGGGAGAAAAAATTTGTGAACTTATAATATCATTCAGTAACTGTGGAAAGCACCATTAGTACAATAATGTCATGCGTGACACGTAGCCTACATGGTTACATCTCGATTTCCTAATAACACGGAGGGAAAAAATACCCGGCCCTAATTTGCCAGATGTTAAAAAATTTTTCATGTAACAAAACTATATTCTTCTTTCATTTCTGATTGATCGAAAACTAACGTAAGTTATTGCAGTCTGGTGACATGAATCTAATTTTCATTCATTTGATAGGGACGCTGTAACCTCACACCAAAATTCGTAACAGGCCAGTGATTATGTGAAACACCTACGGCGGCGAGGAGCCTAGCAATCTTTATTACTCATAATTACCTCCCATGATAATTAGCTCCCTAATGCTCAGCACGATGCAAAAACCGCTAAAGAGCCAAACATACTCACTGTGAATATAGAAACTCTTGTGTCAAATGGGATGACGAAAGGAATATTCATCAGGACAGCAAGTTGTCTGGCTTCAGTTACTGATAGTATGATGTCTTCATCTGAGGTATCTAAAAGTAGGGACAATTATAACAGCTTCTTTACGTATTTCGCTTTAACAAGCTTTCACTGATATCAACGGAAGTGAGGAACTTTCAGACAGGAGGGAACCGATGAATTATCTTTTTCTTCATTCAACGCATATTCACAACTTTTGCTCTGAACAAAGTGCTGTACACGTCTCTGATATGTAAGGGGCTACTGTTATATGGTTCGGCATTGCATACCCAACCTAATAAACCCTGGATATTGGATTCGAATCTCAGATTTTAACCAGTTCAGTCCGGCGATAAAATCTTTAAGGCCAGCAGTTCCTAACCTGGATCCTCGGCTCTCAAGGGAGCCGCAATGCTAGGCACAACACTGATTTTACTTTCACTTCACAAGAAAATTCCCCATTCTTCCTAGTTAAATGCTCCATAAGGGTTTTTCACAGTGTGCTTTCGCTTTTCTATGCCTGAATTGTTTGAACATGATGGGATTTGGAATCTTCCAATCAAAATGACACTATAAATACCACTGTAATAATAAACAAGGGTACCATGAGTGCTAAAAGCCTCCAAAAAGGGGTCGGAGCCATAAAGGGCAGAAAACCACTGCACGTCGCTTACTTACTTGCCAAATGTGCTGCAACTGTGCTGTTTGCTCCAGATCTCCGATACCAACGTTGAGCAAAATCATTCGATTGATCATTCTTGACATAGATTAGGTTTGAAAGCCAATGTCTGTTCGGAATGAAAGATCGACGTGAATCCCGCGTGTGCAACTGCTTCACCAGTCTTCTGCATACCTGGGTTGTTTGGAAAGAAATATTTGAGCAAGATTGCAATTACGATGTTTTCCTAGGTTTTCTAATCATAATTTGAGATAGCGATTAAATTTAGTTTTGGCACGAGGCTTATTGTTTTCCAACTTTGCTTTGTAACACTGTAAATATTGTTTATAAAATGTAACTTTTTACGCCACACATACATGGCCCGCCAGACAAGATGGGCAAAATTTTTGGCCCCTGATTCAAAAACCTTGCCCACCCCTGTTCTATATCAATCTAATCTGTCGCAAAATAATTGTATCAACGAACATCGCTTCGAACATGGAAACCAATATCATTACCACCACGCTTGAAGTTATTGAGTTTGCAATAAACAGCCAAACCATACTCACTGTGAATAAAAACACTGTGTCGTTGATCTCACTCAACCCAATCTCAACATCTTTGCTCCCGGAAAATTTCTCTGGTCTGATCGTTTGTCCGAATGATAATGCATGCAGAACATTTCTGCCAAATAGAAATGCTATAAATTACTGACAAGCGACTGGTGGGCCACGGTTCAGTGCGTTATAGTCAGGTGGAATACTTTAAAACATTTCTGTTGCTTTGGACATAGCTATTGCAGAAGATGTATGAGAAGATGCTAGATTTGTTGCCGCTATTTCATGCCTTCACTGGTTGAGATATAGCAGACAGAAATATGGAAAGATTCGATGGTGCAGCATGAGGTAACAAACCATACTATACAACTTTGTGGGCTGTACGATCTAGTGGTTAAAGCATTAGACATGTCTTGGCATAGAATGTTAAAAATATTAGCTTGAAATCTGAGGCCAACACCTCACCCATGGTGTGATAATCTCGTTGGGCAATGTTGGACCGGTAAGGTTCCAGTTCTTCTAAATACAGTGCTTCATCAGTTACCAGTGCCTGATTGTACAGTCTTGCTCAGAGTGTGAACATCATATAAAAAAAATCAACATCTATTTTTCAGAACTAGTGCTTACTTTGCATTAAAGTTTCCAAATCTTGATCTGGTTTCAGGAAGAGCTTGTTTGATCAATGCCAGACAGACGTCGCGTATCGTAAGTGCAATTGAAACCAACTCTGCCACGGTAAACGCCATATGTCGACTTGATCCTTGTGTTACTGTGATGATAAAATTGATGGTAAATAGATTGATACATGTTCTATGTAACGGAGATTATATCATTTTCATTTATAACTTTACTATCTCATTCAAATATCCTCATGGCAACGACTACATACATATCCAAAGTAGAAAGCAAACAAGGGGAAAGGACTTGAATACACAATAATATCCTAGTACCCTCACTCTCCCTAGCACTCACTCAGAAATATAGAAGGCTCAGCTTTGAACCAATGTTATGGTGGCCATTGAAATGCCAAAAGCTACTGACATTTTATAGATTCAAGGTGGTGCTATACATGCAAGTATAAACCGATTAACAGGAACCTAACCAGGAAGTCAGTAAGTAGCTATGGCATTTTTATGACATTTACTTACTCTGATTCAGTCTTAAAGTGAATAACTCAGCTAAATCCTGAAGCTGAAACAAGAATCACTAATTATTGAGAATGGAATTTCAAACTTACTGTTGTAAAAGTCCGTGTCATGAACAGAAAGTAGATTGTGACAAAACAATGAGCAGAAAACAACAAGTTTTGATCGAATTGCGATCGATTTTGATTCTGAGATTTGGCTTCCTTCGAATAAGAGTTGGACGACAGGTATACTGGAAAATAAATATAATAACATTGCATTTAAGAGGGAAAATCAATTCATATCTAACACAAGAAAAAAAAAATTTTTAGCGCGTCTGGAAAATGGTGTGTCCAACAGCCATCCCTTATGCGAATGATTGAAGTTTGAACCATGGTTTCACAAGCTACTTTGAGGCATTCCGCAAATCAGATATTGAAATTGGTCACCATGGCAATCTTGGCCTTACTCAGGCTACTCTGGGTCGTAAATTTGTTTCTCGACTGGCGACAAACAGGCGGGGCTAAGTTTTTAATTATCGCGTTAATTTTTAATTCTACTATCCGCTAAATTTTTCAGGAACCACTCATCACATTTATTTTCAAATTCCTATGTGTTTCGCTAGGCAAGATGTATGTGTTCCTGGGCAAGTTTGAGAAATGCTGTTTTAAACAAATACAGTAGTTTTTCCTGCATAGTGAGAGAGGTGTAAATAGTTTCACACTAGGTGGAAGGGGGAATTCAAAAATAAAAAGTTAGGAGCTACTGCATTAAACATTAAAGTAAAACCTACCTTTTCCCTGTTACTTTACTTGTTGACGTCAGAGAAACTGTTGATTGCCATAACTTACGAAGGAAGGAAGATGAGAATGCAAGAGTGTACAGGAGCCTGAAAAAGTTTTATTATAGCAAATCGTCTTGAACTATGTGTGATATAGTATCTATTGAGTTGATGGGAATTTTCATATTTATAAAGTAGTGAGAAAAGAAATATGATGTCACATTTTCAAGTTGTTACCATTTTCCTATTTATCCAATGGAGAGGAAATTTCATAAGATCCTTATTATTGGTGTGAAGAAAGACAATAAGATTGTCAATTAGTCAACATATAAATGATTCTGATTTTTCCTCTGATTACAGGTTAAACATAGTAATAGCTGGTTGGACAAATAACTGGTTGCTCCACATGCATGGATCTGTTTTCAACAGCGAGTCAACATGGGTGAGCCAAAACTATATGTGATTAATTTCCATTAGACAATATAAACATGTTTTCCAACCGAATTTTGTCGTTCGTGGGAAGGAATTTAGCTTTATATTTGCTGTAGTATTGATACTATTCTGCAGTTTTTTTTATTTATTATAATACCTGTTTATGCACTGCACACATTATAAACTACTTGAACTGTACAAAAACAGGAGTGTGACTTGCAAAAAACACTAGGATTCATCAATAATTGAATAAATAAATATTTGTTAAAGAAGAAATATATAACCTACCTGTTCTTCTGCACAGAAACTTTCGTAACAACGATCAAATGATGACAGATCGCACAGATCGAATCCAAACTCTCCGTTCCTGATTGTTCGTGGATTCTACGTCCTACACAGGCATCGGTGAATTGTCGAGATGTGAGAGCTGAATGGCAATCCGATACTAGGTCAGCTAACGGAATGACATCGCCCTGAAAACATAGTTTAAAGTATTTGCAGACATGTAAAAATATTAGAACCAAATCTCATCAAGGTATAAAATAATGTCTGTTCAAATTAATAAAAAAATGTGAATTTACCTGAAATTTATTGGTTGATGTTTCCATTCTATTTTCTGCGGAGTCAGCATCAAGTTCCTGATCAGAGTCTGATGAGTCATAGTCATTCTCTTCATCGTCATGACAACGTATTCTTGGAAGATGAGTTAAGAGACACTGGAGGCAGTAGAGATACCCAGAAAATGTTCTTTCAGGCACAGATTCTGGAAAAAACATCAAAGGTTGAAAATAACATGGCCGAGTCTGCACTCACATTATGGTTGGCTATCGACTTTTTAGGAAACATATTATTTTAATCAAATTGGAACTGTTGGCAATTATCGCACTCACGAAATTGATGTTTTAAGCAGCTTTTCTTTTGCTAGAAATTTTTTTTTTATATAAATCCTATCAACTAGCCAATATAAAAAGCTCTTACCTAACTTAGGATGAACAAATTTCACCAAAGCTGGCAACAATCCTGGTGATTTTAAATCCAAATCTGGCAACATAGTTCTGACAGTTTCCAATATTTTGAAAGTAGGAAAATCATCGATTACAGCAAACGCAGGGAAGACGTAATGGTACATCTGAGAAGTTGGGTGTTTGCATAAAACTTCTGATATAAATGTTCGGAGTATGACAGCTTGTCGTTCTGTGATAGGGTCCGAGTAGTCCATAGTGTCTTGGGATGGCTGAGAATCTGGAAAATAGGAATTTCGCATAATTTGAAAGTCTACTCTGGAAATACTGAACAGTGGTGAAATGGAAAGTAAGGAACAACGAAACAGGACAATGTAATCACATAGGTTTGGTCAATAACAAAAGCAGTATTGAAAATTGACGGTCAAGATCCTGAACAAGCATACACTCAGTATGTAAGACGCTTTATTCTGAAAAGAATAAAAATTCTTCATTGGCATTGGATATTGCCTAATTTATTATGCCATGAGTTCGATATGTGGGCACAAAAGCCACATGTCAAATAAAAAATTTTCATATAACATATAAAAGTTGAAGAAAAATTTGGGATGAATTACCGAGTAACATAGAACTCAGAGTTATTTGAAAATAAAAGTGAGTAGAGTTAGGCTTCTAATACCTTCAACTATCTCCAAGTACTGAAAACTTAATATCGATTGGTTCATTAATTACGGACAAACACAATTCTCCCAACAACAACAACTAGCAGAAGGATTCATTTTACATGCTTAACAATTCGTTTCACTCCAATACTCAGTTTTATTTCACCAACCTGAAGTTTGTCCGGCTACGATTATAGGTCTCGTCAGCAGATTCAGTAATGTACCAGCAAGGTGTGTGGGAGGATGTATTGGGGAATCCCCTTCTGATGGTATATCCGATGGAACACGTATCGTCAACAAATGTTGAATACAGGAAAAATATCCTAAAAAAGATAAATGTGTTTGATATAAAGTATTATTTTGAAAATATGTAATTTCAAGAATATCCCGAAGCCTAATCATGAAAAACCTGTTTGCTACTTGCAAAAAGTCTGGCTTATAGATGGTGAGTTTCGTAATTTTTAACAAACACAAAGCCAATACATAAACATAGTATGCAATAGAAAAGCAGTTACTGCATTGATAAAAATCTTTGTCGAAAGGTCCAACAACTCTCATTCAAATAACGAGAGAAAGCGTGCCTATCCAAATAGATTTTGGCTCCTGGGAAAATAGCAGGCTAGCTCCCTGCATGTTGGTGACTGTTGGTTTAAAGACTTGTTGAGAATAAAATATAAAAAATTGCACACAAATACAATACTTACCGTTTCTAACAAGAGCGTTCCATAACTTCAGCAAACATATCTCTGTTTCACGATTCTCCAGCTTTCGACTTGACCCCACTAAATCATTCGAAGTGAATGTTTCTAAGACTCTCATCGGGATGGCGATTGTAGTTGTGGAATCAATGGAAGACAAGCATCTGTAGAAATGTCCAGATTTTGTATTTCATTATGTAGTGAGTGTTGTATAGATAGTTTCTAAGTATGTAAATGTCTCATGCCCGCCACATCACTAAGAGCTTAATATATGGTCATCTAGAGCGGAACAATGTCCGCCATCATAAAATTTCACACTATAAGAGCGAATGGGAAAAGTATTGGGTTCTCATTATAGCCCTTTGTAAAAAATATTTCAACCCTTGCAAAATCTGCCTATCACCGGACTCCCACCTGCAACAGAGCTTTAAAACTCCTGCTGTTTGAAACAAACTTGAGTCGTCATTCTTCAGCCAGTCTTCTTTGTTGCGAAGTAAAAGTTGACCCAGCCAGGTCTGATGGTGGAAATATATAAAGATAAGTTTGTGAAAAAATTCAATAAGTTTGTGAACAAAATATGACTGGTACTTTGATAAACTGAGGAAAAATCAATGCAAGATTACAGAAAATAATAGAAGCTATCAGCAACTACTGAGTTGTTAAAAAAGTTGTTACAAATTGAAATCATAAAACTGACGCATATTGGTGCTAAACAGCCAGTCTCTCCTTTTTAAAAGAAATACAGCCCATAGCAGTATTTGCTTGTAACTTTCTTATCAGTGATCTTTTCAGATGCGAAGACAGAATGATCAGACAAACATTGAAGAATGTGCATTCTCTGGCCTATTTAGTCCAAAATTACTATTTTCAGTTCAATTTTTTCTCGCAGTTAAAGAAAGCAAGCAATTCTTGAAACTATCGCTTCACAACTTATATTGAAGTCACAAAAAATTGGCACCTGAGCAGAATTTGATTTGAATCATGTTTTAACTACAACATCCTAAACAGCATTTAGCAAAGAATAGATATAAATCCATGCGAGATTTGGTGAAATAAATTTCAAGTCCTCACCAATCTATCATGGTCAATGCTTGGTTCGTAAAAAAATTTTAACCAACGACACGTCGCCACCAGCTCATTGATATTTCCTATCTTGTTGGACACTCGATGTCGCTCTTGATCAAACTGTATTCGTAAATCATTTTTCAATCTTTGACGAACGAGATATGAACGAACACATGATTGTAGAACAAGGGCGCTTTGTAATCTCCGACGAATCTCCTGAAAAGATGAAAAATATTTCATTCAATGTGGAATTAAGTAATTCACGTTAATTAATTAAGCAATTATTGTGATGGAATTGCCCAGCAGATGTACCATACATGCAAAATCTAAATAATTTCTGTCTTTACCTGTTTGCTCTAAGTCTTGTTAAATGCGGGGCTTCCAAAATATTTCGCAGACTAGCATGAGTGAATACCCAACCAAAGGTCCTTATTTCGTTACAAGTCAACGTCTGTGTTGAGACAAAAAGTCAAGCTATTACTGTATTAACCTAATCCTCCCGGTCTGACGCATGCGCGACGTTTCAGACGTTTTGCAATGCTGTGTGTATACCATGGGGTCTGGAATGTTTGTTATGGTCTTGCTTGAAAGGAAATCCTATTCCCCACACAACGATATGAGAATGAACCTTATATGACATTTAGAAGTGATAAAATTTCGCTTACATATCACGCGTGTACTTCCCGCTGCGATATAAAAACGTCGCACAACAAGAAAATGATTCCATAAACCTTGGCGTTGCGCGCTAACCAATAACAAAAGCTAGTATGATAAGGTCTTATTTTGAAGGTCATTTTATATGCTACATAACATAGGAGAGTGGACATCTCACAACGTCAGGAAGTTATAAAAATATCAAGTCGTTTGATCGCAGCTGCCTCACAGAAAAAAGTTAAGCGTTTTATCTCGCAAATTCTCCTTGTCTGACGATTATAAGCTTTTATGATTCATAATAAATGTTTTATTATGACTCACAAAAACTTTCAACGCGATAAAGCACAAACAAACAACCGATCGATCTATCAAGCTTAGCCTGGCCTGATTCGATGTGGTGACTTCTCAAACGGAAAATTTCCAAAACGCTTGAACAACGCGCGCTATGGAAAAGCGTTTAGTATCATATGAAAGAGAAAACCAATGTGCAGTCAACTGTATAGTCACATTTCAGCTTTACAATAGCTATAGACGTCCAACAGCTGATAGAATGAGAGAGTGTAAATATTTTTGTTATTTTTTGACGTTACGAGAGACCTCTTGAAAGAGGTGTTTTGGTTTACGGTCCTCCAGTGACATCTAGCGTATAGTACTCTAAAATACCTTTCCAATGGTATATAATTATTGTATATTGGGTAAATTTTGGGGGTCGTATGACATTAATAAAAATGGGTATTCAAAATTGGGCTCGATTGGGCGTCTGAAATAGGTTAATCCTGAATACAGATTTTTCAGGCTAAACTTAAATCCAAAAACTGCTGGCATTGTTTCAGATATAAACCAGAGTTTCTCAAACTTTTTGGGCTGCGAACCGCTATTTGTAAATCTTGGTTTTGACGGACACCCATCCTATGCCGTATCAATTTCTGTGTCTAACCAACGAGAAAGGATAATGTTTCATTTACAACACAACGACAATAATGTAATGCATTAGGTTGCTTTCACTTCACAATCTATCGATTCTCAAAGCAATTTGTGACAAG
Source organism: Styela clava (assembly GCF_964204865.1). NCBI lineage: Eukaryota > Metazoa > Chordata > Ascidiacea > Stolidobranchia > Styelidae > Styela > Styela clava. The sequence continues at coordinate 32,500,970 of NC_135250.1, read as the reverse complement.
CAAACTCGCAGATCCAACTCTACGGCAAGTCTTGACCTGTATTTTGTCATCATATCGGAGCGAGCTGAAAATGCTGCCTCGCACATTTAGGTTGTTCAAAAGGCAATAAAATTATAATTGCTTTTGATGACAGCAATGGATACTTGTCCACAACGCTCATCCAAATAAATGCAATGGCTTTTGGATTAAAATCGATCATTAAAGATCAATGGGACTTCCTTCATATCATTGCGGACCCCCTGTGCAGTCATTGCGAAACCCAGTTTGGGAAACCCTGATATAGACGTTTTTCTTTGATAAAACGAGAATTATAAAATAAACAAACCTCTCGTTTTTGTCTTTCTTTTTGAGCTTTTTGCAGAAGTCTTTCCTTGTTCAATTTATCCTGAAAAATTCATCATTTGGTAAGTTAAAGTAAATAGATATAAAATTACCTCTGAGAAAACGGGTGAAAAATTCGGTAGAATCATTACCGGTAAGTATAAATAATTTCGGGGCATTGTGTGCAGAGCAATCTGCCAAAACCATACATTATATACAGAGAAGATTCGCATTCCTCTCGCACATAACTAACTATCCTTGCATGGGATTTGAACCCGTGCAGAATAATCAGAGGTGCAATGACGAGCGTATTCCTAACGCTTAGCACAATGAGCCGCACCGCCGCACTGACAGACTGAGCACTGTCTGACTGTAGAATTCAGAATTATTGCCGGTTTCTGTGGGAAGGTGGGCGAAGGTTTCTGTTCACCCTGAACAGGACACAAATAAAATTAATTATCAATTAGAATCCATTAAAATACCGTATAACAAGTACCGACAGCCGTCGCGCGCGTCGCACGCGGATTTTTTACGATCGATTTTTACATTGGTGTGTTAACGTTTTAGTAGATTTTACTGGATATACATCTGAGCATGGAACGGAAACATGCATTCGCACCTCCTACTAGGATTTTTCGGACTGTTTGTTTACATGCCGCATCACACGCACAGCGGATATTGAATTCACTTTTTTGTTTTTGAAAAGATTGCACACAACCTGATTACCAAGTGAAACGCCTGAGTAATGACTGCCGTCAATATTCATGTTTATTTGTTTGTGTTTGTGACTCGTTTCTTTCTTCTTTAATCTTTGGTAAGTGAACGCGTTTAATACGTTTTAAACCTATTTTATTAGGTTTTGTTCACTTTCCAGATTCTTCGCCTTAATCTTTGGTGTATATATGTTTATTTTGTTTTTGCGAATGAATCGAAATAAAATCTTATCTTATCTAACCACACGCCGTGCGGCTTCCTCCACCACCAAGTCCATGCTTCCGAAAACAAACAATATAACCAATCCCATACCGGTGGTACCGGTACCCGACTTGGATTATTATTATTATTAATACGGTACCGGTACGTACGGTACCGGTACAGTCAGACCGTACCGTACGGTACTCACCTCTTTGCTTTTACCACCTAAAGATACATTTGGCGTCGTTCGAAATTTTCCTTCAAAACTGTACATACTTCCTGCAGTCCTGTATTCACTGGCAATAAAGATTCCTGTTATTTTCCCATTTCAAAATGCCCAAAACATCTGGTGAATTCTGAAGCGTAGGACTTCCAGCAAGTTCCGCTTGTGGGTTTATTTGTGTCGGAATGCTTAGTCATTTACGTCATAGTGAATATTATGTCGATTCATATGACGACACCACTGGCGGTATTATAAAAACGTTTGTGACGACGAAATTAGTATTATGTCGTTCAGAAGTGAATTTAACGTGATTGGTTGATGTTTCACAGGTGGCCATTAGTCCACGCTTCTGCTATTATAAAGTTGGTTCATGTTTGGCAGCGTTGGAATATTTTTAAAGCTCCACGAAACCGTCTTATTTGCGTGAGATGTAGATAAATGAAACTTGGTAGCTGCGGTATTATGTTGAGAATTATATAGGTTTACGGTACGGAATGGAATACGGATACTCGGGAACTCGGGAGCATATTTAGAAGCCTCCTCTCGACTTTGACAAGTAGCCTAATTTATCCAGTTATTGCTTTTGGACGTGACTTCAACGAATTGGAGCTCAGTTTGGATCACTCGACTGAGCGCTTCATGGCCCAGTTTATTAACTCTATTATTGGCTAAGATTCCGTTGGGACTGTAACATCTGAAGATAATTTCTTCTGTCGCGGGATCGTTTGTTCACAGATACTGCTACAGTAAAAAATTGCGTACCCGTATTACTTCGTTGTGGCTTTCGTGTCTATAAATTATAGCAATTGTCTTGATTTATACAAATAAAGTAGGTGGAGAAAATAAAAATTTGAATCTCCCGGGTTTTGATAATTTTAGAGTGGAATTATCGTGGTTGTGAAAACGCCAAAAATAAAATGATTCGAGGGAGCGATAAATCCAGTTGAATTATTGCCACCGACATCATAGTACAGGCCTGGGCAAGTTGCGGCCCGCGGGCCACGTCCGGCCCGCGGCAACGTTTCATCCGGCCCGCGAGCAGGTTTCTAGATGTGGACATTTTCTTTTTAATTTCATATAAAGTATACTTTAACTGTGAACAAAATTTTGTTTAGGAAAATGAAAAAGTCGGCAATACCATTCGACAAATTTTTTTTTAAATGACCGATTGTTTTCGCCAGCTCGAGATGTTATTTAGAGTTTAGACCATAAACACCTTTACGTCGGTGATTATAATCACAAATTTCCTTCAACCTCCATATATATATATATATATGCCTTGCATACGGAACTGTGAAACCATTGAGAAAAACGAGTCATTATATAATAATGCTAAAGATAAAGAAGTGCATCTGCAAGCAACCTAAATCGGGATTTCAGAGCGGCAATATAAAATACTAAAAACTGGACACATACAAGATTGATGTAGAAGGCTTGCGACAGATTAAAAACGCTGTTGTAGAAATTGGAAACTGAAAAATTTCTGGTGCCCATGGCACAAAGTAAAGTAAATTCAACCGATTTTCACGGTACTAAATTGAATTTAACTCGGTGTGGTTTTATTGCAGACGTAGGGATTTTTCTATTGGTGAAATCTGTAAAATAGAGACAAGTCATTGTTGCAAGAACAAATCACATTTGTTGATTTCACGAAATCGCAAAACACGAATAAAAGTAATCTGGCACTTTATCTCACATTTTTAGATCCGCGGCATGGGGTGGTATTTAAGAGTAGTAATGATTATATTTTGCCAAAGCAATCGCGGGTTAAGTTTAAAACAACAAAGCAAGACATTTAAATGTGCCCATATCAATGCATTTTAAATATACCCGTATCGCAAAAATAGGTATCAAAATTAAGTATATTCCGGCACTTTATTTCACATTTTTATATACGCAGATAGACGTTGTATTTTAGAGCAGTGCATTCCATACTTTTAAACTCGCAACGCCTTTCAATGCGTTACAATTTTCCACGACCCCTGTTTACGTTAAAAATGCTATGGTGACAACAGAGTTATATGAATCACGAATGTTTGGCCATCGAAGACATGGTCTTAATTCCGCATAGTTACTCACTCTTTAGCATTAATGATAAAATTCAGCATTGTTTTGCAAGCGTGACGTTTCTCCGACCATATGTATTGTCTCGAAATCGCGATATTTATGTTTTAAACTAGTTTTCATAACTGTGTTTTAAACAAAAATAACGGAGTACAATAGTACTTTGTTTTATTTAAATGTGTACTGAAATGCATTAAAAACGCACAATTGGCTTTACTTAGTCCGGCCCGCCACTGCATTTGGAATATTCAATGTGGCCCGATAGCAAAAATAATTGCCCAGCCCTGTCATAGTACTTAGGGTACGCCTGGAGTATGCGTACTAAGATGGCGGGCACCGGGATGTTGGCCTAATCCCAACCTGGTACACCGCCATCTTGGTACGCATACTCCAGGAGTACCGTAATTAGCATCCAATTTCATAATAAATTCCATCAAAATTAGCTGTCTGCCAATATGTTATGCGTGTGTGAATCTCGGCCATCGCTTTTCTAATGACAAATCGATTGTGCGTAAATCAGCGGTTTACGATGAATGTTGGCTTCTATGGATGTCGTTTTTCACTGAGCAAAACGATAAGATATCCATGACTTGTGACGTAAGCCTGTATGTTCAGGTTACAACGTGTATTCTTTCGCAGCCGCAAGAGGGGGATAGAGATTCGTGAATTTTCCAAAATGAAATATTTTTGCGTCGGATGTGGGTTACTTTATCACCCGTTAATGTTGCTGGATATCGTGCTTATAAGAAGCGTCAGTCAATAGGAAATAATTGTTTTGCTGCGATATTTTAATGCAGTTACTTTATATTATCTTATAGATTTCGATGCCTCATGGGTTATACCGCTATGTAGCACGAGACCAAACGGCAGCGGAATATATTATTCTTTAAAATTAATATGATTTCTTTCCGCTGGGTTAATCTTTTTCTGTTTCTTTTTATATATTGTGATATGGTTGTGTTTTCACTTTGATTTACCAATATATTGGATAATACTAATATGTTAATTTGCTTTCGTTGCTTTTCCATTTTTTTTTATTCATGATCACTGTGCATGGTATACTTATTGAAAATAATGCTAAGTTAGCAGTTGGACTCGGTTATGTAACCTAGCTTCGTAGGTAGTTGAGTAAGTAGCCTATTTTATCCAAACAACCGATTTATTTTGTAGTGTAGTAGTATCGTTTTGAATATTGTACTTTAAGGCGATTCCAGATTTCTAATTATTGGAAACTATGTTATACATCTTTGTATCATTGGTCATACGTTAATTCTCAATTCAAAATATATTTATCCTATATATCTTCAATTTTATATTCTTATATTAGGAATAAATAATTCGCATAATACACCCCAAAACCAATCAGCATTTATAACAATATTAGTTGTGTTAAAATCGCGGGCGTTGTGAGCCATTTTTTGTGGTTTAAAAAGGACTCCCCTCTAGGGTTGACCAGTGGCTCCACAGCTCCCCTAAAATGTTTTTTTTTCGCCTAACCGCTTGGTTGCGGACGTTGCTTTACGGAATTTGTCTTCCGTTGCTAGAAAGGCCTTCACAAATATTGATTACTCGATACTATCTTCGCCGATGAGTAATCGCACTTTTCAGGTTCTGATTGATACGAAGGCGTTTTATATATAAGTATAAAAATCTAAAAACCTACATATACGTGTTTTAGTTCACAGTCTGACATAAAAGTAAGTGAACAATGTTACTTGAGTGATATTGTATTTAGACAACAAAATTAACAAAAATATATCAGAGGACTTCCCATCAAATTCAACATTGCTATGAGAGTAATATTTGAATTTGCGGAAAGACAGATGGAAATGAAGACAAAACAAATTCAGTCGAGTACCGTGTCGGACCAAAGTTTTATCCAATTTCCTTGGGAGATTATGATGCAATAAATAAACAAAGAGTCACGAGTAATCAAGAATCAGTAATGAATTACGTGACCCGGAAGTAGGTCAAAGGATCTAACAATGATTAACAGATGTTGAACAAATCCCTGAAGTCTATTATGGATTTGAAACTCATATTTCAACAACACATGAATGATTTGATATCGCCTTTTTTCAACCAAACTGCAGTCTAATTATACTTTATACTTAAATATAATTAAATAATGTATGTGGCTATTTCGGAAAAGCTGATGTTCATTCATGTGTTATGTAATTCAACTGAAAAGTATCTTTGAAGAACCTTAACTGGAGTTACCGAAGTATGTGTACCAGGATGGCACACAACCTGAACATAATATGTGTAATTCAAACTCTGTACCTTATTGCAAAAAACTTAAATGTAATTTAATTCAATGTGATTAAACTTCCGTCTGATTTCGCTTTGTATGTTTGTCCAAATATTAACACAATAAAACTAGAGAATGCAAAGCACATTTGTATCTTTGGCGCCAACCTCGTGTTACTCAGTGAGACTGCTTTCTTATTAAGATGCTATTTAAATAAATGGAAGTAAACTGATAGATCAATAAACCTAATATGTACATAATTTGGCCTCTCTTGTTAGGTTTTGATTTTTAAATAGAATTGTTTGTTGAAAGGGCGCGGAGTCGTAGAAAAGTCATTTCCGTTTTGAAGGATTTTAAAAAATATGGCGCACCGGAAATATGTGTACCAAGATGACGCACAACCGGAACCCTAACCTGATACACATAAATGTTCAGGTTGTGCGCCATCTTGGTACACATACTTCGGGAGCACCAAAAATATAACTTTGGATCTCGTTGTACAACTGGTATCATGATATTTTGCCGGTTCAAATTCGGTGAATTCTTCCAGAATAAATTTTATAAAGGTTTCAATCCTAAGATTATGAAGCTCAAGGTTAAATATTTTAAACTATGCGAATGGGTTGCCTCTTAGATACATTAGGATTAGTAAAAAATGTATGTTTTTAAATATTATATAGTTTTTCGTAAGGTTATACTTTGATTTCTAACAAAAGCGCATGAATACGTTTATATTTCGCAAAATGAATTGAGGTGTAGGTGAGCACTATTTTCAGCGTGTGTATTTAGTCAACATATCAGCTAATTCGCACTGTGGAATCTCCAACGTCATCATATTTGCTCAATCTCCTGTCTGGGTCGATCAGTCAGTTAGTTAATCATTTATTTGTAATCACAAGAAAATAGTGCACAAGAGTTGAATTTTTTTTATTATTTGAAAAATAAATATACAATTAACGTTATCTGTGACAAGAGTCCGCGAGATCTTAACGAAGCGACGAATATGGCGTTTGTACGGGGTCGGAGTGGGGGTTGTTGGAGGGGGGGGGGGTAGCGGATGAATACATACATAATAGATAATACGCCAGAATACCAGGTGACGAACAAAGAAATTCGGTTGGGCTGGGTGCGGTATAAACTCGAGTTAGTGACTGGACGGTATATGGATGCCGTACTGCAAATCAGGATTTGGTTGAGAGTATCATTTCTACGATCACGGTTTGTGCAACTATAGTATAATATGTATAGTATAAGTTACTTATGCTTGCAGGCTGCACCGTGAAATTGCCTAATTTCAGACAGAAAATTCAAACGGCAATATCTTGACAAAAATGCGCCGTATATCCCCAATTTTAATTATTGTTGATAACGCTGTTATATGTTCATCGATTCTCAACTTTTATTAGGGTTGCATAATTAATTCTTTTTTTAAAAAGACCGGCAGTTTGCCGAAAAATGATTGCCCACTATTCGGTCGATGGCGTTGACAATATATATAATTTATTAGTGATCGCAAGATGTCGTACGAGATTTCAATAAAACCTAAAATTCAGATTTATAAGTTATGAAAATATTGCTGTATTGAGATTTCAAGCTGCTTAACCTGATGTACGTAGATCATTTTGCTCACTTCCAACGATGTCAAACTGCGTCGCGGAAGTCTTTAGATCAGGGGTTCTCAACCTGGGGTTCGCGAACCCCCTGGGGTTCACGAGAAGATTTCCAGGGGTACTTGGATGACAGTCGAGCTTTCGTGTGTTGCTTCTTTTTAATATCCCTTAATAAAGAAAGTAACTAAAAGAGGAAAAAAAGTTCCAATTGAAACTCAGCGTACATTTTCCCTGATATTGCGTTGTTGTAATTGTGACGCAACAATGTGAACTGCACGGCTTGGCAGTCGTTACAGCAAATGTTAGTCAATATATCACAATTTAGTTTGGTGTCTGATTACTGGGGGTTCGCGTTGATTGTTTGGTGACTCGGAGGGTACTTAACAGAGAAAAGGTTGAGAACCCCTGCTTAGATGAAGACGCCAAGTTCTTGTGTAATATTTTCGTCATATTTGTAAGAAAATTACCATGTTTTATTATTACTATTAGGCCTATCCACTGACTGACTGATATGCAAGGCCTGGCATATTTTTTTTAACCATCTCTGCATGTTTTCTCGATTAATATTTGTGCTTGAATCCCTAGAATCATAATAATAAAGATTTACATGTATTTCAATAACCTAGATTGACTTGTAACCACAATTTTTTTGTAATCTAGGCCTATAGATATTGGAACATTAGGTTGATATGATTGAAAAAATAGAAACAGTTGTCAACAGTATGTTCACATTGTTTTGATATAACTGCCCAATGAAGGATTAGAGGGATACTGGAATAATACTCTTATTTATTGGAAGATAAGGTAAGATTAATCACAATAATCTGTATGTGTCTCAAAATGCTTAATGGGTAATACCACAAGTATTTCTGGGAAGCTTGACTCTTTGTTCTCAAAGCAGAATGAAACATATAGAGCTTAATAATTACATCAAGATTTCAAAACCTCATTTGAACAATGTGAATAACACCATCTGTAAATACCTAACAAAATATAGATATGTTATTGCTGCATTTTCAGACTAGTGGGTCAACCGACAAAAAAAAATGACAGAAATATTTTCACTACACGACGCAAGTACTTCTATTTGGCATGGCACAACCATTTTTGCTTATGTTATTCCTAACCCCCACCTGGCTCTGTCATCCAAAGATTACGTCTTTACGACCTAACAATCATGTCAAAAAACTTAGCAAAGTAAAGACACGAAAAGGCATAAGCATCGAAGGTAATGAACTCACTAATGCCAGCCATCTCTCTCTAATGGGGAACGTTACGGCTAGAAAGCATGAGAAATAACTTGCTCAATTTCAGGTGATAGTCTGTGCGTATAGTTTGGACAACCTCATTATGTTACTAAGGCATCGTAGTGACGTAATTTTTGAATGGCATAGTCAGGTGGGGGCTAGGAATAGCATATGCTAAAACGGTTGTGCTACGCCAACTAGAAGTACTTACGGTACGTTGTGTTGTGAACATTGTCCAGTATTTTTTTAACCCTTCAATATAACTGGACAATAAAATTCTTTTTGGTCAGTCAAGCACCAATGTGCCTCATAATGTTCATATTCTGAAGAATAAAGCTGTAATTTAGCATTAATAAAAAGATAGCAGCAATCATTTTGAACGACCCATTAACTGGAACGTTGATATAATCTTTGAATGGTGTGTTTAGTGAATCGGGCCCATAAAAGCAACTCAATAGCCAGAAAATTCGATATGTTGTTCTATTGTTTCTATTGATTCTATTGTTTTTTCATCAGGTGGTTTCTTTAATCTCAAGAATGGCAGATCAAGGTCAACAGCAAGAGGGAGCTAATATTGTGAACATCCAGGGTGAGATTTCATTCAAGTTATTACTTATCGATCTTAAGATCGGTAAGTATATTGATAGGTATTTGTCTGTATGTATGTCTGTCTGTTAGATGCACGCGATATCTCACGAAAGCGAGATTGAATCTGCTCCAGATTTTGCATGTGCATTCATCTTATCTCGGACCAGAAGCCTATTGATTTTGGGCGAATTATGTCGTATAATTAGCGAGTTATCAATCAATTATTGATATAGTGATCTAGATTTTTGTAAAGCGAGAGAATTTTGAAACCCGCCGAGTGTGTGTGTGCGATGCGCAGTGCGCAAGTTACAAGAGCGGATGAATCGAAACTGCAGTTTCTGTTTTGGGGATCCCCTAACTATCGATCGATAAGTCTTCGGTTTCCAACCGATATTCTCGTTTTAGTATTATTCGGTGTCTACAAATTTGAAGAAAAAAAAATGATATTGTGAAGAACTTTGCAACTTGTGCATGATTATTATTGGCACTTATTGGATCGCAGTGACAGATGCTGAATGCCTTGAAGTCCGATTAAAATTCACTAAATTCATTGTGCTCTGCAGGAACTTTATTGAAATAAAATTTCAGTTTCATTGAAAATTATATTTTGAATCAGGAATGTTCACATAAAATATGGGTACTCCTGAAGTGTGCGTACCAAGATGGCGGACACCGGAACATAGTATGTGTACCAGGTTAGGGTTAGGCCATAATTTTAGGTTCAAATAGTACGGGAGTCACTTGACTAGTACCCGAACTTGTAATAGAACTAAAATTAAAATAATGAAAAGAATAAAACTATGGCCCAACTCTAACCTGGTACACATACTACGTTCCGGTGTTCGCCATCTTGTTTTACATACTTCAGGAGTACCAAGATATATTTCTGGCAGGAAACCCGATTTCATAATATATAAGTGGATATTTAGGATTCAAACTATAATTTTCAATGAAACAGAGATTATAGTTATTTTCCTGTGAATGAAGATTGATTTGAACTTTTTTCAGGCTCGATTATTAATGAAGTTCATGGCGAAGTGATTCAAGTCGATAACATTCAGCAAGCTCAGGCAGAAGTAATTCACGCAGACAATATTCAGCACCTCCATCTGCATTATGACAATAATGGTATGTTTATTTTACTTTCTCGGGCAATTTGGTAACAACTGTTTCATTTTGAAGGTAATTTGTTTGACTTCGTGACATGGATAAAAGGAATAAATGTTTGGTTAACATCCTATTATTTTAGATTTCACAGTTTCAAAGCGAATGAAATCCTTATTAGAAGTTTTACGCCTTCCTTTAAAACTTACCAACTAATTATTTCTAGCTGCTCCACCTCCAGTCGCACAACAACCTCAAGTACAAGCTGATGCAGGGTCTGCTGGGAATATGCAAGAGGAAATGCCGTCAACATCAGGTGAGAGTCAAGGACGATATTAAGTATTTTTATATGAATAAATAAATTACAAGCATTCATCCAGAATTCATACAAACAGCAATTCATTTGGGCATTAGCTGTGTAAAAACGGCTCCTGAAACTCAGATTAAATCGCCATGCTTGTCTTATTAAAGGTCTTTATGAAAAGTCAAATATATTTTTATCCTTTATACACGCCTTATGACCATAATAAATATGTTATGACCCCCTTAGCAATTTTGAAAATACCTGGAGCTTTGGACAGTTGTGTATGGTGTTTCTTTCATCGGGACAATGTGAAACTTTGTTTTAGCTCTTCTTTTATTCTTGATCGGCCACCCTTTTTTGACATCTATACGTAGTTTCTGACGGTTTTGAATTAGCTTACTTCGATTCGAACATTTCCAAGTGTAAAAGGGGTTACACGGTAAAAACTTTGCGATTAGTTAGCCTGGTTAAAAAGTTATCTACTTCCTGGACCTACTATACATAACTCTCACTAAATATGTCATGTTCTCTTAAACAGGCTTTATACCTTTTTAACAAATATCGAGGTTTTTCCCCTCTAAACAACCCCCACAATATTCAGCCACATGTTTTCTAACAGTGTTACAAAGTGCTTTGCCGTTCACATCACCCATACATGAATATTCCACTGTTACCAGCCAATGATAAATCACAGAACAGAAATAGAAACTGAGTTTTTTTTCAAAATAATGAATGCAACCCCAATTCGAGGACTTCCTTTACTTTTAAACCTGCTTATGAGTCATTATTCAATAACAAAGCCTCCTTCTCAAACATTTACTGTTCAAAACTACAGTAAAATAGCCTGGTATCGACTCAATCAATCAAATCGTAAACTAAGAATGACCTATTTTCAGTTGCTGCCACCTAGTGGCAGTGCTCTCTTTTCTTGTTTTGAGTGCTCTTGTAAAAGAGAATTGAAAAGAAACACTTTACTAAGCATTTGTGTTATATATAGAATTTCCAATCTCAAGTTTACCACTTTAACTATCGCACCCCCCATTATCGTATCCCCTCGTCTCTCACAGGATAGGTTTAGTCGGTTGAAAGGTGTGAGTGAATGTGATAGCTAAAATAAATTTAAATGTGAGGTAAATTAGCAGAAAGATAATACGACAACTGTGTGACATCATAATCCTAAGCCAAGATATCAAATTAGGAGTTCACTTTTCAACTGTTCTTTTTAGATATTGTAGACGAAGTAAATTTTGAAAAAAATTGCCTGGAGTTTGAAACTTTGGCTACCTTTGATATAGGCAACGTATTCTACAATATGTTTCTGTGCGATGATTATATGTCTTGCAACGAAGTATTTTCATTTTAATTCAGGTTCTGCATCTCGTTTACAAAGCAGAGAACGACGCAACATTGACTTAGGATACAGCAATCAAGATTTACTTGTGGCAGGTGAGTGTATTTATAATCTGTCCTGATATATTCATTGATTCCCATTTGTTTGAAGTCTCAAATGTTTTCATACGACGCTTACTCGTGTCTTTTGCTCCGAACACAGTCAATGTACAAGTAGCGGTACTACCATAGTATGTGTACCAGGTTAGGCCATAATTTACTCAGATTTTTCCTTATATTTGTTCTATTTCGAGTTCGGGGTCTGTCTGTGTTAGCCAACTGAATACCCCCTGCCTAGAGGCTTCCGTCCCTTTACACAACTTGATGTAAAGTAGGCGAACAAAATTAGTTACCTCCATATCGGTACACATACTACTGGGGCGACCAAGCAGCCATTGATATGTTATTTTTGTAAGGACTGGAATATTTTTGGTTCTGCATTTCCCGCCCAATTTATTACACCCTGGTTTAGGTGAGGGCATGGGGCTTCAATCGCTAAACCAGGAATGCGCAACCTGCGGCCCACAAGAACAAATTGTGCGACCCGCAGGGGAATCCCAATTTTGAATGGCGTGCTGTCCGCAAAACAAGTTTTTACTGCAGTTCAATCTGGTAATTCCAGTCACTTTGTGTTGCCAAGACTATACCTGAGTCCAATTTGGTATCTATGCCTATGACAATACATTGCCCTAACAGCTAGCTTGTACGAAGTGAAAAAATATGTCATAAGATTCATATCTAAAGCTTGGTACTCCCGTAGTATGTGAACCAAGATGGCGTACACCGGAATGTAGTATGTGTACCAGGTTCGGGTTAAGCCATAATTTTATTCCAATTTTACTTATTTTAGTTCTATTACGAGTTTGGGGACTAGCTAAGTGACACTCATAGTATTTGTACCTAAAACTATGGCCTAACCCTAACCTTTTACACATACTAGGTTCCGGCGTCTGCCATCTCGGTTCACATACTACGGGAGTTCCCCAAAATTTTTGTGCCTGCAACTACTAGAAAGCTTATGTTAAATGAAAGTGCAGCCCGCAGTTTCACCCACTTATTTGTTTCTGGTCCTCCTGTATTGAAGGTTGCACACTCCTGCGCCAAGCCATTGCGTTGCCCAATTGCTACGTGTAGTCACTGGAAGGCAAATACCTAAACTGTATCGCGTCTTCTTGGATTGATTTTTACTTTACTACAACTTTTGATCGTAATGTTTGTTTTTGGTATACGTAATCCTTCAACTTAGAACGGAAGATATTTGATAGATTAGGCATAACTATCTAGTCTGCCTATCTTTCAATATGAGTTACTATCAATAAATTGTTACTTATGTGTACATCTCTCTTCTATTTAGGTTCTGCATCATTATTAAAAACAGAGAAACCTACGAATATAGAAATCAAAGACTCAAACATTCACATTATGGGAGGTAAAAGCTTGAAATTTATGTCTGATTGTGCTAAATTGTGTTGTAACCTGAGTTCATTACTTCGCAAGCAAATGCATGAGTTCCACAAATACTAGGCTTTAATTCACTTAAACGTTAGCAGCATCTCAAAGCAGTTCACAAAGTATGAAGCACCAACAAAGCATGACTCAGGTAAAAGCATGCCATGTATGACTTCGCAGAAAATTGTCGTTGGCAGTAAAACATATACAATAAAAATTACCACAAATGGTAGCTTTGTCATTTTAGTTTCGTACTATCATTGAAGTTTATATTTAAATTTCAAAGTCATTTTAACTTACTTGACTTCTAAAGTCTTCCTTCTAAAGTAGAATTTCACTTTATGTTATGCTGAGGGAGACTCTTGTTTATGTTGTAGGTGAAGGAATGATAACCAAGGGAGAAGGAGCAACAACAATTATTCGTGACAGCGTTATTAACATCGGAGAAAGATCAAGTGATGGTAAATAAACAATTTAATTTGAACAAATTGAATGACTGGCGAGATTTTGAGACATAATGTGATGTATTCAGAATCGTAATAAAATTGGTTTTGACTTCTGGTTGACAAATATGTCACCTCCGTATTGATAAATTTTTACTCTGACGCTAGCTCTAATTATTGGGAACCAATTAGGGATGGGCAATATAGAATACCGAATCCGGAGGATTCGAATCCCAAAGTATTCGAATCCAACGGGATCCGATAACAGGATTCGGTTTCCGCCTCTCCGGCGCCAAGCGTCAATTTTTGTATTTCGGGTTTCTAATTTATCAATTATAGACGAGCGTTTTTATCGCGTGAATCTCTCTCGTTTAATTAAACTTGCGTCTGCTCGCAAAGAACCCGTAAATCGGTAAACATCAAACACTGTAATTTCAATCGGCATATTCAGGACAAGAAGTCGGTGATATAATCTCACGGCGAGGACTCGTTATTGCACCATTTTTGCGTTTTCCTTCTTTGCTATATAGCTAGCGTTATTTGTGCCGACCTACTGGAGATATTCCGATAATGCAACAATCTTTAATTGTTTACAGACGTGCCTTGCCTCATTTTAAATTAAAATGATTTTTCGCGACCTACGAGTTTTTTCAAAAAAATGATGCATGTAAACCGAAAGCCAGGCGTTAAATGTTATAACATTACTCGCCATTAATTTAAATCAAATATTATTTACGAATAATTTTATTATACCTATTTCCGAAATACAAAGTTATATCGCAAAACGGCAACTACTGTCACATTTAAATTTCAGTCTCAAAAGATTACATATTTTTCGGTCCGTTACTATCGTTCAAGATAGACGCACGTTTGATCGAGTGTCTGTAGTATTTAAGTCGCCGATAAATTTGGAAAAGGTTGCCGCATCTGGCGAAGATAGTGAGGGATTGAATTTGAGTAGGGCTAAGTCTGGGTAGATAATGATTAATGATAACATTTCTATCGTTGAAGATAGACGCACGTTTGATCGGAAGTCTGTAGTATTTTAGTCGCCGATAAATTTTGAAAAAAGTTGCCGCATCTGGCGAAGATAGTGACGTATTGAATTTGAGTAGGGCCAAGTCTGGGTAGATAATGATATGTAACGATAATCATAGAAAATGAGTTCGTCTTCAGATGTTATTACCTAATAACTAAGTACGAAATCGCGTTTACGGGAACTTGGTTTTACGTGTCTTGCTCTCACAGAATAAAAGGTTGATTTTAATTGATAGTGGTTAAATTTAATATTTTACAACGGCGCATAGGTTGCAGTGGCCACACGCTGGTTCAGCATCTAATTAATTCTCAGCGGGTATGTTGTAGTATACTCGGCAGACTTACATTAATAATGATTTAACGCCGTTTCATGTCTATTTTGTATTTAACCGCTTACTATTAAAGTGTGTAAAGCGTGTCTTATTTAGCATATTAGTATTTAGGGATTACATACATTTGGAACAATTGAAGGCAAAAAATATTCTTAAATTCCTAAATATTCCTAATATTTTATTGTCCTGGGAACTGCCTGTTTAGTATCAAATGAAATCCAATGTTCAGGACATTTCCAAATAGATAATACATTTGCAATTTTTCACCATCTAAATCCAGCAATGTAGAAATTCCCACTATTTGAATAAGTATGAAAATAGAATAGGATTCGGTATTCTGGATTCGATTTAACTATTCTAGAATATTCTAGAATAGTAAATTATTCTACATTGCCCATCCCTAGAACCAATGTCCCGGTCGCAAAAACTTTCTGTTAGTGTCTTCTGAAAATGCAAGCCAGTTCTTTTCGAGTTTTTCTCAGAAATCATGACTTCAATTAATATCGTTTGAGTACTGACAAGTTTGACTCGACTCCAAGACTAATTTCGTTTCCAAGTGCAAAAGACGCTTTTGAACAAGTTTGGAATTTCCTGCTTCAGCAAAATTGTTATGCCCTTTCTAAACAAGCTGTATGCCTCAGATAAGGTTTTGTTCCTACTAATCAAGCCATGCCCTAGGAAAGAGTTTTGGCCGTCCCTTTGGATATAAGCTTTATTCTTACTGAACCCCAAGAAAAAGGGTTATACTAGGCCAGTCATAGTCATCTTACTAAAGTGGCTATGCCCCAATAAAATATGTTGTGCCCATCTCAGCCAAGCGATAGTCCTTCGAAAAAATTAAGGTCTTTCCTAAGCTGAGTATGCCAGTTATTAATGAAGATTTATATTTATGATTTCAGGTGCAACAACAGCACGAAGAAGAAATGAATATGCTGATGCCAGATTTGCTTCAAATGATTTACCTTGTCCAGTCTATGAGGTGACGCCTCCTCCATCAGGTGTGTATATTGATAATTATCGGACACATAGTGGGCCTATAAGTCTCAACTGTTGTTGTAACGAAATTGAAAAATAATGGGAATTCTGGAATATGATATTACACTTTTGTGTTTCTTATATTCGAGCAATGCTATTTTTTCGAAGAGAAAATTAATAGAGCAGTAAGTCGAAATGAGCAAAATCTGGAATTATAAATTGTTATTTGTACTTGATTGACTTTGAATTGAATCCCACCTTTACACCTCACTCATAATGGTTTAATATAAAATGCACAAAACTGATATTAGTAAACGATTACGAGTCACCAACGTTCTCCCGTTTATTTTTCTGATTACTAGAGTCACCTCCCATACAAAATTTGATTGAAATGTTGTTGATGTCATAATTATCAAAATTGGTATTTATATTTTGAAAAAAAAGTCATATGAGCTCAAAAAAAATATTACTGTTAAAAACCATACGTGGTAAATAGTATACCTGTTAATTTTAAGCGGCGATCTATAGCACGAAAAGACGTCTCCCAATACGATACTTGCGGTACCCTTCATACTGGTGAATACAAACTTTCATTTCATTAAAAATATTTGCTTTATTCTTTCTAGGTGTCCTACAACCTGCACAGAGATCCACTCACAGAGGTAAAGCATTTTTGATGAGTTTGATACTGGGTTGTTTGTAACTCTCATGTAATAATTATTAGTTCCTAAAATACCAATCCAACATATCCTTCTGGAAACTTCATATTTTACTTGTAATCTGAATGTGACCATTCGTAAACCTAATGAAAACTTTCAGATTCATGTGTTGTGCTTCAAAGTATTTTCATTTCAATTCAGGTTCCGCATCTCGTTTACAAAGCAGAGAACGACGCAACGTTGACTTAGGATACAGCAATCAAGATTTACTTGTGGCAGGTGAGTGTATTTATAATCTGTCCTGATATAATCATTGATTCCCATTTATTTGAAGTGTCGAATTTTTTTATACGACAAAATTTTGCATTTTGCTGTAATCACCTTTTGTTTTTGCCAGCATCACATGTCATTTAGCCCGTAAATACCTTCATGCCGGTTTTAGCTCTCCCTAAATCACAAATTTCCTTCAACGTAGTACTCTTGTGCCACGACAATTATTTTTTTCACTCGCAAAATCGGAAATTCCAACTTTGAAGCAGTCAGCGCTATTACTATCTCATTGAAAATCTTTCTGCGTATAATGGCTTTTCTGGTGCGTAAAATATTCAATCAATGACAACTACGAGATTCTAAAATGTCCTTCTATATAAATTTAATGGTGCTCCCAGAAGTATGTACACCAATATGGCGGACACCGTGACGTAG
The DNA here is from genome assembly GCF_964204865.1 of Styela clava. Classification (NCBI taxonomy): domain Eukaryota; kingdom Metazoa; phylum Chordata; class Ascidiacea; order Stolidobranchia; family Styelidae; genus Styela; species Styela clava. Next base: position 32,483,353 of record NC_135250.1, on the reverse strand, counting down.
TATGTGTATCGGGTTAGAGTTACGCCATAATTTTATTCCAATGACTCCTACAGTATTTGTACCTGAAATTATGGCCCAACCCCAAACTGCTACATTTACTACGTTCCGGTATCCGCCACATTGGTGCACATACTTCTGAAGTACCAATTTAATTGTGTCTAACGTAACTCATGGTTGCGTCTTCTTGTGCCAAAATAAAAATTTTACTACGGTAGGCGATATGTGGACATAAAAATAAGATATAAACTGCCTAATGTATTCAGTTTTCATACAAATTTTTGCAATCCTGCCAACTCATTATTGCTGTTAGAAAAATCTTAAGATTAGATGAAAAATCTTGTGGAGTAGCCTAAAATTTTATTTTTACTTGTTAAAAATAATGACATTTTAAATGAATAATTAATTCTCTGTAATCCTGTAAGTACCGTAATCCATGACCGATACGAGCATGTTTGAAATGTCTCGCTATAATAATTTAATGATCTTCAATAGGGCCCGACCGATTCTGCCTTTTTAAACCGATACCGATAGTTTACTAAAACTAGGCCGAAGAGCTGATACCGATGTTTTCTCACATAAAAAGATGGCTACAAGTAACAAGCAACACTCTGATAATTTTCTTTGCAAAAGAAATGAAATCTATACCAGAATGTTCAACTCGTGCATTGATGAGAAAAAATTACATAAAAAAATTTAGAGGTTTTTAAAATTGGGTTTCGAAAACTGTTAGTGTTGACAGTTGAAAATTGCACATACTCTCAATACTTCATTTACTCAATTCCTATGAATTCAGTTTTAATAAGGCATGCAAAGCCTGTAGGTGCTAATTAATCCCATTATCATTAGTCTTAACTCTGGAGGTTTTTTGTGTAATTTTCAGAAAAATGATTAACAACCATTAATAAGATTGAATTGTTGCCCAAGAACTTTTATATTGCATTTAAGAAGGTTTCGAATTCGGAGCTAGGGATGACATTATTATTTGATGATCGTATTGTTACTGTTGCCATCAAAATGCAAGAGTACAATTATTTGTCATAGCAATAGACCAGTGCTCTTCAACCTTTTTGTTATTGTGAAACCCCTAATATAATTTTTCGTTTTTTTTGGAACCCCAATTAACAGAATTAAAAGAAAACACGAAATACTCGTAACACAAAAAGCTGAACAACAACTTTGTTTTGTAGTATATATATACTCTCTCTAGCCTCGAGCAATATCTACATACTTTGAACATCATGTAACTATGGTGCAACAATAGCGTTCTTGTTAGTTGCATAACAATGACTAAAGTGACGGAACAACCGAAAATATTTCTGTTTTGTCTATTAACTGCACTGTGACTAAACCTCCTGTTTAACGAACTAGCCTACTTGGAGTGTGAATAAAACACGGTGGTCTAAGAATATTTAAAAAGACACATTAACATGCTGAAGAAAGAAATAATTTCTCCTGGAAATTTCTCCTGGGTAAAAAACGCAGAACCTCGAAAGAACCCTATAAACTAACGGAACCCCACTGCATGTATTGCGGAACCCTAGGGTTCCGCGGAACCCCTGTTGAAGAGCACTGTAATAGACGTATAATACGAAGTATTGCCATCATAGGAAAATACAAATTCCATTGAAAGCATATACTGCCATCATGAGGATTCCCCCACAGCTCAACAGCTTCAAATATATTCTATTTATAGAACTAGCATTTTCAGCCGAAACTAAATTGCCTTTTTTCCATTGTGTACTCTTTCAAAAACGTCATTATCAGTAATTACCTTCCAGTTATGGCCATACATGAAATGGATAATTAGACGGCAATCGCAACGGCAAAATTTGTGAAAAACAAGGCCGATATATTGGACGGCCGATATATCGTTCAGGCCCTAGTCTTCAATTTAACCTGCAGTTACGTCGACAAAATAAAATAAATAAGTGGTTAGCAAAATGCAAGTTTTCCTAAAATTTCAAAAGGGGAAGTCCCCACCCTGACCCCCCCATGGCTGCACCACAGGGCGGCGAAATGCTAAATACAAATAAAGAGTGAATCCGTGACGCAAATTTTTTAATTGAAAAGTGGCAGAATACAATACTAGAAATAAAAACCGAAAATAATTCAGGTTTTGTTGTAGTGAACAATCCTATTTCATAAAACACAGGTTCACAGAATTCAAACATGTGCAATCCTATGACTATTGACTATATACTATATATCTCTGTATTTTATGATAATTTATTTTCGACAGCATTATCTAACTTGTAATTTATTGAATTCAAACCTTTTTCAGGGAACCATGCAAGAAAATTCATCAATTACTTCAACAACAGGACCTGGGAGCAAACCAAAGTTAACATCACAGAAAATTACAAAGAAGCAAAACTGAATGAACCAGACTTTGAGGTGAATCCTCAAATAAGAAAAGTACCAGGCTTCTACCGTGGAGAAATGGCCCCCAAAGTTACGGAATTTAAAGTTGAGATGGAATTTACCGTTAAAAAAAGTAACATTGGTGAACCTATTTCTCTGGATGTGCTTGTGGGACATTTGAGCAACAAAGAATACAGATACATCGCCATACTGGGTCAGGCGGGCAGTGGGAAGTCGACAATCATGAAACGTCTTGCTCGAAGTCTTCTAGTTGCCAACAAATTAGTCGAACAAGCTCAAATAAGTGAAGGATTAAGAATTCGGCTATTCGGTAGTACAGGACGTCGCTTCAAGTTTATTCATCACTTGAATATCAAAGATATCCCGTTTTTACAAGGAAACAAAGCAGAAGAAGCCATAAGTCCATGTGAATTACTTTTTGGAAAATTAGCTTTTGGACTCGCAACACAAGATGTGGGAGAAGGTTACGAATGGCTGCAAGAAAATCAATCAATGTGTATTCTTTTCCTTGACGGCCTGGATCAGGCAACTTGGAATCTCCTTGGAAAGTACAATAAGATGAAGTATACCGATAAATCGAGCACAGCAACAATCATGTGGAATCTCATAACAGGCAATCTCTTTCCCAGAATGACGATCGTGATTTCTTCCCGTGAGCACAGAATAGCACCCCTTCCTTTAGAATTGAGGCCTCAATTCATAACTGCCCTTGCTGGTTTCACTCGAGACGAAATCGAGAGGTTGTTCATTGCAGTTGTCGGGGACGACGGTGAAAAAGCTTGGGAAAAATTAACAAGGCAGTCACCCGCACTCATTCCATTATCATCTGTTCCACTTTTTCTAATATTCAATGCAATCGTTTGTAAGTTCAACCCAGAGAAACTACCAGGTACTATGACAGAGGTAATGCTACGAATCCTTCACATCTTCATGCGATCCGATCACACACATGAAAGGAAACGGATTGAAGAAATACTTCCAAACTTGATGGAAATGTCCTTCGAAGGCACAAAAAAGAAACGAGTCATTTTCACGACTAATGATCTCACAAAATTTCAACTTCAATCCGATGAAGTTCGTGACATTATCATCAAGGTACCTGGGAAAAACATGTTCAACCAACATCTCATGGAGGGAGACCATCTGATGTTCTTCAGCCATCAAGTCCTTCAAGAAGTTTTATCCGCTCTATATATTTCAAACATGGATTCTACTACGTTTCGCACATTTATCGAAACTGAGTTCCGAGATGATCATTGGGCAGTTGTTCGCCATCTATTGGGTGGAATTATTCTGAATCCTGATATTGAAAGCAATCTCGTAACAAACTTTTCTCCTGGTACGTTAAATGTATTGTTATGTCTTTTATACCATATTTAAATTTGTTCGACATCTAGACTTTCATGGCTTTGAAAAAAGTAGACAAGACTGATTTATTGGATAATCCCAAAGCATATGAATCAAGATGGCGGACACCGGAACGTAGTATGTGTACCAAGTTAGGGCTAGGCCATAATTAAATTTCAATTTTACTTATTTTAGTTCTATTACGAGTTCGGGGACTAGCCAAGTGACTTCACTAGTATTTGTACCTGAAATCATGGCCTAACTCTAACCTGGTACACATACTACGTTCCAGTGTCTGCCATCTTGGTTCACATACTTTAGGGATACCAATTATTGTGTATTGAACTGGCGGAGAATCAGACCTGTAGTTATGCCATTTGTACTGCTCTACGACTATGGCCAACTTAGTATTCCGTTTGCCCCAAATAAGTCCCACAGTATTGAAACTCCCATCTTTTACATCAGCTTAAAGATCATGTTAGCCTTTCTCAAACTAAAAATATTTTTACTCAACAGATGCCAGACAAGATGAAAAGAAAAAAATTCTGAGAGAATTTCTATCATCTCAGTCACATGAAGAAATGGAATCATATCAGAAGTTGGAGCTGTATGGAACATTATATGAAGCTAACGACACCGATCTTATTCAATCCTGCATCAGGGAGATTGATTTCCGTGGCGAATCCTTCACTACAGCAGGAATGCATGTAATGTCATCAGATATACGACGCTGCAACCACCTAACTCGGGTTCGTCTATATGACTGCAATCTCAATGCTGAACTGGTTCACATCCTGAAGTCAAATTTAGAAGGTTCCTGTTTGAAGGTAAACTTAATATTGGAAGTTGATAAAAGTATTTCTATTCAAGATAACTAATTGTTCCAACTCGTATCATAGAAATTAGTCTAGCTCAGGTGGTTCTATGTTCTGCCTCAGTGGTTGCCAACCTTTTCTTGAATTCCTCCCTTCGTCCATTTTGGAACTCATAATTCCTCCCTGCCCTTGTATAAAAACTACTTTATTTATTCAATCTTCAATGGATCCTCCTATAGTGTCATGTCCTATAGCGTTTGTCTGTTTTGTGGCCCATTAACTTTCAGTTTTGTGGTCCAATAACTTTCAGTTTTGTGGCCCATTAACTTTCAGTTTTATGGCCCATTAACTTCAAGTTTTGTGGCCCATTAACTTTCCGTTTTGTGGCCCATTAACTTTCAATTTTGTGGCCCATTAACTTTCAGTTTTGTGGCCCATCAACTTCAAGTTTTGTGGCCCATTAACTTCAAGTTTTGTGGCCCATTAACTTTCAGTTTTGTGGCCCATTAACTTTCCGTTTTGTGGCCCATTAACTTTCAATTTTGTGGCCCATTAACTTTCAGTTTTGTGGCCCGTTAACTTTCAGTTTTATGGCCCATTAACTTCAAGTTTTGTGGCCCATTAACTTTCCGTTTTGTGGCCCATTAACTTTCAATTTTGTGGCCCATTAACTTTCCGTTTTGTGGCCCATTAACTTTCAATTTTGTGGCCCATTAACTTTAATTTTTGTGGTCCATTAACTTTCAGTTTTGTGGCCCATTAACTTTCCGTTTTGTGGCCCATTAACTTTCAATTTTGTGGCCCATTAACTTTCAGTTTTGTGGCCCATTAACTTTCAGTTTTATGGCCCATTAACTTCAAGTTTTGTGGCCCATTAACTTTCCGTTTTGTGGCCCATTAACTTTCAATTTTGTGGCCCATTACCTTTCCGTTTTGTGGCCCATTAACTTTCAATTTTGTGGCCCATTAACTTCAAGTTTTGTGGCCCATTAACTTTCCGTTTTGTGGCCTATTAACTTCCAATTTTGTGGCCCATTAACTTCCCATTAACTTTCCGTTTTGTGGCCCATTAACTTTCAGTTTTGTGGCCCATTAACTTTCAGTTTTGTGGCCCATTAACTTTCCGTTTTGTGGCCCATTAACTTTCCGTTTTGTTGCCCATTAACTTTCCGTTTTGTTGCCCATTAACTTTCCGTTTTGTGGCCCATTAACTTTCCGTTTTGTGGCCCATTAACTTTCCGTTTTGTGGCCCATTAACTTTCAGTTTTGTGGCCCATTAACTTTCAGTTTTGTGGCCCATTAACTTTCTGTTTTGTGTCCCATTAACTTTCCGTTTTGTGGCCCATTAACTTTCAGTTTTGTGGCCCATTAACTTTCAGTTTTGTGGCCCATTAACTTTTCGTTTTTTGCCCATTAACTTTCAGTTTGTGGCCCATGAACTTTCAGTTTGTGGCCTGTCGCGAACTAAACTTTCGTGCAATCAATGGGTGCTAATTCGCGTGAACAGCAAAGGCTATCTTCACATTTGTGTTACTCCTTCCATCTAATAGACAACGATTGAAACAGGCAAGCTGGAATCCATATTAGTTAGGGCAGGGGTCTCCAACTCAAAACATGTCTCGGGCCACTTTTTGAAAATTAACATAAACTTTTCGTTTTGTGGCCCATTAACTTTCAATTTTGTGGCCCATTAACTTTCAGTTTTGTGGTCCATTAACTTTCAGTTTTGTGGCCCATTAACTTTCCGTTTTGTGGCCCATTAACTTTCAATTTTGTGGCCCATTAACTTTCAGTTTTGTGGCCCATTAACTTCAAGTTTTGTGGCCCATTAACTTTCAGTTTTATGGCCCATTAACTTCAAGTTTTGTGGCCCATTAACTTTCAATTTTGTGGCCCATTAACTTTCAGTTTTGTGGCCCATTAACTTCAAGTTTTGTGGCCCATTAACTTTCCGTTTTGTGGCCCATTAACTTTCAATTTTGTGGCTCATTAACTTTCAATTTTGTGGCCCATTAACTTCAAGTTTTGTGGCCCATTAACTTTCCGTTTTGTTGCTCATTAACTTTCCGTTTTGTGGCCCATTAACTTTCAGTTTTGTGGCCCATTAACTTTCAGTTTTGTGGCCCATTAACTTTCAGTTTTGTGGCCCATTAACTTTCCGTTTTGTGGCCCATTAACTTTCAGTTTTGTGGCCCATTAACTTTCAGTTTTGTGGCCCATTAACTTTCCGTTTTGTGTCCCATTAACTTTCCGTTTTGTGGCCAATTAACTTTCAGTTTTGTGGCCCATTAACTTTCAGTTTTGTGGCCCATTAACTTTCCGTTTTGTGGCCCATTAATTTTCCATTTTGTGGCCCATTAACTTTCAATTTTGTGGCCCATTAACTTTTCGTTTTTTTGCCCATTAACTTTCAGTTTGTGGCCCATTAACTTTCAGTTTGTGGCCTGTCGCGAACTAAACTTTCGTGCAATCAATGGGTGCTAATTCGCGTGAACAGCAAAGGCTATCTTCACATTTGTGTTACTCCTTCCATCTAATAGACAACAATTGAAACAGGCAAGCTGGAATCCATATTAGTTAGGGCAGGGGTCTCCAACTCAAAACATGTCTCGGGCCACTTTTTGAAAATTAACATAAACTTTTCGTTTTGTGGCCCATTAACTTTCAATTTTGTGGCCCATTAACTTTCAGTTTTGTGGTCCATTAACTTTCAGTTTTGTGGCCCATTAACTTTCAGTTTTGTGGCCCATTAACTTTTCGTTTTTTTGCCCATTAACTTTCAGTTTGTGGCCCATTAACTTTCAGTTTGTGGCCCATTAACTTTCAGTTTTGTGGCCCATTAACTTCCAATTTTGTGGCCCATTAACTCTCCGTTTTGTTGCCCATTAACTTTCCGTTTTGTGGCCCATTAACTTTCAGTTTTGTGGCCCATTAACTTTTCGTTTTTTTGCCCATTAACTTTCAGTTTGTGGCCCATTAACTTTCAGTTTGTGGCCTGTCGCGAACTAAACTTTCGTGCAATCAATGGGTGCTAATTCGCGTGAACAGCAAAGGCTATCTTCACATTTGTGTTACTCCTTCCATCTAATAGACAACAATTGAAACAGGCAAGCTGGAATCCATATTAGTTAGGGCAGGGGTCTCCAACTCAAAACATGTCTCGGGCCACTTTTTGAAAATTATTGACCACGCCGGTCGCAAACCAAGAAATTAGGTACAGAAATGGGTATCTGAATGTATTGTGTTGAAATTACACTTGGATCTTATATATATATATTCATTCACTTGCGCAGGTTATTTGGTCTCGATGTTTGGCCTTTTTTTGCGTTGGTTTGCTAGTCTCAAGAAAACATGCAAATGCTCTTCCATTAGTCATGTGCGGAGGGCTGACTGGCTAACTTTCATAGTCTAAAAAAACTGCTCGCAAATATAAGAACTGCCAAAAATCGCAGGTATGCAAAGTGAATGTGCAATTAACTTTACAAACCTTTCTTCGGGCACAATGGACTGACCGAAACTCTTTTATTCCCTCACAATGAACATGCGAAATGAAATTATCGCATTTATAATTGCAATATAATGAAACATGAACGTGGACAACGGGGGAATTTTGCTTCACTTTTTACAGTTTGTCGGACCGGACTCTTGATGATAAATGACACGATAAAACCTAATAAAAGTTGACATCGTACTAATTCAGTTTTTTATAAAAAAATCCCAACCATGACGCAGGCCGCAGAAAATTGGCTGGCGGGCCGCATGCGGTCCGCGTGTTGAAGAACCCTGAGTTAGGGAGTAGATCATTTGTACAAAGCCAGTGCAAAATAACATCCCCCACCAACACCCAATTAAAAATAGTAATTATCCAATTAGGGTTAGGAATGCAGATTGCGCTGAAAATTCAACTTTTTGATTTATCCCTGACCCTAATCGAATAATTATTAATTTGTCACCTTAAATCACTTTGAAAGTCGCCACCCGCTGTTCTAAGACAGTGTTTTTCAACTTTTTTTAAGCCAAGGCACACTTTTTTCATTGAGAAAATACTGCGGCACACCACCAGCTGAAAATGTGGGGAAAAGACCTAATGTTCACAATATAAGTGTTAAATTGTTAATATGAGCTTTCTTGAAGAAACATTGAGGAAAGATGTTGATTTGGACATCTTGAATAGTAATCAAATAAAAGCAAACATAGCGACAAATCGCCATCTGCTGCTGTCACCTTCTGGTATAGAACAGTACTACATGATTACTCTGCCGGGCGCTACACCGCATGAACATACAAATTGGAAAATTTCCCACGACACCCTTGACGATAGTTTACGACACACCGGTTAAAAACACTGTTCTAAGAGATATGTTGACTTACATGGCCTCCAAAATATTATGCAAAATTCCTTTGAAAATCCTCCCCTGTTTCATGAGCTAGCTTCACCTATTTTCTCATTTATATTCAAATATCTCAGAGCTTATGCAAAGACATGTCATTTTTAAATGTGGGCTTGCCTTAGTTCAAATCGGTTAGAAAATATCATATAGTGCAGTGGTTCTCAACCTTTTTCAGTTCGCGGACCGGTAAAATTACAAAACAAATTTCGCGGACCGGCGGACCTTCAAAATTAACCAAAAATGTCATGAACACAAAACATAATCAAAAGAATGCAATTACCGCAAAAGCAGGCGGTGCAAAAAAATTCAATTTAATGAGAAATTTGCTGCTGTCTTTTTGATATTGTTTTTTTCGTTGGCTTTGCGGGTTTCATAGCGTCGTTTGAAAGAATTTTAACGCAGACTTGGCACATGGGAAGAGGTACTTTTTCGCTGCTGGGAATTGAAGTAGCAGTCTCTTCATCTGCCCTGTCAACACCACTAACTTGATTTTCACCGCTGGGTTTCTTTTGAAAGAACGGGATAACACTTTGTTGATTTTTTGTCTCCATTTTACTATCAAACCTCTCTGAATTATAGGTAATTATTACTGTAAATTACGGAACGTGCAAACTGCGAGGTTCTCAATTAGGTACCGTACTGTGTGCAGGGATTCGTTCAAAAAGAATTGTTTTAAAAGTAGTATGTGAACCAAGATGGTGGGCACCGGACGTAGTATGTGTATCAGGTTAGGGTTAGGCCGTAATTTTATTCCAATTTCCCCTATTTTTGTTCTATTAGGAGTTTGGGAACTAGCGAAGTGACTCCGGTAGTATTTGTACCTGAAATTATAGCCTAACCCTAACCTGGTGGACATACCACGTTCTGGTGGGCGCCATCTTGTTTCTCATACTTCGGAAGTTCCGATATTTTTTGTAATAATTATTTAAATAGGTTAAAGAAAAATGGATGCAAAAACATGCCAAACGCTTCTTATTTGCAATAAATCCTTCGAAACGCCACAAATATCGATGAAGGCCCATACACGCCTTCTCAAGCTTTAGTTCAATGCGTCCGCAAAAGTGGTTGGCGCAGGAAGATGCAACCGATAAGCCATTACGTGAACGACTCTACGACAAGAACCACACTGCGAAAATTGAAATACGACCGAATAAATGAGTTTGTATAACTTTGAAAAACTCCATCACTTTAACATTAAGAACAAAGTATGCTAAGTATACATTAAAAATTAACCGAATAGTTTTACCGTAATAATGCCTTTATTTTATGAGAAAAATGTCAATACAGAAACTCAAATCCCTATTACGGGTTGATAACAGATTAGTTTAGACATCATTGCATCAGAGGGGTCTTACAATTAGCATAGCCTGTTTATCGTTTAAATCAGGTTGCCGCCGATGTAACTATATTCTTCATTATCGTACCGCACCTTGTTATGCCGAAGGCTGCCCTTGATTGAATAAGTTTCATGATCAAAACATCTCTCTGGTATTTCGGATATATATTCATGTTAAAATCGTATGGCTTTGGTATCGATCCAAACTTGGCAATATATGTACGCAATAGAAGTGAAAGTTAAAGCAAGAATTTTGACTTACATTTTTGAAAATATAATTTCGGCGACTTATGCGTCTGCCAGAACGCAACGTTCTGGAGTAGTTTCACGAGGATGCAAAGGGTATTTCAATAGAAAATACAGAAAAAACACGGTAAAACGAAACACCGTGTTTACGGCAAAAAGTGGCTCCTATTCGAAATTATTCGAAAATCAGCCGAAAAGGTATTCGGATACTTTGCTATTTGAATAAATTCGAATATTCGATTCGTTTTGAACAACCCTGGGTAGAGGACTTCTCACCAAGTCCGGTTGTTAGACGAATACCGATACTACGAATCAATAAGAGTTAAAAAAAATCATAAAACTAACGGACATGCCGTCAATGCTTCGTATTTTGCAATTTGCTTATAATATATATATTAATATTGGAAAAATATTTGGCGGACCGGCAGCAAAGTTGCCGCGGACCGGTGGACCGGCGGTTGAGAACCACTGATGTAGTGACAAATTGTTTAGTAATGAATACCATGTACTTTCAGCATTTATAAATAGCACTCTCTCTAATGCTGCAAACCTAGTATAAAATATTCGCATCTCATGGCCGAGTGCGACCTTTTCCATATATTACTATTACGCTAATAGGAACACATGTAAACCAAACACAACGAGGATGATTATCGAAAAACATGAATATAAAAAGTAAATAATGATATGATAGTGGTTCCCAAATAATTTGGAATGTGTCGCGAAATATCGATCCATTTGATAAATAATTTTTATTCGACCTCATGAAGCGTTGAAATCCTTAAAATTAACGTCAAACGAGAAGAGCATAAATAGCGCATTATACCCTTTGATACTAAGATGTGAAATACAAAAAAAAGCTATAAAAAACATTAAATTATTAATGTGAGAGCGCCAAAAACACACAGTCCATACTGAGGCAACTGCAATTTATGTGGCCGCACTTGGTAGGGCGCGTTAATTATTGGTGTAAAATAAATTTAACAATCATCAATTATAATCAAGCATTTCAGCATGTTTATTTTCTGCAGGCAAGATTCGTAAAATAACACTTTCAGACAAATTCATTTTTGCTGCAAAATCTTAATTTTCAGTTATTATCGTTATACAAACCACGTGTGGCAACTTTTCAATTCATCGTCGACCAAAATATTGCCAGACACTCGACTGAACGTGTGTGAAGCTTGAACGATAGGAACGGATTCATCAGCGACTTGAATTCTGGAAAATGAGTATTTTATTGGGAGTGCAAATTGCGAAATAAGTGTAATAAAACGCATTTTTTTTTGTGATATAACTTTGTATTTTCAGAAACAGGTTCTCGTAAAAAGTAAATTTTCATCTAAATTAATCGCGAAATTGTTTTATTTTAAGCCAAGTCGGAAAAAGTATTAGCACCCAACTTATTTGTCAGTTTCATATTCGCACGAAAATATTGTCAAATATTGTCATTGAACAAGGGTCACATCCAGCAATTGTAGTATCAACGAGTCCATCGGTTGAATCATGACCTACTGTGGACTCAAATGAACTTGGTTTCAATGCTTTAATTGGTGGACCTGACACATTTGAAATTTGATTCCAATTGCTTTCATTCAAGACTCGACTTGAAGGTTTGTGTATTGGTACCTACTAGAGATGTATCAGTATCTGCAATATCGGCCATTTTATCGGTATCAGCGAAATGAGGGCTAATACTTCCATTTTGTTCTGATTCAGAATGTTTAAAAGAATTAATTAGTATAAGGCAGGGGTGCACAACCTTTTTGTTATTGGCGGCCACATATCATTAATTTGTATTCAAAACGGCCGCCAGGGGGTTGATGAGCGTGCCTAAGGCACGCACATTTTTTGCTTTTATGGCATCATAACCGCGTATTTGACCCATGCGAGGTGTAGTCTGCCCAATTATGAAGTATGTAGGACTACTTGGAAGTATAATATTCGCATTTTAAACGAATTTTTTTCCTTCGGTGGACCTATTCTTGAGCAGATATATTGCAGCAAGTTGCACAATGGTTGCACAATTTGGAACAAAATCGAAAGTCTGGGAGGGGGAGGGGCGGTCACCCCCATTTTCTTGTCCCCAAAAGTATAATAAAATGTCAAATATTTTAATGAATTTATTCTATAAAAGTTTGCAAAGCATTGTAGCAATTTAACGACGACATGAGGAAATGTTTAAAAGTTTTAGGCTGTTTAATATAGGCTAGCGCTGTAATAAACAAAATCTGGTTGCTAACATCAAGCTTATTCGCGAAATTGTTTTATTTTAAATGTAACATAACGATCTTTCGCGATATAACTTTGTATTTTCGAAACAGGGTGTCGTGAAAATTAAAATGTGATATAAATTAATTATTAATTATTTATTTTGAATGTCACAAAATTCATCTTTTGCAATATAACTTTGGGGCATCGGGAAAAGTATTAATCGCTAATAATATCTTATCTAACGTCTGGTACACATCATTTCCCGGGAGAACTGTAAGCCCGCAAAAAGTCATTTAATTTAATATAGAGAATGTTTCACATATTCCGAAAATTCAATAATATTGCAATCGGAAAATTGCCGAGGACATCGTCAAGTCGGTAAAAGTACTAGTACCCAACTTATTTGTCAACTTCATATTCGCACGAAAATATTTGTCAACTTCGAATTTTTGCCCCTCAAAATTGAAAAAAGTGCGATTTCGCAGTCCCTAAATAAACTCTTCCCAATAAATGCACTAATAGTGAACACTTCCTGGTACAGAGAATAATCATAAAAAATATCACTGATCCCTGCTCTTCCCCATATTTGGAACCGCAGTGATGAGCTTACTTTTCATATATTGTCTGATATATTGACATTCTTTCAAATTTTATAGGGTTTTTGGCCCAGGGTTGTCCAAAACGAATCGAATATTCGAATGTATTCGAATATCAAAGTATTCGAATACATTTTCGGCTGATTTTCGAATAATTCCGAATAGCAGCCACTTTTCGCCGTAAACGTGGTGTTTCGTTTTACGGGAATCTTCAAACGGATTTTTACGCTGTCTCTTGTATTGTAATGACGATGAAATAGAATCGGCACTTTGATTGTTTATATTCTGTGCGACCGTACGTCGCATAGTGTTGCGACACATTTGCACGTTTGCGTGGGTGGACATTGCCGACATTCGTCTACGAGGCTTCTAATTTACAAATTCATTTCCATTACGTCGAAAAATTGACAATTACTGTATTTCCCCCGGCTAATAAGTCGCTTTTCTAGGTCACCGAGATAAAGTGATTTGTGACCCTTTCGTTTCGCCGATTCAGCAGAACACGACAGGAAAACACAGCTGTGAAATAACCCGTGGACGTACAGTGTATTACTTATCACATTCCAAAATTATTTCAACATTCTGGTTAATAGGTTGTCCAAAATGATTGCCGCTTTACAACTTGAATTTACCGCTCAATTGTTAAAAATAGTTAATTCTGTGAGTATGATTCTACCAAACTAAAATGATCTGGTTCTAAACATTTAAAATTACTAGCGCATATCAGCATAACTGAACAACAGAGACACAATTTTTTCTACCCGTCTTATTGGAGGCCTATGGAACAACCCCTTTTTGGAGTGCTAAAAATAGACATCGTCCTATTTGCCATGTAGTCTTATTAGCCGGGAAATACGGTATTTATAGCAGTCATTGTTACGATATCCAATAAATTGTCACAAGTTGGAAAAACAAGTCGATTTATTAGAAAATAATTTCTGGCAAATAATTCTGATAACGATAGTTAAAAGTATCGATCCTTTACCAGGATGATTTTTTGTTGCGCAAAATAATCCAATCCATGACTGGTACTGGTATCGACAATCTGTGGACATAAAATGTGTGGTAAACTGACCGATTTTATTAAATATTTATTCCTATTTTTATATTGATAAAATAATGAAAGTATTAATACCAAATACCACAGGTAATTGTGGACATGAAATACGTGGTAAACTGCCCAATTATAATTTCGGATCCGTATTTACAAAATAATTAAACTATTATAATTCTAAAATGCAACGGCGATCTGTGGCCTTGAAATGTGTGGTAAACTGCCCGATTTACCAACATTTGAGTTATGATAATAAAATTAAATTAACACGGTAAGGCATTTTAAATAGTGGTATCGGTCATGGATTCGAATATTTTGCGCAGCACAAAATCATCCTGGTAAAAAAATGCATACCTTTTAAATACAAACCAATGGCAACCATTATCCAAATTAGTTCTCAAGAGCGAGATGAAATATAAATTCTTTTTCCGACTTGTGACAGTTTTTCGCGAGTACGAACATGAGAATCAAAAACTAATTATATTCGGCACAATATCACGGCAATCTGTGTACATAAATTGTGTGGCAAACTACCCGATTATAAATAGTTTTTGCTTCCTATTTTCATATTTATAAAATAATAAAAGTATTATTACTCAAACATACAACGGCGATCTTAGGACTTAAAATGTGTGGTAAAGTTCCGGAATATAATTAATTTTTGATTCGTATTTTTTTACTCACGAAAAAATTGTCACAAGTCGGAAAAATAACTCATACTTTATCCCGTTTTTTGGCAAATAATTTGGATAATGGTTGGTATTTAAATATATGGGCGTTTTTCTAGGATGATTTTGTGTTGCGCAAATATTCAAATCCATCATCGATACCACTATTGTCGTATTAATTTAATTCTGTTAACATGACTCATGGTATATAAAATATATATATACTGCAATAATCTGCAAATATGAAATGCCTGGTAATATAGCTAGGTTGTAACTTGTAGATAGCAGTTATTCCATTGCTTTTTGTATGGAAATTCCCACATACATTTAGATATGCTTCAAATAATGGATTTTATTTTCGAAGTATTCGAAATTTCATATTCGAAAAAAATAATTTCGAATGTAGTGAACTATTCGGTTTTGGCCATCCCTGGTTTTTGCTTTTGCTAGCGATTTCAATTATTTTCTTTACATTTTCACCATGTTGAACATTCTTACATTTCTTATTTATTTCAGTTGGATAAACTAGTTGTCAGTGGCAATAGGAAACTTGGACCTGCTGGTTGGGCCGAAGTTGGATTAGTTGTTACACAATGTCATGTGAAGGTGTTCACGGCTTGGAGTTGCAAACTGACAGCAGAAAGAATGAAAGTGTTCAAGGAAAACACTCTCGATGCAAAGGTAAGATGAAACATAAAAAGAGCATAAAAAGTAATTGGTTGAATCATGACCTACTGGGGACTCAAATGGACTTGGTTTCAATGCTTTGATTGGTGAACCTGGCACATTTAAAATTTGATTCCAATTGCTTTCATTCAAGACTCGACTTGAAGATTTGTGTATTGGTACCTACTAGAGATGTATCGGTATCTGCAATATCGGCCATTTTATCGGTATCAGCAAAATGATGGCTGATACTTCTCTTTTTGAACTGATCCAGAATGTTTAAAAAAATTAGTTAGTATAAGGCAGGGGTGCACAACCTTTTTGCTATTGGCGGCCACATAGCATTAATTTGTATTCAAAACGACCTCCAGGAGGTTGATGAGCGCGCCTAAGGCACGCAAATTTCTTTGCTTTATGATGTCATAACCACGTATTTGACCCATGCGAGGTGCGGTCTGCCCAATTATGAAGTATGTAGGACTACTTGGAAGTATAATATTCGCATTTTAAACGGATTTTTCTCCTTCGGTGGACCTATTCTTGAGCAGATATATTGCAGCAAGTTGCATAATGGTTGCACAATTTGGAAAAAAAAATCGAAAGTCGGGGAGGGGGAGGGGCGGTCGCCCCCATTTTCTTGTCCCCAGAAGTATAATAAAATGTCAAATATTTTAATGAATTTATTCTATAAAAGTTTGCAAAGCATTGTAGCAATTTAATGACGACATGAAGTAATGTTTAAAAGTTTTAGGCAGTTTAATATAGGCTAGCGCTGTAATAAACAAAATCTGGTTGCTAACAGCAAGCTTAATTAGACCTCATTTGAAATGGTATTCTTCACTGATTAGTTGGCCAATGACAGATTCACTATCAGGCTTGTCATACAAATCAGAGTAAGAATCAAAAAAAACTGCTACAATTTCCTAGGCTGTAAGCTGCGGATGCCTTGCTAGGCTAGCTTGTTACGTTGCTAGGCTGCCGAAACCGTGAAGGGAAATCCCCAACAGCAAATTCACCATCCAAATTGTGATGCATCGTTTTGTCTGACTTTTTTGCAGTGATTCTGTTTTGCTTCAATATACGCCAGCATAGCCACCAAATCCTATATTTTGAACTTTTTTATTTTTGTTTAGAGGATTTTGTATGTGGATGGCCGCATTATTTTTTCACAACGGCCGAGGGCTGTGCACCGTTGGTATAAGGGGTTGGAATTTATTTTTTGCTTGGTGGGAACATGTTTGCGGTATATATCTGTTAACTCTGAGCCAAGACCGCCCCATGACTAGTGTTGCAGAAAACCAACTAAAATAAATGAGCAGCTGTTCTGCTTGAGATTCTTTATTACTGGTAAATCAATTGCTTTGTTGACATTCCTACCATGTTAAATATTCTTAAAGTTCTTATTTATTTCAGTTGGATGAACTAGATGTCGGTGGCAATAAGGATCTTGGACCTGCTGGTTGGGCTGGAGTTGGATTAGTTGTTACACAATGTCAGGTGAAGGTATTCGAGGCTTGGGATTGCAAACTGACAGCTGAAGGAATGAAAGCATTCAAAGAAAACACTGGCAATGCAAAGGTGAGTTGAAATCTTTGAGAGTAAAAAGTAACCATCATAAATGCGTAATTATAAATTGAAAAATGTACAGAAATTGGAGTTGTTAGGGCAGTACATCCAGCGGTCGTAGTATGCACGAGTCCATCAGTTGAGTCAGTTGAATTTGAAAAAAAAAAACTGTGCCCTACACGAATATTCCATTCAAGACTCGACTTGGATTTGGGAGATCAGTGTATTGGTACCTACTAGAGATCTATCTACAATATTGTCCATTTTTTCAGTATCAAATAAAAGCCAAACTAACTTGCCTACTTCCGCTACCAAAATTTTATATTAAGAAAAAAGCAGTCAGATATTAGTGGATTTTTAAACCAAATATAATGCTACAGAGGCACAAAATCCTGCACAAGCCATTCAATGTATTTTTTTAACAGGATAAGTGAACATCTTTATGACGTCATACACTAAACAAAACATTCAGCATTCAGGGCTTGAAATGAGCATATGACATCTGAACGAGTTTGGTTTACGCATTAATAGGAGTTAAACTCACAAAATAAATGAACATCAATGCCTTGCATTTTGCTATTAAGATATAACATTGGATTATAGCTGGCGAACCGGCAGGATGGTTGACGCAGACCGGCGGTTGAGGCTTTTATCTATGAATATTCCATCATCTAGGACACATCTGGTTCCCAACCTTTCTAACCTGGCGGACCGGTAAAATTAAATAAAATGTACTCGCGGACCGGCAAAAATTTAAATGAATGGAACAGAAAATAATAACATATATTTGCGTAATGTCGGGCAATCACTACGCTTTGAGAAAAAAAGGTACACTTAAAAACATTTCACATGTGGAAAAACTATCAAATAGTGGCCGGACAAAAATTGGAATGGTTGGAACATAAAATAATACCCTATATTTGCGTAATAACATGCAGTGGGCACCCACTATGATTAAAAAAGGCCCACACCTCGCATAAAAAAACATGTACACACACAATTAACTCCAGTGAGAATTTTGCTGTTTCGTTTCCAATACAGGATTGCAAACGAGGCATCAAAAAAAGGTTTCGCAACATAAAGCTCTTCAGCGGCTCACAGTCAATTTATTTGCTTTGTTTTAATTAAAGCTAGAAGTAACTGGTTAAAAATTCGGACAACTGTTTGTTGCTTGATTACTTAGCGATGGGTATTCGTTATCAAGAGAGCTCAAGAATGAATTGTGACAATAATTTTTTATAAATCTGGACTGTAAAGTTAAGGTTTCATCGGGTTCATCATATCAATCCCTCTGCAGTTGATCGACGCCCCAAACAAAATTAATTTATATTGCAATGATAAAGTCGTTGCTAACTTCAAAATCCTGGGTCAAAAGGGTCAAAATCCTGCTGTGCATCACCCGAAAAAGATCTCAACGGCCCATGCTTTTGTTGTATGTCTCGTGACCACCTGCAAGGTCGCAATAAGTTCATATCTCGCTGGGTGTTATGGCTCTGGAATATTATACTGGTCCTGACAGTTTTCTGGTTTAAACAAAGAAAGAAATACTCATAACCTTTTATATGGATGGTAATATCAATGCAAAACGCAAAAAGCATGCATGCTGATTTTCAGGTTTGTGAATCTTGCGCGAATTGTGAATCTTGCTTTCGCTATGAATCGGAACCGAAAAAGTAAAAGTGTGATTACTCGGCGCCAAGACGTCGCCAGGCCATCAATTCCGCACTTATCAAACACCAATATGACGGCGGAAGAGAGATTCATAATAAACCAACGTAACTTCGACTTATTAATCAAGAAAAGCATGCATGCTGATTTGTGGGTTTGTGAATCTTGCGAGATTTGACGGAGCGCCTTCGCGATGAATCGGAACCGAAATAGTCAAAAGCGTGATTACTCGGCGCCAAGACGTCGCAGGGCCATACCGCACCTATCAATCAGCAAATGACGGCGGCTACCTCGGCTGTACGCTGCGGATGCCTTGCTAGGCTAACTTGCTACGTTGCTAGGCTGCCGAAACGTGTGAGCAATCTTAATCGTGAAGGGAAATTCCCCACAGCAAATACACCATCCAGATTGTGACGCATCGTTTTGTCTGACTTTTTTGCAGTGCTTCTGTTTTGCTTCAATATAATCCAGCATAGCCGCCAAATCCTATATTTTGAACTTTTTTATTTTTGTTCATAGGATTTTGTATGTGGACGGCCACATTATTTTTTCACAACGACCTTACGTTGTGCACTGTTGGTATAAGGGGTTGAAATTTATTTTTTGCTTGGTGGGAAAATGTTTGCGGTATATACCTTGTTAACTCTAATTAAGCCATGGCCACCTCATAGCTAGCGTTGCAGAAAACAAACTACCGTTAGGTAATCATCACATAGGGATTGGTTCAGCCTCAAACAAGACCATAAAATAAATTCTTACTGGAGAATCTCTGGCAGTGAAGCAATTTCTTCTTTATTGAAGTCATTTGAGCACTGCAAGTTTCAGCTTCCTGCTTTAGTGGATATCTACTTTGATCACTTTATTCATTTCTCCCACAGCTGTTCTGCTTGAGATTCTTTATTACTGGTTAATCAATTGCTTTGTTCAGGTTCTCACCATGTTAAACATTCTTACATTTCTTATTTATTTCAGTTGGATGAACTAGATGTCAGTTGCAACAGGGATCTTGGACCTGCTGATTGGGCTGAAGTTGGATTAGTTGTTACACAATGTCAGGTGAAGGTATTCAAGGCTGACTATTGCAATCTGACAGCAGAAGGAATGAAAGCATTCAAGGAAAACACTGGCAATGCAAAGGTGAGTTGAAATCTTTGAGAGTAAAAAGTAACCAGCATAAATGCGTAATTATAAATTGAAAAATATACAGAAATTGGAGTTGTTAGGGCAGTACATCCAGCTATTGTAGTATGCACGAGTCCATCAGTTGAACTTGAAAAAAAAAAGCTGTGCCCTACACGAATATTCCATTCAAGACTCGACTTGGATTTGGGAGATCAGTGTATTGGTACCTACTAGAGATCTATCTACAATATTGTCCATTTTTTCAGTATCAAATAAAAGCTATTCATCAGCCAAACTGACTTGGCTACTTCCGCTACCAAAATTTTATATTAAGAAAAAAGCAATCAGATATTAGTGGATTTTTAAACCAAATATAATGCTACAGAGGCACAAAATCCTGCACAAGCCATTCAATGTATTTTTTTAACAGGATAAGTGAACATCTTCATGACGTCATACACTAAACAAAACATTCAGCATTCAGGGCTTGAAATGAGCATATGACATCTGAACGAGTTTGGTTTACGCATTAATAGGAGTTAAACTCACAAAATAAATGAACATCAATGCCTTGCATTTTGCTATTAAGATATAACATTGGATTATAGCTGGCGAACCGGCAGGATGGTTGACGCAGACCTGGCGGTTGAGGCTTTTATCTATGAATATTCCATCATCTAGGACACTGGTTCCCAACCTTTCTAACCTGGTGGACCGGTAAAATTAAATAAAATGTACTCGCGAAGGTTTCATCGGGTTCATCATATCAATCCCTCTGCAGTTGATCGACGCCCCAAGAGAGATTTGACGGAGCGCCTTCGCAATGAATCGGATTCGAAATAGTCAAAAGCGTGATTACTCGGCGCCAAGATGTCGCAGGGCCATACCGCACCTATCAAACAGCAATATGACGGCGGAAGAGAAATTGTGTTATAAACCAACGTAACTTCCCATTTTCATCATTGGTAAAGCGATTGATACGGTAGATAAACAAGAGACCACTCATCTAGGACAGCTTTATAAACTTGCGTTGCTGTTTGTGATTTTAAAATGAAAAACTTAATATTTTCAGATAAAGCTCCTAAATCTGAGTGAAAACGATGTCAGCAAACTCGGAGATGAAGGATTAACTACAATCAGTGAAATTGTTCATCAATGTCAGGTTGAAACATTGAAGATGGAAGATTGCGACTTCAACGAAGATCAGTTGGAAAGATTCAAAGCATTGATTGCTGATACCGAGTTAGAGGTCATTGTCGACTAGAATCCACAAACAGTGAATCGAATAATCCATGTCGCCGGGAATAAGCCATTCAAGCTTTAATTTTATTCAACTTCAACTGGTTCATTTCTATCAACAAAATTAGTTTCATAGTATTAATTGTTTCCTCTCCATACAAGGCTCAAGCAAGCATCCATTTATACATATGAATCTGCCACAATGCTTAAAGATCAGACACCCTGAACATATCAGGACTCTAGTTTGTGATTTATACAATGTTTTCAACTGAATCTCTCTTCAAGCATTTCATTTTGATTAAAAATATTTTACCATCTTTTACCCTGTTAGCTCACATCCCCAAGTAATAGGATTTGTTTTTGTACAGTATACAGTCATAAAGATTTAAAGTTTCAATTTGACTTAAAATATCTTTCCATCATATTCACTGTCAATGGATTCACAAATTGGGAATGGATTTTCACTATTAATAAAAGTTTGTACATTTTGTCGACTTTTTTTCGACGGGGTTGATTTTAACTGTTTGTACATTGTGTAGACTTTTTTCGAGGGGGTAGATTTTAACTGTTTGTACATTTTGTCGACTTTTTTCGAGGGGGTAGACTTTAACGGTTTTTACATTTTGTCGACTCCAAACCAGGCTCAAGCCAGTAACCATTCAAAGTTAAGGATTTCAATGCTTGAAGATTAGATGAATCGGGGATCGAATGAATTTTCCTTATTTTTGTTCTATTACGAGTTCAGGCACTAGCCAAGTGACTCCCGTATTATTTGTATCTGAAATTATGGCCTAACCTGGTACACCAACGGCGTTCCGGTGTCCGCCATCTTACTTCACATACTTTGGGAGTACCAAAGTGTCAATGCGTTTACTAGCACAAGCAAATATTTTCCTGGCGAGATTCGATTTCCACAATAATATTAGACTTTTGCCCTAACTCAGGGGTGTTCAACCTTTATTGCAGGCGCGCCAGTTACAAATAACTAGGTGGAGCCACTCTTATTTAACAGCCTTTCTAGTAGCCTAGTTGCAGGCACAAAAAATTGTTTCTTTATGTTAATGATCTTACGGCATTGTTAAGGGTTCTTGCAGTAATGGCGAGTTATAACGCTCAAGTTTCCAAAAAAAAAATGCTATTCAAATTTATTTTCACACCGACTTTAAACGAATTCAATGAGAAACAAGTTTTCATAATATTGCGCATTTTGCTAGTTAGTTTAGCTAATATGGCAGTGGCACTTAGGTGTTCGTATAGGTTTTGCGGCGCAGAGATTGGAATTACTCGCACGTACCAGATTAACTAAACTAAACTCGTTTCGCGGGCACACTATTCAAAAATGGCACTTCTCCGTGGGCGGCACAAATTTTCCTTGCGGGTCGTATCTAAGCCGCAGTTTGCACACCCCTGCCCTAACTCATTAATAATATCCATGAACATCGCAGCCAAATTAGCAGAGAAACCGTCAAACAACTTCGTGGTTACCACCTACCAGGTAAATTTACAACAAGACTAGCCCAATCAGTCGACCCTGTTTGGCGATATATGGAATGAACGCATGTTAACGAATCGAAAAGATGTCATACACACTGAGAAATAAAATACCATAAATTTTGTTTTATGAGTCTTGCAACAAATAAAAATTGTACCTATAAAGAAGAATAAAAGAAATTCTGTGTACCTAGGGCACAAAATGCGGATATTTGTAGAAAGCCCCCGCCAATAATGCAAAAATTTAAAATACCGGAAAACACTGCCACGTTTAGAAATAACAACATTAGCATTTATCCAGTCAGGATTGAGAAGGATTTGAATTTTCAGTTTAAACGGAATTCTTTACCCCAACCCTAACGGGACAGGGCTTTCTACAAAAGATTCCAAAATACTGTCGATTGCCGTCATTAACAATACTGTACATACTGAAGTTAATTTAACAACCTTTTGCGCATTGTAGGTTCCAAATTAGCCTTGTTAAAATTACTCGCGGGTCCGCATGCGAATTTATCCCTGATTATGATGAAATATTAGCTAATTATTGCAATGTACATCATACATACAATTCCACCTCTGGAACATCAATTTTTAATCCCGTTTCATTCAGGATGAATAATTATTATTGGTTGAAGAAGGCGTGCTGGTTTAACGGTACTCCCGTAGTATGTGTACCAGGTTAGGTTTAGGTCATAATTTTGTTCCAATTTTACTTATTTCAGTTGTATTACGAGTTCGGGGACTATCTGCGTTAGCCAAGTGAATATACTCACCCCTGCGCATAGGCATCCGTCCTGTTACACAACTCGATGTAAAGTGGGCGAACAAAATTAGTTACCTCCATAATGGTACACATACTTCTGGAGCGCCGACGCTCTGCAAGGTTAGAAACGCACACAAAATATATTTACACCTGCTCGCAGATATAAAATAAAATGAAACATTTCGCTTCGTTCGATAGTTAAGGCTAGGCTGGCCGTTCAAAGAACTCGTGGATAGGTTATGGCACAACAAAAAAAAATCCACAAAGTTTCCAATGAATTTCATTCCTAGTGAAACTATTTTTGTATTATCTCGCCTAAGAGAACACAAACAACGCAGCATAAAATTAATTCGAAGCGTTAAAAAAATGTTGAAATGTGCGAGGATTAGGTGTATTATACTTTTTAATATGTTTGGGCGTTTAATGCGGATTATTCATTTTTAATATATGAATATAAATTCGAAGATATATAGGATAAATGTCTTTTGAATTGAGAATTAACGTATTACCAAGGATACAACGATATATAACATAGTTTCCAATATTTAAAAATCTGGAATCGCCTCAAAGTACGATATTCAAAACGATACTACTACACTACGAAATAAGTCGGTTGTTTGGATAGAATACTTGACTACCTACGAAGCTAGGTTGCAACTTAGCATTATTTTAACAATTATACCAGGTACAGTGATCATGAATAATAGAAAGACGACGAAAGAAAATTAACATCACAAAAGATAAGAAATCAAAGTGAAAAAATAGCCATATCACAATATAATAAATATAAACAGCAAAACGTAGTATATATATGTACCAGGTTAGGATGGCGGACACATGTGTACCAGGTTAGGGTTAGGCCATGATTTTATTCCAATTTTCCCTATGTTAGTTCTATTACGAGTTCGGGGACTAGCCAAGTGAATCCCGTAGTATTTGTACCTAAAATTATGGCCTAATCCTAGGCTGGTACACATTGGTACTACGTTCCAGTGTCCGCCATCTTGGTACGCATACTTCAGGAGTACAGTAATTACTATGATGCCGATGGGAAATAATTTAACTGACCCTATCCCTCTCTCGAATCAGTTTTTTTTGCGTTTCCACAATCAAAATAATTTAACTCTAAAATTCTCAAAACGCGTGAGATTTATATTTTCGCCGCCCACTTTAATTGTATAAACAAAGAGACAATTGCTTCAAATTTATGACACAAAGGCCAAAACAAAGTAGTACGAGCACGCAATCTTTTACCGTAGTAGTATCTGTGAACAAACGATCCCGCGACACAAGAAATTATCTTTCAGTTGTTACAGTCACAACGGACTCTTGGACAATAATAGAGTTAAAAACGGAGCCATGACGCGCTTAGCCGAGTGATCGAAACGAAGATCCAATTCGTTGAAGCGACGATGCGAAAACAATAACTGAATAAATTAGGCTACTTACAAGAGTCGGTTCCCGAGTTCCCCCAGTATCCGTATTCCATTCCGTGACGTAAACTAATATATTTCTCAACATATTACTGCAGCAACCAAGTTTACTTTTTCTACATTTCACGCAAATAAGACGGTTTCGTAGGGCTAAAAATATTTCAACGCTTCCAAACAGGAACCAACTTTTTACAGCAAAAACGTAGACTAATGGGCGCCTGTGAAACATCAACCAATCACGTTCAATTACTTTAAGCGTCATAATACTAATTTTGTCGTCACAAACGTTTTCAACAACGCCAGTTATGTCGTCACGTGAATTAACATAAATTTGACAGTGACGAGAATGATTTTGCATTTCGTCCCAACGAAGCATGGATTCGACAATTCTGATCTGTACTTTGAGCACTGATTCCGCTCTATCGCAATGCTGTCGCTCGAATTATTTAAAGAAAATCCCTAAGCTGCTATGGAATCTCATGGAAAAACTGATTGGATATGATTTGGAATTAGATTAATCACCTTATATATCATCACAAGCCTGGAAAAGGTCGCGTTTCCAACCTTGTATAACGTTAGAACGAAAATTTTTGCGACAGCAGCGTTTTTTTTCTGTCGCGGGCCTCGTACAACAAAACTCATATTGTTTTCGGTTCTATTATTAGTATTTTATATTTCCGCTTTCCAATCAAAAAATTTGCATCGTGGACTCACTCCTTTATTTGTTTTTAGCATCTCGCCGCCAATGAATGTAATATACCTCTCGTCGGATTCACAATCTGTGCGGGTACAAAAAAAAGTAATAATCAACGTTGTCGTGGCAAAAGATATACTTATGTTGATGGAAATAAACACTGACGTGCAAACTGTGGGGTGTGCAAACTGTGGCCCGCAATGAAAAATTGAATGAAGTTTTTAGTTATTAAATCTGGTAAGTGCGAGCAATTCTAATCTTTTTGCGTCGCGAAGCCTCTATCAATACCTGAGTGCTCCTGCCACAATAGCAAAACTAGCCAGCGAAATCGTGTTGGAAAATACACGATGTCATAAAAGCTTGCTTCTCGGTGTGACAATAAATTTGAATTGCAGTTTACTTTAGTACTTTATGCGTTTGAACTCAACATTTCTGCAAGGACCCCTAACAATGCCGTAAGATCAATAACAAAAACAAACGATTTTCGCAACTACAGTAGAAACTCTACCTACGAAATTAATTCGTTCCGGAAGCCCCTTCATAATTAGGAACACCTATTACCGGTAAATGTCTTAATCCGTTCTAAGCCCCCACAAAACCCTGACATAATATTTGTATAAATTGTAATAATGATAATAGTTGAAACCCGTAACAAATACAGTGCATGTTAAAATTAGATTACTGTATAATAAATAGAAAAGGTACCACTGGAAAGATGGTATGTTTGACTACAGTAGAAACTCTACCTACGAAAATAATTCGTTCCGGAATCCCCATTCATAAGTAGAAGATTCCGTAACTAGGGACACATTTCACCGGTAAATTCGTTCTGAGCCCAACAAATCCCGGACATAATATTTGTATAAATTATATAATAATGATAATAGTTAAACCCGTAACAATTACATGTTAAGATTGGATTACTGCATAATAAATAGAAATGTTACAGCTGGAAAGAAGAAGAAAGAAAAGAGAAATACAGAAGAAAACGACAATATTTCGTATCCAGAGACTTTCGTAGGTAGAGTTTCTAGGTGCGGCCCGAAGCTTCACTCAGTTACTTGTATCTTACCCTCTTGTAATAAAGATTGTACACCTCTGGCCTAAATAACACGCCACGTTCACAAAAACGATCGTCGATTTAAGCAAAATGCAATTGCACGCGTTAATAGCGACTTTCTCAATCTTCGGTGGCCGCGCCACTGTCCGAAGGTGTTATCGTATATAATATAATTGCGCGGTCTAATTAATTTTTTGACTAAAAATTACTCAGGCTACCCAGCTATCATTTAGAATTTGACTAAAAATGCTTATTTCCAGATTCCCGCTCACATGTACTGCCTTTCACTGAAAGGATACAAATCCTAGTCCGCGAAAAAAATCTGTTGTATGACTCATAGCTTGATAATACAAACAAGAGAGCTACGCCTATATATATGGACACGTTTGAAGTAAATGAAAGTAATACCCTTCTAAAGAAAATTCTTATCTTCAATCACAAAAAATAAGTGAATCAAAGTGAAAAAACAACCATATCACAGTATATATATTGAAAACAAAATTACCACCGCACCTCTAATTACTCTGCGTGGGTTCGCAAGTTGGAATCTCGTGCGGGAATGATTATGTGCGAGAGGATTGCTGGACTTCTCGCCGCGGTAGGGTGGTTCACGTAACCATCAAGTCCATGCTTCCAAAAACAAATAACTAATTCCATACCCGACATGGAATGGTAACCGGACAAGAGGCCGTGGTTCGCCATATGGCTTTCCTCTGTTCCGAGATAAATAGGTAAATCCTATCCTAAATATCACAGCGGTAAAAACATTTTCTATTAACTAACGCGAAGTACGATATGCAACGACATCCACGGTTGATTTCTTGCCCATTCTAAAGTAGCCCACATGCAATGCTAAAATATTTTATTTTTAAAAATTCACGAAATTTTATCCTCCTCTTGCGGCTGCGAAAGAATACACGCTGTAACCTGAACATACAGGCTTACGCCACAAGTCATAGATATATTATCGTTTTGCTCAGTAAAAAACGACATCCAGAAAAGCCAACATTCATCGTAAACCACTGATTTACGCACAATCGATTTTTCATTAAAAATGCGATGTCCGAGATTTGCACACGCATAACATATTGGCAGACAGCTAACTTTGATGAGGTTTATAATGAAATTGGATGCTAATTACGGTACTCCGGAAGTATGCGTACCAAGATAACGGACACCGGAACGTATTATGTGTACAGACCATTATTATGTGTGTAACCAAGTGACTCCCGTAGTATTTGTACCTAAAATTATGGCCTAACCTTAACCTGGTACACATACTACGTTCCGGTGTCCGCCATCTTGGTACGCATACTTCAGGAGTAACCTAATTACTATGGCGTCGGTGGGGAATAATTTAACTGGACCCTATCCGTCTCTCGACGCGTTTTTTTTTTGGGGGGAGGGGCGTTTTCATAATCACAATAATTTCGCCATGAAAACATCAAAACGCTTGAGATTTAAATGTATATTTTTGCCGTTCCTTTCAACTGTATAAACCAAGAGACAATTGCTCAAATTTATGGACACAAGGGCTAAAACGAACTAGTACGGGCACGCAATCTTTCACCGTAGTTGTATCTGTAAACAAACGATCCCGCGACACAGGAAATTATTTTTTAGATGTTACAGTCACAACGGACTCTTAGACAATAATAGAGTTAATAAATGGAGCCATGAAACGCTTAGCCGAGTGATCGAAACGGAGATCCAATCCGTTGAAGCGACGATGCGAAAACAATAACTGGATAAACGAGAATATCGGTCAGAGACCGAAGACTTATCGATCGAAAGTTAGGGGATCCCCAAAACAGAAACTGCGGTTTCGATTCGAAAAATTCTGCAAACCCGAACTGGATTGTTTTGAATAGTTTTCAGCCAATATCAAAAATGTAGGAAACAATAGCCAACTCCCCATGTCGTCGTCGAAATACTACTCGAGGAAATACTTTTATGAAGAATTCTGCAAATCCGAACTGGATTGTTTCGATTAGTTTCCAGCCAATAGCCTATTCACCAATCCTATATTTTGTGTCAGATACAACGGCGCTAACCCGGGTTGTGACGGCTATTCAAACACAGCCTAGCGATATTTTGGTGAGGAATTCTGCAACCCCGAACCTGAGAGGGATATGGACATTGCTTAAACTTTAAAGAGTAATTATAAGTAACGAGATACGATCTCGCGGTGTGTATCCTTCGCTCTGACTCACTAGCGTGAAAACTTGCGCATCGGACACGCACACACACATTCAGCGCGTCTCCAAAATCTCTCGCTTTGTAAAAATCCAGATCTCTTCATCACTAATTAATTAATACCTCGCTAATTATACGACATAAGTAATCCAAAATCAATAGACTACTGGTCCGAGATATGATGAATGCACATGCAAAATTTGGAGCAGATTCGACCACGCCTTCGTGAGATATCGCGTGCATCAGACAGACAGACAAATACCTATCAACATACTTACCGATTAAAATCGATAAGTAATAGGCTACTCACCAGAGTCGGCTCCCGAGGTCCCAGTATCCGTATTCCATTCCGTGCTGTAAACTTATATATTTCTCAACATATTACTGCAGCAACCAAGTTTACTTTTTCTACATTTTACGCAAATAAGACGGTTTCGTAGAGCTAAAAATATTCCAACGCTGCCAAACAGGAACCAACTTTTTACAGCAAAATCGTAAACTAATGACCACCTGTGAAACATCAACCAATCACGTTCAATTACTTTAAACGTCATAATACTAATTTTGTCGTCACAAACGTTTTGTCGCTAGTCACGTGAATTAACATAAATTTGACAGTGACGAGAATGATTTTGCATTTCGCCCCAACGAAGCATGAATTCGACAATTCTGGTCTGTACTTTGAGCTTCCGCTCTATCGCAATGATGTCGCTCGAATTATTTTAAAGAAAAATCGGACCTCCTGAAGTATGCGCACCAAGATGGCGCACAACCTGAACTCGGGTTGTGTACCAGGTTAGGGTTCAGGTTATGCGACATCTTGGTGCGCATACTTCAGGAGTACCGAAAAATCCCTAAGCTCGATACCTACGAAGCTAGGTTACATAACAAAGTCAAACTGCAAACTTAGCAATATTTAAACAATCATACCAGGCAGTGTTCCCGCTAAGAAAATTTCACACTGCGCAAATATTGTTTTTACTCAGCAAGACTATTTTAAGGCTGAGCAGAATCCTAAATTATTTGCAAACTTTGTGAAATGTAGTAATAGTAGCTTATTATATATTATCGGAATGCGAACAAAGCACACGTTTACCTCAAATAGCTTTTTTTTGTTTACGTGCCTTTCCAAGGTTTATACATTTTGTTGTGTTTATTGCTGAATCAAGCGACAATCATCAAAAGTACAATACTTGATGTACAATCTCGACATTTTTGTTGTTGAAATATCATTGCTTTCATCAAAATCAGAGTATGAAATTTTGCTTGTCTTATGCTCCGAATGATTTTTTCCCTGGCGACAAAGTCTATGCTTATCAAAAATTCGAAGCCATATTTTTTGCTTCACCATGAATGTGGCAATTTAGTGTATGTTGACATGCGGCTATTTATTAATTTGCGGGACAATATTGATGAATTCAGCCGTGGTGGAACACTATCTATGTGAGGCTTCATTTCACTTGATGGGGTTTTCAAAACTTCACTTTCTTCAGCGGTCGGTATTGCGGTGAAAAAGTTCGAACAACCTCCTCTTGCTTCCACGTTTCGCTTAATCGTTAATGCATCTAGTGCGTCAATGTGCTTTTTATTATTCAAATGCCGTTTTAAATAATCAACTTTTTATTCCCTCCCATGATTTTCTTTTTCCAAATCACTAACAGGTGATGAATTTTCTTTTTTTTAGCTTTACTTCCCTGAATAGACATTTCACACACAAACGTCAGATAAAGAAAACTAGTATATTATTGGTTTTGGTTAATATGCTGAATATGAAAACGCTTAAAACTTTTTTTTAGTAATTTCTGGTGAAACATACTCACAACATCGCTATATAACATCGGTATCATTCAGTATAAGCTCATGGCCACGTGTATACCAATCTAGAGATTTAGGAGCCAACAGTGCTAGCACTCGCTTAAACTCAGCCCTTCTTCAAATTCCAACTAGTTTAGCCATATATTTACGGTTTAGCCTAACCATACGGCTACGAGCAACCAACAAATTTCCTGTAACAAACACTGGGCACCAGCTTTGCAACATTTGATACCTATTGAAATTCTAAATTTTCCCATATCTTCATCTGTTTGATTACACTACGAACAATAACAAGATTTAGCCGGGTCAACAACACGAAATTCAGAGCGCGCATGAAAATTTAAAAAACCGACCCGCGCTGGCATACAAAAATCAAGGTATTCGTGACAGACATGTGTGTGACATAACAATGACTAGTGTTTACCAGAATACGCGTGAAACATAAAACGAGCGTTCTAGTTGAGCGTTAATAAAAATGAAATATGAGCCACGATTTGAAAACGAAATGTTGCAACTGCGCGAGAATAAGACATTTTACTGCGCAAATGTTCTGGTAGTACTGCGCAATTGCGCGGTTGCGCAGCTTAGAGGGAACCTTGATACCAGGTACAGTGATCATGAATAATATAAATTGAAAGACAACGAAAGCAAATTAACATTATAAAAAATAGGTAAATGAAAGTGAAAAAACAGCCATATCACAATATATTAGAAAATAAACATGAAATGACATAAAACAATAGTATGTTCCGCTGCCGTCTTATTACATAACTCATGAGGTATAGGCCGCGAGCCGAGGTCCTGAAAAACGCCTAGAAAGTGAGTTTCGTAGCGCACATCAGGTAACTACCTAAAAATGATTTTAAAATGTTCCTCAAAAATTTAGTAACAAATATTCCCTTGTTCCCACTTCAAAAAGTTGTACATTTCCGGCAATGAACAATGACTTCTGCATGACGTAACAATTGAATCGAATCAGCTGTTAGCGAGCGGATGAATCTTAGTTATTACTGCTTTATCTTGCGTTGAGTTGGGCAGCCTTTCCATAGCCCTGTTTAGTTATTATTAGTTAAGTCATGCTAAGACGTTGTTAAAAAGTATAAGTAAGTTATTAAACACTTGTAGATCCTTACCACGGATATGGGCCGTGAGACGAAGCCTTGAAAACGCCCAAAAAATGAGTTTCGTAGCGCCTATCTGGTAACTGAATAAATTCTTTAGTTTTTTGTGAAAATGAACATACTGAACGCATTACGGCTTGTTCCACAATCCTGATGCGAAATTGAATATAAGAGGTTCCCGGAAATTCAATAACCATAAGTTTACAATACATACATAAGAACTATGCAATTCGAGAGCCCTACAGCACACCTTACCGGCAGTTTACAACAAGAACAGCATAAAAATCTTCATCCATTTCATAGAAGCTATTAAACGTATTTATTTTTGGGCAATGAAGTCACAAATTAACATCGTGAGCACGAAAACACAAATAAATCAGGTATTTCTCACTTAGAAATTTACCGGAAAAGTCAAGAAAATTAAATGAATGTACAGTATGTACATAACATAGTAAACAGAAATATTACAATTAGTCTTTTTTTAGTTTATGTGGTTATGTATTTGAACAAAGGCAATATTATTTGTGTCCGAATGTCCAAAAAAACAAACAAATAAATGATACTTATTAAATCAACTGCAATATCTAATTCACTTTCTTCTGAATTGTTTTCGAAATCTACTATCTCGAAAATCGACTTTTCCTCTATAAGTGTACTGTGATTTTTGCAGTCAATAAAAAAACAAAAATCTGTGCAATTTAAGTTGACTTTGGCACACTTGCAAAAATTAATTTGACTATTTTTTTTACACTTGCAGTTTGCCAACTCAAGAACTGATTTGAGGGTCACATGCTTCTTCAGTGAATCATTGTTGGGTGGTAGAGTATAATCCTTATGTTTGCCAGTGTTAAATAGACGTGTCCTGGTATCATTTACATTCTTCATATCCTCTTCATACAGTGAACAAACAAATTCCTCAGCTTTATTTATTAATGCCTCGTTAACCTCAAAAGATCTTCATAGTTGAGAAAAAAAATGAATTGGAAACCTCAATGAAGTCTCCAACATGAGTTTGATGAGCAGTTCCAATTGCAGAAAGGTGCTTAAGTATTTCAATATGAATAGCCCATATAAGCTGTTTGCAACTATTATAATTCTCATATACCTTTACGCTTCAAGACTTCTTGTTTAATCCATTTTATAGCACTGATAGCAGCAGGGATTAGAGCCTGCGTTGGGTCGGATTGGTAGAACATTGCCGTTTTCTATTGTAGCACAGTATCTAAAATGAGGAAGAAAAGCATATTTGGAACAGCATGAGTGTAAAAATACCACTAAATACTGACTAAAACCTTGAATACATGATGCATTTTATCTGATGTACTCAATGAGCGTATATATGCTCATTGCATGTACTACAGTCCAGCAGTGTTTGCATACCGGTACTAGACTATATCTACACTAAATTTTGATATATAACAGTCTGAAATGCTCTATGACAGTATGAGTATGGACTATATTTTAAAACATCAACTGTCTGTCTACAACTTGATTTCTCACCTCTCAATCGTTTCCAATGCTACTTTCTTTCCACTCCGGCATAACTTATCATTGCTTCCCAGGTTCTTGTCGACTCTATGAATTTAGATTTAGACCAACCGACATTAGTAAAATTGATTATTTTCTTCTCTTTCACGCAACCGTGCATTACAGAAACAGCCATTAATTTCTATTTCCAAATATGTTGTGGCCTATATAGTAGTATAAGTCCGCTGAATAGTCAAGAAGAGTCATTAAATTAATCATAAACATTTCATGCAAGCCAGAAAATATCGTTGTTTGTGACCTATTATTCTAGGTCTAGCCTTCATTGGAGTTACCGTATCTATTTAACAACGTCTTATGAGCTAGTGCTCAACTAAAATTGCTATTTATGGTAAGGATATACAAGTGCTTAATATCTTACTAATACTTTTCAACACCCCCTTAGAATAACTGAACTAATAATAACTGAAAAAAACTATGGAAAGGCTACTCAACGCAAAAGCGAGCAGTAGTAGTACATCTGATATTCATCCGACTAGTGGGGATCCACCTACAGCTGACTAATTTAATTGTTACGTCTGCGTTCATTGGCCCATGATACCGGAAAAGCAGAGAA
This sequence comes from Styela clava, assembly GCF_964204865.1. NCBI lineage: Eukaryota > Metazoa > Chordata > Ascidiacea > Stolidobranchia > Styelidae > Styela > Styela clava. Next base: position 32,449,369 of record NC_135250.1, on the reverse strand, counting down.
AATAGGACAGATGGTAACACATATTTATTGTAGTAAAAGCGTCTTTTCTGTAAAACGTGCAACTTTTGGAAGTGGGAACAAGGCAATATTTGTTACTAAATTTCTGAGGAACATTTAAAAATCTTTACCTTATGTGCGTTACGAAACTGAAAGATAAATGGCCTCGGCTCGCGGCCTATTAGTATTATGTCGTTCAGAAGTGAATTTAACGTGATTGGTTGATGTTTCACAGGTGGCCATTAGTCCACGTTTCTGCTATTATAAAGTTGGTTCATGTTTGGCAGCGTTGGAATATTTTTAAAGCCCAACGAAACCGTCTTATTTGCGTGAGATGTAGATAAATGAAACTTGGTAGCTGCGGTATTATGTTGAGAATTATATAGGTTTACGGTACGGAATGGAATACGGATACTAGGGAACTCGGGAGCATGTTTAGAAGCCTCCTCTCGACTTTGACAAGTAGCCTAATTTATCCAGTTATTGCTTTCGTACGTGACTTCAACGAATTGGATCTCAGTTTGAATCACTCGACTGAGCGAGTGTTGGCCCCGTTTATTAACTCTATTATTGGCTAAGATTCCGTTGGGACTGTAACATCTGAAGATAATTTCTTCTGTCGCGGGATCGTTTGTTCACAGATACTGCTACGGTAAAAAATTGCGTACCCGTACTACTTCGTTTTGGTCTTCGTGTCCATAAATTTTAGCAACTCTCTTGGTTTATACAACTAAAGTGGGCGGAGAAAATAAAAATTTGAATCTCACGGGTTTTGATAATTTTAGAGTGAAATTATCGTGGTTGTGAAAACGCCAAAAATAAAATGATTTGAGACAGCGATAGAGTCCAGTTGAATTATTGCCCACCGACATCATAGTACTTAGAGTACTCCTGAAGTATGCGTACTAAAATGGCGGGCACCGGGATGTTGGCCTAACCCCAACCTGGTACACATACTACGTTCCGGTGCCCGCCATCTTGGTACGCATACTCCAGGAGTACCGTAATTAGCATCCAATTTCTTAATAAACTCCACCAAAATTAGCTGTCTGCCAATATGTTATGCGGGTGTGAATCTCGTACATCGCTTTCCTAATGACAAATCGATTGTGCGTAAATCAGTGGTTTACGATGAATGTTGGCTTCTCTGGATGTCGTTTTTCACTGAGCAAAACGATGAGATATCCATGACTTGTGACGTAAGCCTGTATGTTCAAGTTACAGCGTGTATTCTTTCGCAGCCGCAAGAGGAGGATAGAGATTTGTGAATTTTCTAAAATGAAATATTTTTGCGTCGGATGTGGGTTACTTTATCACCCGTTAATGTTGCTGGATATCGTGCTTATAAGAAGCGTCAGTCAATAGGAAATAATTGTTTTGCTGCGATATTTTAATGCAGCTACTTTATGTTATCTTATAGATTCAGATGCCTCATGGGTTATACCGCTATGTAACACGGGACTAAACGGCAGCGGAATATATTATTCTTTAATTAATATGATTTCATTCCGCTGGTTTAATCTTTTTCTGTTTCTTTTTATATATTGTGATATGGTTGTGTTTTCACTTTGATGTTAATTTGCTTTCGTTGCTTTTCCATTTTTTTTATTCATGATCACTGTACATGGTATACTTATTGAAAACAAGAGAGCTACGCACAAATATATAAACACGTTAGACCAGAGCGAATCAGTCTTTACCGGTACCTTTGACGCTACCGGTACCCTCAAAAAAGTTCTGAATTTTCAGTAGCAAGAATTTTGCAGAATCAAAACGTACAGCCAGTCACGACACTGACTAAAATCCGTGTTCCCATGAATAAAAAATAATACAGCAAAATTTTAGACGAAATATCAAATTTCATAGAATTCACGCAAAATTTTGAAATAAATAAAAGTAATAGCCTTCTAGCGAAGAAGTTTATCTTTAACCACTGAAAATTTCAAAGCATTTGGTCCAGTATTCGAAGAGAAAAGCGATTTTTTAAAAACGTGTCAAAGAACAAGAACAACAACAACAACATAATATTGAAACGATCGTTATGACCACTAAACGTGTCCAATAATGCTGAGTTAGCAGTTGGACTTGGTTATGTAACCTAGCTTCGTAGGTAGTCGAGTAAGTATTCTATCCAAACAACCGATTTATTTCGTAGTGAAGTAGTATCGTTTTGAATATTGGATTTCCTATTTTTTGTGATGATAATTTTCTTTCGTCGTCTTTCTATTTCCATTATTCATGATCACTATACCTGGTATAATTGTTAAAATAATGCTAAGTTGCAACCTAGCTTCGTAGGTAGTCGAGTAAGTAGCCTATTCTATCCAAACAACCGATTTATTTCGTAGTGTAGTAGTATCGTTTTGAATATTGTACTTTGAGGCGATTCCAGATTTCTAATTATTGGAAACTATGTTATACATCGTCGTATCCTTGGTTGTACGTTAATTCTCAATTCAAAATATATTTATCCTATATATCTTCGAATTTATATTCTTATACTAGCAATAAATAATTCGCATAATACACCCTAACATATTAAAAAGGTTAAAACGCCAAATCCTCGCACATTTCAACATTTTTTCACAGTCCGAATTAATTGTCTGGTGCGTTGTTTGCCGTCGTTTCGACGGACTAACACAAAAATAGTTTCACTAGGAATGGCATTCATTGAAATATTTGTGGATTTTTTTGCTTGTGCCATAACCTATTCACGAATTCTTTGCAGGAGCGAAATGTTTTATAGTAGCCTATTCTAATTTTTATCTGCGAGCGGGTGTAAATAATTAATGTGTGCACTTCTTACCTTGCCGTAGTTAAATCAGCACATACTCTTCAACCCATAATTATTCTACCCGAATAATACGGGATTGAAATTGATGTTCCAGAGGTGAAATTGCGCAAAATTGATTGAATGTACTTTGCAATGATTATTTTATATTTTCCTCATCCTCATAATCAGGGATAAATTCGTATGCGGATCCGCGTGTAATTTTAACAAGGCTAATTTGTAATATATAAAAGGTTGTTAAATTAACTTCAATATGTACAGTATTTGTATTGACGGCAATCGAGAGTATTTTGGAATCGTTTGTAGAAAGCCCTGTCCCGTTAGGGTTGGAGTAAAGAATACCGTTTGCACCGAAAATTCAAATCCTACTCAATCCTGACTGGATAATTACTAATGTTGTTATTTCTAAACGTGGCGACGGTGTGTTCCCGAATCTTAAATTTGTGCATTAGTCGAGGGGGCTTTCTACAAAAGATCGGTATTATGGGTACACGTAAATCTTTTATTCTTACAATTAACGATGTTTAATATAGGTACAATTTTTATTTGGTGCAAAATTTATGCTATTTTACTTTTTTCTCTCAGTGTGTATGACATCGTTTCAATTTGTAAATGTGCATAATGCGCCCAAACATGATGAATTTTACCATCAAACAAATAATTATATTTGCCAAGTCGAATATTGCGCCTTAATATCTTCATCAGAAGTCAGAAGATTAATAGACTTGATTCGGCGGCCTCCCGGACAAATGTATCTCACGTATGCTATATTCATTCCAAATATAGTCAAACAGGATCGACTAAATGGGTTAGCCTTGTTGTAAATTTAACGGGTAAATGGTAGCCGCAGAGTTGTTTATCGACTTTCTGTTAACTTTTCTGTGATTGAATAAAGATTTCATTAAATACTGACTTAGCGCAAAGGTCTAATAATATTGTGAAAACCGAATTTCGTCGACAAATATTTGCTTACTGTTAACGTGCTGGTAAATGCAGTGAAGGTGAAAATGGCGCAGGTACTGTAGAAACTTGCAAGTAGATGAATCACAAAAATCCAATTACATAGTCGTTAACGATAATTGTTAATTTAGGAGCAGAGGAATGGGATATCACAGCCCACATGAAATATAAAAAAGCATCTAATTAACGTATTTCTGACGGAAGGTGCAATTCAGCAGAGAAAAATTGATGTCCAACTGGCTTAACACAAAACCAATCAGCATTTATAACAATATTAGTTGTGTTAAAATCGCGGCCTTGTGAGCCATTTTTTGTGTTTTAAAAAGGACTCCCCTCTAGGGTTGACCAGTGGCTCCACAGCTCCCCTAAAATGTTTTTTTTTCGCCTAACCGCTTGGTTGCGGACGTCGCTTTACGGAATTTGTCTTCCGTTGCTAGAAAGGCCTTCACAAATATTGATTGCTCGATACTATCTTCGCCGATGAGTAATCGCACTTTTCAGGTTCTGATTGATGCAAAAGCGATTTATATATAAGTATAAAAATCTAAAAACTTACTAAAAACTTTAAAATATAATTAAATAATGTATGTGACTATTTCGGAAAAGCTGATGTTCATTCATGTGTTATGTAATTCACTGGAGTTACCAAAGTATGTGTACCAGGCACACAACCTGAACATAATATGTGTACCAGATTAAGGTTCAGGCTGTGCGTCATCTTGGTACACATACTTCCGGAGCGTTCTTTAACCTTGTGTTATTCAAACTCTGTACCTTATTGCAGAAGAATTTAAATGTAATTTAATTCAATGTGATTAAACTTCCGTCTGATTTCGCTTTGTATGTTTGTCCAAATATTAACACAATAAGACCAGAGAATGAAAAGTGCATTTGTATCTTTGGCGCCAACCTCGTGTTACTCAGTGAGACTGCTTTCTTATTAGGATGCTATTTAAATAAATGGAAGTAAACTGATGGATCAATAAACCTAATATGTACACATTTGGCCTCTTCTGTTAGGTTTCGATTTTTAAATAAAAGTGTTTGTTGAAAGGGCGCGTAGTCGTAGAAAAGTCATTTCCGTTTTGAAGGATTTTAAAAAATATGGCTCACCGGAAATATGTGTACCAAGATGACGCACAACCGGAACCCTAACCTGATACACATGAATGTTCAGGTTGTGCGCCATCTTGGTACACATACTTCGAGAGCACCAAAAATATAACTTTGGATCTCGTTGTACAACTGGTACCACGATATTTTTCCGGTTCAAATTCGGTGAATTCTTCCAGAATAAATTTTATAAAGGTTTCAATCCTAAGATTAGGAAGCTCAAGGTTAAATATTTTGAACTATGCGAATGGGTTGCCTCTTAGATACATTAGGATTAGTAAAAAATGTATGTTTTTAAATGTTATATAGTTTTTTGTAATGTTATACTTTGATTTCTAGCAAAAGCGCATGAATACGTTTATATTTCGCAAAATTAATTGATGTGTAGCTGAGCACTATTTTCAGTTTGAGTATTTAGTCAACATATCAGCTAATTCGCACTGTGGAATCTCCAACGTCATCATATTTGCTCAATCTCTTGTCTGGGTCGATCAATCAGTTAGTTAATCATTTATTTGTAATCTCAAGAAAATAGGGCACAGGAATTGAATTTTTTTTTATTATTTGGAAAATAAATATACAATTAACGTTATCTGTGACAAGAGTCCGCGAGATCTTAACGAAGCGACAAATATGACGTTGTTTGGGGGGGGGGGCGGAGTTGGGGTTGTTGGAGGGGGAAGCGGATGAATACATACATAATAGATAATACGCCAGAATACCAGGTGACGAACAAAGAAACTCAGTTGGGCTGGGTGCGGTATAAATCTCGAGTTAGTGACTGGACGGTATATGGATGCCGTACTGCTAATCAGGATTTGGTTGAGAGTATCATTTCTACGATCACGGTTGGTGCAACTCTAGTATAATATGTATAGTATAAGTTACTTATGCTTGCAGGCTGCACCGTCAAATTGCCTAATTTCGGACAGTCAAACGGCAATATCTTGACAAAAAAGCGCCTTATATCCCCAATTTTAAATTTTGTTGATAACGCTGTTATATGTACATCAATTCTCAACTTTTTTAGGGTTGCATAATTAATTCTTTTTTTAAAAAGACCGGCAGTTTGCCGAAAAATGATTGCCCACTATTCGGTCGATGGCGTTGACAATATATATGATTTATTAGTGATCGCAAGATGTCGTACGAGATTTCAATAAAACTAAAATTCAGATTTATAAGTTATAAAAATATTGCTGGATTGAGATTTCAAGCTGCTTAACCTGATGTACGTAGATCATTTTGCTCACTTCCAACGATGTCAAACTGCGTCGCGGAAGTCTTTAGATCAGGGGTTCTCAACCTGGGGTTCGCGAACCCCCTGGGGTTCACGAAAAGATTTCCAGGGGTACTTGGATGACAGTCGAGATTTCGTGTGTTGCTTCTTTTTAATATCCCTTAATAAAGAAAGTAACTAAAAGAGGAAAAAAGTTCCAATTGAAGCTCAGCGTACATTTTCCCTGATATTGCGTTGTTGTAATTGTGACGCAACAATGTGAACTGCACGGCTTGGCAGTCGTTACAGCAAATTGTTAGTCAATATATCACAATTTAGTTTGGTGTCTGATTACTGGGGGTTCGCGTTGATTGTTTGGTGACTCGGAGGGTACTTAACAGAGAAAAGGTTGAGAACCCCTGCTTAGATGAAGACGCCAAGTTCTTGTGTAATATTTTCGTCATATTTGTAAGAAAATTATCATGTTTTATTATTACTATTAGGCCTATCCACTGACTGACTGATATGCAAGGCCTGGCATATTTTTTTTTAACCATCTCTGCATGTTTTCTCGATTAATATTTGTGCTTGAATCCCTAGAATAATAATAATAAAGATTTACATTTATTTCAATAACCTAGATTTACTTGTAACCACAATTTTTTTGTAATCTAGGCCTATAGATATTGGAACATTAGGTTGATATGATTGAAAAAATTTTTGATATAACTGCCCAATGAAGGATTAGAGGGATACTGGAATAATACTCTTATTTATTGGAAGATAAGGTAAGATTAATCACAATAATCTGTATGTGTCTCAAAATGCTTAATGGGTAATACCACAAGTATTTCTGGGAAGCTTGACTTTTTGTTCTCAAAGCAGAATGAAACATATAGAGCTTAATAATTACATCAAGATTTCAAAACCTCATTTGAACAATGTGAATAACACCATCTGTAAATACCTAACAAAATATAGGTATGTTATTGCTGCATTTCCCGACTAGTGGGTCAACCGACAAAAAAAAATAACAGCAAGTACTTCTATTTGGCATGGCACAACCATTTTTGCTTATGTTATTTCTAACCCCCACCTGGCTCTGTCATCCAAAGATTACGTCTTTACGACCTAACAATCATGTCAAAAAACTTAGCAAAGTAAAGACACGAAAAGGCATAAGCATCGAAGATAATGAACTCACTAATGCCAGCTATCTCTCTCTAATGGGGAACGTTACGGCTAGAAAGCAAGAGAAATAACTTGCTCAATTTCAGGTGTTAGTCTGTGCGTATAGTTTGGACAACCTCATTATGTTACTGTGGCATCGTAGTGACGTCATTTTTGAATGGCATAGTCAGGTGGGGGCTAGGAATAGCATATGCAAAAATGGTTGTGCTACGCCAACTAGAAGTACTTACGGTACATTGTGTTGTGAACATTGTCCAGTATTTTTTTAATAACCCTTCAATATAACTGGACAATAAAATTCTTTTTCTGTTGGTCAGTTAAGCACCACTGTGCCTCATAATGTTCATATTCTGAAGAATAAAGCTGGAATTTAGCGTTAATAAAAAGATAGCAGCAATCATTTTGAACGACCCATTAACTGGAACGTTGATATAATCTTTGAATATGGTGTGTTTAGTGAATCGGGCCCATAAAAGCAACTCAATAGCCAGAAAATTCGATATGTCGTTCTATTGTTTCTATTGATTCTATTGTTTTTTCATCAGGTGGTTTCTTTAATCTCAAGAATGGCAGATCAAGGTCAACAGCAAGAGGGAGCTAATATTGTGAACATCCAGGGTGAGATTTCATTCAAGTTATTTTAGTATCATTCAGTGTCTACAAATTTGAAAAAAAAAATGATATTGTGAGGAACTTTGCAACTTATGATAATTATTGGGAATTATTGAATCGCATTGACAGATGCTAAATGCCTTGAAGTCCGATTTAAATTCACTACGTTCATTGTGCTCTGCAGGAACTTTATTGAAATAAAATTTCAGTTTCATTGAAAATTATATTTTGAATCAGGAATGTTCACATAAAATATGGGTACTCCTGAAGTATGCGTACCAAGATGGCGGACACCGGAACATAGTATGTGTACCAGGTTAGGGTTAGGCCATAATTTTAGGTTCAAATAGTACGGGAGTCACTTGGCTAGTACCCGAACTAAAATTAAAATAATGAAAAGAATAAAACTATGGCCCAACTCTAACCTGGTACACATACTACGTTCCGGTGTCCGCCATCTTGTTTTACATACTTCAGGAGTACCAAGATATAGGTGCTCCCGAAGTATGCGAACCAAGATGGCGGACATCGGAACGTAACATGGGTAACAGGTTAGGGTTAGGCAATGATTTTTTTCCCATTTTCCTTATTTTAGTCCTATTTTCGAAGACTAGCCAAGAGCCTCCCGTAGTATTTATACCTAAAATTATGGCCTAACCCTAACCTAGTTCCCCCTATTACATTCCGATGTCCGCCATCTTGTTTTACATACTTCAGTAGTACCAAGATATATTTCTGGCAGGAAACCCGATTTCATAATATATAAGTGGATATTTAGGATTCAAACTATAATTTTCAATGAATGAAGATTGATTTTACTTTTTTCAGGCTCGATTATTTATGAAGTTCATGGCGAAGTGATTCAAGCCGATAACATTCAGCAAGCTCAGGCAGAAGTAATTCACGCAGACAATATTCAGCACCTCCATCTGCATTATGACAATAATGGTATGTTTATTTTACTTTCTCGGGCAATTTACTAACATTTATTTCATTTTGAAGGCAATTTGTTCAACTTTGTGACATGACAGAAAAAATTAACATTTAATTAATTTTGGTTAACATTTTATTATTCTAGGTTTCACAGTTTTAAAGCAGACAAAAGCCTCATTAGACATATGAGGCAGAATATTTTTAATTTTCATAAATGCTCCTAAAACTTACCAACTAATTATTTCTAGCTGCGCCACCTCCAGTCGCACAACAACCTCAAGTACAAGCTGATGCAGGGTCTGCTGGGAATATGCAAGAGGAAACGCCGTCAACATCAGGTGAGAGTCAAGGACGATATCAAGTATTTTTATATAAAAAATAAATTACAAGCATTCATCCAGAATTCATACAAACAGCAATTCATTTGGGCATTAGCCAAGTAAAAACGGCTCCTGAAACTCAGATTAAACCGCCATGCTTGTCTTATTAAAGGTCTTTATGAAAAGTCAAATATATTTTTTTCCTTTATACACGCCTTATGACCATAATAAATATGTTATGACCCCCCTAGTAATTTTGAAAATACCTGGAGCTTTGTACAGCTGTTTATGGTGTTTCTATCATCGGGTTTGAGCTGCTGTCTTATTTTTTTTATCGGCCACCTTTTTTGGACATCTATATGTAGTTTCTGACAGTTTTGAATTAGCTTACTTCGATTCGAACATTTCCAAGTGTAAAAGGGGTCACACGTTAAAAACTTTGCGAGGAGTTAGTCTGGTTAAAAAGTTATTGACTTCTTCGACCTACTCTACATAACTCTCACTAAATATGTTATGTTCTCTTAAACAGGCATTATACCCTTTTTTTAAAAAGTTCGAGGTTTTCCCCCTTTAAACAACTCTACAATATTCAGCCACGTGTTTTCTATCAGTGTTTCAAAGTGCTTTGCGGTTTGTACCACCCATACATGAATATTCATTCACTGTTACCAGCCAATGAAAAATTACAAAACAGACATAGAAACATGGAATAATTTCAAAATTTAATAATAAAATATTCATCATTTGTCGTTCCGCTGACTCCATTCACTTTACTGTACTGCTAATGAGTCATTATTCAATAACAAAGCCTCCCTTTCAAACACTTACTATTTTAAAACTACAGGAAAATAACCGCCACCTAGTGGTGGTGCTCTCTTTGCTTGGGCTCTTGCAGAAGAGAATTGTTTCACTAAGCATTTGTGTTATATATAGAGTTGCCACACAAAAAGTTTCAGACAAGTGAAACCACCTGGTGGCAGATGAGGGGTGGTTTTGTACATATTTATACCAATGGCATTGAAAGGGTTTTTCATCTTATATTATGATCGATGTTGTTCAAATAAACCTAATTTATTTGGGAAAATCAAAACAATATAAATTTAATGGTTTAATTAACCATCGCACACCCATTATCGTATCCAACCTCTCTTATAGGATAGGTTTGGTCGGTTGAAAAGTGTGAGTGAATGTGATAGCTAAAATAAATTTAAAATATGAGGTAAATTAGCAGAAAGATAATATGACAACTGTGTGCCATCATAATCCTAAGTCAAAGTATCAACTTAGGAGTTCACTTTTCTAATGTGCCCTTCAGAGATTTTATTAGACGAAGTAAATTTTGAAAAAAATTGCCTAAAACAATTGAATTTAAAACTTTGCGAATCAATTTTTAGGGACGTCCACCTTTGGTATAGACACTGCTTCCCACAATATGATTCTGTGCGATGATTATTTGTCCTGCAACAAAGTATTTTCATTTGAATTCAGGTTCTGCATCTTGTTTGCAAAGCAGAAAACGACGCAGAGTTGAAGATAGCAATCAATATTTGCTTGTGGCAGGTGAGTGTATTTATAATCGTTGATTTTCATATGTTTGAAATCTCGAAATTTTTTATACGGCGCTTACTAACGTCTTTCGCTCCAACCACGGCCACTGTACAAGCCGTGGCTCTCCAGTAGTATGTGTAGTAGATTAGGGTTAGGGCATAATTTTATTCCGATTTTCCTTATTTTAGTTCTATTACGAGTTCGGAGACTGTCTAGACCAGTGGTTCTTTAACTTTTTGAGCCGCGCCCCCCTTTGAAAAATTTTACAAACTTCGCGCCCCCCCCTAATTTTGATTTGAAAAAATGCTTTTGTGATGGGAAGTTGTTATATATTAAGATGGCGCTATAAGAGTGTTGGTCTCATAGCGTCATTGCTCATATTGTTTAGGCATAAAATGCTTCGAAGTACAACTTCGCCATGCACTGTCGAATGTATAAAGCCAAATAATGGTTGGTCATCATACATTCTCGTTTTCCCCTCAGTTTGCAATACCTGGTAAAGTCAAACTAATTTTTAAGTAAAACTAAACACGCAATTAACCTATGCTTTAATGTATTTTCTGCTTAAACGTTAACATAAGACACGTAAAATTTCAATCAATTGTTTACTTCATCACTATTGAGCGATGCCAAAATTATTTACTTCGTGACATTGACCATTCAGCAAGATGCAAAAATAAACGTAACAATGCCCTCTTTTGCATCCGCTCAGGGTAGGGCTGGGAATGGTTAACCGGTTAACCGATTTCAGATAGTTAACGATTACGATTTATTTTAACCGTTAACTGACATCTCAGGTACAAATCATCTTCATACCGTACAATTTCTTCAAATATGATTACGTCATCGCAAATTTATCTCTTGTGGCATTTAATTCAAAAGAATATTACTAACTATGTGGGTAAGGACTCAATAAATATGAAAAATAATGGAAGTACCAAGATTGCTGATTATGGAAATTTGACAATGATGAATTCAGAATCAGTTTTCGGTCGATTTCGAAATATATTGTTCAAGATTTCATTGCAAAATCGGATATTCAATGTCATACAACAAGTGCGCAGTTGAAGCCGTTTTTCTTTATGATATATATCTCGAAGTAAAATTTGCACATCGAACACTGATAATTTGTCACATAAATGACGTTTAACAACGAAATCAATATCTAAAATACTTCAACACGCCTGAACCACGCTGCCTATCTCTTGAAGCAGAGCAATCATGAAACTATCTCGATTCGTGAATAATTTTAATAAGCGATACCGGGATACGAAAAGGCGAAATTGCTTTATAAGCATTGTGATGTAACAAGCTGAAATTATTACGTTAAACGTCATGCGGCGGTTAACAAGTTAATTTAACGGTTAAAGTGTTTTCCCTGAAATTTCCAGCCCTAGCTCAGACACATTTCTCACTCAGACAGACTTTCAGGCGTGGTCGTGAAAATTATCTCATTTTCGCCATTTTAAATTGGATTGTTGGTTTTTAGTTGTTTTTCAGAAATTTAAATATAAATAATATAATAATAAAATAATATATAATAATAAAAGTCAATGATCACTTTGTCTCCCCAGAATTTTCAGTTTATTCACAGTAGGCAAAATTTTGTTGTAGAAATATCTTTCATAGACTAGGCTAAAATTCTTTACCGGTACTTTTTAAAAACAGATTGTTGAATGGTATGAATTAGAAGGATAGTTTGAAACAAATACCCCGTTTTACAGACAACAACTCGCAAAACCACTCTTTAAATACGCACCGAAAATTTCAAAATGGTAAAGTATAGCAAAAATTTTCCAGGGTCAAAGGTTTGGGAACGTTCCATTCAGTGGAGCGTCCCGGGCCTGATTATTTTACTTCGGCCGCCGTATTTACGGAAACGACCGTATCTCACTGCGAAGATGAGTCCAGCAATCCTTTCGCGTGTGATAATCGCCTACGTGATTCAAACATACGAAAGCTCGCAGAGTATAGTAATCAAGTGCACGATGCGCCGAACAAAAACAGGTTTCTAGAAATCGCCCCCTTCGACTTTTTCGCCCCCACCTTGTAGCGTTATCGCCCACCGGGGGCGATGTCGCCCACTTTGGGAATCACTGGTCTAGACTGTCTATGTCCTATATCCCCTGCCTATCGGTTTCAGTACAACTTGATGTAAAGTAGGCGAAAAAATTACCGGTAGTTACCTCCGTATTGGTACACATACTAGTGTCATCTGAAAATGCAAGCCAGTGCTTTCCCGAGTTTCCTTCAGAAATCATGACTTGAATTAACAGCATTTTAGTACTAGCAGGTTTGACTCGACTACAAGGCTCCGCTGTTGAACAAGTTTGAAATTCCCTGATTCAGCGAAATTGTTACGCCCTTTCTAAACAAGCTGTATGTCTTAGAAAAGGTTTTGTTCCTTCTAAGCAAGTCATGTCCTAGAAAAAAGTTTATCCTAGACAAGCTATGGTCCTAAGGCCCATCTTGAAGTGGTTATGCTCATTTAAAATCATTATACTCTTTCTAAGCAATCTGTATGCCTTTGAAAAAATTTTGATCTTACTTAACAAGCTATGAGCCTTGAGAAAAAAGGTTATGCCCATACTAGGCCAGCTACGATCATAAGGCTATTGCACATTGTAAACTGGCTATACACCAAAGAAAAGCGTTGTGCCCATCTTAGGCAAGAAACGATAGTCTTTTAAAAAAATTGATGCCCTTTCTAAACTGATTATGCTGCTTTTATAAAGTTTTATATTTATGCTTTACTTCAGGGGCAACAACAGCACAAAGAAAAAATGAATATGCTGATGCCAGACTTGCTTCAAAGGATTTACCCTGTCCAGTCTATGAAGTGACGCCTCCTCCATTAGGTGTGTATATTGATATTTATCGGATGTGTACTGGGCCTATGGGTCTCAACTGTTGTTGTGACGAATTTGACAAAAATGGGAATTCCGAAATACGACATTCGACTTCTGTGTTTCTTATATCAGAGCATTGCTTTTTTAAAAAGAAAATTAATAGAGCAGTTAGTCGAGATGAGCAAACTTTCTATTATATTGACTTCTAGAGTCACTTGTCATACAAAATTTGATTGAAATGTTGTTGATGTCATAATTATCAAAAATGTTATTTATATTTTGAAAAAAGAAGTCATTTGAACTCAAAAAAAATATTACTGGTAAAAACCATACCTGGTAAATAGTATACCTGTTAATTTTAAGCGGCGATCTATAGCACGAAAAGACTTCTCCCAATACGATACTTGCGATACCCTTCATACTGGTGAATACAAACTTTCATTTCATTAAAAATATTTGCTTTGTTCTTTCTAGGTGACCTACAACCTGCACAGAGATCCACTCACAGAGGTAAAGCATTTTTGATGAGTTTGATACTGGGTTGTTTGTAACTCTCATGTAATAATTATTAGTTCCTAAAATACCAATCCAACATATCCTTCTGGAAACTTCATATTTTACTTGTAATCTGAATGTGACCATTCGTAAACCTAATGAAAACTTTCAGATTCATGTGTTGTGCTTCAAAGTTTTTTCATTTAAATTCAGGTTCTGCATCTCGTTTACAAAGCAGAGAACGACGCAACGTTGACTTAGAATACAGCAATCAAGATTTGCTTGCGGCAGGTAAGTGTATTTATAATCTGTCCTGATGTAATCATTGATTTCCATTTGTTTGAAGTCTCGAATGTTTTTATACGACAAAATTTTGCATTTTGCTGTAATCACCTTTTGTTTTTGCCAGCATCACATGTCATTTAGCCCGTAAACACCTTCATGTCGGTTTTTGCTCTCCCTAAATCACAAATTTCCTTCAACCTAGTACGTCTTGTGCCACGACAATTCTTTTTTTGCACTCGCAAAGAATTGTGAATCCAAAATCGGAAATTCCAACTTTGAAGCAGTCAGCGCTATTACTATCTCATTGAAAAAGCCAAATTTTTTGCGTATAATGGCTTTTCTGTCGCGTAAAATATTCAATCCATGACAACTACGAGATTCTAAAATGTCCTATATAAATTTAATGGTGCTCCCAGAAGTATGTGCACCAATATGGCGGACACCGTGACGTAGTATGTGTACCGGGTTAGGGTTACGCCATAATTTTATTCCAATTTTCCTTATATTACGGGATCGAGACTAGCTAATTGACTCCCGCAGTATTTGTACCTGAAATTATGGCCCAACCCCAAACTGCTACATATACTACGTTCCGGTATCCGCCACCTTGGTGCACATACTTCTGGAGTACCAATTTAATTGTGTAACGTAACTCAGGTAGGCGATATGTGGACATAAACATAAGATATAAACTGCCTAATGTATTCAGTTTTCATACAAATTTTTGCAATCCCGCCAACTCATTATCGCTGTTAGAAAAATCTTAAGATTAGATGAAAAATCTTGTGGAGTAGCCTAAAATTTTATTTTCACTTGTTAAAAATAATGACTTTTTAAATGAATAATGAATTCTCTGTAATTCTGTAAGTAATCAATCCATTACCGATACGAGCATGTTTAAAATGTCTTGCTTTATTAATTCAATGATCTTCAATAGGGCTGGACCGATACTGCCTTTTCAAACCGATACCGATAGTTTTTTAAAACTAGCCCGATAAGCTGATACCGGTGTATTCTCACATAAAAAGATGGCTACAAGTAACAAGCGACACTCTGATAATTTTCTTTGCAAAAGAAATGAAATCTATACCAGAATGTTCAACTCGTGCAATGACGACGAAAAATTACATAAAAAAATTTAGAGGTTTTTAAAGTTGGGTTTCGAAAACTGTCGAGTGTTGACAGTTGAAAATTGCACATACTCTCAATACTTCATTTACTCAATTCCTATGAATTCAGTTTCAATAAAGCAAGCAAAGCCTGTAGGTGCTAATTAATTCCATTATCATTAGTCTTAACTCTGGAGGTTTTTTGTGTAATTTTCAGAAAAATGATTAACAACCATTAATAAGATTGAACTGTTGCCCAAGAACTTTTAAATTGCATTTAAGAAGGTATCGAATTCGGAGCTAGGGATGACATTATTATTAGATGATCGTATTGCTACTGTTGCCATCAAAAGAGTGCAATCATTTGTCATAGTAATAGACATATAATACGAAGTATTGCCATCATAGGAAAATACAAATTTCATCGAAAGCATATATTGCCATCATGAGGATTCCCCACAGCTCAACAGCTCCAAATATATTCTATTTATAGAACTAGCATTTTCAGCCGAAACTAAATTGCCTTTTTTCCCCTTTTGTACTCTTTCAAAAACGTCATTATCGGTAATAACCTTCCAGTTATGGCCATACATGAAATCGATAATTAGACGGCAACTGCAACGGCAAAATTTGTGGAAAACAAGGCCGATATATTGGACGGCCGATATATCGTTCAGGCCCTAGTCTTCAATTTAACCTGCAGTTACGTCGACAAAATAAAAATAATAGGCGGTTAGCAAAATGCAAGTTTTCCTAAAATTTCAAAAGGGGAAGTTTCCACCCTGACCGGCCATGGCTGCACCACGGGGCGGCGAAATGCTAAAGACAAATAAAGGTGTGAATTTGTGGCGCAAATTTTTTAATTGAAAAGTGGCCGAATACAATACTAGAAATAAAAACCGAAAACAATTTAAGTTTTGTTGTAGTGAACAATCCTATTTCATAAAACACAGGTTCACAGAATTCAAACATATGCAATCCTATGACTATTGACTATATACTATATATCTCTGTATATTATGATAATTTATTTTCGACAGCATTATTCAACTTGTAATTTATTGAATTCAAACCTTTTTCAGGGAACCATGCAAGAAAATTCATCAATTACTTCAACAACAGGACCTGGGAGCAAACCGAAGTTAACATCACAGAAAATTACAAAGAAGCAAAACTGAATGAACCAGACTTTGAGGTGAATCCTCAAATAAGAAAAGTACCAGGCTTCTACCGTGGAGAAATGGCCCCCAAAGTTACGGAATTTAAAGTTGAGATGGAATTTACCGTTATAAAAAGTGACATTGGTGAACCTATTTCTCTGGATGTGCTTGTGGGACATTTGAGCAACAAAGAATACAGATACATCGCCATACTGGGTCAGGCGGGCAGTGGGAAGTCGACAATCATGAAACGTCTTGCTCGAAGTCTTCTAGTTGCCAACAAATTAGTCGAACAAGCTCAAATAAGTGAAGGATTAAGAATTCGGCTATTCGGTAGTACAGGACGTCGCTTCAAGTTTATTCATCACTTGAATATCAAAGATATCCCGTTTTTACAAGGAAACAAAGCAGAAGAAGCCATAAGTCCATGTGAATTACTTTTTGGAAAATTAGCTTTTGGACTCGCAACACAAGATGTGGGAGAAGGTTACGAATGGCTGCAAGAAAATCAATCAATGTGTATTCTTTTCCTTGACGGCCTGGATCAGGCAACTTGGAATCTCCTTGGAAAGTACAATAAGATGAAGTATACCGATAAATCGAGCACAGCAACAATCATGTGGAATCTCATAACAGGCAATCTCTTTCCCAGACTGACGATCGTGATTTCTTCCCGTGAGCACAGAATAGCACCCCTTCCTTTAGAATTGAGGCCTCAATTCATAACTGCCCTTGCTGGTTTCACTAGAGACGAAATCGAGAGGTTGTTCATTGCAGTTGTCGGGGACGACGGGGAAAAAACTTGGGAAAAATTAACAAGGCAGTCACCCGCACTCATTCCATTATCATCTGTTCCACTTTTTCTAATATTCAATGCAATCGTTTGTAAGTTCAACCCAGCGAAACTACCAGGTACTATGACAGAGGTAATGCTACGAATCCTTCACATCTTCATGCGATCCGATCACACACATGAAAGGAAACGGATTGAAGAAATACTTCCAAACTTGATGGAAATGTCCTTCGAAGGCACAAAAAAGAAACGAGTCATTTTCACGACTAAGGATCTCACAAAATTTCAACTTCAATCAGATGAAGTTCGTGACATTATCATCAAGGTACCTGGGAAAAACATGTTTAACCAACATCTCATGGAGGGAGACCATCTGATGTTCTTCAGCCATCAAGTCCTTCAAGAAGTTTTAACCGCTCTCTATATTTCAAACATGGATTCTACCACGTTTCGCACATTTATCGAAACTGAGTTTCGAGATGATCATTGGGCAGTTGTTCGCCATCTATTGGGTGGAATTATTCTGAATCCTGATATTGAAAGTAGTCTCATAACAAACTTTTCTCCTGGTAAGTTAAATGTATTGTTATGTCTTTTATACCATATTTGAATTTGTTCGACATCTAGACTTTCATGGCTTTGAAAAAAGTAGACAGGACTGATTTATTGGATAATCCCAAAGCATGTGAACCAAGATGGCGGACACCGGAACGTAGTATGTGTACCAAGTTGGGGTTAGGCCATAAATATATTCCAATTTTACTTGTTTTAGTTCTATTACGAGCTCGAGGACTAGCCAAGTGACTTCACTAGTATTTGTACCTCAAATTATGGCCTAACCCTAACCAGGTACACATACTACGTTCCGGTGTCCGCCATCTTTGTTCGCCATACTTTAGGGATACCAATTATTGTATATTGAATTGTGACCCACGGACTGGTGGAGAATCAGGCCGGTAGTTATGCCATCTGCACTGCTCTACAAGTTTGGCAAATCAAATATTTCGTTCCCCCAAATAAGTCCCACAGGATTCAAACTCCCGTCTTTTACATCAGCTTAAAGATCATGTTTGCAATTCTCAAACTGAAAATATTTTTACTTACCAGATGCCAGACAAGATGAGAAGAAAAAAAACCTGAAAGATTTTCTTGCATCTCAGTCACATGAAAAAATGGAATCTTATCAGAAGTTGGAGCTGTATGGAACATTATATGAAGCTAACAACACCGATCTTATTCAATCCTGCATCAGGGAGATTTATTTCCATCTCGAATCCTTCACTACAGCAGGGATGCATGTAATGTCATCAAATATACGACGCTGTAACCACCTAACTCGGGTTTGTCTATACGACTGCAATCTCAATGCTGAACTGGTTCATATCCTGAAGTCAAATTTAGAAGGTTCCTGTTTGAAGGTAAACTTAATATTGGAAGTTGATAAAAGTATTTCTATTCAAGATCACTAATTGTTCCAACTCGTATCATAGAAATTCGTCCAGCTCAGGTGGTTCTATGTTCTGCCTCAGTGGTTCCCAACCTTTTCCTGAGTAACTCCCTTCGTCCATTTTGGAACTCGTAATTCCTCCCTGCCTATGTATAAAAACTACTTTTTTTATTCAATCTTCAATGGATCCTCTTATAGTGTCATGTCCTATAGCGTTTGTCCGTTTTGTGGCCCATTAACTTTCAGTTCTGTGGCCAATTAACTTTCAGTTTCGTGGCCCAATAACTTTCAGTTTTGTGGCCCACTAACTTTCAGTTTTGTAGCCCATTAACTTTCAGTTTTATGGCCCAATAATTTTCAGTTTGTGGCCCGATAACTTTCAGTTTTGTGGCCCATTAACTTTCAGTTTGTGGCCCGATAACTTTCCGTTTTGTGGCCAATTAACTTTCATTTTCATGGCCCAATAACTTTCAGTTTTGTGGCCCATTAACTTTCAGTTTTATGGCCCATTACCTTTCAGTTTTGTGGCCCATTAACTTTCAGTTTGTGGCCCAATAACTTTCCGTTTTGTGGCCCATTACCTTTCAGTTTCGTGGCCCATTAACTTTCAGTTTGTGGCCCAATAACTTTCCGTTTTGTGGCCCATTAAATTTCAGTTTTGCCACCCATTAACTTTCAGTTTTGTGGCTCATTAACTTTCATTTTCGTGGCCTATTTATTAACTTTCCGTTTTGTGGCTCATTAACTTTCAGTTTTGCCACCCATTAACTTTCAGTTTGTGGCCCAATAACTTTCAGTTTTGCCACCCATTAACTTTCAGTTTTGTGGCTCATTAACTTTCAGTTTTGTGGCCCATTAACTTTCCGTTTTGTGGCCCATTAACTTTCCGTTTTGTGGCTCATTAGATTTCCGTTTTGTGGCCAATTGACTTTCAGTTTCGTGACTCAATAACTTTCAGTTTTGTGGCCCATTAACTTTCAGTTTTGTGGCACATTAACTTTCAGTTTTGTGGCCCATTAACTTTCATTTTCGTGGCCCAATAACTTTCTGTTTTGTAGCCCATTAACTTTCAGTTTTATGGCCCATTATTAACTTTCCATTTTGTGGCCCATTAACTTTCAGTTTTGTGGCCCATTAACTCTCAGTTTTGTGGCCCATTAACTTTCAGTTTTGTGGCCCGATAACTTTCAGTTTTGTGGCCCATTAACTTTCAGTTTTGTGGCCAATTAATTTTCATTTTCGTGGCCCAATAACTTTCAGTTTTGTGGCCCATTAACTTTCCGTTTTGTGGCCCATTAACTTTCAGTTTTATGGCCCATTATTAACTTTCCATTTTGTGACCCATTAACTTTCCGTTTTGTGGCCCATTAACTTTCCGTTTTGTGGCCCATTAACTTTCCGTTTTGTGGCCCATTAACTTTCCGTTTTGTGGCCCATTAACTTTCCGTTATGTGGCCCATTAACTTTCCGTTTTGTGGCCCATTAACTTTCAGTTTTATGGCCCATTATTAACTTTCCATTTTGTGACCCATTAACTTTCCGTTTTGTGGCCCATTAACTTTCCGTTTTGTGGCCCATTAACTTTCAGTTTTATGGCCCATTAACTTTCCGTTTTGTGGCCCATCAACTTTCCGTTATGTGGCCCATTAACTTTCCGTTTTGTGGCCCATTAACTTTCAGTTTTATGGCCCATTAACTTTCCGTTTTGTGGCCCATTAACTTTCCGTTATGTGGCCCATTATTAACTTTCCATTTTATGGCCCATTATTAACTTTCCATTTTGTGGCCCATTAACTTTCCGTTTTGTGGCCCATTAACTTTCCGTTTTGTGGCCCATTAACTTTCAGTTTTGTGGCCCATTAACTTTCCGTTTTGTGGCTCATTAACTTTCCGTTAACTTAATTATCAATTTGTCACTTTAAATCACTGTGAAATTCGCCACCCGCTGTTCTAAGACAGTGTTTTTCAACTTTTTTCGAGCCAAGGCACACTTTTTTCATTGAGAAAATACTGCGGCACACCACCAGCTGAAAATGTGGGGAAAAGACATGATGTTCACAATATAAGTGTTAAATTATTAATATGAGCTTTCTTGAAGAAACATTGAAGAAAGATGTTGAATTGGACATCTTGAATAGTAATCAAATAAAAACAAACAAAGCGGCGAATCGCCACCCTTCTGGTATAGAACAGTACTACATGATTACTCTGCCGGGCGCTACACCGCATGAACATACAAATTGGAAAATTTCCCACGGCACCCCTGACGATAGTTTACGGCACACCGGTTGAAAAACACTGTTTTAAGAGATGGGTTGACTTACATGGCCTCCGAAATATTATGCAAGATTCCTTGGAAAATCCTCCCCTGTTTCATAAGCTAGCTTCACCTATTTTCTTATTTATATTCAAATATCTCAGAGCTTATGCAAACCCATGTCATTTTTAAATGTGGGCTTGCCTCAGTTCAAATCGGTTAGAAAATATCATATAGTGCAGTGGTTCTCAACCTTTTTCAGTTCGCGGACCGGTAAAATTTCAAAACAAATTTCGCGGACCGGCGGACCTTCAAAATTAACCAAAAATGTCATGAACACAAAACATAATCAAAAGAATGCAATTACGGAAAAAGTAGGCGGTTCAATTTAATGAGAAATTTGCTGCTGTCTTTTTGATATTATTTTTTTTGTTGGCTTTGCGGGTTTCATTGCGTCGTTTGAAAGAATTTTAGCGCAGACTTGGCACATGGGAAGAGGTACTTTTTCGCTGCTGGGAGTTGAAGTAGCAGTCTCTTCATCTGTCCTGTCAACACCACTAACTTGGTTTTCACCGCTGGGTTTCTTTTGAAAGAACGGGATAACACTTTGTTGATTTTTTGTCTCCATTTTACTATGGGTAATTATTACTGTAAATTACGGAACGTGCGAACTGCGAGGTTCTCAATTAGGTACCGTACTGTGTGCAGGGATTCGTTCAAAAAGAATTGTTTTAAAAGTAGTATGTGAACCAAGATGGTGGACACTGGGCGTAGTGTGTGTATCAGGTTAGGGTTAGGCCATAATTTTATTCCAATTCCTCATATTTTTATTTTATTATGAGTTCGGGGACTAGCCAAGTGACTCCGGTAGTATTTGTACCTGAAATTATAGCCTAACCCTAACCTAGTGGACATACCACGTTCTGGTGTCCGCCATCTTGGTTCTCATACTTCGGAAGTTCCGATATTTTTTGTATTAATTAAATAGGTTAAAGAAAAATGGATGCAAAAACATGCCAAGCGCTTCTTATTCGCAATAAATCCTTCGAAGCGCCACAAATATCGATGAGGGCCCATACACGCCTTCTCAAGCTTTAGTTCAATGCGTCCGCAAAAGTGGTTGGCGCAGGAAGATGCAACCGATAAGCCATTACGTGAACGACTCTACGACAAGAACCACCCTGCGAAAATTGAAATACGACCGAATAAATGAGTTTGTATACCTTTGAAAAACTCCATCACTTTAACATTAAGAACAAAGTATGCTAAGTATACATTAAGATTAACCGAATAGTTTTAATCGTAATAATGCCTTTATTTTATGAGAAAAATGTCAATACAGAAACTCAAATCCCTATTATGGGTGATAACAGATTAGTTTTGACATCATTGCATCAGAGGGGTCTTACAATTAGCATAGCCTGTTTATCGTTTAAATCAGGTTGCCGCCGATGTAACTAAATTCTTCATTATCGTACCGCACCTTGTTTTGCCGAAGGCTGCCCTTGATTGAATTGATTAAATAAGTTTCATGATCAAAACGTCTCTCTGGTATTTTGGATATATATTCATGTTAAAATCGTATGGCTTTGGTATCGATCCAAACTTGGCAATATATGTACGCAATAGAAGTGAAAGTTAATTAAAGCAAGAATTTTGACTTACATTTTTGAAAATATAATTTCGGCAACTTATGCGTCTGCCAGAACGCAACGTTCTGGAGTAGTTTCACGAGGATGCAAAGGGTATTTCAATAACAAATACAGAAAAAACAAATGATTAAAACAAGCCCTTGTTTTAAAACAGGATGTTTTTTTAGAATTGATAAAAAACAAAACCCTAACTGTGTGCTATCAAACTTCTCCGTTATGACTTTAGCCGCCTTTATGAGGTCATAGACTTTACGAACATCCAGCCGTTCAGGGTTCGAAATGGGTAGAGACAGGGATGGCCAATACCGAGAGTTCACTCTTTCGAATACTTCGAAAATAAAGTAAAAATAAAATAAAAACAAGTAATAGAAGCCTATCTAAGTGTATGAAGGAATTTCCATACAATAAACAATGGAATATCTGCTATCTATAACCTGGCTATATAACCAGGCATTTCATGTTTGGAGATTATTGCGATGTATATATTTTATATACTATGAGTTATGTTAACAGTGGTATCGGTGATGGATTTGAATATTTGCGCAACACAAAATCATCCTAGTAAATCGCCCATACTTTTAAATACCAACCATTACCCAAATTATTTGCCAAAAAGCTGGATTTCGTGTCCACAAATTCTCGTAGTATGTTAGCGTATTAATACTTTTATTATTTAGTGAATACGAATAAAAAATTAATAATATCGGCAGTTTACCACACATGATAAGTTCACATATCGCTGTTGTATTTTAGAGTTATAATAGTTTTATTATTTTGTAGATACGAATCCGAAATTAATTATTATTGGGCAGTTTACCACACAAATCATGTCCACAAATACCTGTGGCATTTTTGCCCTTCAGAATCGAAAAAAGTGCGATTTTGCAATCCCTAAAAAAACTGTTCCCAATAACTGCGCTAATAGTGAACACTTCCTGGTACACAGAATAATCATAGAAAATATCACTGATCCCTGCTCTTCCCCATATTTGGAACCGCAGTGATGAGCCTTACTTTTTATATATTGTCTGATATATTGGCGTTCTTTCAAATTTTTGGGTTTTTGCTATTGCTAGAGATTACAATTGTTTTCTTTACATTTTCACCATGTTGAACATTCTTACATTTCTTATCTATTTCAGTTGGTTGAACTAGATGTCGGTGGCAATGAGGATCTTGGCACTGCTGGTTGGGGTGAATTTGGATTAGTTGTTACACAATGTCAGGTGAAGGTGTTCACGGCTTGGAATTGCAAACTGACAGCAGAAAGAATGAAAGCATTTAAGGAAAACACTCTCAATGCAAAGGTGAGATTAACAGTGAAAATTGTAAATGCATAATTATAAAAGGCTCATGAAGAAATTGTGGGAGTGGGGGGAGTGTACCTTAAATGGGTATAGGCTAGCGCTGTAATAAACAAAATCTGGTTGCTAACAGCAAGCTTAATTAGACCTAATTTGAAATGGTATTCTTCACTGATAAGTTGGCCATCGACAGATTCACTATCAGGCTTGTCATACAAATCAGAGTCAGAATCAAATAAAACTGGTAAACTGCTACAATTTCCTAGGCTGTAAGTTGTGGATGCCTTGCTAGGCTAGCTTGCTACGTTGCTAGGCTGCCGAAACCGTGAAGGGAAATCCCCAACAACAAATACACCATCCAGATCGTGACGCCTAGTTTTGACTGACTTTTTTGCAGTGCTTCTGTTTTGCTTCAATATACGCCAGCATAGCCGCCAAATCCTATATTTTGAACTTTTTTATTTTTGTTTATAGGATTTTGTATGTGAACAGCCGTATTATTTTTTCACATTTGCCGCACGTTGTGCACTGTTGGTATAAGGGGTTGAAATTTTTTTTGCATGGTGGTAACATGTTTGCGGTATATGCCTTGTTAACTCTGAGCCATGACCACCCCATAGCTAGTGTTGCAGAAAACCAACTAGGTAATCATCGCATACGGATTGGTTCAGCTTCAAACAAGATTATAAATTGAATTCTTACTGGAGAATCTCTGGCAGTGAAGCAATTTCTTCTTTATTGAAGTCATTTGAGCACTGCAAGTGTTATCTTCCTGCTTTTAGTGTCAGTGGATATCTATTTAGATCAATTCATTCATTTCTCCCACAGCTGCTTGAGATTTTTTATTACTGGTTAATCAATTGCTTTGTTCAGGTTCTCACCATGTTAAATATTCTTAAAGTTCTTTTTTATTTCAGTTGGATGAACTAGATGTCAGTCACAATATTGATCTTGAACCTGCTTGTTGGGCTGAAGTTGGATTAGTTGTTACACAATGTCAGGTGAAGGTATTCAATCCTCGGTATTGCAAACTGACAGCAGAAAAAATGAAAGCGTTCAAGGAAAACACTGGCAATGCAAAGGTGAGTTGAAATCTTTCAGAGTAAAAAGTAACCATCATAAATGCGTAATTTTAAATTGAAAAATCTACAGAAATTGGAAGTGTTAGGGCAGTACATCCAGCGATTGTAGTATGCACGAGTCCATCAGTTGAATCATGACCTACTGGGGACTCAAATGGACTTGGTTTCAATGCTTTTATAATTAGTGAACCTGACACAATTTCGCACGTTACTCGATGTAATAGTTTTAACACAGTGGTTACCAAAGTTGATTGTCCGTGAGTCAAAATTAAAAACAGAAAGATATTTGCGGGCGGGGCAGGGGAGTGCCCACAACGAGTCTATACCAGTAGAATTGAACTGTTATGATATACTCGTGCTTAAAATGAGATAATGACGTAACAATTGATATCTAGAACGAAAAATAAAAAACTTCAACTCTATAATCATAAGCACTTCTTCTTCAAGTCCTTCTCGTCGGGCATCTTCATGTTTCCAATTCGGTTTTTGCGCACCGTACCTACTTAATTTATTCCAGCATCCATCAGTTTTTCATTTTAATAAGGAACGCTCTTAAAAAGGTTGCCAAGAAGCTTATAATTTCAATTATTTCGTAAGATTTCTGTCCATTTCAAAACCACATCTGCGCCCTGACCAAGTTCACTTTGTTTTCCATCGCCACCCTGGTACTAGTGTTAACTCTGAGCGAATTATGAATGCGAATGTGCTTCGCAGTCGAAAATAAAAGTGCGAAAGTGCATTTTAAAAGTAAGGTGCCTTAGCTTTTATTTTAACTTCTTTAAAACGACATAGATACTCGAAGGAGCGCTCCTTCTGTTAATATTGCAAATTAAATAGGAGTCTTTCCGTTAACAGAGTTTCGTTTAAATCCTTGTTTAAAACGAGCAAATTCATCAGTAACAAAATGACACCTGCTAAGCACGCCTGTAGCGAACTAAACTTTCGTGCAATCAATGGGTGCTAATTCGCGTGAACAGCAAAGGCTATCTTTCACATTTGTGTTACTCTATCCATCTAATAGACAACGAATGATACACGCAAGCTGGAATCCATATTAGTTCCGGGGTAGATCATTTGTACAAAGCCAGTGCAAAATAACATCCCCCACCAACACCCAAATAAAAATAGTAATTATCCAATTAGGATTAGCAATGCAGATTGGGCTGAATATTCAACTTTTTAATTTATCCCTGACCCTAATCGGATAATTATTAATTTGTCACTTTAAATCACTTTGAAAGCCGCCACCCGCTGTTCTAAGACAGTGTTTTTCAACTTTTTTCGAGCCAAGGCACACTTTTTTCATTGAAAAAATACTGCGGCACACCACCAGCTGAAAATGTGGGGAAAAGACCTGATGTTCACAATATAAGTGTTAAATTGTTAGTATGAGCTTTCTTGAAGAAACATTGAAGAAAGATGTTGAATTGGACATCTTGAATAGTAATCAAATAAAAACAAACATAGCGGCAAATCGCCACCTGCTGCTGTCACCTTCTGGTATGGAACAGTACTACATGATTACTCTGCCGGGCGCTACACCGCATGAACATACAAATTGGAAAATTTCCCACGGCACCCCTGACGATAGTTTACGGCACACCGGTTGAAAAACACTGTTCTAAAAGATATGTTGACTTACATGGCCTCCGAAATATTATGCAAGATCCCTTGGAAAATCCTCCCCTGTTTCATGAGCTAGCTTCACCTATTTTCTCATTTATATTCAAATATCTCAGAGCTTATGCGAAGACATGTCATTTTTAAATGTGGGCTTGCCTTAGTTCAAATCGGTTAGAAAATATCATATAGTGCAGTGGTTCTCAACCTTTTTCAGTTCGCGGACCGGTAAAATTTCAAAACAAATTTCGCGGACCGGCGGACCTTCAAAATTAACCAAAAATGTCATGAACACAAAACATAATCAAAAGAATGCAATTACGGAAAAAGTAGGCGGTTCAATTTAATGAGAAATTTGCTGCTGTCTTTTTGATATTATTTTTTTTGTTGGCTTTGCGGGTTTCATTGCGTCGTTTGAAAGAATTTTAGCGCAGACTTGGCACATGGGAAGAGGTACTTTTTCGCTGCTGGGAGTTGAAGTAGCAGTCTCTTCATCTGTCCTGTCAACACCACTAACTTGGTTTTCACCGCTGGGTTTCTTTTGAAAGAACGGGATAACACTTTGTTGATTTTTTGTCTCCATTTTACTATCAAACCTCTCTGAATTATAGGTAATTATTACTGTAAATTACGGAACGTGCGAACTGCGAGGTTCTCAATTAGGTGCCGTACTGTGTGCAGGGATTCGTTCAAAAAGAATTGTTTTAAAAGTAGTATGTGAACCAAGATGGTGGACAATGGACGTAGTATGTGTATCAGGTTAGGGCTAGGCCATAATTTTATTCCAATTTCCCCTATTTTTATTTTATTATGAGTTCGGGGACTAGCCAAGTGACTCCGGTAGTATTCGTACCTGAAATTATAGCCTAACCCTAACCTGGTGGACATACCACGTTCTGGTGTCCGCCATCTTGGTTCTCATACTTCGGAAGTTCCGATATTTTTTGTATTAATTGAATAGGTTAAAGAAAAATGGATGCAAAAACATGCCAAACGCCAAGCGCTTCTTATTCGCAATAAATCCTTCGAAAAGCCACAAATATCGATGAAGGCCCATACACGCCTTCTCAAGCTTTAGTTCAATGCGTCCGCAACAGTGGTTGGCGCAGGAAGATGCAACCGATAAGCCATTACGTGAACGACTCTACGACAAGAACCACCCTGCGAAAATTGAAATACGACCGAATAAATGAGTTTGTATAACTTTGAAAAACTCCATCACTTTAACATTAAGAGCAAAGTATGCTAAGTATACATTAAGATTAACCGAATAGTTCTAACCGTAATAATGCCTTTATTTTATGAGAAAAATGTCAATACACAAACTCAAATCCCTATTATGGGTTGATAACAGATTAGTTTTGACATCATTGCATCAGAGGGGTCTTACAATTAGCATAGCCTGTTTATCGTTTAAATCAGGTTGCCGCCGATGTAACTATATTCTTCATTATCGTACCGCACCTTGTTTTGCCGAAGGCTGCCCTTGATTGAATTGATTAAATAAGTTTCATGATCAAAACGTCTCTCTGGTATTTCGGATATATATTCATGTTAAAATCGTATGGCTTTGGTATCGATCCAAACTTGGCAATATATGTACGCAATAGAAGTGAAAGTTAATTAAAGCAAGAATTTTGACTTACATTTTTGAAATATAATTTCGGCAACTTATGCGTCTGCCAGAACGCAACGTTCTGGAGTAGTTTAACGAGGATGCAAAGGGTATTTCAATAAAAAATACAGAAAAAACAAATGATTAAAACAAGCCCTTGTTTTAAAACAGGATGTTTTTTTAGAATTGATAAAAAACAAAACCCTAACTGTGTGCTATCAAACTTATCCGTTATGACGTTAGCCGCCTTTATGAGGTCATAGACTTTACGAACATCCAGCCGTTCAGGGTTCGAAATGGGTAGAGACAGGGATGGCCAATACCGAATAGTTCACTTTTTCGAATACTTCGAAAAATAAAATCAAGTAATAGAAGCCTATCTAAGTGTATGAAGGAATTTCCATACAATAAACAATGGAATAACTGCTATCTATAACCTGGCTATATAACCAGGCATTTCATGTTTGGAGATTATTGCGATGTATATATTTTATATACTATGAGTTATGTTAACAGTGGTATCGGTGATGGATTTGAATATTTGCGCAACACAAAATCATCCTAGTAAATCGCCCATACTTTAAATACCAACCATTACCCAAATTATTTGCCAAAAAGCTGGATTTCGTGTCCACAAATTCTCGTAGTATGTTAGAGTATTAAGACTTTTATTATTTAGTGAATACGAATAAAAAATTAATAATATCGGCAGTTTACCACACATTATAAGTTCACATATCGCTGTTGTATTTTAGAGTTATAATAGTTTTATTATTTTGTAGATACGAATCCGAAAGTAATTATTATTGGGCAGTTTACCACACATTTCATGTCCACAAATACCTGTGGCATTTTTACCCTTCAGAATCGAAAAAAGTGCGATTTCGCAATCCCTAAAAAAACTGTTCCCAATAACTGCGCTAATAGTGAACACTTCCTGGTATACAGAATAATCATAGGAAATATCACTGATCCCTGCTCTACCCCATATTTGGAACCGCAGTGATGAGCCTTACTTTTTATATATTGTCTGATATATTGACCTTTTTTCAAATTCTTAGGGTTTTTGCTTTTGCTAGCAATTTCAATTGTTTTCTTTACATTTTCACCATGTTGAACATTCTTACATTTCTTATTTATTCCAGTTGGATGAACTAGATGTCGGTGGCAATGAGGATCTTGGCCCTGCTTGTTGGGGTGAATTTGGATTAGTTGTTACACAATGTCACGTGAAGGTATTCAAGGCTGAGTATTGCAAACTGACAGCAGAAGGAATGAAAGCATTCAAGGAAAACACTCTCAATGCAAAGGTAAGATGAACAGTGAAAATTGTAAATGCATAATTATAAAAGGCTCATGAAGAGATTGTGGGAGTGGGGGGAGGGTACCTTAAATGCTCGTTTTACCGCCCGATCTTGATTAAGAGCCCGTTTGAAGAACCGCCCGTGTGATCAGAACATAGAAATAAATAAGGACCGGTGCTTGAATACCCGCCCGATGTAAAAGCTGATTTTTCAGTGGTAGGGAACAATAGGAAATATGAAGCGCTTTTGTCAACACGCTTTCAAATTTTCAATTTTTTTTTGAAAATTGAAAAAGTCGCCGATAACGCGTACGATTGCCGAATGTTTTCATCGTTGTGACGTGTTATTTAGGCCGTAAACGCCTTTACGCTGACGTTTATTGTCTCTAAATCACGAATTTGTACCACGATAACGATGACAATTATTTTATTTTGTTACTCGCACGGAATTGTGCATCCGGTGAGACTTATTATTCGTTCATCGGCGGCGAGATTCTAAAGACAAATTAATGAATAAATCCACGACCTAAATTGTTTGATTGAAAAGCGGCAATATAAAATACTGAAAATAAAACCGTAAACAAGTGTTGTTTAGGCCCGCAACAGTCTAAAAACGCTTTTCTAGGCATTAAAAATCGCAAAATTTCTTCTGCCTTCGGCACACATTATGTTCGCTCCGCGTTTAGAACTTATCGTCACTAGAATCGAAACACGATGAATTGCGAGCGGGATTTACCTTGTTATCCATTACTTCTACTGAAATTGCCGTTGAAAATGTTCGTGTTAACATTAAACAAGGTTGAGAACGCGACTTCTCCCGGTTTGTGATGATATATAAGATAGTTAATCTATAAAGTACATTCGAACAAAATTTATTGTACTAAAATAAAATTTATTCATGAGATTTTAAAGCAGAATTACGGATTTTTCGGAACGTTTTATCCTTAAAAATAATCGGAGTGGCAGCATTGCGATTGAAAGGAGTCAGTGTTACAAGTAGGCTACATCTCAAATTTGTGGAATTTGCAAAAAAGCAAAAATACGGATCAAAACAATATATAATCGGGCAGTTTACCACACATTTTTATGTCCGCGGAATAGCCTACCGTGGTGTTTTAGAGTGGCTCTTGTTTTATCGACGCAACCACAGTTTAAATTGATGACAATTAAATTAATAAAGCAAGACATTTTAAATATGCCCGTACCGGTCATGGATTGATTAGTTTGCACAAGAGAAAATTCATTTTTCGTCGAAAAAGTTGGCTCTTTTAACAAGTGGTTTTACCGCGGCGACTGTTTGACGTGGATTTCGAGGCGGTAAAGGCGGGTGAATATGTATTTTTGATTTACAGATATAACCTACTTTATATGTATTTTCATTGTATGAAGTAAAATTGTACTATACGGATTTTATAACAGTTATTAAGATTTTTCTATCGGCTATAACGAGTTCGCAAGATTGCAAAAATACTTATCAAAATGGAATACATCAAGCAGCTTATCTCATATTTTTATGTCCACAGAGCGTCGTGGTTTTTAGAGAAATAATGTTTTTATTTTGACGTAAGAAGTCGCGACCGCTAGTTACGTTGGACGCAATTAAATTAATATATAAGGACATTTCAGAATTTCGTAGTTGTCATGGATTGAATAATTTAGGAAACAGAAAAATCTTTATACGCTGAAAAGGCGGCTCTTTTAACGAGCACATAATCGTCGTGACTGTTACACACGGTGATTGGAATTTCTGATTTTGAAACCCCTCCCTTTCGAAAGTCCTGGCTGCGCGCCTGATTACGTAACACCATGGTTCTCAAACTCGGCGTGGCAAAAATTTTCTTTCTTTGTGGATTTGTACCTGCGGTGCGTGGAAAAAGTCAAAATTTTCGTTATTCTCGTTTATATCATACTTGAGAACTGGAAATAACAATATATTAATTATTGTAACGATCGAAAATAACAAGCGCCCGTGCTTGAATAAGGGCCCGGTTAGTGAGTTGGTTGAAAAAAATATGGGCCCAAAACGATTAAATACGGTATATACATTTTCAAATTTCTATCTGTTCGCCCAGAACAAGGCTCTGTATATTCAGTGATTGTAGTATGCACGAGTCCATCGGTTGAATCATGACCTACTGGGGACTCAAATGGACTTGGTTTCAATGCTTTAATTGGTTGACCTGGCACATTTGAAATTTGATTCCAATTGCTTCATTCAAGACTCGACTTGGAGATTTGTGTATTGGTACCTACTAGAGATGTATCGGTATCTGCAATATCGGCCATTTTATCGCTTTTAGCAAAATGAGGGCTGATACTTCTCTTTTTGAACTGATCCAGAATGTTTGAAAAAATTAGTTAGTATAAGGCAGGGGTGCACAACCTTTTTGCTATTGGCGGCCACATAGCATTAATTTGTATTCAAAACGGCCTCCAGGAGGTTGATGAGCGCGCCTAAGGCACGCAACTTTTTTTGCTTTTATGACGTCATGACCGCATATTTGACCCATGCGAGGTGCAGTCTGCCCAATTATGAAGTATGTAGGACTACTTGGAAGTATAATATTCGCATTTTGAACGGATTTTTCTCCTTCGGTGGACCTATTCTTGAGCAGATATATTGCAGCAAGTTGCATAATGGTTGCACAATTTGGAAAAAAATCGAAAGTCGGGGAGGGGGAGGGGCGGTCGCCCCCATTTTCTTGTCTCCAAAAGTATAATAAAATGTCAAATATTTCAATGAATTTAGTCTATAAAAGAGAAGCAAAAGTAGAAGCGGAAAGATATTTGGGGGCGGGGCAGGGGAGTGCTCGCAACGAGTCTGTACCAGTAGAATTGAACTGTTATGATATACTCGTGCTTAAAATGTAAAAAATGATGTAACAATTGATCTAGAACGAAAAAAAAAAAAACATAGTGTTGAACATTACAATCAAGTTCGGCGGGCCATATTATATTTTACGTGGGCTGTAATTGGCCCGCAGGCTGCGGTTTGGCAACCAATGGATCTTTATGACAACCCCGCAAAACCCAACACACGATGAAGTCTGGCTAAAATTCTCATTATTAAAATTTTACTTCCGTTTATTGAACATTTTTAATTAAAGCAAACAAAAAAAATTTCCTTAATAATTGCAGGCATTGGTACATCCAACTATCCAAGTATTTATTTTCTTTCATTTGCCATCTTCTGATGGTGCCGACGGGTTCCACTCCAATATGCGACAATAAAAGAGTTACTGCCATGTTATCATATCGAGTCACTGCGTATATTTTACCGAACTCTTCAATGGTTTTCCTTTCGAAGGAACGCTCGTAAGAAGGTTGCCAAAATGCTTATAATTACATTTATCCGTTAAGGTTTCTGCCAATTTCAAAACCATTTCGCAACGTGACGAAGTTCACTTTTATTTCCATCGCCACCCTGGTACACAGAATAATCATTGAAAATATCACTGATCCCTGCTCTTCCCCATATTTTGAACCCCAGTGATGAGCTTACTTTTTATATATTGTCTGATGTATTGACCTTTTTTTCAAATTTTTTTGGTTTTTGCTTTTGCTGGAGATTTCAATTGTTGTGTTCGCATTTCCAATATGTTAAATAATCTTGCAGTTTTCATTCATTGCAGTTGAATAAGCTGGTTGTCAGTGGCAACAAATATCTTGGCACTGCTGGTTTAGCTGAAGTTGGATGTTTTGCAATGTCAGGCATAATTAAAATTGAAAAATCCATGAAAGAACTGGGATTGGGGGGATATACATTTTCAAATCTCAATCTGTTTGCTCAGAACAAGGCTCTGTAGATCCAGCGATTGTAGTATGCACGAGTCCACCGGTTGAATTTGAAAAAAAAAAGCTGTGCCCTACACGAATATTCCATTCATGACTCGACTTGAATTTGGGAGATCAGTGTATTGGTACCTACTAGAGATCTATCTACAATATTGTCCATTTTTTCAGTATCAAATAAAAGCTATTCATCAGCCAAACTAACTTGGCTACTTCCGCTACCAAAATTTTATATTAAGAAAAAAGCAATCAAATATTAGTGGATTTTTAAACCAAATATAATGCTACAGAGGCACAAAATCCTGCACAAGCCATTCAATGTATTTTTTTAACAGGATAAGTGAACATCTTCATGACGTCATACACTAAACAAAACATTCAGCATTTAGGGCTTGAAATGAGCATATGACATCTGAACGAGTTTGGTTTACGCATTAATAGGAGTTAAACTCACAAAATAGATGAACATCAATGCCTTGCATTTTGCTATTAAGATATAACATTGGATTATAGCTGGCGAACCGACATGATGGTTGACGCACCCGGCGGTTGAATATTCCATCATCTAGGACACTGGTTCCCAACCTTTCTAACCTGGCGGACCGGTAAAATTAAATAAAATGTACTCGCTGATCGGCAAAAATTTAAATGAATGGAACAGAAAATAATAACATCTATTTGCGTAATGTCATGCAATCACTACGCTTTGAGAAAAAAAGGTACACTCAAAAACATTTCACATGTGGAAAAACTATCAAATAGTGGCCGGCCAAAAATTGAAATGGTTGGAACATAAAATAATACCATATATTTGCGTAATAACATGCAGTGGGCACCCACTATGATTAAAACCACTATGATTAAAAAAAAGCCCACACCTCACATAAAAAACATGTACATGCCAAAACATGTACACACACAATTAACTCCAGTGAGAATTTTGCTGTTTCGTTTCCAATACAGGATTGCAAGCGAGGCATCAAAAAAAGGTTTCGCAACACAAAGCTATTCAGCGGCTCACAGTCAATTTATTTGCTTCGTTTTAATTAAAGCTAGAAGTAACTGGTTAAAAATTCGGACAACTGTTTGTTGCTTGATTACTTAGCGATGGGTATTCATTATCAAGAGAACTCAAGAATTAATTGTGACAATGATTTTTTATAAATCTGGACTGTAAAGTTAAGGTTTCATCGGGTTCATCATATCAATCCGTCTGCAGTTGATCGACGCCCCAAACAAAATTAATTTATATTGCAATGATAAAGTCGTTGCTAACTTGGCACCCGTTCAAAATCCTGCTGTGCATCACCCGAAAAAGATCTCAACGGCCCATGCTTTTGTTGTATGTCTCGTGACCACCTGCAAGGTCGCAATAAGTTCATATCTCGCTGGGTGTTATGGCTCTGGAATATTATACTGGTCCTGGCAGTTTTCTGGTTTAAACAAAGAAAGAAATACTCATAACCTTTTATATGGATGGTAATATCAATGCGAAACGCAAAAAGCATGCATGCTGATTTTCAGGTTTGTGAATCTTGCGAGATTTGATGGAGAGCTTTCGCTATGAATCGGAACCGAAAAAGTAAAAGTGTGATTACTCTGCGCCAAGACGTCGCCGGGCCATCAATTCCGCAATTATCAAACACCAATGTGACGGCGGAAGAGAGATTCATAATAAACCAACGTAACTTCGACTTATTAATCAAGAAAAGCATGCATGCTGATTTGTGGTTTTCTGAATCTTGCGAGATTTGACGGAGCGCCTTCGCGATGAATCGGAACCGAAATAGTCGAAAGCGTGATTTTTCGGCGCCAAGATGTCGCAGGGCCATACCGCACCTATCAAACAGCAATATGACGGCGGAAAAGAAATTGTGTTATAAACCAACTTAACTTCCCATTTTCGGCTTCAGTAAAGCGATTGATACGGTAGATAAACAAGAGAATGAAATTTCCTGCGGACCGGCGGTTGGGAACCACTGATCTAGGAGAGCTTTATTAACTTGCGTTGCTATTTGTGATTTTAAAATGAAAAACTTAATATTTTCAGATAAAGTTACTGGATCTGGCTTGGAACAAAGTCAGGGAACTCGGAGATGAAGGATTATCTACACTCAGTGAAATTGTTCATCAATGTCAGGTTGAAAGATTGGAGATGGAAGATTGCGACTTCAACAGTGATCAGTTGGAAAGATTCAAAGCATTGATCGCTGATACCGAGGTCGAGGTCATTGTCGACTAGAATCCACAAACAGTGAATCGAATAATCCATGTCGCCGGGAATAAGCCATTCAAGCTTTAATTTTATTCAACTTCAACTTGTTCATTTCTATCAACAAAATTAGTTTCATAGTATTAATTGTTTCCTCTCCATACAAGGATCAAGCAAGCATCCATTTATACATATGAATCTGCCACATTGCTTAAAGATCAGACACCCTGAACATATCAGGACTCTGGTGTGTGATTTATACAATGTTTCCAACTAAATCTCTTTTCAAGCATTTCATTTTGATTAAAGATATTTTTTCATCATATTCCCTGTCAACAGAATTAAAAGTTCACACTTTCAAAGCTAAAGGAGGTATCCATTCAAGCATGTGGATCCACTCTTCCTAGGATTTGTACCTGTTTACCTAATATATTAAACTAAGTAAAATAATGAGCCGAATCAACCTGGTCTCGAACCAATGATCTCAGGGTTCACTTGCTGATATTATGTTAACAACCATGTCCTGAATTAGAACTCAAGTATAACCCAAACCCCCAAGTAATAGGATTTGTACAATATGTTACTCTGCCTATTCAATGCTCACATTTTGATGTCGCACACCTTTCTTTCATATTCCTAGTGTTCACCTTTTCCTTATCCACCCTAATGATGATTCTAGTTCAGCGGTGGGCAAGGTTTTCGATCCCGGGGCCAAAAATTTTACCCACCTAGACTGGTGGCCATGTAAGTGTGTGACGTAAAAAGTTTAATTTTATGAACAATAGTTACAGTGTTAAAAAGGTAAAAGTGGAAAACAATAAGCCTTAATTTATTCGCAATCTCAACACATTTTCTGAGCTACTTTTCAGCTGAAACATCAAAATTTGGTTTTAGTTTAGTTGTGACAGCATTGGGTGGACCAGATTCAATTACCCAACAGGCCGGATTTGGCCCGTAAGCTTTAGTTTGCCCATGTCAGTTCTAGTCATTTAATTGAATATTTTGTTATTGCACTGCTTTCATGATCAGTATGTGCTGTATATTATCAAACTTCAACTACTGTATGTTTATTTTTTCACTTTCAATATTTTGGTTGGTTTGGTTGTTTTAGATGGATCCACTTTACCAATCAATTATATATTAAGTTTCAAGACTGTTCAATGGATTTCACAGACATTGCATGTTTTACAATTTTTCATATTATTATTGATCTATGTATTCAACTAAATTCCGAGTTTCAATTCTCACTTTGCTTGAAAATACATATTCACTGTCAACAGATTAGTTAATTGGGAGTTGATTTTAACTGTTTGTACATTTTGTCGACTCCAAACCAGGCTCAAGCTATTAACCATTCAGAGTTACGGATTTCGGCGCTCCCGAAGTATAAGAACCAAGATGACTCACCACCTGAACCCTAATTTGGTACACATACTATGTTCAGGTTGTGCGCCATCTTGATGCACATACTTCTGGAGCTCCCGGATTTCAATGCTCAAAGATCGGGGGATTCAGACTAATCGGGAATCGAGTAAGCGATCTATTTAGTCAATGTTTCCAAGTAAATCTCTCTCTAAATAATTTCAATTTTTTAAAAAAAAATCAATGATTTGAAATATTTAATTTTTAACTGTTAAAATTTTTCACCTTTTAAAGCTAAAGGAGGTATCCATTCAAGCATATGGATCTACTCCTAGGATCACTGTAAAACATCAGACCTTTTCAAATTATTTATCCAATCATTTAAAAGTGATGAACGAAATAGCGAGCTAATCTGGACTGCTTGAACTATTGACCTCAAACTTTTGGCATTCACTAGTAAAATAGTTAAATGAACTTCCATATTATGGTGTGATGGTTTGATAAGAAATTTAACATATTATAATGTAATGTTGAATTTTTTATTCCCATATCCACCTATCTGTTATGCTTGTGAGCTTTTACTATCTAATATTGGATTTTATATTCCCATATTCACTTATTTGTTATGCTTGTGAGCTTTTACTATCTAATATTGGATTTTATATTCCCATATTCACTTATCTGTTATGCTTGTGTGAGCTTTTACTATTCCGCATCATCGCACGTCTTCCTTGTATCTTTTATCATGAGTGAAATATCTTTTACTATTTTTTTTATATCCTATATATAGCTTACTATATATACTATGTATCGCTTGTTCAGTGCTTATTAGCTACAAATACTGAGAAAATCTAATTTTTGAGCTCATTAATAATGGGGATAGGGTTCACATATTTATCCCGGGGAAAAAGGAATAAGCCAATAAGACGGCTCAATCATATGAAGAACCACAGTCTATCGTCCGGTTACCAGTTCATGTCCAGTATGGGATAAGTTAGCCAGTTACTTGTTTTCGGAAGCATGGACTTGATGGTGGAGGAAGCCGTAACTGAAAAATGCTTATGTGAGACACCCTACGACTGCGAGAAGTCCAGCAATGTTTGCACATAATTAAGTATTAGGGTTAGGCTATAATTTTATTCTGATTTTTCCTATTTTTGTTATATTACGGGGACTGTCTGTGTTAGCCAAGTGGATATACTCCCTGCCCATAGGCTTCTGTCTCTTTACACAACTTGATGTGAAGTAGGCGAACAAAATTAGTTACCCCCATATTGGTACACATACTTCTGGAGCGATTCACTCGCACATGATTCGAGACTCTGAAACCCAACATGGAAATTAGAGGTGCGGTGACAAGTCGAGCTAAACAGCGTTGCTCACAATCTTATCCAATTATTCACAGACACTATGTTTTGTGTTAGATATCAGACCATTCTCACCATATTTGTACCATTATATATAGGGCGGTTGCTTCATACTGGATTACAAGGACTATCCAGAACATACTCTAAAAAGCCTGCTTGGGCGGCTATGGCAATCTAAATTTGTTGAACTTTTAATTTTTCAGTATAGGTATAAGTTTATGCCGTTCTCTGTGCTGTTTCTCGGGGCGCATCACTGTCATTGAACTTTTGACGCCTTGTGTTATTCACCGTCGTTATGTCAGTCTGTCTCGTAACCTAGTTGTAGCGTCCAAACGACTGTACTGATCCGAATGAAATTTCCCACATGCTTTATCCAGTCACCGAATTACTGTGCTTTTCATCAAAAGTCCGGATTGGTGTTACGTTTCCATGGCAGCAGCGAACAAACTGTGTATATCCAATGACATTTCGTAAGTAAGAGATACCGGTATTGCCCCGCAACGGTATGGGTAATAATATCAGTGTTTTATGGCCTGTCAGTGTGTTGTTTGAGACCTCGGCTGTTCATATTGTGTTTCCTGTAATCTCCATGATAACATGTCATAAAGCTACACTGCGTATAAGTATTGAAACTCATGCCTTATAACGGTGTGCAGTGCGTGAATGCTCGATAAGTTTAAACACAGAAATATGTTGTTCCCAGATCGACCAAAAGGTCGCATATTTTATAAGGTATTTATTTTAAATATGGCAAACTGAAGTGGAGATTCCTATAGTATAGTGGCCCATCGTTGTCACGCGTAAAATTGAAAATAAAATAAAAAACCGAAAATAAAAAAATTGTTGTAAAAAAACATAAAAATAATTTAAAAAAAAATGAAAAAAAAAATTAAACGAAAAAAAAAAAAAAAAAATTAAAAAAAAAATTGAATAAAAAGAAAATAAAAAGGTTGACAACGATGGTCCGCCTCGTGGCCCATCGTTGTCAGGCGTTTTTATTTTTAGAAAATTTGCTTCTGCTTGGGACCAACGTTGTCAGGCATAATCCTACGCGCACAAATGTGTTCCCTGGGTTTCAAACTCACTACTGATTTTCTTGAGCAATATTCAATATGAAAATGTTCTATAAATTCTCCATGCTACAAGTTCAACAAGAAGTAATATATTTATAATAATGATAAGAGAATGTAAAATTGAATACGAAAATTCGGAAAATTTGTTGTTACGTGTATAAGGTAATTTAGTTGGAGAATGCTGCTTAACTACTCAGCTGTCTGGACACTCGCGATGCCGGTACCGTACCGTCTTACCAAATACCGGTAGTCGGTTATAGTCGCTTTGCGTCTGACCGTACCGGTAGCCATACAATCACTCATCATCTCCCATTCTTTCACGAGTGATTGCATGGGTACCGTACCGGTACGGTCAGACGATACCGTAACGGCATCGCACGAGTGTCTGAGCAGTTAAGCAGCATTTTCCAATTAAATTACCTTCTACACGTAAAAACAAATTTTCGTATCCAATTCTATATTCTCGTATCCTTATTATAAATATATTGCTTGTGGTTGAACTTGTAGCATGGAGAATTTATAGAACATTTTCATGTTGAATTTATTGGATATTGCTCATGAAAATCAGTAGTGAGTTAGAAACCCAGGAAACACATTTGTGCGTGTAGGATTAAGCCTGACAACTTTGGTCCCAAGCAGCATCAAATTTTCCAAAAATAAAAACGCGTGACAACGATGGGCCACGAGGCGGACCATCGTTGTCAATCTTTTTATTTTCTTTCTATCCAATTTTTTTTTTCAAATTTTTTTTTTTTTTTTTAATTTTTTTTTTCAATTTTAATTTTTTTTTTAATTTTTTTTGTTTGTTTTATTTTTCAATTTTTTTTTTAATTTCAATTTTTTTTTTATTTCTTTTTTTCAATTATTTTTATGTTTTTTCACAACTATTTTTTTTATTTTCGCTTTTTCATTTTATTTTTTCATTTTTTTAAAATTTTACACGTGACAACGATGGGCCACCATACTATAGTAAGCGGATAGCGGAGTTCATGGTTTGAAACCTACAAATTTGACAGATGGAAAGTATACTTGTCTGTAGGTTCTGTTAAGTGTCATTTATTGCAGTGTAAAACCATCTGTATCATAATCTTGAAAGCGTATGTGACCTGCAAGATTGGTTTTATTCGACCCTGATCTGATACCTCTGCCAACGTATCTGAACATTGCTAAATTTCTTGCTGATCAATGACAAAAAGAAGAAGTGGAGAGCACAAAAAAATTAAACAATGTGCTTAATTATCACATATCGACTTAAAATAAAAAGTGTGAATGCATTGACTAGCACAAGCAAATATTTTCCCAGCGAGATTCGATTTTAACAATAAAATTAGATCTTTGCCTTAACTCAGGGGTTGTGCAACCTTCATTACAGGAGCGCCAGATACAAGTAACTAGGTGAAGCCGCGGGCCGCACTTTTATTTGAGATAGCCTTTCTAGTAGTCGAGTGGCGGGCACAAAAAAATGTTTCTTTATGTTATTGATCTTACGTCATTGCCAGGGGTCTCTGCAGAAATGGCGAATTAAAACGCATAAATTTATATAAAAAAAATGCTATTCAAATTTATTTTCACACCGACTTTAAACGAATTCAATGAGAAACACGTTTTCATAACATTGCGCATTTTGCTAGCTAGTTCAGCTAATATGGCAATGGTACTCACGTTTTGGTATAGGTTATGAGGCGCAAAGATATTGGAATTGCTCGCACGTACCAGATTAACTACTAACTAAAAACTCGTTTCGTGGGCACACTATTCCAATTTGACACTTCTCCGCGGGCCGCACAATTTTTCCTCGCGTTTCGTAGTTCGCATAAAAGCATTTATGTGTACCTAGGGCACAAAATACAGATCTTTTGTATAAATCGCCCGCCTCCAATTCATCATATTAAAATTTGGAAATACACCGTCGCCACGTTTTGAAATAACAACATTAGTAATTATGCAGTCAAAGTTGAGAAGGATTTGAATTTTCAGGGCAAACGGTATTCTTTACTCCAACCCTAACGTGACGGGTTTTTTCACGAAAGATTCCAAAATACTCTCGGTTACCGTCAACAACTTTACGGTACATACTGAAGTTAATTTGACAACTTTTTGTGCATTTTGTTTCCAATAATTATAAATCTGGAATCACTTTAAAGTACAATATACAAAACGATGCTACTACACTACGAAATAAATCGGTTGTTCGGATAGAATACTTACTCGACTACCTACGAAGCTAGGTTGCAACTTAGCATTATTTTAACAATTATCCCAGGTACAGTGATCCCGAATAATAGAGATACGACGAAAGAAAATTAACATCACAAAAAATAAGTAATCAAAGTGAAAAAACAGCCATATCACAATATATTAAAAATAAACATGAAATGACATTAAACAATAGTATATTCCGCTGCCGTCTTATTACATAACTCATGAGGTACCTAAATCTATAAGTTGATATAAAAAACGAAAGCGAAAAAAACATTTCTTATTGACTGACGCTTCTCATGCGTACGATATGCAACAAGATAAACAGGTGATTTCCTGCCCATTCTAAAGAAACATTAACGGGTGATAAAGTAACTCACATCTATTGCTTGAACATTTCATTTTAAAAAATTCACGAATCTCTATCCGCCTCTTGCGGCTGCGAAAGAATACACGTTTTAACCTGAACATACAGGCTTACGTCACAAGTCATGGATGTCTTATCGTTTTGCTCAGTGAAAAACGACATCCGAAGAAGCCAACATTTATGATAAACCACTGATTCACGCACAATCGATTTGTTACTTCAATTGTATAAACCAAGAGACAAATTCTCAAATTTATAGACACAATGGCCACAACGAAGTAGTACGGGTACGCAATCTTTTACTGTACTCTAGTATCTATGAACAAACGATCCCGCGACACAAGAAATTATCTTTAGATTATCACAGTCCCAACGGAATCTTAGCCAATAATAGAGTTAATAGACGGGGCCATGACGCGCTTAGCCGAGTGATCCAAACGTAGATCCAATTCGTTGAAGCCGCAATGCGAAAACAATAATTGGATAAATTAAGCTACTCACCAGAGTCGAGATGAGGCTTCCAAATATGCTTCCGAGTTCCTTACTATCCGTATTCCATTCCGTACCGTAAACTCATATAATTCCCAACATATTACTGCAACTACAAAGTTTCCTTTATCTACATCTCATGCAAATAAGACTGTTTCGTATAGCTTTGAAAATATTCCAACGCTGCAAAACAGAAACCAACCTTATACGACAGAAACGTAGTCTAATGGCCGCCTGTGAAACATCAACCAATCACGTTCAATTACTTTAAACGTCATAATAATAATCTTGTCGTCACAAATGTATTTAACAATGCCAGTTGTGTCGTCACGTGAATAAACATAAATTTCATAGTAACGTGTATGACTCTGCGTTTCGGCACAAACAAAACATAAATTTGACAAATCTGGCCTGTACTTGCTGCACTATCGCAATGCTGTCACGCGAGATTATTTTTATGATATAGTCTTCAGAAAAATCTCTTAAGTCTGCTATA
Organism: Styela clava; assembly: GCF_964204865.1. Lineage (NCBI taxonomy): Eukaryota > Metazoa > Chordata > Ascidiacea > Stolidobranchia > Styelidae > Styela > Styela clava. The sequence continues at coordinate 32,406,357 of NC_135250.1, read as the reverse complement.
AAGTCTCTCAGAAAAATTGATTGAATATAAACTGGAATTGAATTAAATACCTTATATATCATCACAAAACGGAAAAAAGTCGCATTCTCAACCTTGTATAATGTAGAACGGAAACTTTCAAAGGCAATTAAAGGAATGGATAACAAGAGAATATTACCGATTTAAAATTAGCATCGCGTATTCACTCCTTTATCGGCTTTAGCATCTTACGTCCAATCAATATAATACAGGGGTCACCAACCTTTTCAAAGCCGAGGGCTACTTTCTGGGTACAGATTAAGCCGAGGGCTACCAGTTCAATGCACAGTCTATAAAAGTCAATTTGCTCAATGAAGTTTCAATTTAATGATCTTTACTGGTATTTAGTCAAGTAGAAACACTGATAAACTTCTTCAGGAAATTAAACGTAGCAAATAAATTACTAGCAATGACACTTCCATTTTCAAACTGAGTATTTTTCAAATTGATTTTAAAGTGATCACTACAATAATATCCTAGGAAACCACAGGTACACAATGTACAGGCTTTTTTACAAACACCCTGCACAAGCCTAAGAAAAAATGAATTTAACTTGTACTATGAAATGTTACATTTCAGCATTTACAAACACATTTAACAAATCATGGATGTCTTATTTTCAACTGGGAGCAAACCAAAATCGGACAAATCTGGTCTAAGGTTCTGCGTTGTACTTTGACGTGTAACTTGACACTGTAACTCTGAGCGAGTCTTGTCGATTTTCATCAGTGAGGCGTGTTCCGTGTTTAGTTCCTGGTGAAGTTCATGTCAAAAAATGTTGATTCACAAAAATAGATTGAACCAAACACTGGTCTCGTAAATTAGGAATGCTGTTTGATTTGAACCGCGAGCCTTTTATTCCTCCCCGTACTGCGCTGACCAGTGAATAGTTAGCGTGGTAGATTGTGTGGCAAGATGTGAAATAATTCTCCGCTTTGTCGTCGCTACAATCGCCCCGACATACGCAGGCTATTTACAGGTAAAAATAAATCCATCTCCTATTCATCGTGAAAAGGGTAGGTTTTCTTTCGTTTTTCTGCAATTTTTCTTTGGTATCAATATTTGTATTATTGCTGCTCCACAAACCAACGGACAAGAAAAAACGCGGGTTCGTGGAAGGGGCCATCTGTGTGATGTCATAATTGGGAAAGTATTAATCCCTCACATTACTGAGATCAAATACAAATCAGGATGATCGTTACAATAATATTAATTAGCATAGTGTCATTCAGCACAGTTCCCTTCCCATATGAGTGTGATTTTTACAAGAATAGCAGGACAAAATTTAATTGATGTAGCTTACTCATGAGCGCCGTTATTAGGCTTATAGTTTGGAACAGACCTGCGGGCGACTCATATGGTCTTCACGGGCGACTTGGTGCCCGCGGGCAACGCGTTGGTGACCCCTGATATAATACCTTTCACCGAATGCACAATTCTGAAGACTCGTGGAAGTGTTTACGGCCTAAATCAGGGGTGTGCAAACTGCGGTTCGCGAAGAAAAATTGTGCGGCCCGGGTAGAAGTGCTCATTTTGAAATGGTGTGCCCGCGAAACGAGTTTTCAGTTAATCTGGTGCGTGCGAGCAATCTCAATCTCTTTGCGTCGCAAAACCTATATCAGTACTTAAGTGACCCTGTCATATTAGCGAAATTAGCTAGTAAAATCCTGTTGGAAATTACAAAAAAAAAAAAGTTTGACGGTGTGACAATAAATTTGAATTGCAGTTTTCTTTAAAAATATACGTTTTAACTCAATATTTCTGCACGGACCCGGGAAGATTCGTTCCGGAAGCCCCTTTGTAATTAAAAGATTTTGTAAATAGGAATCGAATCGAATATTCGAATGGGTGATATTCGATAGAGTAGACATACGATTTTAGAAATAATTTCAAACTTTTTTTAAAAAATTTATTATCTCGACATATGAGGCAAAATTTAGGACTCTATTTAGACCTTGGCCTCAGACATTACATTTACATTACAGTAAGTATTATTAATAATAATTAGTAATTTTCGAATGTGATAATATCATTTTAGTCTCACAGTGTTTATAAAAATGCTTCATTTAATTACTGAAAACTGTAAAAAGTAGAGTAACCAAAACTCAACTTAATTGCCATTCCAGAATTTTGTATCGGGCGTTTCGCATATTATCCGACCAGGGTTCAAGATACTTAACACGTAGGCGACTGCCATTTGTGTAGATCAGAGGTGTGCAACCTTTAACACACGAGGGCCAGATACAAATAATTGGATGAAACCGCGGGTCTCACCTTTTTAATATAGGCTTTCTAATAGTTGCAGACACAAAAATTTTGGTTCTCGGTTTTGTGACATGCGTTGTTTCCACGTTCCACGGGAAAATGACTTAATCCGTTCTGAGCCCCCACAAAACTCGGACATAATTTGTATAATTTGTAATTATAATAAATATAATAGTTAAAACCCGTAACAAATACATGTTAAAATTATATTACTTCATAATTATAGGAAAAGGTACAACTGGAAAGAATAAAGAACAGAAAAATACATAGGAAAAACGACAAATTCTTCGTATCCAGAGACATTCGTAGGTAGAATTTCTGGGTGCGGCCCGCGGCTTCACCCAGTTACTTGTATCTGTCCATCCTGTAATAAAGGTTGCACACCCCTGGCCTAAATAACACGATCGTCGATTTAAGCAAAATACAATTGCACGCGTTATTAGCGACTTTTTCAATCTTCGGTGTCTGCGCCACTGTCTGAATCTGTTATCGTATTTAATATAATAGCGATGTCTAATTTATTTTTTGACTAAAAATCACTCAGGCTACCCAACTATCATTCAGAATTTGACTAAAAATGCTTATTTCCAGAGTCCCGCTCACGTGTACTGCCTTTCACTGGAAGGATTATATCTTGCTTTTGGTTACTGTTTCAATGTCAGCATTAATTTCAGTAACAGATACCGCAATAAACACTGCAGTTCCTCCCAATTAGCTATGAACCCTCTGTTTTTTCTCACTTTTCTTTTGACATTCATATGATTGCCATAAACAAACATTGTAAACAAACATACATCGATGGGCGCTCCGGGAGTATGATTACCAATATGGCGGTAACAAATTTTGTTCGCCGATATTACATCAAGTTGTGTAAAGGGAATTAATCTTATGGACAGGGGGTATATACATATACACAGACATTCCCCGAACTCGTAATAGAACTAAAACAAGGAAAATCTGAATAAAAATATGGCCTAATCTTAACGTGGTACATATAGGCTACTACGGTAGTATCTTAATTCCAGTAACAGAAAATACTTATCAGGGCGTCGAACACTATGGTTTTTCCTCCGTGAGTTGCAGGTGCAAAGTTGAGATGAAAAGCACGACTCATCTCCTTGACTATGTCTGCACACAAGACAATTCATTCTCCGAGTTTACAAATAACTGCCAATGGTCTAGTCCAGGGGTGGGCACGGTTTTTGGATCCGGGGCCTAAAATTTTGCCCACCTAAACTGGTGGGCCATGTAAGTATGACGTTACAATTGCATTTTATGAACAATGTTTACAGTGTTACAAAAGCAACAGAGGAAAACAATAAACCTCGTGGCAAAGCTAAATTTAACCGCAATCCCAACAAATTTCTTGAGCTATTTTTAACTAAAACATTAAAGTTTGGTTGTGGCAGCAGGCCAGATCGAATTACTTAGCGCAGTGTTTCCCAACCAACTATTTAACATAGGTCACTAACCTTTTCAGTGTCGCAAAATTCATTGCGGGGCGAAAACGTTTTTACCAGACTTAAGTACCAGCCAAGTTACGATTCACGTTAGTATTTAAATAAAACATAAAATTCAAGTTTATTCACATAAAATTAATCGAGTCCATAATTACTCGAACAGCAAACTATTGGAATACCTGGTAACACGTGACTTGGACACAGCATGTCAATCGCGCTGAATCAAACACTTCAATTGCACAACGGACTCGCAGATTTCTGACAAAAACACGAGTTGACACGAACTTTTCGCTTCCGTTAAGATTGAGTGTCATATTTGTGTTTTTTTATCTATTTGTTTCCTGTAACACCATTGCCACATTTTTAAATGATCTTATTGTGCGCCAATATCGCATGAATTTCACATCTTTTCAGTGGGCCATTTGGTAAAATTCGATTCACCAATACAATTAACAAAGATGTAACATTTCAAAATTTTCCGAGCGGATATAATAATTTGAATATACGATACCATTAGATGAGTTCTATCAGATTTCAATGGATACGCAGTAACAACATTTCGGAGGATTTGTTTCGAGGCAAAAAAAAGACATAGACTCGATACAGACAGAAAATCACAGCGAATTCAGGAACCAGTCATAAAGATATTGGTAATTTTTTAATTTTACGAAGACGATCGATAAGGACAAAAAACAGAATGAATTTATTTGAAAATTTTAGTTGCAAATTCCTTCCTATGATTTTCGTCAGCGAATTGTAGCCAGTGATCTCATAATATCTTTCGAGTTTGTCAGAGCGAGCAGTTCTCGATGTCTCAATGACTGAGCACCCTCGGTATGGTTTCGATTAAATTTTGTAAATATGGAATATAAGCGGACTTCGTTAAAATTTTGTTGTCTTTGATTTTATTGCTCCTTCACACAGAGTTCGGTTTTACAGTTAACGCAGGTTGAGTCCGCAAAGATTTTCCCTGGTGTGAAAATAGTCCGCGACCAAAAAAGGTTGGGAAACACTGACTTAGCGAGTCCGATTTGGCCCCCGGCCCTTCTTTTGCCCATGTCTGGTCTAGTCTCTAGTGTACGCTGAAATTGTTCTGCTTGCCAAACGGGTGATTCCGCGGCTCTTGTATCATGGTTTGGACCACCCAGTTCTGTCACATTATGTTTCCCCTTATTTCGTTTACCGCCACTCGAGTGGAACCACAACAAATGCGAATAAAATTGTTTAGGATAAAAAACATGATTGTCAATTAACTTGGCGGCCAATGAACTTATTCAGTAATAGTTCTCTCCAAATATACGCAAAATATTTCACTCTGAACGAAGTTTCAATTTCAATCAAAATTAAATATTTTCTACTAGCTGATTTATCCACTCATGTCAGGGCGTACCATAACTTAGTCGCAGCGCACGAGTAGGCCTACATAGAATATTCGATAACGTAATTTGGCAAATAGATATAGGTTTATTTTGATTTCCCCTAAAAAAAACATACACAAAACAATGAAAACACAAAAGTTTGAGGAAAATGGGAATACTGGCAAAACCTTTGATAAAGTTTAAAAAACAATTAGAAATACAAAAATACATAGGTCAGTTTACCCAATTTACACACACAAACATGTATAAGGAAAGATAAAAAAAAATCGGTAAATAAAACATTAGTGTCAAACAAACTGCGGTTGTGCTCTTCATTCAGTTCAGTTTCCAAAAAATCCATTTCCGTAATTTACGGTAAAATACACTTCAATTTACAGCGCATATTGGTGTTTTTCCATATCTATAATTGAGAGCAATTCTGCCGTGTGAAATTTCGAAATCGCCTACGTTTTACACCATCACCCTTCAAAGAGCACGAAATAGAGACTTATCGCATCACTGCGCAAAATTAGAAAAAGTCGTGCTATTATCTTTTTGGCTTCACCTACTCCCTTTGCTTCACAGTGGTATCAAAAACGCCGCGATGGCAAGTTTCCATACAAGGGCGGAATCGTTTCAAAGACGTCGCTACGAACCGTCGACCAATCAGGGCAGAGTTTGGTTTATGTCGTAAGAGCTGAGATCTGAAAGGCCACTAGATGGCACCAACTCACAGCCGTTGCCTAGTGATTAGCATTTCAAGATGGCGACTTCGAATTCTGGTGAACCTGCTTCAACTGAAGTAATTTTAGGCCGTAATTTAGGACACCAGATCTACAGACTAGTGAAACTATCGGTTTTACGTAAAGTACAGCTTCCATATTGGGACTAAAAAAATATCGTTTAAACTAAATTAGCAGCTTAGCAACTTGAGCTAAGCAATGTGACAGCCGCAGCCGGCGGCGGGGGTGTTTAGATAGATAGATAGTTTATTTCGAAAACACCATAACAAACCTAAATTTAAAATGGAGAATTCTGGAGGGCAAGCAAAACCTACAAAAAAGTTTAAAACATGAAGTATCTCATGTGCCTGCCCACCAGCACGCACACAAAAACACAAGCCCAATTAAATGAGGCTTGGGCCAAACTTAAAAAAACAAAATACACGATAGTAATGAACTTTCGGGCTGTTGTACTCTCTTTCAACAACAAGAGAGCTATGCTCAAATATATGGACACGTAGCGCCACCCAATGGCAATAATTTTGATGACGTCATAGCGAAAAAAAAAGTAATAGCCTTCTGGAGAAAAATTTTATCTTCAACCACTGAAAATTTCAAAGCAATTGGTCCAGTATTCGAAGAGAAAAGCGACTTTTTAAAAACGTGTCAAAGAACAACAACAAGGATAACAAGAACAAGAACAACAACAACATAATATTGAAACGATCGTTATGTCCACTACGTGTCCAATTACGTTGATAATGACCAATACCTACAACCTCATGCAAAGATAATGTGGGGAGTGGAATGTAATAAATTTGCGACGATAGTCATACTCATGAAGCCATGAAAGCTTTAAGAAAAACCAAGCCATGAAAAACTACACTGATTGCTAGATTGGGCATTGCGGAAAAGGTGATAAGTGGTTTAATATACAAACAAACGCAAAACCATGGCGGCAAATTCGGTGTGCGGACACTCATAAAAGCAATTATTAGGAAAAACACTGATCACACGTGAGCAGGTCTGTAGCCTAATTGATACATTGACATTGTTAAAACAGTACCGGTATACACACAGAGAGAACAAATCAAAAATATGCCACTAAATGAATGTTTAAAAATGTTACACTGTAAGTTACACTGCAAACTATTTACACATATATAGTTGAATACTCAGTATTCAAGCGGAATTTCTAGAAATAGCAGTATATCATACTCTTTGTCACAAAATAAAATATCTGAATCAATCCCTGTTGTATTCATCTTTCGATTCTGTTATGATGTCCGTATGTTGCCTTTATGCTGCCATGTAATTTCATATTTCGGCCTTTACTTGTTGATATTCCTTAAGTGCTGGTTCATTGTTGTCAATCTAATCTTTCTGCGCCGTTCAAAAATGCGACCGCACCCGACGACTGCCAAACACAAACTTTAAATCCAATCTTTTATCCATAAACTTCTTTAATTCCGGTGGATGGGCCTTGATCATGTTGATATCACGAGATACAAATCTAATAGTAAATACCGAAACACACAGCGCGTAGCATTCTCAGTCCAACAGCATTGATTGATCTTTCATCTAACAGAGCAACAAAAACACGTCCGACCCAGACGGCAGTCTGGCAGAAGTTTGAAATTCTTTCTGACTTTACTTATCAGTACCACCACCGAAAATTACAAAAAGGTAACAACGTCTCCCCCCTATTTTGAATTATTCGGGAGATTGGGGAGAGGTGTTTATTTAGGGAGTTAATACTGGTATTAGGTCGTTTAAATAGGACTATGATATAGCAATGTTTATATCCTTATATTTTCCGAAAGTTATAAATCAAATTGTAACGATTTATTGCGTTTAAAATAAAGTTTTGTTTAATCTGTCGCGGGATCATAAATCATGGAGTTTTTCGTTTATTTTTAATAACGCCATATTTCGGTTGTTGCGTTTACTTCTTTATTTTGAGTCAGAAATCAAGTTTCAGATTCACTCCTTTGATTACCGTCATGTCGCTGATTATCGCATAATAAGTAAATCGCTTTCATAAACAGTTCCAGGCGATAAAAACAAATTGTCAGATTTTATGTACTAATATACCTCATATATATTAATACCTCACTACATTAAATTGTACTCTTTGAGATTTTCAGCAGATTTTTTCTAGCGGAGGTAACGAATTTGCAAGTTGCAAAAATATATATCAAAACAAAATATAATCGAGCAGTTTACAGGTTTATTTCGCTTTTTATGTCCGCATATGCCTTGATATTCTAGAGTAGAGTGCTTTCATTTTGTCGTACTTCGTTAAACTGCGAGTCACGTTTGACAAAATTAATATGAGTCAGCTGTTTTAAGGAGTGGTGTGTTCACGGCGACTGTTTCAGGAGATGTTGCATGGGAATTTCCGATTACATGACGTAACAGATAAAAATCGAGCGGCCGCCGGCTCGAGCTTTGTGCAAGTATCCAGCATAAAAACTTGGAAGCATCTCTTCTGCTCAATCAACACCACGCAAGAATTTAAAAAATCGCTTGAAGGCCGACAGATAATAATGTTGAAATAAATGTTATGTAAAAATGATGTTCTTTTCTATAGCCTTCTTTTTAATTTTTTCAATGGCAGCAGGCCAGATCGAATTACTTAGTGAGTCCGATATGGCCCCCGGGCCGTACTTTGCCCATGTCTAGTCCAGTCTCTAGTGTACGCTGAAATTGTTCTGCGGGCCAAACGGAATGATTCCGCGGCTCTTGTATCATGGTTTGGACCATCCAGTTCTATCACATTATGTTTCCCCTTATTTCGTTTACCGCCACTCGAGTGGAGCCACAACAAATGCGAATAAAATTGTTTAGAATAAAAAACATGATTGTCAATTAACTTGGCCGGCCAATGAACTTATTCAGTAATAGTTCTCTCCAAATATACGCAAAATATTTCTCTCTGAACGAAGTTTCAATTTCAATCAAAATTAAATATTTTCTACTAGCTGATTTATCCACTCATGTCAGGGCGTACCATAACTTAGTCGCAGCGCACGAGTAGGCCTACATAGAATATTCGATAACGTAATTTGGCAAATGGATATAGGTTTATTTTGATTTCCCCTAAAAAAACATACACAAAACAACGAAAACACAAAAGTTTGAGGAAAATGGGAATACTGGCAAAACCTTTGATAAAGTTTAAAAAACAATTAGAAATACAAAAATACATAGGTCAGTTTACCCAATTTACACACACAAACATGTATAAAGAAAGATAAAAAAAAAATCGGTAAATAAAACATTAATGTCAAACAAAGTGCGGTTGTGCTCTTCATTCAGTTCAGTTTCCAAAAAATCCATTTTCGTAATTTACGGTAAAATACACTTCAATTTACAGCTTATATTGGTGTTTTTCCATATCTATAATTGAAAGCAATTCTGCCGTGTGAAATTTCGAAATCGCCTACGTTTTACACCATCACCCTTCAAAGAGCACGAAATAGAGACTTATCGCATCACTGCGCAAAATTAGAAAAAGTCGTGCTATTATCTTTTTGGCTTCACCTACTTCCTTTGCTTCACAGTGGTATCAAAAGCGCCGCGATGGCAAGTTTCCATAAAAGGGCGGAATCGTTTCAAAGACGTCGCTACGAACCGTCGACCAATCAGGGCAGAGTTTGGTTTATGTCGTAAGAGCTGAGATCTGAAAGGCCACTAGATGGCACCAACTCACAGCCGTTGCCTAGTGATTAGCATTTCAAGATGGCGACTTCGAATTCTGGTGAACCTGCTTCAACTGAAGTAATTTTAGGCCGTAATTTAGGACACCAGATCTACAGACTAGTGAAACTTTCGGTTTTACGTAAAGTACAGCTTCCATATTGGGACTAAAAAAATATCGTTTAAACTAAATTAGCAGCTTGAGCTAAGCAATGTGACAGCCGCAGCCGGCGGGGGTGTTTGAAATTCTTTCTGACTTTATTTATCAGTACCACCACCGAAAATTACAAAAATGTAACAACGTCTCCCTGGTATTTTAGATTATTCGGGAGATCGGGGAGAGGTGTTTATTTAGGGAGTTAATACTGGTATTGAGTCGTTTAAAATAGGACTATGATATAGCAATGTTTATATCCGTATATTTTCCTAAAGTTATAAATCAAATTATAACGATTTATTGCTTTTAAAATAAAGTTTTGTTCAATCTGTCGCGGGATCATAAATCATGGAGTTTTTCGTTTATTTTTAATAACGCCATATTTCTGTTGTAGTGTTTGCTTCTTTATTTTGAGTCAGAAATCAAGTTTCAGATTCACTCCTTTGATTACCGTCATGTCGCTGATTATCGCATAATAAGTAAATCGCTTTCATAAACAGTTCCAGGCAATAAAAACAAATTGTCATCTTTTTCATGGCATGTGACATTCTCTCGTATGCACACACTTGACCTTTCCCCTTGGAATATGTTGATCTATAGTCTAATTAATGCAAAGTAAATATACCCGTATTTGTCATGGATTGAATATTTTTATCAACATAAACGGGTTCAACGGAGATTCCGTGGCAATATGTTTTTTTAATGTACTAATGTATCTCATATATATTAATACCTCACTACATTGAATTGTACTCTTTAGGATTTTTGAATATGCAAGTTACAAAAATATATATCAAAACTAAATATAATCGAACAGTTTATTTCGCTTTTTATGTCCGCATATGCCTTGATATTCTAGAGTAGAGTGCTTTTATTTTGTCGTACTTCGTTAAACTGCGAGTCACGTTTGACAAAATTAATATGAGTCAGCTGTTTTAAGGAGTGGTGTGTTCACGGCGACTGTTTCAGGAGATATTGTATGGGAATTTCCGATTACATGACGTAACAGATAAAAATCGAGCGGCCGCCGGCTCGAGCTTTACGCAAGTATCCAGCGTAAAAACTTGGAAGCATCCCTTCTGCTCAATCAACACCACGCAAGAATTTAAAAAATCACTTGATGGCCGACAAATAATAATGCTGAAATAAATGTTATGTAAAAATGATGATCTTTTGTATAGTCTTTTTTTAAATTTCAAATTTAAAAAATGTTGAAAAGGGTATCGCAGTTCAGTGTTGAACTACATGAGCCGCACAATCTATACCGGTTATATTTCTTTTAGTTTGAAAAAAAAAGCATTATTTGTTTTTCGTCTTTTTACGCCTCCAAAGTTGGTGTTGCAGTTATCCGCACAGAATCCAACAACTTTTCCCTTTAAATGACTTTGATCGAGAACAGAGAGCAAGTATTCAGTAAAAGTTTTGGCGGTTTCCCCGGGTAGAGATTTGAATTTTAATATCTTATCTTCAGTAATCAGTCAGTAATCAGTAGTTTATTTTTTCACCACACATGAAATACACTAAATGCATACGGAATGTAAAAGGAAGCAAAAACGGATAATTGGAGGTGAAAGGAGTCGCGAAAACCAAAATTGGTTATCGAGCAGCGACACCTGAGCTAAAGTCTAATAAATGAATCATAAAACACACCAACCAACATCAGGTGAAAAAGAACGAACCACAACTGGAACAAGCCCTATATCTTTTCTGTTTGAGGCATCGAGGGTTACTGATATGAAACTGGTTTAAATTATATCATCATTGGGTTCAGAGGAGAACAGCGGAGCAATGCAATTAAAAATCACCGACTCTCATTTATTTCTGGGTAAACGTGCAAAATCAGCGAATCCTCTTATCAGACAGCGGACACCAGAAATTCTAACTGTGTATATTTACAAGTTAATGCAAATTTAGGATAAAAAAAACTTTGAAATCAATTCAGAGGCGCAGTCAAAACTTTGGCCATGAATAGCAGTGTGATAGGCAAATGTCGACTGACAACGACAAGAATCATCCGAATTTGTTATCGCAAAGAAATTGGTCAGTCGATGCCTCAATTAATGTTTTATGCTTCCTGCTTTGGATATGATCGTTGACATCTGAACGACCGTCATGACTAATAGAAAAACAGATCTGCAATGCGTACAGTGTACCTTTCCTCCTTCAGTTTGCTTCAGATACGGAAAATCTTTCTTCAACTCATTAGAAAATTTGTACTTTCTTTATGGCATTTCGACAACTTAACGGTATTGCAATAACGCCAGAAAACGCATTAAAACATATACCAATTGTGACATAACAATAGAGCAATTTCACTCTCTCCCTGAACTAGCGAAGTGTGTCGCAAAACAGTGATAAAAAACATCGTTAAAAAAAAATTTGTAATAATAATGAATATATATGGATATTTTACCCTTGACAGCCGTGCTGACAAACCGGGACATTTGAGTCAACCGGCCGGGACAGCTTGTCAAATCCGGGACTGTTCCAGCTAAACCGGGACGTATGGTGAGTGACAGCCGTGCTGACAAACCGGGACATTTGAGTCAACCGGTCGGGACAGCCTGTCAAATCCGGGACTGTTCCAGCTAAACCGGGACGTATGGTAAGTGACAGCCGTGCCGACAAACCGGGACATTTGAGTCAACCGGCCGGGACGATGGGACAGCTTGTCAAATCCGGGACTGTCCCGGCTAAACCGGGACGTATGGTAAGCCTAACACAGCACATAACAAAAAGCAATTAGGCGCCCAGTTTTAAATCATACAGTGGAATTGGGGTCCTTATTAACGGCACATAGACCCTTGGCACGAGTAAAAAATCTGACTGTTTGTCGTCAAGTACGAGTGTCATTTAGTCCGTCGACATCGATAAACTAAATTCCGACACAATTATTCCTCTACGCAGGTATTAATTTTAATTTTGTTTAACTACACAATTACTTTATGGATATATTGACATGACCGCCTAGCCCTAGACTGTCTCAAAATATATGATAGCAATTGTAAAATATTATAAAATAGTAAAGTAAAAAAACATCCTCGACGATTATAGGTAGGCCTTCTTATTGTCGGTGCTGATTGATATTCTCTCATGTTGGCTTTGACTTATTGCGTCGACGATTACGATTAGCCACGAAATAAAATGTTTGCAAAATGCTTTTAATTTGAACGTAGGACGGCGGCGCTAGAATGTGTGGGTGATATTCGAAGGTCGCGATATTAACATTAAATTCAAATCGGACATCCCGGCTTATGAGTTTTCTAATTGAACACCGCGATTACTAGCGTTACTGTACAATGTATCCTAATCAGTTGAACAAACACCAAACATTAATTTCATATTATGTTATATATCTTTTTTTTTTCGATTCGAAATAATGTGTACTATGAACAACGCTCAAAGACCATTGTTTTAACCCGTCTGCCCTACACTAGGGATGCAGAATCGAGTCCGGATTCGATTACAGAATCGAATCTTTGAGGAATCGACTAAAATCAATTCCGATGCATTGGAATCGATTCTCGAGGTTAAATCTTGGATTTCAAACAATGTGTAACGTTTTGTGGCTATTTCTTCACATATATGTATAAACTACTTCCCTGCTATGTTTAGTTGCTACGACAACGCAAACTTCACTTCACTATATATAATATTTCGGTAGAAGGCGTTAACGTTTATTTATTTTAAAAATCTCTGTGGGTTCTGAGGTATTCGTTTTTTTTTGAGCGATTTTGTCTCCTGTGACAGATCGGATACCCATACTACTTAGTTCCGGTCTTCTTGGCAGTCCAAAATTTGAACATCGTGCTCTTGTTCGATTTCATATGGTATTGCTTAGGTGGGTATGTGTTTTCGGTAAGATATGTCGAGGAATCGAGATTCGGAATCGAAAATCGGAATCAAAAATTTAGGAATCGGATACGAATCGAATACTTGTAAGTACTCATACTTGGCATCCTCACCCTACACAGCACCCCTAATTAAGTAATAATTACATAGTATCGATATCGGCCTTTTTATAGTATCGGCATCGGCGTTTTTAGCAGGTATCGGTATCGGCGACAAAAGTGGTATCGGTACATGTCTAGTTAATAGACGTGGCCAAGACGCGCTTAGCCGATTTACCATACGTTTGTCCAATTCGTTGAAGTCACGTTCGAAAGCAATAACTGGATAAGTTAGGCTACTTGTCAAAGTCGAGATGAGGCTCCTAAATATGCTCCCGAGTTCCCTAGTATCCGTATTTCATTCCGTGCCGTAAACTTATATAACTCCCAACATATTACCGCGGCTACCAAGTTTCCTTTTTCTACATTTCACTCAAATAAGACGGCTTCGTAGAGCTTTAAAAGTACTACAACGCTGTCAAACAGAAACCAACTTTTTCGGCAGAAACGCAGACTAATGGCCGCCTGTGAAACACCAACCAATCACGTCTAATAATATTAATTTATCGTCACAAATGTCGCAAATCACGAATTCGACAATTCTGGCCTGTAGCCTACTTGCAACACTGATTCCGCTCTATATCGCAATGCTGTCACTCAGATTATTTTCAAGATAATATCGTAAGAAAATTCCCCAAGTCTGCTATAAAATCTTACGAAGTAAAATTGATTGAATATAAATTAGGATTAGATTAATTACCTTATATATCATCACAAACCGGGAAAAAGTCGCGTTTCCAACCTTGTATAACGTTAGAACAAAAACCTCCGGCGGCAATTAAAGGAATTGATATATCCCGCGCACAATGGCAATGATTGCAGTGGTTTCCAAGACAAACCAAATGTAATGTGTGTCGTAGTTACACGAAATTTTACAATTCACAATGCATTCAGAAGCGTTTTTTATCTGTCGCAGGCCTACTACAACATAAGTTATCTTTTTCCCAGTTTGATTTAGTAATTTACCAGGTTGGGGGTTAGGCTACAATTATATTCCAATTTTCCCTATTTTATTTTAGTTCTATTACTAGTTCGGGGACTAGCTAAGTGAACCCCGTAGTATTTATAGCTAAAATTATTGCCCAACCCGATCCTGGTACACATACTAGAGTTCCGGTGTCCGCCATCTTGGTACGTATACTTCAGGAGTATCCAGTTCTGTGCGAGTGAAAAAAGGAATTATCAACGTTGTCGAAGCAAAAGACATATTTATGTTGTGGGAAATGTAGGAAAAATAAACACTGACGTGGAAGTGTTTACGGCCTGAATCAGGGGTGAGCAAACTGCGGTCCGCGAAGAAAAATTTTGCGACCCGCGTAGAAGTGCTCATTTTGATTGGTGTGCCCGCGAAACGAGTTTTCAGATAATCTGGTGCGTGCGAGCAATTTCAATCTCTTAGCGTCGTGAAGTCTATACTAATAACTGAGTGCTCCTGACACCTCAGCGAAACTAGCTAGCAAAATCCTGTTGGAAAATACACGATGTCATAAAAGCGTGTTTCTCGGTGTGACAATAAATTTGAATAGCAGTTTTCTTTAGAACTCTATGCGTTTTAACTCAACATTTCTGCAAGGACCCTTAACAATGCCGTAAGATCAATAACAAAAACAAACGATTTTTGCAACTACAGTAGAAACTCTACCTACGAAAATAATTCGTTCCGGAAGCCCCATTCATAAGTAGAAGATTCCGCAAGTAGGAACACATATTACCGGTAAATGCCTTAATCCGTTCTGAGCCCCCACAAAACCCTGGCATAATATTTGTATAAATTATATAATAATGATAATAGTTAAACCCGTAACAAATAAATTTTAGATTTAGATTACCGCATAATAAATAGAAAAGGTACAACTGGAAAGAGGAAGAATAAACAGAGAAATACAGAAGAAAACGACAATATTTCGTATTTAGAGACTTTCGTAGGTAGAGTGTCTAGGTGCGGCCCGAAGCTTCACCCACTTATTGTATCTGGCCTCCTGTTATAAAGGTTGTACACCCCTGCCCAAAGAACACGCCACGTTCACAAAAACGATCGGGGATTTAAGAAAAATGCAATTGCACTCGTTATTAGCGACTTTTTCAATCTTCAGTGGCCGCGCCACTATCCGAAGGTGTTATCGTATTTAATATAATTGCGCGGTCTAATTAATTTTTTGACTAAAAATTACTCAGGATACCCAGCTATCATTTAGAATTTGACTAAAAATGCTTATTTTCAGATTCCCGCTCACATGTACTGCCTTTCGCTGAAAAGATACAAATCCTAGTCCGCGAAAAAAATCGGTTGTATGACTCATAGCTTGATAATACAAAAAATGTTTCAATTTGCAAATACACTTACTTTTTGGTGCTTCGCAATCATGCTGTAGACATTTTCTGTTTCAATCACGCTGCCCCATTCGATAGAATAGGATTTAAATATTTATCCCGGGGGAGAGGAAAGCCGATAAGACTGCCCTATCATATGGCGAACCGCGGCCCCTCGCCCGGTTAGCTAGTTATTAGAAGCCGTCCGGCTTGTGATGTCACAGAGCTGTGGACTTCGTCATATACTTTTGTTCGTTTAATTGTTTTTCACTATGTACGGCGCACTGATTTTTTGTTGTGATGTATAATAAGTATAAGTTTATTTCGACTCCATAATCAGCATAACAATACATTTGACAGATAAAAACAAATAAATAAAAACTGATTATGAAATCAGGGGAGCAAACGAAACCTTAGATAAGGTTTATAACGTACAAAATATAAGATGGAAGGTTTTGTCAAGAGGAAGTGGTACGTGTTTGCTTACCTAAAATTATTAAGTTATTTCACACACGCTCACATGCACCCACCAGCCACACACACCCAACCACTGAGAAGTAATTTAAAGTAAGAATAAAACGCGTTAAATTTAGGGTATACTATACAGTAAACAAAAATAAATACTAGAAAAAGAAAAAAATTATTTGCCACACCATATTGATAATTTTGTAATGGTTGCCATTGCCAAATTGATCGATCTTCTAATCGTTATTTAAAATATAAAAGGAAGATTCTATTGAAAACATATTGCCAAGCTGATTATAGTTGGAGTCAAATGCCAAGTTGCCCAACCAAAGTTGCCAGAAGGTGGGCGAGACCATTTCATTCCCCAAATTAGAGCCTATTATTGTCAAATTATATTCCAGATTGTAATAGGTAATTAAAGTTACCGGTAACAGTAAAATTACTATAATTAAGTTAAGTAGGATATGGAAATAAATTGGTTACAAAGGGTGTGAGGTTTTTCATTCTTGGGTATTAATTTCAGACAAGGATATAGGAATAAGATTGTTATTTCACAAGATATCGGAGTCGTTATTTGATTTTTTCCTCATGTGTTTTACTTCATTCAATCACTTTGAAGTAACCTGAAAAACAAAAATAAAACTGCGAGTAGATGTTTCAATGATTGGGTGAAGGGGAATGCGTGAACTATTTATTACAGCGAGCGGATGAATACATTAGACGTGACGAATTACGTCAGACAGGTGTGAAAACGGGAACTTTGTCGAGGGGCGGTGGCGGTGCTGTATAAATCTTGAGTTAGTGACTGAGCGGAGTACTGATAGTCAACTGCAAATCAGAATTTATTCAAAAGTATTATTTCTACGATCACGATTGGTGCAACTCTACTATAATAAATATAGCTGTTGTGCCGTCAAATTGTCTAATTTCGGAAAATTCAAACGACAGAATTCATATCTTGACTGAATTGCTAAAAAGCACCGTACCGGTATAATAACAATAGCTAGCGCTGTTATGTGTAGCCTACATCTATTCCCAACTTATTTCGGGTTGCATAATTAATTATTTGTTGAAAAAACAGAAGTCGAAAAAATAAACTGAAAAACTGATTGTCCTTATTATCAGTACCGGTATGGCACACTAAACATATAGGACGACATTGGGGACGGACTAAAAGTAGGCACTTAGAAAATAGGCACTTTTTTGGACATCTATTTAGGCACTTTGGAAAAAGGGTAAAATGGGCGTAATAACTTTTAAAAACATAACAACTTAGTTAAAAATATTAAATATTGAAAATGCAAATTGCAACAAGTAAACTCATTGGTAATATTTAAAAGGTACCGTAGTATTATAAGGAGGCGCACGCTCTCGATCACCACATATGCTATGCATTTATTTAGACGCTTCGAAAAATATAGAAAATGGGAATTATCACCAAAGAAAAAAAATACGGAAAATCAAAATATTAGTCACAATTATTAGCCTAGGTGAATATCCAATGAAATGCACATAAGTCTAGTAGTAGTATTTGAGAATAATATATTGTTTACCGGTAGGCATCTTTTTAGGCATTTCGAAAAAAAGGTAAAATGGGCGTAATAACTTTTTTAAAAATAATGAAAAAAATAAATATGGTCAAATTGAATGTTGAACGCGCAAAGTGCAACAGGTAAACCCAATAACAATATTCAAAATATAGTATTAAATGGATTAAATTATAGCGCTATTCAGTAATCAGTAATAAAGGTATATTCACAAATTAATGTACCTGATTATAATTGATCATTCGGAATTATATCTACTTAAACCCTAACCCCAAATCCATCAAAACTGTATCCATAAGAAAAACGTTCCAACTTACCCAATATTTATCACCATAAGGGACAGCCCTATCTTTACAGCTCACCTGCCGTGGTTAGGTCAGCAAAATTTTACCTCCCATTAGTTTTCAATTTGCTGCCGCGGTAACGGCTGCTCGTCATTGATTTGTGGCAGCTAAAAAGTCAGTCGCCATAGGTTTGGCCGTAGCGGCTAGGGCATGGAAATACCGCCATGGTTTTGCGGCAGCTGCGGACGCCACAGAATACTTGAAACTGCACTTGCATTGTAGCCCCCCAATATCGGTTTTCTTGTCGCAACGATCCCAGAGAGATCGCTGACGTTAGATTGTCGTACAAGATTCGAGTAAAACCTAAAATCAGATTTTCAAATTTTGTAAAAATATTGAGATTTCATGCTGCGTCAAGAGTTACGTCAACCTCACTTCGGTTAATACGCTCACTTCTAATGAGGTCACACTGCGTTGTTAGAAGTCATTAGATGAAGCCTCCCAAGTTCTTGTGTAATATTTTCGTCATATTTCTGAGAAATTCACTATAGTTTTTATTATTATTAGGAATATCCACTGACAGACTGATATGCAAGGCCTTGCAGCATTTCTTATTATGTTTTTGTGATTTATATTTTTGCTTGAATCTCTAGAATCATAATAATAATGGTTTACATGTATTTCAATAACCTAGATTGACTTGTAACTACATTTTTTTTTAAATATTTAGATATTGGAAGATTAGCTAATATAATTTAAAAAATAGAAATAGTTGTCAACAGTATGTTCACATTGTTTTAATATAACTGCCCAATGAAAGATGAGGGGGATACTGGAATAATTTGCCAGAGATCAAAACCACCCTTATTTATGGGAAGATGAGGTAAGATTAACCACAATAGTCTGTGTGTGTCTCAAAATGCTTAATGGGTAATACCACAAGTATTTCTGGGAAATTGACTCTTTGTTCTCAAAGCATAATGAAACATATAGAGCTTAATTACATCAAGAGATCAAAACCTCATTTGAACAATGTGAATAACACCATCTGTAAATACGCAACAAAATATAAGTATGTTATTACTGCATTTTCAGACTAGTGGGTCAACCCAACAAAAAAATTAACAGAAGTATTTTCACTACACAACGCAAGTACTTCTATTTGGCATGGCACAACCATTTTTGCTTATGTTATTCCTAACCCCCACCTGGCTCTGTCATCCAAAGGTTACGTCTTTACGACCTAACAATCATGTCAAAAAACTTAGCAAAGTAAAGACACAAAATGGCATAAGCATCGAAGATAATGAACTCACTAATGCCAGCCATCTCTCTCTAATGGAAAACGTTACGGCTAGAAAGCATGAGAAATAACTTGCTCAATTTCATGTGATCGTCTGTGCGTATAGTTTGGACGGCCTCATTATGTTACTGTGGCATCGTAGTGACATAATTTTTGAATGGCATAGTCAGGTGGGGGCTAGGAATAGCATATGCAAAAATGGTTGTGCTACGCCAACTAGAAGTACTTACGTTGTGTTGTGATTTGTGAACATTGCCCAGTATGTTTTAACGCTTCAATATAACTGGACAGAAAAATTCTTTTTCTGTTGGTCAGTTAAGCACCAATGTGCCTCATAATGTTCATATTCTGGAGAATAAAGCTGTAATTTAGCGTTAATAAAAAGATAGCAGCAATCATTTCGAACGACCCATTACCTGGAACGTTGATATAATCTTTGAATATGGTGTGTTTAGTAAATCGGGCCCATAAAAGCAACTCAATAGCCAGAAAATTCGATATGTTTGTCCAAACCTATTGTTTTTTCATAAGGTGGTTTCTTTAATCTCAAGAATGGCAGATCAAGGTCAACAGCAAGAGGGAGCTAATATTGTGAACATCCAAGGTGAGATTTCATCCAAGTTACCGTATTTCAGTATTATTCGGTGTCTAAGGATTGTGATGATATATTTATTATTCGTTATCTACAAATTTGAAAATAAAATGATATTGTGAAGAACTTTGCAACTTGTGCATGATAATTATTATTAATATAAATATTAATATAATTATTATTAATATAATTATAATTATTCGTTATCTACAAATTTGAAAAAAAAATGATATTGTGAAGAACTTTGCAACTTGTGCATGATAATTATCGGGAATTATTGGATAGTATGCGTAACAAGATGGCGGACACCGGAACATAGTATGTGTACCAGGTTAGGGTTAGGCCATAATTTTAGGTTCAAATAGTACGGGAGTCACTTGGCTAGTACCCGAACTAAAATTAAAATAATGAAAAGAATAAAACTATGGCTCAACTCGAACCTGGTACACATACTACGTTCCGGTGTCCGCCATCTTGTTTTACATACTTCAGGAGTACCAAGATATATTTCTGGCAGGAAACCTGATTTCATAATATATAAGTGGATATTCATGATTCAAACTATAATTTTCAATGAAACAGAGATTATAGTTATTTCCAGTGAATGAAGATTGATTTGACTTTTTTCAGGCTCGATTATTAATGAAGTTCATGGCGAAGTGATTCAAGTCGATAACATCCAGCACTTCCATCATTATGACATTCATGGTATGTTTATTTTACTTTCTCGGGCAATTTACTAACAACTGTTTCATTTTGAAGGCAATTTGTTTGACTTCGTGACATGGCAGGAAGAAATGAATGTTTGGTTAACATCTTCTTATTTTAGATTTCACAGTTTCAAAGTGAATGAAATCCTTATTAGAAGTTTTACGCCTTCCTTTAAAACTTACCAACTAATTATTTCTAGCTGCTCCACCTCCAGTCGCACAACAACCTCAAGTACAAGCTGATGCAGGGTCTGCTGGGAATATGCAAGAGGAAATGCCGTCAACATCAGGTGAGAGTCAAGGACGATATCAAGTATTTTTATATGAAAAATAAATTACAAGCATTCATCCAGAATTCATACAAACAGCAATTCATTTGGGCATTAGCCGTGTAAAAACGGCTCCTGAAACTTAGAATAAACCGCCATGCTTGTCTTATTAAAGGTCTTTATGAAAAGTCAAATATATTTTTTTCCTTTATACACGCCTTATGACCATAATAAATATGTTATGACCTCCCTAGTAATTTCGAAAATACCTGGAGCTTTGTACAGCTGTTTATGGTGTTTCTATCATCGGGTTTAAGCTGCTGTCTTATTTTTCTTATCGGCCACCTTTTTTGGACATCTATATGTAGTTTCTGACAGTTTTGAATTAGCTTACTTCGATTCGAACATTTCCAAGTGCAAAAGGGGTCACACGTTAAAAACTTTGCGAGGAGTTAGCCTGGTTAAAAAGTTATTGACTTCTTGGACCTACTCTACATAACTCTCACTAAATATGTTATGTTCTCTTAAACAGGCATTATACCCTTTTTTTAAAAAGTTCGAGGTTTTCCCCCTTTAAACAACTCTACAATATTCAGCCATGTGTTTTCTATCAGTGTTTCAAAGTGCTTTGCGGTTTGTACCACTCATACATGAATATTCATTCACTGTTACCAGCCAATGAAAAATTACAAAACAGACATAGAAACATGGAATAATTTCAAAATTTAATAATAAAATATTTATCATTTGTCGTTCCGCCGACTCAATTCACTTTACTGAACTGCTAATGAGTCATTATTCAATAACAAAGCCTCCCTTTCAAACGTTTACTATTTTAAAACTACAGGAAAATAACCGCCACCTAGTGGTGGTGCTCTCTTTGCTTGTGCTCTTGTAGAAGAGAATTGTTTCACTAAGCATAAGTTATATATAGAGTTGCCACACAAAAAGTTTCAGACAAGTGAAACCACCTGGTGGCAGATGAGGGGTGGTTTTGTACATATTTATACCAATGGCATTGAAAGGGTTTTTCATCTTATATTATGATCGATGTTGTTCAAATAAACCTAATTTATTTGGGAAAATCAAAACAATATAAATTTAATGGTTTAAATAACCATCGCACACCCATTATCGTATCCCACCTCTCTTACAGGATAGGTTTGGTCGGTTGAAAAGTGTGAGTGAATGTGATGACTAAAATAAATTTAAAATATGAGGTAAATTAGCAGAAAGATAATATGACAACTGTGTGCCATCATAATCCTAAGTCAAAGTATCAACTTAGGAGTTCACTTTTCTAATGTGCCCTTTAGAGATTTTATCAGACGAAGTAAATTTTGAAAAAAATTGCCTAAAACAATTGAATTTAAAACTTTGCGAATCAATTTTTAGGGGCGTCCACCTTTGGTATAGGCACTGCTTTCCACAATATGATTCTGTGCGATGATTATTTGTCCTGCAACAAAGTATTTTCATTTGAATTCAGGTTCGGCATCTTGTTTACAAAGCAGAAAACGACGCAAAGTTGACTTCGAAATTAGCAATCAATATTTGCTTGTGGCAGGTGAGTGTATTTATAATCGTTGATTTTCATTTGTTTGAAATCTCGAAATTTTTTATACGGCGCTTACTAACGTCTTTCGCTCCAAACACGGCCACTGTACAAGCAGAGGTTCTCCGGTAGTATGTGTAGTAGATTATGGTTAAGCCATAATTTTATCCCGATTTTCCTTATTTTAGTTCTATTACGAGTTCGGAGACTGTCGAGACCAGTGGTTCCTAAACTTTTTGAGCCGCGCCCCCCTTTGAAAAATTTTACAAACTTCGCGCCCCCCCTATTTTTGATTTGAAAAAATGCTTTTGTGATGGGAAGTTGTTATATATTAAGATGGCGCTATAAGAGTGTTGGTCTCATATCGTCATTGCTCATATTGTTTAGGCATAAAACGCTTCGGAGTACAACTTCGCCATTCACTGTCGAATGTATAAAGCCAAATAATGGTCGGTCATCATACATTCTCGTTTTTCCCTCAGTTTGCAATACCTGGTAAAGTCAAACTAATTTTTAAGTAAAACTAAACACGCAATAAACCTATGCTTTAATGTATTTTCTGCTTAAACGTTAACATAAGACACGTAAAATTTCAATCAATTGTTTACTTCATCACCATTGAGCGATGCCAAAATTATTTACTTCGTGAAATTGACCATTCAGCAAGATGCAAAAATAAACGTAACAATGCCCTCTTTTGCATCCGCTCAGGATAGGGCTGGGAATGGTTAACCGGTTAACCGATTTCAGATAGTTAACGATTACGATTTATTTTAACCGTTAACTGACATCTCAGGTACAAATCATCTTCATACCGTACAATTTCTTCAAATATGATTACGTCATCGCAAATTTATCTCTTGTGGCATTTAATTCAAAAGAATATTACTAACTATGTGGGTAAGGACTCAATAAATATGAAAAATAATGGAAGTACCAAGATTGCTGATTATGGAAATTTGACAATGATGAATTCAGAATCAGTTTTCGGTCGATTTCGAAATATATTGTTCAAGATTTCATTGCAAAATCGGATATTCAATGTCATACAACAAGTGCGCAGTTGAAGCCGTTTTTCTTTATGATATATATCTCGAAGTAAAATTTGCACATCGAACACTGATAATTTGTCACATAAATGACGTTTAACAACGAAATCAATATCTAAAATACTTCAACACGCCCGAACCACGCTGCCTATCTCTTGAAGCAGAGCAATCATGAAACTATCTCGATTCGTGAATAATTTTAATAAGCGATACCGGGATACGAAAAGGCGAAATTGCTTTATAAGCATTGTGACGTAACAAGCTGAAATTATTACGTTAAACGTCATGCGGCGGTTAACAAGTTAATTTAACGGTTAAAGTGTTTTCCCTGAAATTTCCAGCCCTAGCTCAGACACATTTCTCACTCAGACAGACTTTCAGGCGTGGTCGTGAAAATTATCTCATTTTCGCGATTTTAAATTGGATTGTTGGTTTTTAGTTGTTTTTCGGAAATTTAAATATAAATAAATAATAATAAAAGTCAATGATCACTTTGTCTCCCCAGAAGTTTCAGTTTATTCACAGTAGGCAAAATTTTGGTGTAGAAATATCTTTCATAGACTAGGCTAAAATTCTTTACCGGTACTTTTTAAAAACAGATTGTTGAATGGTATGAATTAGAAGGATAGTTTGAAACAAATACCCCGTTTTACAGACAACAACTCGCAAAACCACTCTTTAAATACGCACCGAAAATTTCAAAATGGTAAAGTATAGGAAAAATTTTCCGGGGTCAAAGGTTTGGGAACGTTCCATTCAGTGGAGCGTCCCGGGCCTGATTATTTTACTTCGGCCGCCGTATTTACGGAAACGACCGTATCTTACTGCGAAGACGAGTCCAGCAATCCTTTCGCGTGTGATAATCGCCTACGTGATTCAAACATACGAAAGCTCGCAGAGTATAGTAATCAAGTGCACGATGCGCCGAACAAAAACAGGTTTCTAGAACTCGCCCCCTTCGACTTTTTCGCCCCCCCTCGTAGCGTTATCGCCCACCGGGGGGCGATATCGCCCACTTTGGGAATCACTGGTCTAGACTGTCTATGTCCTATATCCCCTGCCTATCGGTTTCAGTCTCTTTTACACAACTTGATGTAAAGTAGGCGAAAAAATTACCGGTAGTTACCTCCATATTGGTACACATACTAGTGTCTTCTGAAAATGCAAGCCAGTGCTTTCCCGAGTTTCCTTCAGAAATCATGACTTGAATTAACATCATTTTAGTACTAGCAGGTTCGACTCGACTACAAGGCTCCGCTGTTGAACAAGTTTGGAATTCCCTGATTCAGCGGAATTGTTACGCCATGTTAGTCATGTCCTAGAAAAAAGTTTATCCTATACAAGCTATGGGTTCTAAGGCCCATCCCGAAGTGGTTATGCTCATTTAAAATTATTATACTCTTTCTAAGCAATCTGTATGCCTTTGAAAAAATTTTGATCTTACTTAACAAGCTATGAGCCTTGAGAAAAAAGGTTATGCCCATACTAGGCCAGCTACGATCATAAGGCTATTGCACATTGTAAACTGGCTATACACCAAAGAAAAGCGTTGTGCCCATCTTAGGCAAGAAACGATAGTCTTTTGAAAAAATTGATGCCCATCCTAAACTGATTATGCTGCTTTTATAAAGTTTTATATTTATGCTTTACTTCAGGTGCAACAACAGCACAAAGAAAAAATGAATACGCTGATGCCAGACTTGCTTCAAATGATTTACCTTGTCCAGTCTATGAAGAGACGCCCCCTTCATTAGGTGTGTATATTGATATTTATCGGATGTGTACTGGGCCTATGGGTCTTAACTGTTGTTGTGACGAAATTGAGAAATAATGGGAATTCTGGAATATGACATTCGACTTCTGTGTTTCTTATATCAGAGCATTGCTTTTTTAAAAAGAAAATTAATAGAGCAGTTAGTCGAAATGAGCAAACTTTCTATTATATTGACTTCTAGAGTCACTTGTCATACAAAATTTATTTGAAATGTTGTTGATGTCATAATTATCAAAAATGTTATTCATATTTTGAAAAAAAAAGTCATTTGAGCTCAAAAAAAGTATTACTGTTAAAAACCATACCTGGTAAATAGTATACCTGTAAATTTTAAGCAGCGATCTATAGCACGAAAAGATGTCTCCCAATACGATACTTGCGGTACCCTTCATACTGGTGAATACAAACTTTCATTTCATTAAAAATATTTGCTTTATTCTTTCTAGGTGTCCTACAACCTGCACAGAGATCCACTCACAGAGGTAAAGCATTTTTGATGAGTTTGATACTGGGTTGTTTGTAACTCTCATGTAATAATTATTAGTTCCTAAAATACCAATCCAACATATCCTTCTGGAAACTTCATATTTTACTTGTAATCTGGATGTAACCATTCGTAAACCTAATGAAAACTTTCAGATTCATGTGTTGTGCTTCAAAGTTTTCTCATTTCAATTCAGGTTCTGCATCTCGTTTACAAAGCAGAGAACGACGCAATGTTGACTTAGAATACAGCAATCAAGATTTGCTTGTGGCAGGTGAGTGTATTTATTATCTGTCCTGATATAATCATTGATTTCCATTTATTTGAAGTGTCGAGTTTTTTTATATGACAAAATTTTCAAAAAATTTTGCTGTAATCACCTTTTGTTTTTGCCAGCATCACATGTCATTTAGCCCGTAAATACCTTCATGTCGGTTTTTGCTCTCCCTAAATCACAAATTTCCTTCAACGTAGTACTCTTGTGCCACGACAAATATTTTTTTCACTCGCAAAATCGGAAATTCCAACTTTGAAGCAGTCAGCGCAATTACTATCTCATTGAAAAAGCCATCTTTTTTGCGTATAATGGCTTTTCTGGCGCGTAAAATATTCAATCAATGACAACTACGAGATTCTAAAGTGTCCTTTTGTATAAATTTAATGGTGCTCTCAGAAGTATGTGCACCAATATGGCGGACACCGTGACGTAGCATGTGTACCGGGTTAGGGTTACGCCATAATTTTATTCCAATTTTCCTTATTTTACTCATATTACGGGATCGAGACTAGCTAATTGACTCCCTCAGTATTTGTACCTGAAATTATGGCCCAACCCCAAACTGCTACATATACTACGTTCCAGTATCCACCACCTTGGTGCACATACTTCTGGAGTACCAATTTAATTGTGTCTAACGTAACTCATGGTTGCGTCTTCTTGTGCCAAAATAAAAATTTTACTACGGTAGGCGATATGTGGACATAAAAATAAGATATAAACTGCCTAATGTATTCAGTTTTCATACAGACTTTTGCAATCCTGCCAACTCATTATCGCTGTTAGAAAAATCTTAAGATTAGATGAAAAATCTTGTGGAGTAGCCTAAAATTTTATTTTCACTTGTTAAAAATAATGACATTTTAAATGAATAATGAATTCTCTGTAATTCTGTAAGTAATCAATCCATGACCGATACGTGCATGTTTAAACTGTCTTGCTATAATAATTTAATGATCTTCAATAGGGCCCGACCGATTCTGCCTTTTTAAACCGATACCGATAGTTTACTAAAACTAGGCCGAAGATCTGATAGCGATGTTTTCTCACATAAAAAGATGGCTACAAGTAACAAGCAACACTCTGATAATTTTCTTTGCAAAAGAAATGAAATCTATACCAGAATGTTCAACTCGTGCAATGACGACGAAAAATTACATAAAAAAATTTAGAGGTTTTTAAAATTGGGTTTCGAAAACTGTTGAGTGTTGACAGTTGAAAATTGCACATACTCTCAATACTTCATTTACTCAATTCCTATGAATTCGGTTTCAATAAGGCATGCAAAGCCTGTAGGTGCTATTTTAATCCCATTATCATTAGTCTTAACTCTGGAGGTTTTTTGTGTAATTTTCAGAAAAATGATTAACAACCATTAATAAGATTGAATTGTTGCCCAAGAACTTTTATATTGCATTTAAGAAGGTTTCGAATTCGGAGCTAGGGATGACATTATTATTTGATGATCGTATTGTTACTGTTGCCATCAAAATGCAAGAGTACAATTATTTGTCATAGCAATAGACCAGTGCTCTTCAACCTTTTTGTTATTGTGAAACCCCTAATATAATTTTTCGTTTTTTTTGGAACCCCAATTAACAGAATTAAAAGAAAACACGAAATACTCGTAACACAAAAAGCTGAACAACAACTTTGTTTTGTAGTATATATATACTCTCTCTAGCCTCGAGCAATATCTACATACTTTGAACATCATGTAACTATGGTGCAACAATAGCGTTCTTGTTAGTTGCATAACAATGACTAAAGTGACGGAACAACCGAAAATATTTCTGTTTTGTCTATTAACTGCACTGTGACTAAACCTCCTGTTTAACGAACTAGCCTACTTGGAGTGTGAATAAAACACGGTGGTCTAAGAATATTTAAAAAGACACATTAACATGCTGAAGAAAGAAATAATTTCTCCTGGAAATTTCTCCTGGGTAAAAAACGCAGAACCTCGAAAGAACCCTATAAACTAACGGAACCCCACTGCATGTATTGCGGAACCCTAGGGTTCCGCGGAACCCCTGTTGAAGAGCACTGTAATAGACGTATAATACGAAGTATTGCCATCATAGGAAAATACAAATTCCATTGAAAGCATATACTGCCATCATGAGGATTCCCCCACAGCTCAACAGCTTCAAATATATTCTATTTATAGAACTAGCATTTTCAGCCGAAACTAAATTGCCTTTTTTCCATTGTGTACTCTTTCAAAAACGTCATTATCAGTAATTACCTTCCAGTTATGGCCATACATGAAATGGATAATTAGACGGCAATCGCAACGGCAAAATTTGTGAAAAACAAGGCCGATATATTGGACGGCCGATATATCGTTCAGGCCCTAGTCTTCAATTTAACCTGCAGTTACGTCGACAAAATAAAATAAATAAGCGGTTAGCAAAATGCAAGTTTTCCTAAAATTTCAAAAGGGGAAGTCCCCACCCTGACCCCCCCATGGCTGCACCACAGGGCGGCGAAATGCTAAATACAAATAAAGAGTGAATCCGTGACGCAAATTTTTTAATTGAAAAGTGGCAGAATACAATACTAGAAATAAAAACCGAAAATAATTCAGGTTTTGTTGTAGTGAACAATCCTATTTCATAAAACACAGGTTCACAGAATTCAAACATGTGCAATCCTATGACTATTGACTATATACTATATATCTCTGTATTTTATGATAATTTATTTTCGACAGCATTATCTAACTTGTAATTTATTGAATTCAAACCTTTTTCAGGGAACCATGCAAGAAAATTCATCAATTACTTCAACAACAGGACCTGGGAGCAAACCAAAGTTAACATCACAGAAAATTACAAAGAAGCAAAACTGAATGAACCAGACTTTGAGGTGAATCCTCAAATAAGAAAAGTACCAGGCTTCTACCGTGGAGAAATGGCCCCCAAAGTTACGGAATTTAAAGTTGAGATGGAATTTACCGTTAAAAAAAGTAACATTGGTGAACCTATTTCTCTGAATGTGCTTGTGGGACATTTGAGCAACAAAGAATACAGATACATCGCCATACTGGGTCAAGCGGGCAGTGGGAAGTCGACAATCATGAAACGTCTTGCTCGAAGTCTTCTAGTTGCCAACAAATTAGTCGAACAAGCTCAAATAAGTGAAGGATTAAGAATTCGGCTATTCGGTAGTACAGGACGTCGCTTCAAGTTTATTCATCACTTGAATATCAAAGATATCCCGTTTTTACAAGGAAACAAAGCAGAAGAAGCCATAAGTCCATGTGAATTACTTTTTGGAAAATTAGCTTTTGGACTCGCAACACAAGATGTGGGAGAAGGTTACGAATGGCTGCAAGAAAATCAATCAATGTGTATTCTTTTCCTTGACGGCCTGGATCAGGCAACTTGGAATCTCCTTGGAAAGTACAATAAGATGAAGTATACCGATAAATCGAGCACAGCAACAATCATGTGGAATCTCATAACAGGCAATCTCTTTCCCAGACTGACGATCGTGATTTCTTCCCGGGAGCACAGAATAGCACCCCTTCCTTTAGAATTGAGGCCTCAATTCATAACTGCCCTTGCTGGTTTCACTCGAGACGAAATCGAGAGGTTGTTCATTGCAGTTGTCGGGGACGACGGTGAAAAAACTCTGGAAAAATTAACAAGGCAGTCACCCGCACTCATTCCATTATCATCTGTTCCACTTTTCCTAATATTCAATGCAATCGTTTGTAAGTTCAACCCAGAGAAACTACCAGGTACTATGACAGAGGTAATGCTACGAATCCTTCACATCTTCATGCGATCCGATCACACACATGAAAGGAAACGGATTGAAGAAATACTTCCAAACTTGATGGAAATGTCCTTCGAAGGCACAAAAAAGAAACGAGTCATTTTCACGACTAAGGATCTCACAAAATTTCAACTTCAATCCGATGAAGTTCGTGACATTATCATCAAGGTACCTGGGAAAAACATGTTCAACCAACATCTCATGGAGGGAGACCATCTGATGTTCTTCAGCCATCAAGTCCTTCAAGAAGTTTTATCCGCTCTCTATATTTCAAACATGGATTCTACTACGTTTCGCAAATTTATCGAAACTGAGTTCCAAGATGATCATTGGGCAGTTGTTCGCCATCTATTGGGTGGAATTATTCTGAATCCTGATATTGAAAGTAGTCTCATAACAAACTTTTCTCCTGGTAAGTTAAATGTATTGTTATGTCCAGTGGCGCAGCCAGGGGGTCGAAACCCCCCCCTTTTGGATTTTTTTGAAAACAGAAAAAGTCGCCGATAACGCGTGCAATTGCTTTCTGCTAAAATCGCCGTATGTTTTCATCAAGGCGGCGTGTTATTTAGGCCGTAATCGCCTTCTCGTTGGTATTTATTCTCTCTAAATCACAAATTTGTGCCACGGGAACAATTATAATTATTTTATTTTTGTACTCGCACGGAATTGTGAAAACTGAAAAAGCGTGCAATTGCCTTCTGCTAAAATCGCCGATTGTTTTCATCAGTGTGTTATTTAGGCCGTAAACGCCTTTACGTCGGTATTTATTCTCTCTAAATCGCAAATTTGTGCCTCGATAAACATGATGATTATTTTTTTTTTTGTACTTTGCAAGGAATTGTGAATTCGGTGAGAGTTATTATGCGTTCATCGGCGGCGAGGTTCTAAACACAAATGAAGGAGTAAACCCGCGATCTAAATTTGACTGAAAATCGACAATACAAAATACTGATAACAAAACCGTAAACAATAGGCTATAAGATTAGTTGAGTCCCGCGACAGTCTAAAAACGCTTTTCTAGTCTAAAAACGCTTTTTAAAATTCGCAAAATTTCGTGTGCCCACGGCACACATTATGTTTCCTCGCTGTTTAGGAACATATCGCCATTAAAATCGAAACACGGTTAATTGTGGGTGGGATCCATTACTTTACAATTGTCGTCGAAAATTTTGGCGTTATCATTAAACAAGGTTGAAAACGCGATTTTTTCCGTTAGTGATGATATATAAGATAATTAATCTGAAGTATATCCATCAATTTTTATTCTACTGAAATAAATTTTACTCCATGAGAATTTACAATAGATTTACGTATTTTTCGAAAGCTTTTATCTTTGAAAATAATCGGAATGGCAGCATTGCGATTGAACGGAGTCAATGTTACAAGCTCAAATTTGTCGAATTTGCAAAATAGAAAAAATACGGATCAAAACAATATATAATAGGGCAGTTTACCACACATTTTTATGCGGAATTCCGTGGTGTTTTAGAGTGGCTCTTGTTTTGTCGGCGCTACCGCAGGATAAATTGAAGACAATTAAATTAATAAATCAGGACATTTTAAATATGCACTTATCGGTCATGGATAGGTTACCTTGCGCAAGAGAAAAATCATTTTTCGTTAGAAAAGTCGGCTCTTCTAACAAGTGACGTAATCGCGGCGACTGTTCGGCGTGGATTTCGAGGCGGTGAATTTGTATTTTTTATTTACTGTTATACTTTATATTTATTTAGTATTTTCATTGTATGAAGTAAAATTGTACTAAACGTGATATTATATCAGATATCGAGATTTTACTAACGGCGATAACGAGGTAACAAGATTGCAAAAATACGTATCAAAATTAAATATATCAGGCAGCTTATCTCATTGTTTTATGTCCACGGCAGTAATGTTTTTATTTTGACGTAGAAAGTCGAGACCGCGAGTTGCGTTGGGGACAATAAAATTAATATATACGTAAGGACATTTTAGAATCTCGTAGTTGTCATGAATTGAATATTTTACGCGACAGAAGCTGAAAAGGCGGCTCTATTAACGAGCGCGTGATCGCGGTAACTGTTACAGACGGCATTAGTAATTTCCGATTTTGAACCCCCCCCCCCCCCCCCCCTTTTAAAAATCCTGGCTGCGCGCCTGGTTATGTCTTTCATACCATGTTTGAATTTGTTCGACATCTAGACTTTCATGGCTTTGAAAAAAGTAGACAAGACTGATTTATTGGATAATCCCAAAGCATGTGAATCAAGATGGCGGACACCGGAACGTAGTATGTGTATCAAGTTAGGGCTAGGCCATAATTAAATTTCAATTTTACTTATTTTAGTTCTATTACGAGTTCGGGGACTAGCCAAGTGACTTCACTAGTATTTGTACCTGAAATTATGGCCTAACCCTAACCTGGTACACATACTACGTTCCAGTGTCTGCCATCTTGGTTCACATACTTTGGGGATACCAATTATTGTGTATTGAACTGGCGGAGAATCAGACCTGTGGTTATGCTATTTGTACTGCTCTACGACTATGGCCAACTTAGTATTCCGTTTGCCCCAAATAAGTCCCACAGTATTGAAACTCCCATCTTTTACATCAGCTTAAAGATCATGTTAGCCTTTCTCAAACTAAAAATATTTTTACTTAACAGATGCCAGACAAGATGAGAAGAAAAAAATTCTGAGAGAATTTCTATCATCTCAGTCACATGAAGAAATGGAATCATATCAGAAGTTGGAGCTGTATGGAACATTATATGAAGCTAACGACACCGATCTTATTCAATCCTGCATCAGGGAGATTGATTTTGGGAAAGAATCCTTCACTACAGCAGGAATGCATGTAATGTCATCAGATATACGACGCTGCAACCACCTAACTCGGGTTCGTCTATTCCACTGCAATCTCAATGCTGAACTGGTTCATATCCTGAAGTCAAATTTAGAAGGTTCCTGTTTGAAGGTAAACTTAATATTGGAAATTGATGAAAGTATTTCTATTCAAGACAACTAATTGTTCCAACTCGTATCAAAGAAATTAGTCTAGCTCAGGTGGTTCTATGTTCTGCCTCAGTGGTTCCCAAAGTTTTCTTGAGTACCTCCCTTCGTCCATTTTGAAACTCTTCATTCCTCCCTGCCTATGTATGAAAACTACTTTATTTATTCAATCTTCGATGGATCCTCTTATAGTGTCATGTCCTATAGCGTTCATCCGTTTTGTGGCCCATTAACTTTCAGTTTTGTGGCTCATTAACTTTCAGTTTTGTGGCTCATTAACTTTCAGTTTTGTAGCCCATTAACTTTCCGTTTTGTGGCCCATTAACTTTCAGTTTTGTGGGGGAATTGGCTCTGTTCATTCAGCGATTGCAGTATGCACGAGTCACATTTCAAAACCACATCTGCACCCTGACCAAGTTCACTTTGTTTTCCATCGCCACCATGGTACCAGTGTTAACTCTGAGCGAATTATGAATGCGAAAGTGCTTCGCAGTCGAAAATAAAAGTGCTAAAGTGCATTTTAAAAGTAAGGTGCCCTAGCTTTTATTTTAACTTCTTTAAAACAACATAGATACTCGAAGGAGCGCTCTTTCTGTTAATATTGCAAATTAAATAGGAGTCTTTCCGTTAACAGATTTTTGTTTAAATCCTTGTTTAAAACGAGCAAATTCATCAGTAACAAAATGAAACCTGCTAATCATGCCTGTCGCGAACTAAACTTTCGTGCAATCAATGGGTGCCTATACGCGTGAACAGCAAAGGCTATCTTTCACATTTGTGTTACTCCTTCCATCTAACAGACAACGATTGAAACACGCAAGCTGGAATCCATATTAGTTACGGGGTAGATCATTTGTACAAAGCCAGTGCAAAATAACATCCCCCACCAACACCCAAATAAAAATAGTAATTATCCAATTAGGGTTAGCAATGCAGATTGCGCTGAATATTCAACTTTTTAATTTATCCCTATCCCTAACCCTAATCGGATAATTATTAATTTGTCACTTTAAATCACTTTGAAAGTCGCCACCCGCTGTTCTAAGACAGTTTTTTTCAACTTTTTTCGAGCCAAGGCACACTTTTTTCATTGAGAAAATACTGCCGCACACCACCAGCTGAAAATGTGGGGAAAAGACCTGATGTTCACAATATAAGTGTTAAATTCTTAATATGAGCTTTCTTGAAGAAACATTGAAGAAAGATGCTGAATTGGACATCTTGAATAGTGATCAAATAAAAACAAACATAGCGGCAAATCGCCACCTGCTGCTGTCACCTTCTGGTATAGAACAGTACTACATGATTACTCTGCCGGGCGCTACACCGCATAAACATACAAATTGGAAAATTTCCCACGGCACCCCTGACGATAGTTTACGCCACACCGGTGTGCCGCGGCACCCCGGTTGAAAAACACTGTTCTATGAGATATGTTGACTTACATGGCCTCTGAAACATTATGCGAGATTCCTTGGAAAATCCTCCCCTGTTTCATGAGCTAGCTTCACCTATTTTCTCATTTATATTCAAATATTTCAGAGCTTATGCAAAGACATTTCATTTTTAAATGTGGATTTGCCTCAGTTCAAATCGGTTAGAAAATATCATGTAGTCCAGTAATTCTCAACCTTTTTCAGTTCGCGGACCGGTAAAATTTCAAAACAAATTTCGCGGACCGGCGGACCTTCAAAATTAACCAAAAATGTCATAAACACAAAACATAATCAAAAGAATGCAATTACGGCAAAAGTAGGCGGTGCAAAAAAATTCAATTTAATGAGAAATTTGATGCTGTTGACGCTTCATTGCGTCGTTTCCGTTTGAAAGAATTTTAGCGCAGACTTGGCACATGGGAAGAGGTACTTTTTCGCTGCTGGGAGTTGAAGTAGCAGTCTCTTCATCTGTCCTGTCAACACCACTAACTTGGTTTCCACCGCTGGGTTTCTTTTGAAAGAACGGGATAACACTTTGTTGATTTTTTGTCTCCATTTTACTATCAAACCTCTCTGAATTATAGGTAATTATTACTGTAAATTACGGAACGTGCGAACTGCGAGGTTCTCAATTAGGTACCGTACTGTGTGCAGGGATTCGTTCAAAAAGAATTGTTTTAAAAGTAGTATGTGAACCAAGATGGTGGACACCGGACGTAGTATGTGTATCAGGTTAGGGCTAGGCCATAATTTCATTCCAATTTCCCCTATTTTTGTTCTATTATGAGTTCGGGGACTAGCCAAGTGACTCCGGTAGTATTTGTACCTGAAATTATAGCCTAACCCTAACCTGGTGGACATACCACGTTCTAGTGTACGCCATCTTGGTTCTCATACTTCGGAAGTTCTGATATTTTTTGTATTAATCAATTAAATAGGTTAAAGAAAAATGGATGCAAAAACATGCCAAGCGCTTCTTATTCGCAATAAATCCTTTGAAACGCCACAAATATCGATGAAGACCCATACACGCCTTCTCAAGCTTTAGTTCAATGCGTCCGCAAAAGTGGTTGGCGCAGGAAGATGCAACCGATAAGCCATTACGTGAACGACTCTACGACAAGAACCACCCTGCGAAAATTGAAATACGACCGAATAAATGAGTTTGTAGAACTTTGAAAAACTCCATCACTTTAACATTAAGAACAAAGTATGCTAAGTATACATTAGGATTAACCGAATAGTTTTAACCGTAATAATGCCTTTATTTTATGAGAAAAATGTCAATACAGAAACTCAAATCCCTATTATGGGGTGATAACAGATTAGTTTTGACATCATTGCATCAGAGGGGTCTTACAATTAGCATAGCCTGTTTATCGTTTAAATCAGGTTGCCGCCGATGTAACTATATTCTTCATTATCGTACCGCACCTTGGTTTGCCGAAGGCTGCCCTTGATTGAATAAGTTTCATGATCAAAACGTCTCTATGGTATTTCGGATATATCGACACCTCAAAACCAAACAGTGCTATGTCCACTTTTCCAAAAAATGACATTTTTCAATTGCTGATTTTCCTGGACCTAGCTCTACATTTTGGTGTGTTTGCCTCATCTCTAGGTGTTCTAGATCTCAAGACAGCTATGGACATAACCCTGCTTTTTTAGGGCATTTGAGAACTAGACAGAGCTGTGTCTACTATAGTGGACTTAGCTCTGGATAACTGCATTGTAAGTTGGGGCTAAGTCAGTTTTTTGGACATAGCTCCTCTCAAAAAATATAATACAAAGCGCTAAGTCCATACCAGCCTCTATAATAACATAATAAAGTGTCCCTAAGTCTAATAAAATTGTTTCTGGTCCAGAAAATTGAGAGCCAAAAAGGGTTAAGTCAAAAAAAAAAAACCAAAAAAAAATTGTGGCAGAGCACAAATTTTTTTATACCATCTAAATATGGCCTTCATTGTAACTTTGGTGAACCATAAAAACCAGACATCCCCGATGTAAGGTATTAGAGAAATAAACAAAAAAAAACGTTTTTTGCGTTTTTCTCAAAACTAGAAAAATGGACTTAGCCCAATTTGGATTTCATGCGTCGATATATTCATGTTAAAATCGTATGGCTTTGGTATCGATCCAAACTTGGCAATATATGTACGCAATAGAAGTGAAAGTTAAAGCAAGAATTTTGACTTACATTTTTGAAAATATAATTTCGGCAACTTATGCGTCTGCCAGAACGCAACGTTGTGGAGTAGTTTCACGAGGATGCAAAGGGTATTTCAATGAAAAATACAGAAAAAACAAATGATTAAAACAAGCCCTTGTTTTAAAACAGGATGTTTTTTTAGAATTGATAAAAAACATAACCCTAACTGTGTGCTATCAAACTTCTCCGTTATGACGTTAGCCACTATTATGAGGTCATAGACTTTACGAACATCCAGCCGTTTAGGGTTTGAAATGGGTAGAGGCAGGGATGGCCAATACCGAATAGTTCACTATTTCGAATACTTCGAAAATAAAATCAAGTAATAGAAGCCTATCTAAGTGTATGAAGGAATTTCCATACAATAGAAAATGGAATAACTGCTATCTATAACCTGGCTATATAACCAGGCATTTCATGTTTGGAGATTATTGCAGTATATATTTTATATACTATGAAATAATATCGGTCAGTTTACCGCACATTTTATGTCCATAGATTGTCGATACAACCATGAGTGACGTTGAACAAAATTAAATTAATACGGTATGACATTTTAAATGCTGGTATCGGTCACGGATTGAATTATTTTGCGCAACAAAAAATCATCCTTGTACGATACTTTCAACTATCGCTATCAAAATTATTTGCCAGAAAGCGGGTAAAAGTATTTTTCCTAAAAAATCGTCTTGTTTTTTCGACTTGCAATTGCAACTATTCATTTGACATCGTAACAATTACGACCATAAATAATTGTCAAATTTTTGACGTAATGGAAATGAATGTGTGAATAAAAGCCTCGTACACGAATGTCGGCAATGTCCACTCACGCAAACGTGCAAATGTGTCGCAACACGCACGGTCGTACAGAATATAAACAATCAAAGTGACGATTCTATTTCATCGTCATTACAATACGTGAGAAAGCGTAAAGTGTCGTTTGAAGATTCCGGTAAAACGAAACACCGTGTTTACGGCAAAAAGTGGCTACCATTCGAAATTATTCGAAAATCAGCCGAAAAGGTATTTGGATACTTTGCTATTCGAATAAATTCGAATATTCGATTCGTTTTGAACAACCCAGGGTAGAGGACTTCTCACCAAGTCCGGTTGTTAGACGAATACCGATACTGCGAATCAATAAGAGTAAAAAAAATCATAAAACTAACGGACATGCCGTCAATACTTCGTATTTTGCAATTCGCTTATAATATATATATTAATATTGGAAAAATATTTGGCGGACCGACATCAAGTTTGCCGCGGACCGGCGGTTGAGAACCACTGATATAGTGACAAATTTTTTAGTAATGAATACCATGTACTTTCAGCATTTATAAATAGCATTCTCTCTAATGCTGCAAACCTGGTATAAAATATTCGCATCTCATGGCCGAGTGCGACTTTTCCATATATTACAATTACGCTAATAGGAACACATGTAAACCAAACACAACGAGGATGATTATCGAAAA
This sequence comes from Styela clava, assembly GCF_964204865.1. Lineage (NCBI taxonomy): Eukaryota > Metazoa > Chordata > Ascidiacea > Stolidobranchia > Styelidae > Styela > Styela clava. The sequence continues at coordinate 32,368,207 of NC_135250.1, read as the reverse complement.
ACATGAATATAAAAAGTAAATGATGATATGATAGTGGTTCCCAAATAATTTGGAATGTGTCGCGAAATATCGATCCATTTGATAAATAATTTTTATTCGACCTCGTGAAGCGTTGAAATCATTAAAATTAACGTCGAACGAGAAGCGCATAAATAGCGCATTATACCCTTTGATACTAAGTTGTGAAATACAAAAAAAAGCTATAAAAAAACATTAAATTATCATTAATGTGAGAGCGCCAAAAACACACAGTCCATACTGAGGCAACTGCAATTTATGTGGCCGCACTTGGAAAGGCGCATTAATTAATGGTGTAAAATAAATTTAACGACTATCAATTATAATCAAGCATGTCAGAGTGTTTATTTTCTGCGGGTAAGACTCGTAAAAAATTCATCTTTCGCGATATAACTTTGTATTTTCAAAACGGGGTGTCAGAAAAAGTAAAATTTGATATAAATAAAACTCAAACAATGTTTTATTTTAAATGTAACAAAACGCATATTTGCAATATACCTTTGTATTTCCAAAAACGGGGCGTCGAGAAAAGTATTAAGCTAATAATATTTTATCTAACGTCTAACGTCTGGTACACATCATTTCCCGGGAGAACTCTAAGCCTGCAAAAAGTCATTTAATTTAATATAGAGAATGTTTCACCTATTCCAAAATCGCCGAGGGTATCGCCAATTCAGTAAAAGTACTAGTACCCATCCTATTTGTCAACTTCATACTTGCATGAAAATATTTGTAAACTTCGAATTTTTGTCCCTTAAAATCGAAAAAAGTGCGATTTTGCAGTCCCTAAAAAAACTGTTCCCAATAAATGCGCTAATAGTGAACACTTCCTGGTATACAGAATAATCATAGAAAATATCAATGATCCCTGCTCTTCCCCATATTTGGAACCGCAGTGATGAGCCTTACTTTTATATATTGTCTGATATATTGACCTTTTTTCAAATTCTTAGGATTTTTGCTTTTGCTAGCGATTTCGATTGTTTTCTTTACATTTTCACCATGTTAAATATTCTTACAGTTCTTATTTATTTCAGTTGGATAAACTAGATGTCAGTGAAAACATGGATCTTGGAACTGCTGGTTGGGCTGAAGTTGGATTAGTTGTTACACAATGTCAGGTGAAGGTATTCAAGGCTCATTATTGCAATCTGACAGCAGAAGGAATGAAAGCATTCAATGAAAACACTGGCAATGCGAAGGTGAGTTGAAATCTTTGAGAGTAAAAAGTAACCATCATAAATGCGTAATTATAAATTGAAAAATCTGCAGAAATTGGAGTTGTTAGGGCAGTACATCCAGCTATTGTAGTATGCACGAGTCCATCAGTTGAATTATGACCTACGCGGGACTCGATTGTGGTATAGGGCTTGTTAACTCTAAGCCAGTGGTTCTCAATCTTTTTTCTTGCGTTGCGCAAAAATTTTGTGGCCCATTAACTTTCAGTTTTGTGGCCCATTAACTTTTAAATCTCAATCTGTTTGCTCAGAACAAGGCTCTGTACATCCAGTGATTGTAGTATGCACAAGTCCATCTGTTGAATCATGACCTACTGGGGACTTAAGATTCGACTTGGATTTGGGAGATTTGTGTATTGGTACGTACTTGAGATGTATCTGCAATATCGGCCATTTTTCCGGTATCACCTAAATGAAAGGTATTCATCAGCCAAACTAACTTGGCTGATTTCGCTACACAAATTTTATATAATAATTTAGAAAGATATGAGAAAAAATATCAATCGAATACTATTTTCCAATGTCTAAAATACAAAATATGGCGCTATGACAGCACAAAATCTTTCGCACGTCACTCAATGTAATAGTTTAACACAGTGGTTCCCAGAGTCAAAATTAAAAACAGAAAAATATTTGAAGGCGGGGCAGGGGAGTGCCCACAACGAGTCTATACTAGAGATGTACCGTTACCACTTTTGTCGTCGATACAGATCCGATACCAGCTAAAAACGCCGATACTGATACGCCGATACTACAAAAAGGCCGATATTCCGATACCGATACTATGTAATTATTACTTAATTAGGGGTGGTGAGTAGGGCAGACGGGTTAAAACAATGGTCTTTGAGCGTTGTTCTTAGTACACATTATTTCAGATCGAAAAACAAGATATATCATATAATATGAAATTACTGTTCGGTGTTTGCTTTAACTGATTAAGATACATTGTATAGTAACGCTAGTAATCTCGGTGTTCAATTAGAAAACTCATAAGCCGGGATGTCCAATTTGAATTTATTGTTAATATCGCGACCTTCGAATATCGTTATTCGTGTTTAAAAGAATATCGAATATCACCCACACATTCTAGCGTTGCCGTCCTACGTTCAAATTAAAAGCATTTCACATTATATTTTGTTTCGTGACTAATCGAAATCGTCGACGCAATAAGTCAAAGCCAACATGAAAGAATATCAATCAGCACAGACAAAAGGAAGGCCTACCTATAACCGTCGAGGATGTTTTTTTACTTTACTATTTTACAATATTTTACAATTGCTATCATATATTTTGAGACTGTCTAGGGCTAGGCGGTCATGTCAATATATCTATGAGGTAATTGTGTAGGTAAACAAAATTAAAATTAATTCCTGCGTAGAGGAATAACTGTGTCGGAATTTATCGATGTCGACGGACTAAATGACACTCGTACTTGACGACAAACAGAATTTATACCCTTGCCAAAAGTCCATGTGCCGTTAATAAGGACCCCAATTCCACTGTATGATTTAAAACTGGGCGCCTAGTTGCTTTTTTTATGTGCTGTGTTGATATATTTCTTTATTATTATTATGTAATATTAAAAATGTCAATATAAAAATTTGATAACGAAAATAGCCAAATTAGTTGAGCTAGTTTGGCTGATAAATAGCTAAATACACATGAATTCTATTCTCTCGCGGTGGGGACATGTATGGCTCATGGATCACGATCTCTCCAGACAAAAAATTAATTAAAAAAGTAGTATTCCAACTAATCTTTTAAAACATTCTGGACCATATCAATAAGGTAAATATATCGGAAATATCGGCCTTACTCTAACCGATACCGATACATGGCCGATACCGAAAAAATGGCCGATATTGCCGATACCGATACATCGGTACATCTCTAGTCTATACCAGATATACTCATGTTTAAAATGTGATAATGATGTAACAATTGATGGTATCTAGAACGAAAAATAAAAAACTTCAACTCTATAATCATAAGCACTTTTTTTCTTCAAGTCCTCCTCATCGGCGATCTTCATGTTTCCAAGTCGGTTTTTGCACCGTACCTACTTAATGTATTCCAGCATCCATCAGTTTTTCTTTCTAAGGAACGCTCGTAAAAAGGTTGCCAAAAAGCTTATAATTTCAATTATTTGGTAAGATTTCTGTCCATTTCAAAACCACATCTGCACCCTGACCAAGTTCACTTTGTTTTCCATCGCCACCCTGGTACCAGTGTTATCTCTGAGCGAATTATGAATGCGAAAGTGCTTCGCAGTCGAAAATAAAAGTGCGAAAGTGCATTTTAAAAGTAAGGTGCCCTAGCTTTTATTTTAACTTCTTTAGACAACATAGATACTCAAAGGAGCGCTCCTTCTGTTAATATTGCAAATTAAATAGGAGTCTTTCCGTTAACAGAGTTTCGTTTAAATCCTTGTTTAAAACGAGCAAATTCATCAGTACCAAAATGACACCTGCTAAGCACGCCTGTAGCGAACTAAACTTTTGTGCAATCAATGGGTGCTAATTCGTGTGAACAGCAAAGGCTACTTTCACATTTGTGTTACTCCTTCTATCTAATAGACAACGATTGATACACGCAAGCTGGAATCCATATTAGTTACGGGTAGATCATTTGTACAAAGCCAGTGCAAAATAACATCCCCCACCAACACCCGAATAAAAATAGTAATTATCCAATTAGGGTTAGGAATGCAGATTGCGCTGATTATTCAACTTTTTAATTTATCCCTGACCCTAATTGGATAATTATTAATTTGTTACTTTAAATCACTTTGAAAGCCGCCACCCGCTGTTCTAAGACAGTGTTTTTCAACTTTTTTCGAGCCAAGGCACACTTTATTCATTGAGAGAATACTGCGGCACACCACCAGCTGAAAATGTGGGGAAAAGACCTGATGTTCACAATATAAGTGTTAAATTGTTAATATGAACTTTCTTGAAGAAACATTGAAGAAAGATGCTGAATTGGACATCTTGAATAGTGATCAAATAAAAACAAACATAGCGGCAAATCGCCACCTGCTGCTGTCACCTTCTGGTATAGAACAGTACTACATGATTACTCTGCCAGGCGCTACATCGCATGAACATACAAATTGGAAAATTTCCCACGGCACCCCTGACGATAGTTTACGGCACATCGATTGAAAAACACTGTTCTAAGAGATATGACTTACATGGCCTCCGAAATATTATGCAAGATCCCTTGGAAAATCCTCCCCTGTTTCATGAGATAGCTTCACCTATTTTCTTATTTACATTCAAATATCTCAGAGCTTCTGCAAAGACATGTCATTTTTAAATGTGGGCTTGCCTTAGTTCATATTGGTTAGAAAATATCATATAGTGCAATGGTCCTCAACCTTCTTCAGTTCGCGGACCGGTAAAATTTCAAAACAAATTTCGCGGACCGGCGGACCTTCAAAATTAACCAAAAATGTCATGAACACAAAACATAATCAAAAGAATGCAATTACGGCAAAAGTAGGCGGTGCAAAAAAATTCAATTTAATGAGAAATTTGCTGCTGTCTTTTTGTTATTATTTTTTTCATTAGCTTTGCGGGTTTCATTGCGTTGTTTGAAAGAATTTTAGCGCAGACTTGGCACATGGGAAGAGGTACTTTTTCGCTGCTGGGAGTTGAAGTAGCAGTCTCTTCATCTGTCCTGTCAACACCACTAACTTGGTTTTCACCGCTGGGTTTCTTTTGAAAGTACGGGATAACACTTTGTTGATTTTTTGTCTCCATTTTACTATCAAACTTCTCTGAATTATAGGTAATTATTACTGTAAATTACGGAACGTGCGAACTGCGAGGTTCTCAATTAGGTACCGTACTGTGTGCAGGGATTCGTTCAAGAAGAATTGTTTTAAAAGTAGTATGTGAACCAAGATGGTGGACAATGGACGTAGTATGTGTATCACTATCAGGTTAGGGTTAGGCCATAATTTTATTCCAATTTCCCCTATTTTTGTTCTATTATGAGTTCGGGGACTAGCCAAGTGACTCCGGTAGTATTTGTACCTGAAATTATAGCCTAACCTTAACCTGGTGGACATACCACGTTCTGGTGTCCGCCATCTTGGTTCTCATACTTCAGAAGTTCCGATATTTTTTGTATTAATTAATTAAATAGGTTAAAGAAAAATGGATGCAAAAACATGCCAAGCGCTTCTTATTCGCAATAAATCCTTCGAAACGCCACAAATATCGATGAAGGCCCATACACGCCTTCTCAAGCTTTAGTTCAATGCGTCCGCAAAAGTAGTTGGCGCAGGAAAATGCAACCGATAAGCCATTACGTGACTGACTCTTCGGTAAGAACCACCCTGCGAAAATTGAAATACGACCGAATAAATAAGTTTGTATAACTTTGAAAAACTCCATCACTTTAACATTAAGAACAAAGTATGCTAAGTATACATTAAAAATTAACCGAATATTTTTAACCGTAATAATGCCTTTATTTTATGAGAAAAATGTCAATACAGAAACTCAAATCCCTATTATGGGGTGATAACAGATTAGTTTTAACATTATTGCATCAGAGGGGTCTTACAATTAGCATAGCCTGTTTATCGTTTAAATCAGGTTGCCGCCGATGTAACCAAATTCTTCATTATCGTACCGCACCTTGTTTTGTCGAAGGCTGCCCTTGATTGAATAAGTTTCATGATCAAAGCGTCTCTCTGGTATTTCGGATATATATTCATGTTAAAATTGTATGGCTTTGGTATCGATCTAAACTTGGCAATATATGTACGCAATAGGAGTGAAAGTTAAAGCAAGAAATTTGACTTACATTTTTGAAATATAATTTCGGCAACTTATGCGTCTGCCAGAACGCAACGTTCTGGAGTAGTTTCACGAGGATGCAAAGGGTATTTCAATAAAAAATACAGAAAAAACACGGTAAAACGAAACACTGTGTTTACGGTGAAAAGTGGCTCCCATTCGAAATTATTCGAAAATCAGCCGAAAAGGTATTCGGATACTTTGCTATTCGAATTAATTCGACTATTCGATTCGTTTTGAACAACCCTGAGTAGGGGACTTCTCACCAAGTCCGATTGTTAGACGAATACCGATACTACGAATCAATAAGAGTTAAAAAAAATCATAAAACTAACGGACATGCCATCAATACTTTGTAATTTGCAATTTGCTTATAATATATATATTAATATTGGAAAAATATTTGGCGGACCGGCAGCAAGGTTGCCGCGGACCGGTGGACCGGCGGTTGAGAACCACTGATATAGTGACAAATTTTTTAGTAATGAATACCATGTACTTTCAGCATTTATAAATAGCACTCTCTCTAATGCTGCAAACCTAGTATAAAATATTCGCATCTCATGGCCGAGTGCGACCTTTTCCATATATTACAATTACGCTAATAGGAACACATGTAAACCAAACACAACGAGGATGATTATCGAAAAACATGAATATAAAAAGTAAATAATGATATGATAGTGGTTCCCAAATAATTTGGAATGTGTCGCGAAATATCGATCCATTTGATAAATAATTTTTATTCGACCTCATGAAGCGTTGAAATCCTTAAAATTAACGTCGAACGAGAAGCGCATAAATAGCGCAATATACCCTTTGATACTAAGTTGTGAAATACAAAAAAAAGCTATAAAAAAACATTAATTTATCATTAATGTGAGAGCGCCAAAAACACACAGTCCATACTGAGGCAACTGCAATTTATGTGGCCGCACTTGGTAGGGCGCGTTAATTAATGATGTAAAATAAATTTAACAATCATCAATTATAATCAAGCATGTCAGCGTGTTTATTTTCTGCGGGCAAGATTCGTAAAATAACACTTTCAGACAAATTCATTTTTGCTGCAAAATCTTAATTTTCAGTTATTATCGTTATACAAACCACGTGTGGCAACTTTTCAATTCATCGTCGACCAAAATATAGCCAGACACTCGACTGAACGTGTGTGAAGCTTGAACGATAGGAACGGATTCATCAGCGACTTGAATTCTGGAAAATGAGTATTTTATTGGGAGTGCAAATTGCGAAATAAGTGTAACAAAACGCATTTTTTTTTGTGATATAACTTTGTATTTTCAGAAACGGGTTCTCGTAAAAAGTAAAATTTCATCTAAATTAATCGCGAAATTGTTTTATTTTAAGCCAAGTCGGAAAAAGTACTAGCACCCAACTTATTTGTCAGTTTCATATTCGCACGAAAATATTGTCAAATATTGTCATTGAACAAGGGTCACATCCAGCAATTGCAGTATAAACGAGTCCATCGGTTGAATCATGACCTGCTGGGGACTCGAATGGACTTGGTTTCAATGCTTTAATTGGTTGACCTGACAGATTTGAAATTTGATTCCAATTGCTTTCAAGACTCGACTTGAAGATTTGTGTATTTGAATGGAAATGAGGGCTAATACTTCCATTTTGTTCTGATTCAGAATGTTTAAAAGAATTAATTAGTATAAGGCAGGGGTGCACAACCTTTTTGCTATTGGTGGCCACATATCATTAATTTGTATTCAAAACGGCCGCCAGGGGGTTGATGAGCGCGCCTAAGGCACGCACATTTTTTGCTTTTATGACATCATAACCGCGTATTTGACCCATGCGAGGTGCAGTCTGCCCAATTATGAAGTATGTAGGACTACTTCGAAGTATAATATTCGCATTTTAAACAGATTTTTTTCCTTCGGTGGACCTATTCTTGAGCAGATATATTGCAGCAAGTTGCATGATGGTTGCACAATTTGGAAAAAATCGAAAGTCTGGGAGGGGGAGGGGCGGTCGCCTCCATTTTCTTGTCCCAAAAAGTATAATAAAATGTCAAATATTTTAATGAATTTATTCTATAAAAGTTTGCAAAGCATTGTAGCAATTTAACGACGACATGAGGAAATGTTTAAAAGTTTTAGGCAGTTTAATATAGGCTAGCGCTGTAATAAACAAAATCTGGTTGCTAACATCAAGCTTAATCAAGCTTATTCGCGAAACTGTTTTATTTTAAATGTAACATAACGATCTTTCGCGATATAACTTTGTATTTTCGAAACAGGGTGTCGTGAAAATTAAAATTTGATATAAATTAACGATAATTAATGTTTTATTTATTTTAAATGTCACAAAATTCATCTTTTGAAATATAACTTTGTATTTTCGAAAACGGGGCGTCGGGAAAAGTATTAATCGCTAATAATATTTTATCTAACGTCTAACGTCTGGTACACATCATTTCCCGGGAGAACTCTGAGCCCGCGGAAAGTCATTTAATTAAATATAGAGAATGTTTCACCTATTCCAAAAATTCAAGAATTTTGCAATCGGAAAATCGCCAGGGTATCGCCAAGTCGATAAAAGTACTAGTCCCCAACTTATTTGTCAACTTCATACTTGCACGAAAATATTTGTAAACGTCGAATTTTTGCCCCTCAGAATAAAAAAAAGTGCGATTTCGCAGTCCCTAAAAAAACTGTTCCCAATAACTGCGCTAATAGTGAACACTTCCTGGTACACAGAATAATCATAGAAAATATCACTGATCCCTGCTCTTCCCCATATTTGGAACCGCAGTGATGAGCCTTACTTCTTATATATTGTCTCATATATTGACCTTTTTTCATATTCTTAGGGTTTTTTGCTAGAGATTACAATTCTTTTCTTTACATTTTCACCATTGTAAAAAGTCTTACATTTCTTATTTATTTCAGTTGGATGAACTAGATGTCGGTTACAATATTGATCTTGGACCTGCTGGTTGGGCTGAAGTTGGATTAGTTGTTACACAATGTCAGGTGAAGGTGTTCAAGGCTTGGGATTTCGATCTGACAGCAGAAGGAATGAAAGCTTTCAAGGAAAACACTGGCAATGCAAAGGTGAGTTGAAATCTTTGAGAGTAAAAAGTAACCAGCATAAATGCGTAATTATAAATTGAAAAATCTACAGAAATTGGAGTTGTTAGGGCCGTACATCCAGCTATTGTAGTATGCACGAGTCCATCAGTTGAATCATGACCTACTGGGGACTCAAGATTCGACTTGGATTTGGGAGATTTGTGTATTGGTACGTACTAGAGATGTATCTGCAATATCGGCCATTTTTCCGGTATCACCTAAATGAAAGTTATTCATCAGTCGGACTAACTTGGCTGCTTTCGCTACACAAATTTTATATAATAATTTAGAAAGATATGAAGAAAAATATCAATCGAATACTGATTTCCAATGTCTAAAATACAAAATATGGCGCTATGACAGCACAAAATCTTTCGCGTGTCACTCAATGTAATAGTTTAACACAGTGGTTCCCAGAGTCAAAATTAAAAACAGAAAAATATTTACGGGCGGGGCAGGGGAGTGCCCACAACGAGTCTATACTAGAGATGTACCGATACCACTTTTGTCGCCGATACCAGCTAAAAACGCCGATACCGATACGCCGATACTACAAAAAGGCCGATATTCCGATACTATGTAATTATTACTTAATTAGGGGTGGTGTGTAGGGCAGACGGGTTAAAACAATGGTCTTTGAGTGTTGTTCTTAGTACACATTATTTCAGATCGAAAAAGAGATATATCACATAATATGAAATTAATGTTTGGTGTTTGCTTTAACTGATTAAGATACATTGTACAGTAACGCTAGTAATCTCGGTGTTCAATTAGAAAACTCATAAGCCGGGATGTCCAATTTGAATTTAATGTTAATATCGCGACCTTTGAATATCGTTATTCGTGTTTGAAAGAATATCGAATATCACCCACACATTCTAGCGCCTACGTTCAAATTAAAAGCATTTTACATATATTTTGTTTCGTGGCTAATCGTAATCGTCGACGCAATAAGTCAAAGCCAACATGAAAGAATATCAATCAGCACCGACAAAACGAAGGCCTACCTATAACCGTCGAGGATGTTTTCTCTCGCGTTGGGGACATGTATGGCTCATGGATCACGATCTCTCCAGACAAAAAATTAATTAAAAAGTAGTATTCTAACTAATCTTTTAAAACATTCTGGACCATATCTACAGAATCTGGAGTTGTTAGGGCAGTACATCCAGCTATTGTAGTATGCACGAGTCCATCAGTTGAATCATGACCTACTGGGGACTCGATTGCGGTATATGGTTTGTTAACTCTAAGCCAGTGGTTCTCAATCTTATTTCCTGCATTGCGCAAAAATTTTGTGGCCATCAAATTTCAGTTTTGTGGCCCATTAACTTTCAGTTTTGTGGCCCATTAACTTTCAGTTTTCTGGCCCATTGACTTTCCGTTTTGTGGCCCATTAACTTCCCGTTTTGTGGCCCATTAACTTTTCGTTTTGTGGCCTATTAACTTTCAGTTTTGTGGCCCATTAACTCTCCGTTTTGTGGCATATTAACTTTCAGTTTTTTGTCCATTAACTTTCAATTTTGTGGCCCATTAACTTTTAATTTCGTGGCCCATCAACTTTCAGTTTTGTGGCCCATTGGCTTTCCGTTTTGTGGCCCATTAACTTTCAATTTTGTGGCCCATTAACTTTCAGTTTTGTGGCCCATTTGTGTCCGCAACAAGTTGATACCAGTATAATTGAATTGTTATGATATACTCGTGCCTAAAATATGATAATAATGTAACTATTGATCTTGAACGAAAAAGGAAGTGTTGAAACTTCACAATCAAGTTCGGCGGGCCATATTATATTTTACGTGGGCCATAATTGGATCGTAGGCTGCGGTTTGGCAACCACTGGATTAACAAGAAAAGCTAAAGACATTTATGGCATCATACAACCCTGCAAAACCCAACCCACGAAAGAGTCTGGCTAAAAATTTTATTATTAAAATTTAACTTCCGTTTATTGAACATTTTTAATTAAAACAAACAAACAAAATTTCCCAATGATTGCAGATATTGGTACATCTAAGTATTTATTTTCTTTCTTGTGTCATCTTTTGATGGTGCGACGGGTTCCCATCGATATATACGACACTAAAAGAGTGGCTGCCCTGTTATCATACCGAGTCACTGCGGACATTTTACCGAGCCTTTCAATGGTATAATCATAAGCACTTCTTCTTCAAGTCCTTCTCATCGGCCATCTTCATGTTTCCAATTCGGTTTTTGCACCGTAACTACTTAATGTATTCCAGCATCCATCAGTTTTCCTTTCGAAGGAACGCTCGTAAAAAGGTTGCCAAAATGCTTATAATTACAATTATCTGGTAAGGTTTCTACCAATTTTAAAACCATTTCGCAACGTGACGAAGTTCACTTTTATTTCCATCGCCACCCTGGTACACAGAATAATCATAAAAAATACAACTGATCCCTGCTCTTCCCCATATTTTGAACCCCAGGGATAAGGCTTACTCTTTATATATTGTCTGATACATTGACCTTTTTTCAAATTTTTTTGGTTTTTGCTTTTGCTGGAGATTTCAATTGTTGTGTTCGCATTTCCAATATGTTAAATAATCTTGAAGTTTTCATTCATTGCAGTTGAATAAGCTGGTTGTCAGTGGCAACAAATATCTTGGCACTGCTGGTTTAGCTGAAGTTGGATGTTTTGCAATGTCGGGCATAATTAAAATATAAAAATCCATGAAAGAACTGGATGTGGGGGGGGATATACATTTTCAAATCTCAATCTGTTTGCTCAGAACAAGGCTCTGTACATCCAGCGATTGTAGTATGCACTAGTCCATCGGTTAAACCATGACCTACTGGGGACTCGAATGGATTTGGTTTCAATGCTTTGATTGGTGGACCTGGCACATTTGAAATTTGATTCCAATTGCTTTCATTCAAGACTCGACTTGAAGATTTGTGTATTGGTACCTACGAGAGATGTATCGGCCACTTTATCGGTATCTGCAATATAGGCCATTTGAATGAAAATGAGGGCTAATATTCCCTTTTTGATCTGATCCAGAAGGTTTAAAAAAATTAGTTAGTATAAGGCAGGGGCGCACAACCTTTTTGCTATTGGCGGCCACATAGCATTAATTTGTATTCAAAACGGCCTCCAGAGGGTTGATGAGCGCGCCTAAGGCACGCAATTTATTTTTGCTTTATGACGTCGACTCATAATAACCGTGTATTTGACCCATGCGAGGTGCAGTCTGCCCAATTATGAAGTATGTAGGACTACTTGGAAGTATAATATTCGCATTTTAAACGGATTTTTCTCCTTCGGTGGACCTATTCTTGAGCAGATATATTGCAGCAAGTTGCATAATGGTTGCACAATTTGGAAAAAAAATCGAAAGTCGGGGAGGGGGAGGGGCGGTCACCCCCATTTTCTTGTCCCAAAAGTATAATAAAATGTCAAATATTTTAATGAATTTATTCTATGAAAGTTTGCAAAGCATTGTAGCAATTTAATGACGACATGAAGTAATGTTTCAAAGTTTTAGGCAGTTTAATATAGGCTAGCGCTGTAATAAACAAAATCTGGTTGCTAACAGCAAGCTTAATTAGACCTAATTTGAAATGGTATTCTTCACTGATAATTTGGCCAATGACAGATTCACTATCAGGCTTGTTATACAAATCAGAGTCAGAATCAAATAAAACTGCTACAATTTCCTCAGCTGTAAGTTGTGGATGCTTTGCTAGGCTAGCTTGCTACATTGCTGGGCTGCCGAAACGCGTGAGCAATCTGAACCATGAAGGGAAATCCCCAACAGGAAATACACCATCCAGATTGTGACGCATCGTTTTGTCTGACTTTTTTGCGGTGCTTCTGATTTGCTTCAATATACGCCAGCATAGCCGCCAAATCCTATATTTTGAACTTTTTTATTTTTGTTTATAGGATTTTGTATGTGGACGGCCGCATTATTTTTTCACAATGGCTGCAGGTTGTGCACCGTTGGTATAAGGGGTTGAAATTTATTTTTTGCTTTTTGGGAAAATGTTTGCCTTGTTAACTCTAATTAAGCCATGGCCATCTCATAGCTAGCGTTGCAGAAAACAAACTACCGGTAGGTAATCATCGCATAAGGATTGGTTCAGCTTCAAACAAGACTATAAAATGAACTCTTATTGGAGAATCTCTGGCAGTAAAGCAATTTCTTCTTTATTGAAGTCATTTGAGCACTGCAAGTTTTAGCTTCCTGCTTTAGTGTCAGTGGATATCTATTTAGATCACTTCATTAATTTCTCCCACAGCTGTTCTGCTTGAGATTCTTTATTACTGGTTATTTAATTGCTTTGTTGACATTCCTACCATGTTAAATATTCTTACAGTTCTTATTTATTTCAGTTGGATGAACTAGATGTCGGTCTCAATGATCTTGAACCTGCTGGTTGGGCTGAAGTTGGATTAGTTGTTACACAATGTCAGGTGAAGGTGTTCAAGGCTCAGGGTTGCGATCTGACAGCAGAAGGAATGAAAGCTTTCAAGGAAAACACTCTCAATGCAAAGGTGAGTTGAAATCTTTGAGAGTAAAAAGTAACCAGCATAAATGCGTAATTATAAATTGAAAAATCTACAGAAATTGGAGTTGTTAGGGCAGTACATCCAGCTATTGTAGTATGCACGAGTCCATCAGTTGAATCATGACCTACTGGGGACTCGATTGCGGTATATGACTTGTTAACTCTAAGCCAGTGGTTCTCAATCTTTTTTCCTGCGTTGCACAAAAATTTTGTGGCCCATTAACTTTCCGTTTTGTGGCCCATTAACTTTCCAGTTTTTTGGCCCATTAACTTTCCGTTTTTTGGCCCATCAACTTTCAGTTTTGTGGCCCATTAACTTTCCGTTTTGTGGCCATTAACTTACAGTTTTGTGGCCCATTAACTTTTCGTTTTGTGGCCCATTAACTTTCAGTTTTGTGGCCCAATAACTTTCCGTTTTGTGGTCCATTAACTTACAGTTTTGTGGCCCATTAACTTTTCGTTTTGTGGCCCATTAACTTTCAGTTTTGTGGCTCATTAACTTTCAGTTTTGTGGCTCATTAACTTTCCGTTTTGTGTCCCATTAACTTTCAGTTTTGTGGCCCATTAACTTTCCGTTTTGTGGCCCATTAATTTTCCGTTTTGTGGCACAACAACTTTCAGTTTTGTCGCCCATTAACTTTCCGTTTTGTGGCCCATTAACTTCCAGTTTTGTCGCCCAATAACTTTCAGTTTTCTCGCCCATTAACTTTCCGTTTTGTCGCCCATTAACTTTCAGTTTTGTCGCCCATTAACTTTCCATTTTGTGGCACATTAACTTTCAGTTTTGTCGCCCATTAACTTTCCGTTTTGTGGCACATTAACTTTCAGTTTTGTGGCCCATTAATTTTCCGTTTTGTCGCCCATTAACTTTCAGTTTTGTCGCCCATTAACTTTCCGTTTTGTGGCACATTAACTTTCAGTTTTGTGGCCCATTAACTTTCCGTTTTGTGGCCCATTGACTTTCCGTTTTGTGGCCCATTAACTTTCAGTGTTGTCGCCCATTAACTTTCCGTTTTGTGGCCCATTAACTTTCAGTTTTGTGGCCGATTAACTTTCCGTTTTGTGGCCCATTAACTTTCCGTTTTATGGCCCATTGACTTTCCGTTTTGTGGCCCATCAACTTTCCGTTTTGTGGCCCATTAACTTTTCGTTTTATGGCACATTAACTTTCCGTTTTGTGGTCCATTAACTTTCACTATTGTCACCCATTAACTTTCCGTTTTGTGGCCCACCGTTTTGTGGCCCATTAACTTTCAGTTTTGTCACCCATTAACTTTCCGTTTTGTGGCCCATTAACTTTCAGTTTTGTCACCCATTAACTTTTCGTTTTGTGGCCCATTAACTTTCAGTTTTGTCGCCCATTAACTTTCAGTTTTGTGGCCCAATAATTTTTTTTTTTTTTTAGCCCATTAACTTTCTCCACTTTCCTTCTTCCACAATTAAAATACGAACGTAAATGCATAATTATAAAAGACTCCTGGGGAGACTGTAAGCGGGGAGATATGCTTTTAAATCTCAATCTATTTGCTTAGAACAAGGCTCTGTTCATTCAGCGATTGCAGTATGCACAAGTCCATCTGTTGAATCATGACCTACTGGGGACTCGAATGGACTTGGTTTCAATGCTTTAATTGGTGGACCTGACACATTTAAAATTTGACTCGAATCGTTTCCATTCAAGATTTGACTTGGTTTTTGGAGATCTGTATATAAGTGTATTGGTAATTACTAGATATGTATCTACAATATCGGCCATTTTCTGGTATCACCTAAATGAAAGTTATTCATCAGCCAAACTAATAACTTGGCTGCTTTCGCTACACAGATATTATATAATAATTTAGGACAATATGAAGAAAAATATCAATCGAATACTATTTCCAATGTCTCAAATACAAAGTATGGCGCCACAGAAGTACAAAATCCTTCGCACATCACTCAATGTAATAGTTTAACACAGTGGTTCCTAAAGTTGATTGACAGGGAGTCAAAATTATAAACAAAGATATTTGCGGGCGGGGCAGGGGAGTGCCCACAACGAGTCTATACCAGTAGAATTGAATTGTTATGATATACTCATGCTTAAAATGTGATAATGATGTAACAATTGATGGTATCTAGAACGAAAAATAAAAAACTTCAACTCTATAATCATCAGCACTTTTTTTCTTCAAGTCCTTCTCATCGGCCATCTTCATGTTTCCAATTCGGTTTTTGCGCACCGTACCTACTTAATGTATTCCAGCATCCATCAGTTTTTCTTTCTAAGGAACGCTCGTAAAAAGTTTGCCAAGAAGCTTATAATTTCAATTATTTGGTAAGATTTCTGTCCATTTCAAAACCACATCTGCACCCTGACCAAGTTCACTTTGTTTTCCATCGCCACCCTGGTACCAGTGTTAACTCTGAGCGAATTATGAATGCGAAAGTGCTTCGCAGTCGAAAATAAAAGTGCTAAAGTGCATTTTAAAAGTAAGGTGCCCTAGCTTTTATTTTAACTTCTTTAAAACAACATAGATACTCGAAGGAGCGCTCCTTCTGTTGATATTGCAAATTAAATAGGAGTCTTTCCGTTAACAGAGTTTCGTTTAAATCCTTGTTTAAAACCAGCAAATTCATCAGTAACAAAATGACACCTGCTAAGCGCGCCTGTAGCGAACTAAACTTTCGTGCAATCAATGGGTGCTAATTCGCGTGAACAGCAAAGGCTATCTTTTATATTTGTGTTACTCCTTCCATCTAATAGACAACGATTGATACACGCAAGCTGGAATCCATATTAGTTACGGGGTAGATCATTTGTACAAAGCCAGTGCAAAATAACATCCCCCACCAACACCCAAATAAAAATAGTAATTATACAATTAGTGTTAGGAACGCAGATTGCGCTGATTATTCAACTTTTTAATTTATCCCTGACCCTAATCGAATAATTATTGATTTGTCACTTTAAATCACTTTGAAAGTCGCCACCCGCTGTTCTAAGACAGTGTTTTTCAACTTTTTTCGAGCCAAGGCACACTTTTTTTCATTGAGAAAATACTGCGGCACACCACCAGCTGAAAATGTGGGGAAAAGACCTGATTTTCACAATATAAGTGTTAAATTATTAATATGAGCTTTCTTGAAGAATCATTGAGGAAAGATGTTGAATTGGACATCTTGAATAGTAATCAAATAAAAACAAACGAAGCGGCAAATCGCCATCTGCTGCTGTCACCTTCTGGTATAGAACAGTACTACATGATTACACTGCCAGGCGCTACATCGCATGAATATACAAATTGGAAAATTTCCCACGGCATCCCTGACGATAGTTTACGGCACACCGATTGAAAAACACTGTTCTAAGAGATATGTTGACTTACATGGCCTCCGAAATATTATGCAAGATCCCTTGGAAAATCCGCCCCTGTTTCATGAGCTAGCTTCACCTATTTTCTCATTTATATTCAAATATCTCAGAGCTTATGCAAAGACATGTCATTTTTAAATGTGGGCTTGCCTTAGTTCAAATCGGTTAGAAAATATCATATAGTGCAGTGGGTCTCAACCTTTTTCAGTTCGCGGACCGGTAAAATTTCAAAACAAATTTCGCGGACCGGCGGACCTTCAAAATTAACCAAAAATGTCATGAACACACAACATAATCAAAAGAATGCATTTACGGCAAAAGTAGGCGGTGCAAAAAAATTCAATTTGATGAGAAATTTGCTGCTGTCTTTTTGATATTATTTTTTTCGTTGGCTTTGCGGGTTTCATTGCGTCGTTTGAAAGAATTTTAGCGCAGACTTGGCACATGGGAAGAGGTACTTTTTCTCTGCTGGGAGTTGAAGTAGCAGTCTCTTCAACTGTCTTGTCAACACCACTAACTTGGTTTTCACCGCTGGGTTTCTTTTGCAAGAACGGGATAACACTTTGTTGATTTTTTGTCTCCATTTTACTATCAAACCTCTCTGAATTATAGGTAATTATTACTGTAAATTACGAAACGTTCGAACTGCGAGGTTCTCAATTAGGTACCGTACTGTGTGCAGGGATTCGTTCAAAAAGAATTGTTTTAAAAGTAGTATGTGAACCAAGATGGTGGACACCGGACGTAGTATGTGTATCAGGTTAGGGTTAGGCCATAATTTTATTCCAATTTCCCCTATTTTTGTTCTATTATGAGTTCAGGGACTAGCCAAGTGACTCCGGTAGTATTTGTACCTGAAATTATAGCCTAACCCTAACCTGGTGGACATACCACGTTCTGGTGTCCGCCATCTTGGTTCTCATACTTCGGAAGTTCCGATATTTTTTGTATTAATCAATTAAATAGGTTAAAGAAAAATGGATCCAAAAACATGCCAAGCGCTTCTTATTCCAATAAATCCTTCGAAACGCCACAAATATCGATGAAGGCCCATACACGCCTTCTCAAGCTTTAGTTCAATGCGTCCGCAAAAGTGGTTGGCGCAGGAAGATGCAACCGATAAGCCATTACGTGAACGACTCTACGACAAGAACCATCCTGCGAAAATTGAAATACGACCGAATAAATGAGTTTGTATAACTTTGAAAAACTCCATCACTTTAACATTAAGAACAAAGTATACATTAAGATTAACCGAATAGTTTTAACCGTAATAATGCCTTTATTTTATGAGAAAAATGTCAATACAGAAACTCAAATCCCTATTATGGGTTGATAACAGATTAGTTTTGACATCATTGCATCAGAGGGGTCTTACAATTAGCATAGCCTGTTTATCGTTTAAATCAGGTTGCCGCCGATGTAACTATATTCTTCATTATCGTACCGCACCTTGTTTTGCCGAAGGCTTCCCTTGATTGAATAAGTTTCATGATCAAAACGTCTCTCTGGTATTTCGGATATATATTCATGTTAAAATCGTATGGCTTTGGTATCGATCCAAACTTGGCAATATATGTACGCAATAGAAGTGAAAGTTAAAGCAAGAATTTTGACTTGCCGATATAATTTCGGCAACTTATGCGTCTGCCAGAACACAACGTTCTGGAGTAGTTTCACGAGGATGCAAAAGGTATTTCACTAAAAAATACAGAAAAAACAAATGATTTAAACAAGCCCTTGTTTTAAAACAGGATGTTTTTTTAGAATTGATAAGAAACAAAACCCTAACTGTGTGCTATCAAACTTCTCCGTTATGACATTAGCCGCTGTTATGAGGTCATAGACTTTACGAACATCCAGCCGTTCAGGGTTCAAAATGGGTTGAGACAGGGATGGCCAATACCGAATAGTTCACTCTTTCGAATACTTCGAAAATAAAATCAAGTAATAGAAGCCTATCTAAGTGTATGAAGGAATTTCCATACAATAAACAATGGAATAACTGCTATCTATAACCTGGCTATATAACCAGGCATTTCATGTTTGGAGATTATTGCGATGTATATATTTTATATACTATGAGTTATGTTAACAGAATTAAATTAATACGGCAAGGCATTTTAAACAGTGGTATCGGTGATGGATTTGAATATTTTCGCAACACAAAATCATCCTAGTAAAACGCCCATACTTTTAAATACCAACAATTACCCAAATTATTTGCCAAAAAGCGGGATAAAGTATGAGGTATTTTTCCGACTTGTGACAACTTTTTTCATGAGTACAAAAATACGAATCAAAAATTGCATATATTCGAGAACTTTACCACACATTTTAAGTCCTCAGATCACCTTTGTATATTTGAGTAAAAATACTTTTATTATTTTATAAATACGAAAATAGGAATCAAAAACTAATTATAATCGGGTAGTTTATTACACATTCTAAGTCCACATATCGCCGTTGTATTTTGTAAATAAGAAAATAGGAATCAAAAATTATTATTAATCGCGAGTTTGCCACACAATTTATGTCCACAGATTGCCGTGATATTGTGCCCGAATATAATTAATTTTTTATTCTTATTTTCGGACTCACGGAAAAAATGTTACAAGTCGGAAAATAATTTATACTTTATCCTGCTTTTTGGAAAATATTTTTGATAATGGTTGCCATTTGTTTGTATTTAAAAGTAAGGAGTTTTTACTAGGATGATTTTGTGCTGCGCAAAATATTCGAATTCGTGGCCGACACCACTATTTAAAATGCCCTAACGTGTTAATTTAATTCTATTAACGTAACTCAAATGTTGGTAAATCGGGCAGTTTACCACACATTTTGTGTCCACAAATTCTCGTAGCATGTTAGAGTATTAATACTTTTATTATTTAGTGAATACGAATAAAAAATTAATAATATCGGCAGTTTACCACACATTATAAGTTCACAGATCGCTGTTGTATTTTAGAGTTATAACTAGGGCTGTCCAAGCGAACCAAATATTCGAAATCGAATCGAATCGCAAATTATTCGAATCGTTTTTCGGCTAATTTTCGAATCGCTAAAATTAGGTATCGGTACATAAAGCGGAAATATTTTTACGGGATGTTTTTCATCGGGCAAGCGGCGGCGCTCTGAGCTCAGACCACTCTCGCTCCCGGCTTGCTTAATTGGTTTCCCGATATTTCTCTCGCCTTCATTTTGTGATAAACATGTCATTACTAATGCCCGCCCGGTGGCACGTGATTAGCCATTTCATGCATGGTCGTCATAACAAGGTATAATCGATCGTGACGTTTTTGAGAGAGAACAAGGAGAAAAAGGAGAGAATTTAGAAAACGATAGTTCTATAAATAGAACCGATTTGAAGCTGTTGAGTTAGTTATCATAGGATCGTGGTACAGGCAACTCAAAGCTGAAACAGGTTTTGGGATCCTTATGATGGCAATACCTTCTTTAAATGGAATTTGTAATTTCTTATGATGTCATTACTGTATTATCCATCTATATACCAAGACAAATAATTGTACTCTTGCATTTTGATGGCTGTTGTACACTAACAATATTATAGTCATCAAATAATATTGTCATCAAACTAGCTTGGAATTTTTAAATGCAATTTTGAACTTGAGCAACAGTTTTATCTATATTGATGGATGTTATTATTTTGCTGAAATTTACACAAAAAAACATAAAGACTAGTGAATAGGATTAGAATAGCATCTACAGGCTTTATATGTCCTATTAAAACTGAATCCATCAAAATTGAGATTGCAATTTTTGAATAGTGCAATTTTTACTCTTAACACTCAACAGTTTTCGAGACCCAAATTTTGGAGTTCTCCAATTTTTTTGACCAGGTCGTACAAGCGTGTGATCTCCTTTGATGTAACTGCACATACGTTACCACAACATCGAAGGGCAGGCGTTTATTGTATAATAGAGACAGATTTACTATTGCGCAATAATATTCGATTATTCGGTTCGATTCGGAGAAAATATTCGATTCGAATCAAAAAATTATTCGATTTTGGACAGCCCTAGTTATAACAGTTTTATTATTTTGTAGATACGAATCCGAAATTAATTAATATTGGGCAGTTTACCACACATTTTATGCCCACAAATACCTGTGGCATTTGGTATTAATACTTTCATTATTTTATAAATATGAGAATAAGAATCAATAATTAATAATATCGGTCAGTTTACCGCACATTTTATGTCCATAGATTGTCGATACAACCATGAGTTACGTTGAACAAAATTAAATTAATACGGTATGACCTTTTAAATGCTGATATCGGTCACGGATTGAATTGTTTTGCGCAACAAAAAATCATCCTGGTACGATACTTTCAACTATCGCTATCAAAATTATTTGCCATAAAGCTGGTAAAAGTATTTTTCCTAATAAATCGTCTTGTTTTTTCGACTTGCAATTGCAACAAAATCAGCCGAAAAGGTATTCGGATACTTTGCTATTCGAATAAATTCGAATATTCGATTCGTTTTGAACAACCCTGGGTAGAGGACTTCTCACCAAGTCCGGTCGTTAGACGAATACCGGTACTACGAATCAATAAGAGTAAAAAAAAAATCATAAAACTAACGGACATGCCGTCAATACTTCGTATTTTGCAATTCGCTCATAATATATATATTTATATTGGAAAAATATTTGGCGAACCGGCAGCAAGGTTGCCCAGACCGGCGGTTGAGAACCACTGATATAGTGACAAATTTTTTAGTAATGAATACCATGTACTTTCAGCATTTATAAATAGCACTCTCTCTAATGCTGCAAACCTAGTATAAAATATTCGCATCTCATGGCCGAGTGCGACCTTTTCCATATATTACAATTACGCTAATAGGAACACATGTAAACCAAACACAACGAGGATGATTATCGAAAAACATGAATATAAAAAGTAAATAATGATATGATAGTGGTTCCCGAATAATTTGGAATGTGTCGCGAAATATCGATCCATTTGATAAATAATTTTTATTCGACCTCATGAAGCGTTGAAATCCTTAAAATTAACGTCGAACGAGAAGCGCATACATAAATAGCGCATTATACCCCTTGATACTAAGTTGTGAAATACAAAAAATAGCTATGAAAAAACATTAAATTATCATTAATGTGAGAGCGCAAAAAAGACACAGTCCATACTAAGGCAACTGCAATTTATGTGGGCGCACTTGGTAGGGCGCGTTAATTAATGGTGTAAAATAAATTTAAGGACTATCAATTATAATCAAGCATGTCAGAGTGTTTATTTTCTGCGGGAAAGACTCATAAAAAATTCATCTTTTGCGATATAACTTTGTATTTTCAAAACAGGGTGTCAGAAAAAGTAAAATTTGATATAATTAAAACTCAAATAATCTTTTATTTTAAATGTAACAAAACGCATATTTGCAATATACCTTTGTATTTCCAAAAACGGGGCGTCGAGAAAAGTATTAAGCTAATAATATTATATCTAACGTCTAACGTCTGGTACACATCATTTCCCGGGAGAACTCTGAGCCCGCAAAAAGTCATTTAATTTAATATAAAGAATGTTTCACATATTCCGAAAATTCAAGAATGTTGCAATTGGAAAATCGCCAGGGTATCACCAAGTCGGTAAAAGTACTAGTACCCAACTTATTTGTCAACTTCATATTCGCACGAAAATATTTGTCAACTTCGAATTTTTGCCCCTCAAAATCGAAAAAATTGCGATTTCGCAGTCCCTAAAAAGACTGTTTCCAATAAATGCGCAAATAGTGAACACTTCCTGGTACACAGAATAATCATAGAAAATATCACTGATCCCTGCTCTTCCCCATATTTGGAACCGCAGTGATGAGCTTACTTTTTATATATTGTCTCTGTCTGATATATTGACGTTCTTTCAAATTTTTTGGGTTTTGGCTTTTGCTAGAGATTACAATTGTTTTCTTTACATTTTCACCATGTTAAACATTCTTACATTTCTTATTTATTTCAGTTGGATAAACTAGATGTCAATCACAATAGGGATCTTGAACCTGCTGGTTGGGGTGAAGTTGGATTAGTTGTTACACAATGTCATGTGAAGGTATTCGAGGCTCAGGTTTGCAAACTGACAGCAGAAGGAATGAAAGCATTCAAGGAAAACACTCTCAATGCAAAGGTAAGATGAACAGTGAAAATTGTAAATGCATAATTATAAAAGGCTCATGAAGAGATTGTGGGAGTGGGGGGAGGGTACCTTAAATGCTCGTTTTATCGCCCGATCTTGATTAAGGGCCCGTTTGAATAGCCGCCCGTGTGAACAACATAAAAATAAATAAGGGCCGGTGCTTGAATATCCGCCCGATGTAAAATCTGATTTTTCAGTGGTAGAGAACAATAGGAAATAAGCGGTGCTTTTGTCACAACGCTGTTGAATTTCTAATTTTTTTTGAAAATTGAAGAAGTCGGCGATAACGCGTACGATTGCCTTTTGCTAAAATCGCCGAATGTTTTCATCGTTGTGACGTGTTATTTAGGCCGTAAACGCCTTTAGGCTGACGTTTATTGTCTCTAAATCAGAAATTTTCCACAAATTTGTACCACGATAACGATGACATTTATTTTATTTTGTTACTCGCATGGAATTGACGGAATTGTGCATCCGGTGAGACTTATTATACGTTCATCGGCGACGAGATTCAAAGACAAATTAATGAATAAATCCACGACCTAAATTGTTTGATTGAAAAGCGGCAATATAAAATACTGAGAATAAAACTGTAAACAAGCGTTGTTTAGGCCCGCGACAGTCTAAAAACGCTTTTCTAGGCATTGAAAATCGCAAAATTTCTTCTGCCTACGGCACACATTATGTTCGCTCCGCGTTTAGAACTTATCGTCACTAGAATCGAAACACGGTAGATTGTGAGCAGGATTTACATTGTTATCCATTACTTTTACTAAAATTGCTTGTTGTTGAATTGTTGAAAATGTTCGTGTTAACATTAAACAAGGTTGACAACGCGACTTCTCCCGGTTTATGATGATATATAAGATAGTTAATCTATAAAGTACATTCGAACAAAATTTATTGTACTAAAATAAATATTATCCGTGAGATTTTAAAGCAGAATTACGGATTTTTCGGAACGTTTTATCCTTAAAAATAATCAGAGTGGCAGCATTGCGATTGAAAGGAGTCAGTGTTACAAGTAGGCTACATCTCAAATTTGTGGAATTTGCAAAAAAGCAAAAATACGGATCAAAACAATATATAATCGGGCAGTTTACCACACATTTTTATGTCCGCCGAATGCCGTGGTGTTTTAGAGTGGCTCTTGTTTTATCGACGCAACCACAGTTTAAATTGATGACAATTAAATTAATAAAGCAAGACATTTTAAATGTGCCCGTACCGGTCATGGATTGATTACTTTGCACAACAGAAAATTCATTTTTCGTCGAAAAAGGCGGCTCTTTTAACAAGTGGTGTTACCACGGCGACTGTTTGACGTGGATTTTGCGGCGGTGAAGGCGGGTGAATATGTATTTTTGATTTACTGATATAACCTACTTTATATGTATTTTCATTGTATGAAGTAAAATTGTACTATACGGATTTTATAACAAATATTAAGATTTTTCTATCGGCTATAACGAGTTCGCAAGATTGCAAAAATATGTATCAAAATGGAATACATCAAGCAGCTTATCTCATATTTTTATGTCCACAGATCGTCGTGGTATTTCAGAGAAATAATGTTTTTATTTTGACGTAAAAAGGCGCAACCGCTAGTTACGTTGCACACAATTAAATTAATATATAAGGACATTTCAGAATTTCATAGTTGTCACGGATTGAATAATTTAAGCAACAGAAAAATCTTCATACGCTGAAAAGGCGGCTCTTTTAACGAGCACGTAATCGCCGTGACTGTTACACACGGAGATTGGAATTTCCGATTTTGAAACCCCTCCCTTTTGAAAGTCCTGGCTGCGCGCCCGATTACGTAACACCATGTTTATCGTGGCAAAAATTTTCTTTCTTTGCGGATTTGTACCTGCGGTGCGTGGAAAAAGTCAAAATTTTCGTTATTCCGGTTTATATCATACTTGAGAACTGGAAATAACAATATATTAATTAGTGTAACGATCGAAAATAACAAGCGCCCGTGCTTGAATAAGGGCCGGTTTGAATAAGGGCCCGGTTAGTGAGTTGGTTGAATAAAATATGGGCCCGGGCTACAAAACGAGCAAATACGGAATATATACATTTTCAAATTTCTATCTGTTCACCCAGAACTCTGTATATTCAGTGATTGGAGAATGCACGAGTCCATCGGTTGAATCATGACCTACTGGGGACTCAAATGGACTTGGTTTCAATGCTTTAATTGGTGGACCTGACACATTTGAAATTTGGTTCCAATTGCTTTCATTCAAGACTCGACTTGGAGATTTGTGTATTGGTACCGACTAGAAATATATTGGTATCTGCAATATCGGCCATTTGAATGAAAATGAGGGCTAATACTTCTCTTTTAGATCTGATCCAGAATGTTTAAAAAAATTAGTTAGTATAAGGCAAGGGTGCACAACCTTTTTGCTATTGGCGGCCACATAGCATTAATTTGTATTCAAAACGGCCGCCAGGGGGTGGGTGAGCGTGCCTGAGGCACGCACATTTTTTGACAACGCGTATTTGACCCATGCGAGGTGCAGTCTGCCCAATTATGAAGTATGTAGGACTACTTGGAAGTCTAATATTCGCATTCTAAACAGATTTTTTTCCTTTGTTGGACCTATTCTTGAGCAGATATATTGCAACAGGTTGCATAATGGTTGCACAATTTGGAAAAAAATCGAAAGTCAGGGAGGGGGAGGGGCGGTCGCCCCCATTTTCTTGTCCCCAAAAGTATAATAAAATGTCAAATATTTTAATGAATTTATCCTATAAAAGAGAAGCAAAAGTAGAAGCGGGAAGTTATTTGGGGGCGGGGCAGGGGAGTGCCTGCAACGAGTCTATACCAGTAGAATTGAACCGTTATGATATGCTCGTGCTTAAAATGTAAAAATGACGAAACAATTGATCTAGAACGAAAAACATAGTGTTGAACATTACAATTAGGTTTGGCGGGCCATTCTGAATTGTTACGCGGGCTAATAGGGTTTGGAAACCACTGGTTTAACAAGATAGCTAAACATCTTTATGACATCATACAACCCTGCAAAACCCAACACACGATGGAGTCTGGCTAAAATTCTTATTATTAAGATTTTACTTCCATTTATTGAACATTTTTATTCAAAGCAAACATAAAAATTCTTTATTAATTGCAGGCATTGGTACATCCAACTATCCAAGTATTTATTTTCTTTCATTTGCCATCTTCTGATGGTGCCGACGGGTTCCACTCCAATATGCGACAATAAAAGAGTTACTGCCATGTTATCATACCGAGTCACTGCGGATATTTTACCGAACTCTTCAATGGTAGAATCATAAGCCGCATTATTTTTTCACAACGGCCACAGGTTGTGCACCGTTGGTATAGGGCAGGCCTGCCCAACCTTTTCCGTCTTGCGGGCCACTTTCAAGTGTTGAAATTCGTTGCGGGCCACAAACGTTTGTACCAAACATTAATACCAGCTAGGTCCCGATTTCGGTGTAGGTAATTTACATAATACATAAAATTTATTAACATCAAATCAATCAAGTTAATAATTGCTTTCTGGTTACTGAGCAGGGCTGGCAAATTATTCGAATATCAAGTTGAATATTAGTTCAGTTTACTATTCGAATATCTGGTAACAAGGGGCGTGGACATGGAACTTTTTTGACGACCACTCGAAAACACACACATCACGTCAAAATTAAGTGTTATATTTGCGATATAGTGTTTTTATTCATTCATTTTTAGTAGCTATGATACTGCCTCAATGTTTAAATAAGCATAATAATGTGCGCCAATGTCGCAGGAATATCAAGTTTTAGTGGGCCATTTTGTAAAATTTGAAACACCAATACAAATATTGAATGAAGAACATTACAAAGATTTCTGGACGAATAACCTATATGCTGATTCGTGGCCAATATGCAGCAATGCAATTAAGTCAATTTCATCAGAATTATTGACGGATACGCAGTGACGATATTTCCGAAATCTTATTTAACCCAAACATAAAAAAAATACAAACATAAAAGGACAACGAGTCCAGGGACCAGTACCAAAGATATTGTTGACTTTTTATTTTACGTTGGAGATAAAGACGATCAAAGCAGAAACGTAAGAAATCAATCAGAATGAAATTAATTTGCAAATTTAGACTCAAAATTTATTCCTATAAGTGCGCTCAGCGTTCTTCTTCAGTGATCGGTTCGTCAAACAGAACGCTCAGATCTGCGAGAAATAAAAAAAATTACGTCGATGTCTACCAGGGTGCAAGACTTGACACATACAAAATAATAAAAACCAGCATTTGAATACAGATTGATGGCAGGAATAATCACACGGAAATCAGAAACATACTTAACCCTATAAATTGATTAATAACATAGTAAAAACATAAAAAGTCTGCTTACAAACTTTATAGGGCGGGCCGCAAAAAACAGTCCGGCAGGCGGTGGGTTGGGCAGCCTTGGTATAAGGAGTTGAAACTTTTTTTTTGCTCGGTGGGAAAATGTTTGCGGTATATGCCTTGTTAACTCTTGAGCCATGACCACCTGTGTCGGTTGCTAACTCACGTGAACAGCAAAAGCTTTCACATTTGTGTTAGTCCTTCCATCTAACAGACAACTTGATCATTTTCCCATCATGTTAAATAGTCTTAACGAAGTTCTTATTTAATTCAGTTGGATAAACTAGATGTCAGTGACAATGAGGATCTTGGACCTGCTGGTTTAGCTGATCTTGGATTAGTTGTTACACAATGTCAAGTGAAAGCATTAGGGGCTGGGAATTGCAATCTGACAGCAGAAGGAATGAAAGCATTCAAGGAAAACACTGGCAATGCAAAGGTGAGTTGAAATGTTTGAGAGTAAAAAGTAACCAGCATAAATGCGTAATTACAAATCTACAGAAATTGGAGTTGTTAGGGCAGTAGTTCTTACCATCGGTACGTGGGGGCTTAATTATTGCAATAATTAACTTTTGAGTTGGCTAAAATATGCCGACAACGGTTTCTCTTTATTTCCAATACTTTATGTATTTGCTCAGTGGTCTTTAAAGGCACTACCAATTCTTGTTATCATACATCGCTTGCTACTGCTTACTTATAGTGAGATGGGCAGAGTTTTGCGATAATTCAGTGGTGGCGATAATTAAAGCCTCCCAGGTCTGACGGTGAACGAATCGAATCTCTTCTGATTTTGCACGTAATTATTACATTGTTACTGCATATAATTGATACGTTGAAACTTTGTGCAAGAAATTCTAAAAATTTATTCAGGACCGCATAAAATACGGCCATAGAGGGTTTCTTGTGCCATTGTTTTAATTAAAGCTAGAAGTAACTGGTTAAAAATTCGGACAACTGTTTGTTGCTTGATTACTTAGCGATGGGTATTCGTTATCAAGAGAGCTCAAGAATGAATTGTGACAATGATTTTCTATAAATCTGGACTGTAAAGTTAAGGTTTCATCGGGTTCATCATATCAATCCCTCTGCAGTTGATCGACGCCCCAAACAAAATTAATTTATATTGCAATGATAAAGTCGTTGCTAACTTGGCACCCGTTCAAAATCCTGCTGTGCATCACCCGAAAAAGATCTCAACGGCCCATGCTTTTGTTGTATGTCTCGTGACCACCTGCAAGGCTGCAATAAGTTCATATCTCGCTGGGTGTTATGGCTCTGGAATATTATACTGGTCCTGACAGTTTTCTGGTTTAAACAAAGAAAGAAATACTCATAACCTTTTATATGGATGGTAATATCAATGCAAAAAGCATGCATGCTGATTTTCAGGTTTGTGAATCTTGCGAGAATTGTGAAACTTGCTTTCGCTATGAATCGGAACCGAAAAAGTAAAAGTGTGATTACTCGGCGCCAAGACGTCGCCAGGCCATCAATTCCGCACTTATCAAACACCAATATGACAGCGGGAGAGAGATTCATAATAAACCAACGTAACTTCGACTTATTAATCAAGAAAAGCATGCATGCTGATTTGTGGGTTTCTGAATCTTGCGAGATTTGACGAAGCGCCTTCGCGATGAATCGGAACCGAAATAGTCAAAAGCGTGATTACTCGGCGCCAAGACGTTGCAGGGCCATACCGCACCTATCAAACAGCAAATGACGGCGGCTACCTCGGCTGTACGCTGCGGATGCCTTGCTAGGCTAACTTGCTACGTTGCTAGGCTGCCGAAACGTGTGAGTAATCTTAACCGTGAAGGGAAATCCCCAACAGCAAATACACCATCCAGATTGTGACGCATCGTTTTGTCTGACTTTTTTGTGGTGCTTCTGTTTTGCTTCAATATACTCCAGCATAGCCGCCAAATCCTATATTTTGAACTTTTTTATTTTTGTTTATAGGATTTTGTATGTGGACGGCCGCATTATTTTTTCCCAATGGCCGCAGGTTGTGCACCGTTGGTATAAGAGGTTGAAATTTATTTTTTGCTTGGTGGGAACATGTTTGCGGTATATACCTGTTAACTCTGAGCCAAGACCGCCCCATGGCTAGTGTTGCAGAAAACCAACTAAAATAAATGAGCAGCTGTTCTGCTTGAGATTTTTTATTACTGGTTAATCAATTGCTTTGTTGACATTCCTACCATGTTGAAAATTCTTACAGTTCTTATTTATTTCAGTTGGATAAACTAGTTGTCAGTTGCAACGAGGATCTTGGAACTGCTGGTTGGGCTGAAGTTGGATTAGTTGTTACACAATGTCAGGTGAAGGTATTCAAGGCTCGGCGTTGCAAACTGACAGCAGAAGCAATGAAAGCATTCAAGGAAAACACTGGCAATGCAAAGGTGGGTTGAAATCTTTGAGAGTAAAAAGTAACTAGCATAAATGCGTAATTATAAATTGAAAAATCTACAGAAATTGGAGTTGTTAGGGCAATACATCCAGCTATTGTAGTATGCACAAGTCCATCAGTTGAATTTGAAAAAAAGCTGTGCCCTACACGAATATTCCATTCAAGACTCGACTTGGATTTGGGAGATCAGTGTATTGGTACCTACTAGAGATCTATCTACAATATTGTCCATTTTTTCAGTATCAAATAAAAGCCAAACTAACTTGGCTACTTCCGCTACCAAAATTTTATATTAAGAAAAAAGCAATCAGATATTAGTGGATTTTTAAACCAAATATAATGCTACAGAGACACAAAATCCTGCACAAGCCATTCAATGTATTTTTTTAACAAGATAGGTGAACATCTTTATGACGTCATACACAAAACAAAACATTCAGCATTCAGGGCTTGAAATGAGCTTATGACATCTGAACGAGTTTGGTTTACGCATTAATAGGAGTTAAACTCACAAAATAAATGAACATCAATGCCTTGCATTTTGCTATTAAGATATAACATTGGATTATAGCTGGCGAACCGGCAGGATGGTTGACGCAGACAGGCGGTTGAGGCTTTTATCTATGAATATTCCATCATCTAGGACACTGGTTCCCAACCTTTCTAACCTGGCGGACCGGTAAAATTAAATAAAATGTACTCGCGGACCGGCAAAAATTTAAATTTTTCCCTTAATCACAATTAATACTTCGATTTTTGATCTGATCCAGAATGTTTAAAAGAATTAATTAGTATAAGGCAGGGGTGCACAACCTTTTTGCTATTGGCGGCCACATAGCATTAATTTGTATTCAAATGACCCCCAGAGGGTTGATGAGCGCGCCTAAGGCACGCAATTTAATTTGCTTTTATGATGTCGACTCATAATAACCGTGTATTTGACCCATGCGAGGTGCAGTCTGCCCAATTATGAAGTATGTATGACTACTTGGAAGTATCATATTCACATTTTAAACGGATTTTTTTCCTTTGGTGGACCTATTCTTGAGCAGATATATTGCAGCAAGTTGCATAATGGTTGCACAATTTGGATAAAAATTGAAAGTCTGGAAGGGGGAGGGGCGGTCGCCCCCATTTTCTTGTCCCAAAAAGTATAATAAAATGACAAATAATTTAATGAATTTATTCTATAAAAGTTTTAGGCAGTTTAATATAGGCTAGCGCTGTAATAAACAAAATCTGGTTGCTAAAAGCAAGCTTAATTAGACCTAATTTGAAATGGTATTCTTCACTGATAATTTGGCCAATGACAGATTCACTATCAGGCTTGTCATACAAATTAGAGTAAGAATCAAATAAAACTGCTACAATTTCCTCGGCTGTAAGTTGTGGATGCCTTGCTAGGCTAGCTTGCTACGTTACTAGGCTGCCGAAACGTGTGCGCAATCTTAACCGTGAAGAAAAATCCCCAACAGCAAATACACCATCCAGATTGTGACGCATCAGTTTGTCTGACTTTTTTGCGGTGCTTCTGTTTTGCTTCAATATACGCCAGCATAGCCGCCAAATCCTTTTTTTTAAACTTTTTTATTTTTGTTTATAGGATTTTGTATGTGGACGGCCGCATTATTTTTTCCCAATGGCCGCAGGTTGTGCACCTTTGGTATAAGGGATTGAAATTTTTGCTTGGTGGAAACATGTTTGCCTTGTTAACTCTAATTAAGCCAAGACCGCCCCATGGCTAGCGTTGCAGAAAACCAACTAGGTAATCATCGCATAGGGATCGGTTCAGCTTCAAACAAGACTATAAAATGAATTCTTACTGGAGAATCTCTGGCAGTAAAGCAATTTCTTCTTTATTGAAGTCATTTGAGCACTGCAAGTTTTAGCTTCCTGCTTCTAGTGTCAGTGGATATCTATTTAGACCACTTTATTCATTTCTCCCACAGCTGTTCTGCTTGAGATTCTTTATTACTGATTAATCAATTGTTTTGTTGACATTCCTACCATGTTAAATAGTCTTACATTTCTTATTTATTTCAGTTGGATGAACTAGATGTCAGTCGCAACTGGGATCTTGAACCTGCTGGTTGGGCTGAAGTTGGATTAGTTGTTACACAATGTCAGGTGAAGGTGTTCGAGGCTTGGGATTGCAATCTGACAGCAGAAGAAATGAAAGCATTTAAGGAAAACACTGGCAATGCGAAGGTGAGTTGAAATCTTTGAGAGTAAAAAGTAACCAGCATAAATGCGTAATTATAAATTGAAAAATCTACAGAAATTGGAGTTGCTATTAAGATATAACATTGGATTATAGCTGACGAACCGGCAGGATGGTTGACGCAGACCGGCGGTTGAGGCTTTTATCTGTGCATATTCCATCATCTAGGACAGGCCAAATATCAATAACCGGGTTAAACCGCGGGCCGCACCTACATTTAACATAGGCTTTCTATTAGTTGCAAGCACAAAATGATGTCTTTTTGTTATTGATCTCATGTCATCATTGGGGGTCCTTGCAGAAATGATGAGTTGAAATGCATAAATTCTTTAAAACTGTAATTCAAATATACTGTCACACCCAATTTAAACGAATTCAGTGAGAAATTTGCTGCTGGATTCTTTTTCCGACTACTTTTATTCAAATTTGCTTAAATGGAAGCGCTAGCAATTCTAAATGACGCCCATTTTAGAAAAAAAATATGTTACCGAAAAGTGCCATATTTGAAGCCATGGTTTTTTTTCAAATGTGGAAAGTTATTTTGGTTGAGATGTTTTCTGTAAAATACGCCAAGATTCATTTCAAATAATTTGCTGTCAAATCTTATTCTAGGTTGGATTTAGACAAAATCAACCGATAGGCTGTAACCAAAACTCAGATAGCTTTTGTATCTTTTAATATTATTTTTTTAAAACTGCTCTCCAGTTGCCTCCGCGGGCCGCACAACTTTCCCTTGCGGGCCACACTTTGCACACCCCTGATCTAGGACACTGGTTCCCAACCTTTCTAACCTGGCGGACCGGTAAAACTAAATAAAATGTACTCGCGGACCGGCAAAAATTTAAATGAATGGAACAGAAAATAATAACATATATTTGCGTAATGTCGGGCAATCACTACGCTTTGAGTAAAAAAGGTACACTTAAAAACATTTCACATGTGGAAAAACTATCAAATAGTGGCCGGACAAAAATTGGAATGGTTGGAACATAAAATAATACCATATATTTGCGTAATCACATGCAGTGGGCACCCACTATGATTAAAAAAGGTGCAAACGAGGCATCAAAAAAAGGTTTCGCAACACAAAGCTCTTCAGCGGCAGGCTCACAGTCTGTTGCTTGATTACTTAGCGATGGGTATTCGTTATCAAGAGAGCTCAAGAATGAATTGTGACAATGATTTTTTATAAATCTGGACTGTAAAGTTAAGGTTTCATCGGGTTCATCATATCAATCCCTCTGCAGTTGATCGACGCCCCAAACAAAATTAATTAATATTGCAATGATAAAGTCGATCCTAACTTGACTCCAGGGTCAAAATCCTGCTGTGCATCACCCGAAAAAGATCTCAACGGCCCATGCTTTTGTTGTATGTCTCCTGACCACCTGCAAGGTCACAATAAGTTCATATCTCGCTGGGTGTTATGGCTCTGGAATATTATACTGGTCCTGACAGTTTTCTGGTTTAAACAAAGAAAGAAATACTCATAACCTTTTATATGGATGGTAATATCAATGCAAAACGCAAAAAGCATGCATGCTGATTTTCAGGTTTGTGAATCTTGCGAGAATTGTGAAACTTGCTTTCGCTATGAATCGGAACCGAAAAAGTAAAAGTGTGATTACTCGGCGCCAAGACGTCGCCAGGCCATCAATTCCGCACTTATCAAACACCAATATGACGGCGGAAGAGAGATTCATAATAAACCAACGTAACTTCGACTTATTAATCCAGAAAAGCATGCATGCTGATTTGTGGGTTTCTGAATCTTGCGAGATTTGACGAAGCGCCTTCGCAATGAATCGGAACCGAAATAGTCAAAAGCGTGATTACTCGGCGCCAAGATGTCGCAGGGCCATACCGCACCTATCAAACAGCAAATGACGGCGGCTACCTCGGCTGTACGCTGCGGATGCCTTGCTAGGCTAACTTGCTACGTTGCTAGGCTGCCGAAACGTGTGAGTAATCTTAACCGTGAAGGGAAATCCCCAACAGCAAATACACCATCCAGATTGTGACGCATAGTTTTGTCTGACTTTTTTGTGGTGCTTCTGTTTTGCTTCAATATACTCCAGCATAGCCGCCAAATCCTATATTTTGAACTTTTTTATTTTTGTTTATAGGATTTTGTATGTGGACGACCGCATTACTTTTTCACAACGGCCGAGGGCTGTGCACCATTGGTATAAGGGGTTGGAATTTATTTTCTGCTTGGTGGGAACATGTTTGCGGTATATACCTGTTAACTCTGAGCCAAGACCGCCCCATAGCTAGTGTTGCAGAAAACCAACTAGGTAATCATCGCATAGGGATTGATTCAGCATCAAACAAGACTATAAAATGAATTCTTATTGGAGAATCTCTGGCAGTAAAGCAATTTCTTCTTTATTGAAGTCATTTGAGCACAAGTTTTAGCTTCCTGCTTTAGTGGATATCTATTTTGACCACTTTATTCATTTCTCCCACAGCTGTTCTGCTTGAGATTTTTTATTACTGGTTAATCAATTGCTTTGTTGACATTCCTACCATGTTAAATATTCTTAAAGTTCCTATTTATTTCAGTTTGATGAACTAGATGTCGGTCACAATGATCTTGGACCTGCTGGTTGGGCTGAAGTTGGATTAGTTGTTACACAATGTCAGGTGAAGGTGTTCGAGGCTGAGAATTGCAATCTGACAGCAGAAGGAATGAAAGCATTCAAGGAAAACACTGGCAATGCAAAGGTGAGTTGAAATCTTTGAGAGTAAAAAGTAACCAGCATAAATGCGTAATTATAAATTAAAAAAAACCACAGAAATTGGAGTTGTTAGGGCAGTACATCCAGCGGTCGTAGTATGCACGAGTCCATCAGTTGAATTTGAAAAAAAAAGGCTGTGCCCTACACGAATATTCCATTCAAGACTCGACTTGGGTTTGGGAGATCAGTGTATTGGTACCTACTAGAGATCTATCTACAATATTGTCCATTTTTTCAGTATCAAATAAAAGCCAAACTAACTTGGCTACTTCCGCTACCAAAATTTTATATTAAGAAAAAAGCAATCAGATATTAGTGGATTTTTAAACCAAATATAATGCTACAGAGGCACAAAATCCTGCACAAGCCATTCAATGTATTTTTTTTAACAGGATAAGTGAACATCTTCATGACGTCATACACTAAACAAAACATTCAGCATTCAGGGCTTGAAATGAGCATATGACATCTGAACGAGTTTGGTTTACGCATTAATAGGAGTTAAACTCACAAAATAAATGAATATCAATGCCTTGCATTTTGCTATTAAGATATAACATTGGATTATAGCTGGCGAACCGGCAGGATGGTTGACGCAGACCTGGCGGTTGAGGCTTTTATCTATGAATATTCCATCATCTAGGACACTGGTTCCCAACCTTTCTAACCTGGTGGACCGGTAAAATTAAATAAAATGTACTCGCGGACCGGCAAAAATTCAAATGAATGGAACAGAAAATAATAACATATATTTGCGTAATGTTGGGCAATCACTACGCTTTGAGTAAAAAAGGTACACTTAAAAACATTTCACATGTGGAAAAACTATCAAATAGTGGCCGGACAAAAATTGGAATGGTTGGAACATAAAATAATACCATATATTTGCGTAATAACATGCAGTGGGCTCACACTATGATTAAAAAAAGGCCCACACCTCACATAAAAAAACATGTACATGCCAAAACATGTACACACACAATTAACTCCAGTGAGAATTTTGCTGTTTCGTTTCCAATACAGGATTGCAAACGAGGCATCAAAAAAAGGTTTCGCAACACAAAGCTCTTCAGCGGCTCACAGTCAATTTATTTGCTTCGTTTTAATTAAAGCTAGAAGTAACTGCGGACCGGCGGTCGGGAACCACTGCTCTAGGAGAGCTTTATAAACTTGCGTTGCTATTTGTGATTTTAAAATGAAAAACTTAATATTTTCAGATAAAGCTCCTAAATCTGAGTGAAAACGATGTCAGCAAACTCGGAGATGAAGGATTAACTACAATCAGTGAAATTGTTCATCAATGTCAGGTTGAAACATTGAAGATGGAAGATTGCGACTTCAACGAAGATCAGTTGGAAAGATTCAAAGCATTGATTGCTGATACCGAGGTCGAGGTCATTGTCGACTAGAATCCACAAACAGTGAATCGAATAATCCATGTCGCCAGGAATAAGCCATTCAAGCTTTAATTTTATTCAACTGGTTCATTTTTTATCAACAAAATTAGTTTCATAGTATTAATTGTTTCCTCTCCATACAAGGCTCAAGCAAGCATCCATTTATACATATGAATCTGCCACAATGCTTAAAGATCAGACACCCTGAACATATCAGGACTAGTGTGTGATTTATACAATGTTCCCAACTAAATCTCTCTTCAAGCATTTCATTTTAATTAAAAATATTTTACCATCCTATTCCCTGTTAACAAAATTAAAAGTTCATTCCCTTCCAAAGCTAAAGGAGGTATCCATTCAAGCATATGGATCCACTCTTCCTAGGATTTGTACCTGTTTACCTAATATATTAAACTAAGTAAAATAATGAGCCGTATCAACCTGGTCTCGAACCAGTGACCTCAAGAGTTCACTTGCTGATATTATGCTAACAACCATATCCTGAATTAGAAGTCAAATATAACCCAATATGTACAATATGTTACTCTGCCTATTCAATGCTCACATTTTGATGTCGCACACCTTTTTTGCATATTCCTAGTGTTTACTTTTCACTTTCAATAATTTTGATGTTTACGTCAGGGGTCGGGAACCTTTTTGGTCAGCCATAAAAGGTACATATTTTCAACTGCATTTCTGTGCGAGCCATATAGCATTTCTTTACTTAATCAAGCCTGAAATTTTTACTTTAAAGTCAACAAATACAATGTTAATATACATTTAATGTGACTTTTGATGCTGCATGTTGTCGCTGCGGGTCTGAAATGACTGCTCACATGCAACAAAAGTTGAAATCCACGATCCTTATCACCCTTCTTTCTTGGACAAAAAGCTTTTCTCTATTGCTTCGCGACTCTATCGCTTTGTGATGTCACGAAATATGTTCCAGAATCCCCTAGTTTTGTCACAATGCCCGTCCAGTAATTCGCCCAGATCAGTGATTCCCAAAGTGGGCGATATCGTTCCCCGGTGGATGGATGGATTTCGTGCAAGGCCCAGCATAATTTGCGGGCATCGTTCTGTCTGTTCCCCGGTGGGCGAAAAAGTCGTAGGGGGCGATATCGCGAAACCTGTTTTTGGTCAGCGCATCGTCTTCGCAGTAAGGTGCGGTAGTTTGCATATCCCAGTGGTCGGGAATTCTGTAGTAAACTGGCTGGGGCGCTTCACTGAATGCATCTTTCCCCGACCTTTGACCCCGGAAAATTCTTCCCATAATTTACCATTCTAAAATTTTCGGTGTTTATTTTAAGAGCGGTTTTGCAAGTTGTTTTCTATAAAATGAAGTATTTGTTTCAAAATATCATTATATTTCATACCATTCAACAATCTGGCTTTTAAAAGCACCGGTGAATAATTTTAGCCTAGTCTATCACAGCTATTTCTACACTAATTTTTGATTACTGTAATTAAACTGAAACTCCTAGGAGGACAAGGTGGTCATTGACTTATTTTATTTAAATTTCCGAAAAACAACTAAAAACCAACAATATAATTTAAAATCGGTCGATAATTTATAATCGAAAATAGGTAATGTTCACGACCACGCCTGAAAGTTTGTCTGAGTGAGAAATGTGTCTGAGCGGATGCGAAAGAGGGCATTGTTACGTTTGTTTTTGCATCTTGCTGATTGGCCAATGTCACGAAGTAAACAAGGAAGTCCATGCCAGGGGAAACATTCAAACGGCGGTTTTAAGGATGAATTAATTTTATTTATTATCTACGCTCGAGGAGTAAATTACATTTTTTTTACATAACAGAATTTATCGTGAGACACTTTTAGACTAAATTTTATTATATCCTAAAAACTATATTGAACAGATACTCGTTTAACGAGCCTACAATTTAATTATAATTAAGTTGATGCTGAGTGCAGGGGTTCAATAGCGCAGTGAATATTCGAATATATTGCAATGCAATAAGGAATTCTTATTCTATTCGAGAGATTCATCACTGCTTAATTTTTGTAAGAATGTATCTTCCTAAAGAAAATCTTCATCGAAATTTCACAAACCATGTGAAAATATCCACTTCGATGTTTGGAAGTACATATTTGTGCTAACAATTATTTTTGAAAATGAACATTACAAAGAACTAGGATTAGTGATGCCTATTTAATAAATCTTCCAATCTTGGCGTCGTAAAGCTATCAAGCGTGATGCAGCAACAAGACAGTGTCACATTAAATACCGTTGTAATAATTTTTTAATAAGACGACTGAGTTGAGTTCACGAATTGTCGCAGTTTTTGCACGATTTTCCGTTTTTAACTTACAAAAAATATATGCGATCCGCAAAAGAATAGCAACCCTAAATTTTGTCCCGCGAGCGACGTAAAATTTGCCGACTCCTGAGCCATCCGAGTTCACGAATCCAGAACAAATGGCTGGTTAATTCTATAGACTGGTGGACGTGGTAGGATGGGGGATGAATTTTACCAAAGACCGTTATATATCATGTATTATGATGAAGGTCATCATGCTGTAGGGATGAATGAGATGTACCTAAATCATTATTATAAGTTTTGAAATATTAATTTTGTTTTCATTATTTTAATCTGAAAAGGGGTGAATTTAGGGAGTTAAATGCTATAAGGCAAGAGTACACGGCGGTTTTTGAGGAGGTAGAACCCTGGATTCTTTCATTTCCGACCTCTGATATGGTGAAAATGGGGTTTTCAGCCGTGACACTATTGCTATTAAAACAACTAAATCGCCTTTCCATCAGCAAACGGGGTAATTTTAGATATAATAAAAACTCGCTGAAGAACACTAAGCTCATCCATCTCATTAAAAAACATTATAAACTATGATTTGTCTCCTTATTTGGTCTGTAATATATCCGTTTCAGACTTTCAATTTTTTTCGCAGTGCCTTGAGGCGATGAAGTTGTAGAAACTACTACAGGGGGGCAATGGTACAAAAAGTTTGGAAACCACTGTCATATATAACATAGACATGTGCAGGGAGCGCGTTCTCAAACATTTTGGGAAATTTTCTGCCCAAATTTGGCTGTAAAAGAATTTGAAATCTCGTAACAATAGTAAGCATAGCCTTAGAATACTAGATTTTTCTTGGAGCCATATGCCGTCACTAAAAGAGCCATATATGACCATGGGTTCCCGACCACTGTTTTAGCCGGATCCACTTCATCAATCAATTATACGTTAAGTTTAGACTATTCAATGGATTTCACAGACATTTTTTGCATGTTTTACAATTTTTCATATTAATATTGAAGTATGTATCCAACTAAATTCCAAGTTTCAATTTGACTAAAAATATCTTTTCGTCATTTTCACTGTCAAAAGATTTGCAAATTAGCGGTGGATTTTCACTATTAATAAAAGTTTGTACATTTGTCGACTTTTTTCGAGGGGGTTGATTTTAACTGTTAGGTTTGGAGTCTCAAGCCAGTAACCATTTAGAGCTATGAATAGCAATGCTTGAAAATTTTTGAAATACAGTATTGACGAATGTGTGATAATACGATTGCCCGGTTCGTGTCCAAGAACTACGGTAATAAATTACAAAAATTAAATTGAAAACTATTATAAATATTTTTTATATTCAATAATTAAATATTATAAATAATTGTAAAGACTAAACTAAGCTCTCGATAATTGGCTGGACCTGCCGGAACTCAGAAACGTCACGTGACCTAGTAACATCACGACTTGCAGTATTGACTTTAAAATAATAAATTGCTGACTCACACGTATATATTTAATTTATATTGTTACCATTTTTTTTTTATCGCTGATGCTATTTCTGAATGAGTACTTATATATAGGCTCACCGGGACAATACCGGCTTTGACAAGATATCCCGGCGTCCCACCTGGCATACACACATGGGTCAGTAACCTCGGTGACCTAACCAGTCTTGCATACTGACCCTCGCGACTGCTGCTGATGAATCATTAATTAATGAATTGTTTTTTCTGTTGTGTTGTTATAATAAACTAAAATACATATCTCTCGTTGGAAAAATGTGAAAATTGTATCCTTCATGAGAGCACGAGGGTTCAAAGGTTAGAAACGTCATTTCATGGAACTACAGAGCTCGCTGCACAAAGTTTGCTTTCATTAATTTTGGGGAATTTTCGGCAATTTTGGTCAGTTATAGAAGTTTTCTGCGCTGTATTACAGAAAAACCGGTTAAACTGTAGATTGGACGGTAATTCATTAGTTATTTATAGAATGATCGGTATTGTGTGAGCGAAATAATGACCGAATTCCTAGATCCATTGAGCCAAGCTGCGGCAGCCAACTCGGATGAAAGCGATGACGAAATACCGGGAAAAGAAACGGAACTAGCGGAAAAGCAGGAAACCACTGAAGTACGGTAGATGATGGAGATTTATTTGATGAAGAAGGGAAAACTGAGGAACAAGAATTGGTCAGTTAGGTTTTTTGTATTCATTCATCTTTTCAGATTTTTTTTTATTCATTTAATTTTTTTATATTTGGTTAAATGAATGTTAGGAAGAACAATTATGAAGCTCACTTTGCAGCTCCAGAGACATTCTCTCGTTTCAGAGAATCTCATTTTGCTGATGAATAAACACCCCTCCTTTGGGGGATGTTTTGACATGTTGTTCCTCAATATTGGTAAAAATACACTAAAATGAAGTTGCGCAAAAATCTACAAAGACAGTACAGTACGGCACACTATTCGAATTACAAGAGTTTCCCTCCATTTAATTCAATAAAACAAACACTCCCAAGTGTCTCACAAATGAGGGACGTCTGGCACGACGGCTGATAGTCATATTGCGCCATGCTTGTCTCAGTAATAACCTTAAATAATCGTGGCCATCATGTGACCAAAAATTTTTTTTTTCCTGAAAACTCTCAAATGCAACGGTAAAAAAAAATTTCCTTAGGTAAATCGGGTTATTTTTCCATAGGAATTCAATGATGACATTTTTAGATTGCGCTTCTTTGTAGTATTTTGCGCAACTTCATTATACTGTATTTTTACTGATATTGAGGTGTATCGGCAACCCAAATTTCTTGATTGAAAAGCGGTATTATAAAATACTAAAACTAAAACAGAAGAAAACATGATAAATTTTGTTTTAGCAGACACGCGATAGATTAAAAACGCTTTTTTAGACATTGTAAATCACAAACTTTGGTGTTATGTTATCTATGGAAGTTTTAGCGTAGTTACTGAAATCGATTCAATCGTGCGATTGATGTACCTTTTTATCCATTTTGAAAACTACCGATAATACTGTCATATTTGAATATACGGCCTCGTTGCCATATTTTGACTCTACTGTTTTCAAATTTTATTAATGGTGTTATTGCTTATTTGAACAGTTACAAAATAGCTAAGTCTGTATTTTCATTAAATAGCTCTCAGAGAACTTTGAGAACCTATGAATCAGGCTACAGACCTGCTCACGTTTGATTAGTGTTTTATCTGCTACCGTATTTCCGGGCGAATAAGTCTACCCGGTGAATAAGACGAGGCCCATTTTTAAGCTTGAAAAAATGGCTTTTCGCATATAACCTGCCAATAAGACGAGTAGTGAAATCGCATCAACATTGTAATCTCGAATTAGCATGCAGAGGCTTTTGAGCGGTCGCTGCCTTTGCATATTGGGTAAAATAGCCTATAATGACTTTTCTTGTAGAGTAATATTCAATCCATAACAACTACGAGAATTCAAACTGTCTTTCAATTTCAATCTAATTGTGTTCAACCTAACTCGCGATTGCGTGTACCATATACGAACATTACCGATCTAAAACAACACGACAATGATAAAAACGTGGGGATTCTATCGAAAAGGTATTTGGTATTTTATGGTACGAATTGAATAATGAGGCGACACCGAAAAAATTATCATACTCGCCTAATAAGACGACCCCCCAAAATCATGCCAAAAATTTGGGTCTAGAGAAGCGACTTATTCGCCGGGAAATACGGTAATTGCTTTTATGAGTGTCTGCACACCGAATTTACCGTCATGGTTTTGCGTTTGTTTGTATATTAAACCACCTATCACCTTTTCTGCAATGCCCAATCTAGCAATCAGTGTAGTTTTTCATGGCTTGGTTTTTCTTGGTGCTTTCATGGCTTCATGAGTATGACTATCGTCGCCAATTTATTACATTCCACTCCTCACATTATCTTTGCATGAGATTGTATTGGTCATTATCAACATAAGTGTTCAAAGTACAACAACCCGGAAGTTTAATACTATCGTGTATTTTGTTTGTTAAGTTTGGCCCAAGCCTCATTTAATTGGGCTTGTGTTTTTGTGTGAGTGCTGGTGGGCAGGCACATGAGATACTTCTCATGTTTTAAACATTTTTATAGTTTTTGCCTGCTTTCCAGAATTCTCCATTTTTAATTTACTTTGTTATGGAGTTTTCAAAATAAACTATCTAACACTATATGTCTCACAAACGAGTGGTGTCTGGCACAATGGCAGATGCACTTTGGATGACTATCCGTACACTATGGAGGCCTTCATTACGCTACTGGGACGTCGTAGTGACATTTTTTTTTGGTGACGTAGTCACTTCAACTATTTATTCTAAATTTATTTTTATTAACAGGACGATGGTGACATCATTGATGGCTCGTTAGCAAAAATTAAAAATCGATATCAAATAACAGAAGACTCTCTATGGAATTTGATGACCAGGAAGATTTGTTCGTAACTGTAGAAAAACTGGAAAAAATCATTCTATCGATGGAGACGTATATTTCATATCAAGTATCTACAAAGGTTTGTGGCTCCAGACTGTATTTCATTGCATGACAAATCCATTTTGCACGCTGGAAAATTCGTAATTGCTCACCAGTCACCATTATATCTGACAGTATTGAATAATCAAAGCTAACAGGTTCTAACATCATAAACTGACCTTTCGGCTTTCGATTAGAAATCAATTTAAAATTATAATTATAAATCATTTTAAACGTGAGGAATTTTGTTACTGTACCTTTAGTTGCGTTCTGTTTGCGAAGATTAATTGACCTTTGACACATGCAAAAAAATGCATCGCCGCCGTCGTTTTGCTAAATAGCAATGTGCGTCAAAGTTGGGATGTTTTGATTAACCTTACACTTCTTTATTCGAGTTCGTTTTCGAATATGGTCATTCTGTCAGTTGAAGTTTGAAATCTAATTTTTCACACTTTTTCGGTAAATTTGAACGCAAGTTCAGACGTTTGCCGTGTCGTTGTCACTGATTGCATGCCAGGTTCTCAATCTTTTTTGTTGAATTTCCCATTTCCCAACCTTTTTTTTATATTTCTATTTTTTGTCTGTTTGGAACATTTTATTCCTCCCGCACTAAGCATAAAAACTACTTAATTTATTTAATTTGTAATATATTACTAACTAGTGTTATGCAGAAGGCGTACTCTCGATTTTGTACAGTTTATTTTTATGTGTGCATAAATAGTAATTTCCCCGTCTCAAAGATCATGTTTACAGTTCCCAAACTGAAATTATTTTTAACTTACTAGATGCCAGACAAGATGAGAAGAAGAAAATTCTTCACTACAGCAGGAATGCATGTAATGTCATCAGATATACGACACTGCAACCAACTAACTCGGGTTTGTCTATTCAACTCCAATCTCAATGCTGAACTGGTTCATATCCTGAAGTCAAATTTAGAAGGTTCCTGTTTGAAGGTAAACTTAATATTGGAAGTTGATAAAAGTATTTCTATTCAAGATCACTACCCGGTAATTGTTCCAACTCGTATCATAGAAATTCGTCCAGCTCAGGTGGTTCTATGTTCTGCCTCAGTGGTTCCCAGTCTTCGTTGAATTCCTTCCCTTCATCAGTTTTGGGACTCTTCGGCAATTGTATACA
The DNA here is from genome assembly GCF_964204865.1 of Styela clava. Classification (NCBI taxonomy): domain Eukaryota; kingdom Metazoa; phylum Chordata; class Ascidiacea; order Stolidobranchia; family Styelidae; genus Styela; species Styela clava. The sequence goes on along the minus strand of NC_135250.1, from coordinate 32,323,888 downwards.
CGAGTCCATCGGTTGAATCATGACGTACTGGGGACTAATCATTGTATAGGGATTGGTTCAGCTTCAAACAAGATTATAAAATGAACTCTTATTGAAGAATCTTTGGCAGTAAAGCAATTTCTTCTTTATAGTATTCATTTGAGCACTGCAAGTTTTAGCTTCCTGCTTCTAGTGTCAGTGGATATCTATTTAGACCACTTTATTCATTTCTCCCACAGCCTTTCTCCCCTCCCTTGAGATTCTTTACTACTGGTTAATCAATTGCTCTGTTGACAATCCTACCATGTTAAAAATTCTTACAGTTCTTATTTATTTCAGTTGGATATACTAGATGTCGGTTTCAATGAGGATCTTGGCACTGCTGGTTGGGTTGAAGTTGGATTAGTTGTTACACAATGTCCGGTGAAGGTATTCAAGCTGTGAATTGCAATCTGACAGCAGAAGGAATGAAAGCATTTAGGGGAAACACTCTCGATGCAAAGGTAAGATGAAACATTGAGCATAAAAAGTAAACAGCATAGAGGCAGTTTGAAGAAAATCTATGAGCTACAAAAAAATTCCGTTCAAGACTCGACTTGGGAGATTTGTGTATTGGTACCTGCTAGAAATGTATCTGCATGATTGGCCATTTTTTTCGGTATCAGCTGAATGAAAGCTATTCATCAGCCAAACTAACTTTGCTATTTCCGCTACCCAAATTCTATATCAACATTTTGAATAATACATGAAGGTATGAAGAAAAATGGCAATTGAAAATTAGTAGATTTTATAATTTCTGAAATACAAGAACGATAGAGGCACAAAATCTTCAATGTAGGAGTTTAACAGGATAAGAAAACATCCTTATGACGTCATACAGTCAACAAAACTAACAGTGTTCATGACATGAAATAGGCGTAGGACCATCTGACCAAGTTTGGTTCAGGCATCAAACTCCTAAAATAAATGGGCAGTCATCAATGCCTTGCATTTTGCTATTAAGATATAATATTGGATTATAGCTGGCGAACTGGCAGGAAGGTTGACACGGACCGGTGGTTGAGAATCGTTGATCTAGACCAGAGGTTCTCAACCTTTTTTCTGTCAAGTACCCCCCGAGTCACGAAACAATCAACGCGAACCCCCGGTAATCAGACACCAAACAAAGTTGTGATATACTGATATATTGACTAACAATTTGTTGCAACACCAATTTATTGACCATATGTAGCTAAATTAAATCGTCTTGTTGATATTGTTGCCCTTGTCGTCTGCCTAGTTAATGAATTCTTAAAATCTCTCCCCAAGTTTCAATAAGCATAATCACTTTTCCAATGCTCGCAGCACGCTGTCTTTAGAGATTTCACAGTTTGTATGCAAAGCCTTAGGTTTCACATTGTTGCATCACAATTACACCAACGCAAGATTAGGGAAAATCTACGTTTCAATTGACGTCTAGTTTCAATGGGCACGCATTTTCCCATGGTAGTAAGAAAGAATATTAAGAAACAGCAACATACAAAAACTCGACTGTCATCCAAGTACCTCTGGAAATCTTCTCGTGAACCCCAGGTTGAGAACCCCTGATCTAGACAGACCCTCTAAATCCAGCACTGCTTTTACTGATATACATTCTGCCTTTATCTATGAATATTCTATCATCTAGGAGAGCTTTATTAACTTTGCGTTGCTGTTTGTGATTTTAAAATGAAAAACCTAATATTTTCAGATAAAGCTCCTGAATCTGGATACTAACAAAGTCAGCAAACTCAGAGATGACGGATTATCTACAATCAGTGAAATTGTTCATCAATGTCAGGTTGAAACATTGGAGATGTTGTTTTGCGACTTCAACAGTGATCAGTTGGAAGGATTCAAAGCATTGATTGCTGATACCGGGGTCCAGTTCATTGTCTAGTAGAATCTACAAACAATGAATCGAATAATCCTTGAAGCCGGGTCATTCGAGCTTTAATTTTTTTCAACTTCAACTGGTTCATTTCTATCAACAAAATTAGTTTCATAGTATTACTTGTTTCCTCTCCATACAAGGCTCAAGCAAGCATCCATTTATACATATGAATCTGCCACAATGCTTAAAGATCAGACACCCTGAACATATCAGGACTCTAGTTCGTGATTTATACAATGTTCCCAACTAAATCTCTCTTCAAGCATTTCATTTTGATTAAAAATATTTTACCATCTTTTACCCTGTTAGCTCACATCCCCAAGTAATAGGATTTGTTTTTGTACAGTATACAGTCATAAAGATTTAAATTTTTTAAAATTGCAAATGGAATTTATCGATACCATATATTGTTTTGGCCTTCACACAGGCGAGTGGGGCCTCTGGTTGAGATATATTGGGAACTGACTTCATAGCAACATTGAAATTGTGAAGTTACTTTATGGACACCCTGTATATTACTTCAGACCATTCAATGCTCGTATTAATAACATTTTCTTCACTTCAGAAATTTAATTAAATATTTGCATTTTCTTATTGCACTGTCCTCATGATCAGTATTTGCTGTATATTGAGCTTCAACCACTGCATGTTTATTTTTAATGTTCTGTTCAATGGATTTCAGACATTTTTTTGCATATTTTACAATTTTTCATATTATTATTATTGAAGTATGTATCCAACTAAATTCCAAGTTTCAATTTGACTTAAAATATCTTTTCATCATATTCACTGTCAATGGGTTCGCAAATTGGGGATGGATTTTCACTATTATTAAAAGTTTATACATTTTGTCGACTTTTTTCGAGGGGGTAGATTTTAACTGTTTGTACATTTTGTCGACTTTTTTCGAGGGGGTTGATTTTAACTGTTTGTACATTTTGTGAACTTTTTTCGAGGGAGTTGATTTTAACTGTTTGTACATTTTGTAGACTTTTTCGAGGGGGTTGATTTTAACTGTTTGTACATTTTGTCGACTTTTTCGAGGGGGTTGATTTTAGGCTTGCACGTAATTGACAAAAATCAATTCCGTAATTACGGCCAAATCGATTACGTAATGACCCCGTAATTGCGATATTTTTTTCACACTTTTAAACCTATCATAACAACCAATTTAATCCACTTCTATTCCGAATGGGACATCGACAGTTGGGACAGTTTGGTTTTCATATTTCCGCCAGTACTACACGCCGGCGACAGATGCTAAAGACAAATATCAAGGAGTGAATTCAAAATTAATTTTATTCTGATTTTTATCTTTTGTGTTAGCTTTGATTTTCCTTCATCAACTTTATCACCCAATTTTATGCGATCAATTTTATCATTACCAACACTGGTAAGTGGTAATATATTTATGAAACGATAGTTGACTTTTTAAAATCGTATTAACGTATTAATACGAGTTTCGTATTAAATAAAAATTCCGGGTTTCTAATTTATAAATCAACGACGAGCGTATTCTCTCGTTTGATTATACTTGCGCTTGCCTCGCAACGAAGACTTGTTATTGTACCGTTTTTTACATTATCCGACTTTACTACCTAGTTAGCATTTTATAATAATTATTGATGCCGACTTATTGACGATATTCCGATTACCATGCTTCATTTTACATTAAATCATTTCGCGGCCTAAATGTTATAACATTATTTACGATAAATTTAGATCAAATATTAATTATTTGCGCATTATTTAAAATACCGTACTTATATGACATGCCTTCTCCGAAAATACAAAGTTATATCGCAAAACAATGCATTTGGTGACATTTATTTTGCACTCTCGAAAATATTAATTTACTTTTCTAACTCAAGTCGACAATCCTATCGGCTAAGATTGACACAAGTTTGGTCGAGTACCGGTGGTATTTGAGTCGACGATAAATCAAAATAAGTTGCCGCATTTGGTAAAGACCTAAAGATATTGTAAAGACATATTTGGCCGAAATAGTGCGAGGCATTGTGAAAACAAGGCCAAGTCCGGACAGATATATAACGATAAAAGCGGTAACAGAACATCAAGATTTTGTAATAGAAAATGGATCTCGCGCAGAATGAACATGGGAAATCCCGAATTTTTGTCGTTTCTCTGCCTTCTGAATCGCTTTACCGATGCCGAAAAGACTAAGTTGCGTTGGTTCATTACGCAATTTCTCTTCCGTCGTCATATTGCTGTTTGATAAGCGCGACATTAATTATCACGGCATTTACAAATAGACCATGTTTGGTAAGTTGTCTCTTACATTCTTTAGTCATTTCACCCGAAGAAGTTGAAACCAGGTGTGTTGGCGTCCATCGGTCTCAACACAATTCTATCCCATATCTACGCTTAATATGTACATTTGCCATGCTAGATAAGTTGATAATAGGTTAGTACAGGGGTGTCAAACTCATGGGTTCTCGTGGGCCGCATTGCAATTTTGGAATTATTCAAAGGGCCGCAAACATTTCTGGTCAATTTTTAATAATGTATACTTGAAGTATATTTTTAGACAGGTGTAGTTTGTGACATATATTGTGATGCAATTAAACAGCCGAATAGAGTTTTGTTATTTTCTTGAATTTTAAATGCCATTTACATATTAATTTTCCCATTTTACTATTATTTAAATTCACTGTATTTATTACATAAAATCATAAATTTTTATGTGCAACTATCCAAATCATTTTTGAACAAAGTTTTGATAAAGAAAGAATAATACATACACTAAAAATGACTTAATCTAAATATATACCCTCAAAATTTACAAAAATACTAAAGAATAAACTCAGTGTTTTTTTTTATTACATATGTCCTGACGTTTGGCATCTGTTTTGTGCCACCAGCTCACTATTATCAGATTTTACAATAGCAACTCTAATTAACGAGGTCACATGATCATCGGTTACTCTGGATCGTTGAGAATGTTTGATTAATTTCAGTAAAGCAAAAATATTACGTTTATCTTTTCATGTATAGATCAGTAAACAAGCAAATGACTGACTTTTCGGATCAGACATTTCCCGCCACATTTCGCGACATTTCCTACCATCAATTTCACTTTGAAAAATGTAATATATATATATATTTAGATAAAAAATATATATAAAAATATTACAATTATTGTTAAGCGTTCGAGGGCCGCATTGGAAGTTCTCTGGGCCGCATGCGGCCCGCGGGCCGCGAGTTTGACACCCCTGGGTTAGTAAATGGCAACGCGTTCTCCATCTGCGTAACAAGAGAGATAAAAACGGCTGCGAATACCGGGACTCTAACTTCTTCTATCGATTAAACTTTAATTTTTTACAGTCGACGGAATTGACTGCTCTAAAGAGAGCTCGTTTCAATCGCGAAAGCGCTCCACCAATAATTACGAATTTACGTAATTCGTAACTTCGCTTCCGTAACTCGAAATAATTCCGTAAATTACGTGCAAGCCTAGTTGATTTTAACTGTTTGTACATTTTGTCGACTTTTTTCGAGGGGGTTGATTTTAACTGTTTGTACATTTTGTCGACTTTTTTCGAGGGAGTAGATTTTAACTGTTTGTACATTTTGTCGACTTTTTTCGAGGGGGTTGATTTTAACTGTTTGTACATTTTGTCGACTTTTTTCGAGGGGGTTGATTTTAACTGTTTGTACATTTTGTCGACTTTTTTTTCGAGGGAGTTGATTTTAACTGTCTGTACATTTTGTAGACTTTTTTTCGAGGGGGTTCATTTGAACTGTTTGTACATTTTGTCGACTCCAATCCAGGCTCAAGCCAGTAGCCATTCAAAGTTAAGGATTTCAATGCTTGAAGATCGGATGAATCTGACTAATCAGGAATCTAATGAATTATCCTTATTTTAGTTCTATTACGAGTTCAGGCACTAGCCAAGTGACTCCCGTATTATTTGTATCTGAAATTATGGCCTAACCTGGTACACCAACAGCGTTCCGGTGTCCGCCATCTTAGTTCACGTACTTTGGGAGTACCAAAGTGTCGATGCGTTTACTAGCACAAGCAAATATTTTCCTGGCCAGATTAGATTTTCACAATAATATTATCCCTTTGCCCTAACTGAGGGGTGTTCAACCTTTATTGCAGGAGCGCCAGATACAAGTAACTAGGTGAAGCCAGTCTTATTCAACATAGCCTTTCTAGTAGCCTAGTTGCAGGCACAAAAAATTGTTTCTTTATGTTAATGATCTTACGGCATTGTTAAGGGTTCTTGCAATATTGGCGAGTTGTAACGCTCAAATTTCTGGAAAAAAATGCTATTCAAATTTATTTTCACACAGACTTTAAACGAATTCAATGAGAAATACGTTTTCATAATATTATGTATTTTGCTAGTTAGTTTAGCTAATATGGCAGTGGCACTCAGATATTGGTATAGGTTTTGCGGCGCAAAGAGATTGGAATTAATCGCACGTACCAGATTAACTAAACTAAACTCTCCGCGGGCGGCACAAATTTTCCTTGCGGGCCGCAGTTTGCACACCCCTGCCCTGACTCCTTAATAATATCCATGAACATCGCAGCCAAATTAGCAGAGAAACCGTCAAACAACTTCGTGGTTACCACCTACCAGGTAAATTTACAGCAAGACTAGCCCAATCAGTCGACCCTGTTTGGCGATATATGGAATGAACGCATGTTAACGAATCGAAAAGATGTCATACACACTGAGAAATAAAATACCATAAATTTTGTTTTATGAGTCTTGCAACAAATAAAAATTGTACCTATAAAGAAGAATAAAAGAAATTCTGTGTACCTAGGGCACAAAATGTGGATATTTGTAGAAAGCCCCCGCCAATAATGCAAAAATTTAAAATACCGGAAAACACTGCCACGTTTAGAAATAACAACATTAGCATTTATCCAGTCAGGATTGAGAAGGATTTGAATTTTCAGTTTAAACTGAATTCTTTACCCCAACCCTAACGGGACAGGGCTTTCTACAAAAGATTCCAAAATACTCTCGATTGCCGTCATTAACAATACTGTACATACTGTTAATTAAGTAAGTATACATAAGTTGATTTAACACCCTTTTGTGCATTATAGGTTTCAAATTAGCCTTGTTAAAATTACTCGCGGGTCCGCATACGAATTTATCTCTGATTATGAGGAAATATAAGCTAATTATTGCAATGTACATCATACATACAATTCCATCTCTGGAGCATCAATTTTTAATCCCGTTTCATTCAGGATGAATAATTATTATTGGTTGGAGATTACGTGCTTGTTTAACGGTACTTCCGTAGTATGTGTACCAGGTTAGGTTTAGGTCATAATTTTGTTCCAATTTTACCTATTTTAGTTGTATTACGAGTTCGGGGACTATCTGCGTTAGCCAAGTGAATATACATACCCCTGCGCATAGGCTAAATTAAATAATATGAAACATTTCGCTTCGTTCGATAATTAAGGCTCGGTTGGCCGTTCGAAGAACTCGTGAACGGGTTATGGCACAACAAAAAAAAATCCACAAAGTTTCCAATGAATTTCATTCCTAGTGAAACTATTTTTGTATTATCTCGCCTAAGAGAACACAAACAACGCAGCAGAAAATTAATTCGAAGCGTTAAAAAAATGTTGAAATGTGCGAGGATTAGGTGTATTATACTTTTTAATATGTTTGGGCGTATAATGCAGATTATTCATTTTTAATATATGAATATAAATTCGAAGATATATAGGATAAATGTCTTTTGAATCGAGAATTAACGTATTACCAAGGATACAACGATGTATAACATAGTTTCCAATATTTAGAAATCTGGAATCGCCTTAAAGTACAATATTCAAAACGATACTACTACACTACGAAATAAATCGGTTGTTTGGATAGAATACTTACTCGACTACCTACGAAGCTAGGTTGCAACTTAGCATTATTTTAACAATTATACCATGTACAGTGATCATGAATAATAGAAAGACGACGAAAGAAAATTAACATCACAAAAAATAAGAAATCAAAGTGAAAAAACAGCCATATCACAATATATTAAATATAAACAGCAAAACGTAGTATATGTACCGGGTTAGGATGGCGAACACATGTGTACCAGGTTAGGTTAGGCCATGATTTTATTCCAATTTTCCTTATTTTAGTTCTATTACGAGTTCGGGGACCAGCCAAGTGAATCCCGTAGTATTTGTACCTAAAATTATGGCCTAATTCTAAGTTGGTACACATTGGTACTACGTTCCAGTGTCCGCCATCTTGGTACGCATACTTCAGGAGTACAGTAATTACTATGATGCCGATGGGAAATAATTCAACTGACCCTATCCCTCTCTCGAATCAGTTTTTTTTTGCGTTTTCACAATCACAATAATTTAACTATTGTTAAATTCATGAGTATGACTATCGTCGCTAATTTATTACATTCCACTCCCCACATTATCTTTGCATGAGATTGTATTGGTCATTATCAACGTAATTGTTAAAAGTACAACAGCCCGAAAGTTTAATACTATCGTGTATTTTGTTTGGCCCAAGCCTCATTTAATTGGGCTCGTGTTTTTGTGTGCGTGCTGGTGGGCAGGCACATGAGATACTTCTCATGTTTTAAGCATTTTTATAGTTTTTGCCTGCTCTCCAGAATTCTCCATTTTTAATTTATGTTTGTTATGGAGTTTTCAAAATAAACTATCTAACACTATGTGTCTCACAAACGAGTAGTGTTTGGCACAATGGCAGATGCGCTTTGGATGACTATCCATACACTTTGGAGGCCTTTATTACGCTACTGGGACGTCGTAGTGACATTATTTTTTGGTGACGTAGTCACTTCAACTATTTATTCTAAATTTATTTTATTAACAGGACGATGATGACATCATTGATCTCGTTAATGATGGCTCGTTAGCAAAAATTAAAAATGAATCGATATCAAATAACAGAAGTCTCTCTACGGACATTGATGACCAGAAAGATTTGTTCGTAACTGTAGAAAAACCGGAAAAAAACATTCTATCGATGGAGACGTATATTTCATATCAAGTATCTATAAAGGTTTGTGGCTCCAGACTGTATTTCATTGCATGACAAATCCATTTTGCACGCTGGAAAATTCGTGATTGCTCACCAGTCACCATTATATCTGACAGTATTGAATAATCAAAGCTAACAGGTTCTAACATCATAAACTGACCTTTCGATTAGAAATCAATTTAAAATTATAATTATAAATCATTTTAAACGTGAGGAATTTTGTTACTGTACCTTTAGTTGCGTTCTGTTTGCGAAGATTAATTGACCTTTGACACATGCAAAAAAACGCAAAACAAACCAGGGTTACTGTCTCGTGTCGGGGGAACAGTCAAGTCCGCTGCATCGGTGGGGTCATCGATTAGGTCAATAGGTCGTGACTCTGAGTTTGCCGAAATGTCAGACCATGTTGCCACATTCCGTGAACAAATGGCTGTAACTGATAGAGTAGCGGAGCGTTTGCTGAATGAAGAAAAAGGTCGGGCTATTTATTTGCTCACCCACTTCTTTGTTCCTGGGTGTTAGGTCATTACCATTACCGTTTCACGGCTGACGCTTTTTAACGTTGCCATGACGAAAAATTTTTGTGTAAATTTTTTACCACCTTGTAGCTGAATTGCAAGAACTGTCTGTTAAACTGTCAACGGCTTCTTGTAAAAGGCATATTCGAGATTAAAAAAATGAATTTGCAAATCCTTGCTCTCGCTTATAAGCCGACTCTACGTAACACGCCTCACATAAAATAGTTGCAGAAGAGAATTAATGAAAATGATAGCCATCATTGTTATATGTATCTTACTTTTGTTACTAACAGTGTCTCAAAATCCTTCAAATTCATTCTCACTTTCCCTGTCAAATTACCCAAAGAGATTTATGCTGTCCTACAATGCATATATGATGATAGTTATGCGCGTATTGCCGACCCCTTACTTCTTTGAGTTTCAAACAAGAGTCTGTACTCCCAAAGTATGTGGACCAAGATGGCGTACACCGGAAGTATGTGTACCTGGTTAGGGTTAGGCCATAATTTTATTTCGATTTTTTTTATTTTAGTCCTAATACAAGTTCGGGAACTAGCCAAGTGACTCCCGTAGTATTTGTACCTGAAATTATGCCCTAACCCTAACCTGGTACACATATTACGTTCCGATGTCCGCCATCTTGGTTCACATACTACGGGAGTATACGTTCCGATGTCCGCCATCTTGGTTCACATACTACGGGAGTACCCGAGAGTCTTATAATAAAAATGTTCTATTTTTCAGAACTTGTCAACGAGTTGAAAGAATACGCTCCTACGTACTCAGCATGGGCTTCAACAGAGAACCAAGTCTTAGCATCAATTAGTACGTCAGTTTCAAAGTGTGGATTTTACTACGTTTCGCACATTTATCAAAATTGAGTTCCGAGATGATCATTAGGCAGTTGTTCGCCATCTATTGGGTGGAATTATTCTGAATCCTGATATTGAAAGCAGTCTCGTAACAAACTTTTCTTCTGGTAAGTTAAATGTATTGTTATGTCTTACTCTTTTATACCATATTTGGACCTCCTGTGTGTACCGGTTAGGATTCAGGTTGTGTGACATTTTGGTGCACATACTTCTGGAGCACCCCATATTTGAATTTGTTCGACATCTTAATTTTCATGGGTTTGAAAAAAGTTGACAAGACTGATTTATTGTATATTGAATTGTGACATACAATCTGGCGAAGGAGAGCCAGGCCTGTAGTTATGCTATTTGTACTGCCCTATAACTATGGCCAATCTAGTATTTTGTTAGCTCCTAATAAGTCCCACTGGATGCAAACCCCCGTCTCAAAGATCATGTTTACAGTTCCCAAACTGAAATTATTTTTAACTTACCAGATGCCAGACAAGATGGGAAGAAGAAAATTCTTCACTACAGCAGGAATGCATGAAATATCATCACATATACGACGCTGCAACCAACTAACTCGGGTTTGTCTATTCAACTCCAATCTCAATGCTGAACTGGTTCACATCCTGAAGTCAAATTTAGAAGGTTCCTGTTTGAAGGTAAACTTAATATTGGAAGTTGATAAAAGTATTTCTATTCAAGATCACTAATTGTTCCAACTCGTATCATAGAAATTCGTCTAGCTCAGGTGGTTCTATGTTCTGCCTCAGTGGTTCCCAGTCTTCGTTGAATTCCTTTCCTTCATCCATTTTCGGACTCTTCGGCAATTGTATACACGAGTCCGTCAGTTGAATCATGGCGTACTGGGGACTCGAATGGACTTGGTTTCAATGCTTTAATTGGTGAACCTGACACAGTTAAAATTTGATTTGAATCGTTTTCATTCGAGACTTGACTTGGACTCTGGAGATTTATGTACTGGTATCTACTAGAGATGTATCAGGTATTGGTATCTGCAATATTGGCCATATTTTCGGTATCAGCCAAATGAAGGCCAATCTTTCCAATATTTCCCGTTTTCGATCTGATCCAGAATGTTTAAAAAAAATTAACTTGGTATAAGGGGTTCAAATTTCTTTTGCATGGTGGAAACATGTTTGCGGTATATACCTTGTTAACTCTTAAGCCATGACCGCCCCATAGCTAGTGTTGCAGAAAACCAACTAGGTAATCATCGCATACGGATTGGTTCAGCTTCAAACAAGACTATAAAATGAACTCTTATTGGAGAATCTCTGGCAGTAAAGCAATTTCTTCTTTATTGAAGTCATTTGAGCTTTGCAAGTTTCAGCTTCCTGCTTTTAGTGTCAGTGGATATCTATTTAGATCACTTCATTCATTTCCTCCCACAGCTTTTCTGCTTGGGATTATTAATCAATTGCTTTGTTGACATTCCTACCATGATAAATAGTCTTGAAGTTCTTATTTATTCCAGTTGGATGAACTAGATGTCAGTGGCAATGAGGATCTTGGCACTGCTGGTTGGGCTGAAGTTGGATTAGTTGTTACACAATGCCAGGTGAAGATGTTCAAGGCTCGGCGTTGCAATATGACAACAGAAGGAATGGAAGCGTTCAAGGAATACACCGCAATGCAAAGGTAAGATAAGATGAAACATTGAGCATAAAAAGTAAACAGCATAAAGGCAATTTGAACAAAATCTTCAAGCTACAAAAAAATTCCGTTCAACACTCGACTTGGACTTGGGAGATTTGTGTATTGGTACCTGCTAGAGATGTATCTGCATGATCGGCCATTTTTTCGGTATCAGCTGAATGAAAGTATTCATCAGCCAAACTAACTTGGCTATTTCTGCTACCCAAATTCTATATCAACATTTTGAATAATACATGATGATATGAAGAAAAATGGCAATTGAAATTAGTAGATTTTATAATTTCTAAAATACAAGAACTATAGAGGCACTAAATCTCCAATGTATAAGTTTAACAGGATAAGAAAACATCTTTATGACGTCATACAGTCCACAAAACTAACAGTGTTCATGACTGTTCATGAAATAGGCGTAGGACCATCTGACCAAGTTTTGTTTAGGCATCAAACTCCTAAAATAAATGGGCAGGCCATCAATACCTTGCATTTTGCTATCAAGATATGATATTGGATTATAGCTGGCGAACTGGCAGGAAGGTTGACACGGACCGGTGGTTGAGAATCGTTGATCTAGACCAGGGGTTCTCAACCTTTTTTCTGTCAAGTACCCCCCGAGTCATGAAACAATCAACGCGAACCCCCGGTAATCAGACACCAAACAAAGTTGTGATATACTGATATATTGACTAACAATTTGTGGCAACACCAATTTATTGACCATATGTAGCTAAATTAAATCGTCTTGTTGATATTGTTGCCCTTGTCGTCTGCCTAATTAATGAATTCTTAAAATCTCTCCCCAAGTTTCAATAAGCATAATCACTTTTCCAATGCTCGCAGCACACTGTCTTTAGAGATTTCACAGTTTGTATGCAAAGCCTTAGGTTTCACATTGTTGCATCACAATTACACCAACGCAAGATTAGGGAAAATCTACGTTTCAATTGACGTCTAGTTTCAATGGGCACGCATTTTCCCATGGTAGTAAGAAAGAATATTAAGAAACAGCAACATATAAAAACTAGACTGTCATCCAAGTACCTCTGGAAATCTTCTCGTGAACCCCAGGTTGAGAACCCCTGATCTAGACAGACCCTCTAAATCCAGCACTGTTTTTACTGATATACATTCTGCCTTTATCTATGAATATTCTATCATCTAGGAGAGCTTTATTAACTTTGCGTTGCTGTTTGTGATTTCAAAATGAAAAACCTAATATTTTCAGATAAAGCTCCTGGATCTAAGTCGGAACCAAGTCAGTGAACTCGGAGATGAAGGATTATCTGCAATCAGTGAAATTGTTCATCAATGTCAGGTTGAAACATTGGGGATGGAATATTGCTTCTTCAACAAGGATCAGTCGGAAAGATTCAAAGCATTGATTGCTTATACCGGGGTTGAGTTCATTGTCGACTAGAATCCACAAACAATGAATCAAACAATCCTTGAAAGCCATTCATACATTCATATGCATCTCTCTTGCATCCAAATGAACTGAGCAAATCCGGACTTTAATTTGTGTTCTACAGTACTTTCTCTCGTAAATTTTCTTCTCACAATTCCATTTTGCCATTGAAACATATTTGCAGTTAACAAAGCCGCAAATAGTGGGTTTATTTTTATTAACAAATCCAAGCACATCTCGTTAAAGTTTCCATTCCACAATGTGGATCTTCTTCTCTGCTCTGTATCCCATTAGGATATGTATTTGCACAACTATTCATTGCTCACATTACCTTCTCTCAGACCTTTATCACATACTGAATATTTTGAGATAGAATAAATCCCAAGTGAATTTACAGAAAAGGGTTTCGTTTCGATTAAAAATATTGTTTCATCATATTCACTGTAAACAGATGTGCAAATTGACGTCAACTTTTGGCATTCATCAGTAATACAGTTGATTGAGCTCCCATATTATGGTGCGATAATTTTATATCCGCTTATCTGTTATGCGTGTGAGCTTTTTCTATTCAATACTTGCATTCCGCATCATCGCTTATCCTTCCTCGTATCTTGTATCATGAGTGAAATATCTTTTACTGTTTTTTTATATATCGCTTTTTCCATTCAGTGCTTATTAGCTACAATCCTGAAAAAATGTTAGTTTTTGAGCCTATGTAAGATGGGATAGGATTTACATATCGGGGAAGAGAAAAGCCGATAACAACCACGGCCTCTCATCCGTTTACCAGTTCATGCCGGGTATGGGATTATGTAGTCAGTTACTTGTTTTCGGAAGCATGGACTTGATGGTCGAGAGAACAGTAATTGAAAAATTGTTATGTGAATCACCCTACGGCGGCCAGGAGTCGAGCAATCCTCTCGTCTATAATTATCCCTGCATGGGATTCGGAGGTGAGGTGGCGAGCGTATTCTTACTGGTCTGAATGAGATTTTCCTCGTGCGTTTAATCAAAAATGTCCGGATAAAAGTTTCGTTTCCAAGGACGTAGCTTAAACACACGCGGATAGTTCCAATTTTTTCACAATTTCTCCGTCATCCAACGCGCAAATTAAATCTCTGAGATATAAGCAACTATTCCCATGAACAAGCCATTTTTAATCTGTAACTGCGGAAGCCTTCGGTAGTTTAGTGAACATATTTTTAAATATTAGACACAGTATAAAGCACTTAGGCAGGATTGCCGCAGCTCTTGCCTAATTAATTCAACTGACAGTTTTGATGACCGGTCATATCAGTACCCTGCGTTTTACAGCTCAGCAATTTTGCATGTTTGCTCTTGTGCAAGCCTATTCTATCAGCGGATATTCTGGGCTCTTTCCGGCTTGTTTTTATCTTTTTCGTACTTAATTTCATGGTCATACGAGTAGATTCAATCAGTGACGCAGCCGGGAACCCCTTTTGGAAAACTGAAAAGTCGCCAATAAGTTTCCGGCAAGGCGATCTTGTTTGGCTATATATATGGAATAATTACACGTTAACAAATTGAAACGATGTCATACACACTGAGAAGTAAAAAACCATAAATTTTGTTTTATGAGTCTTGCAACAAATAAAAATTGTACCTATATTACACATGTTAATCGTAAGATAATTAAATAAAATATAAGGATCTTTTGTAGAAAGCCCCCGTCACTAATGCAAAAATTAAGGTTCGGGAAAACACCGTCGCCACGTTTTGAAATAACAAAATTATTAATTACCCCGTCAGGATTGAGAAGGGTTTGGATTTTCAGTTTAAACGGTATTCTTTACTCCAATACTAACGGGACGGGTTTTTTCACAAAAGATTCCAAAATACTCTCGCTTACCGTCAATAACAATACGGACATACTGAAGTTAATTTAACAACCTCTTGTGCATTGTAGGTTTCAAATTAGCCTTGTCTACCAGGTTAGCGCATAATATGATTCCTATTTTCCTTATTTTAGTTCTATTACGAGTTCGGGGAATATCTGTGTTAGCCAAGTGAATATGCCCCCTGCCCATCGGCTTCCGTTCAACTACGCACCTTGATGTAATGTAGGCGAACAAAATTAGTTACCTCCATATTGTTACGCATACCTACAACTGGAGCGCCGATTCAACTAAAGCAAGATAAGAAAGGCACACAAAATATATTTACACCTGCTCGGAGATAAAAATTAGAATACTATGAAACATTTCGCTCCGTTTGATAAATAAGGCTCGGTTGGCCGTTCAAAGAACTCGTGAATAGGTTATGGCACAAGCAACAAAATATCCACAAATATTCCAATGAATTCCATTCCGAGTGAAACCTTTTTTGTGTTATCTCGCCGAAGAGACCACAAACAACACAACAGACAAATAGTTCGAAGTGTGAGATAATGTTGAAATGTGCGAGGATCGGGCGTTTTATATTTTTTCATATGTTTCGGCGTATTATGCGAATTATTCATTTTTAATATATATATATGAATATAAATTCGAAGATAGGATAAATATCTTTTGAATTGGGAATTAACGTATAAGCAAGGATACGAAGATGTATAACATAGTTTCCAATAATTAGAAATCTGGAATCGCCTCAAAGAACAATATTCAAAACGATGCTACTACACTACGAAATAAGTCGGTTGTTTGGATAGAATACTTAGTCGACTACCTACGAAGCTAGGTTGCAACTTAGCATTATTTTAACAATTATACCAGGTACAGTGATCATGAATAATAGAAAGACGACGAAAGAAAAACAACATCACAAAAAATAAGAAATCGAAGTGAAAAAAACAGCCATATCACAATATATTAAATATATATAAACAGCAAAACGTAGTATATGTACCAGGTTAGGATGGCGGACACATGTGTACCAGGTTAAGGTTAGGCCATAATTTTATTCCAATTTTCCTTATTTTAGTTCTATTACGAGTTCGGGGACCAGCCAAGTGAATTCCGTAGTATTTGTATCTGAAATTATGGCCTAATCCTAAGGTAATGGTACACATAGGTACTACGTTCAAGTGTCCGCCATCTTGGTACGCATACTTCAGGAGTACCGTAATTAGGCTACTACGATGCCGATGGGAAATAATTTAACTGACCCTATTCGTCTCTCGAATAAGTTTTTTTTTCGCTTTTTCACAATCACAATAAATTCACTCTAGAATTATCAAAACCCGTGAGATTTGAATCTTTATTTTCGCCGCCCACTTCAATTGCATAAACAAAGAGACAATTGCTTCAAATTTATGACACAAAGGCCAAAACAAAGTAGTACGAGCACGCAATCTTTTACCGTAGCAGTATCTGTGAACAAACGATCCCGCGACACAAGAAATTATCTTTGCAGATGTTACAGTCACAACGGACTCTTAGCCAATAATAGAGTTATTAAACGGGGCCATGACGCGCTCAGTCGAGTGATCCAAACTGAGCTCCAATTCGTTGAAGTCACGTACGAAAGCAATAACTGCATAAATTAGGCTACTTACCAGAGTCGGTTCCCCAGTATCCGTATTCCATTCCGTGCCGTAAACTTATATATTTCTCAACATATTACTGCAGCAACCAAGTTTACTTTTTCTACAATTCACACAAATAAGACGGTTTCGTAGAGCTAAAAACAAACGCTGTCAAACAAAAACTAACTTTTTTGGCGGAAACGTAGACTAATGACCGCCTGTGAAACATCAACCAATCACGTTCAATTACTTCAAACGTCATAAGATTAATTTTATCGTCACGAATGTCGCAAACCACGATTTCGACAAATCTGGCATGTACTTCAACACCGATTCCGCTCTATCGCAATGCTGCAGATTATTTTTAAGATAATATCGTTAGAAAATTCCCTAAGTCTGCTATAAAATCTTACGATGTAAAATTGATTGAATATAAATTAGAATTAGATTAATTACCTTATATATCATCACAAACCGGGAAAAAGTCGCGTTTCCAACCTTGTATAGCGTTAGAACAAAAACCTCCGGCGGCAATTAAAGGAATTGATAAATCCCGCGCACAATGGCAATGATTGCAGTGGTTTCCAAGACAAACCAAATGTAATGTGTGTCGTAGTTACACGAAATTTTACGATTCACAATGCACTCAGAAGCGTTTTTTATCTGTCGCGGGCCTACTACAACCTAGTACAACCTGTCGCGGGCCTACAGTAATTTACCAGGTTGGGGGTTAGGCTACAATTATATTCCAATTTTCCCTATTTTATTTTAGTTCTATTACTAGTTCGGGGACTAGCCAAGTGAATCCCGTAGTATTTATAGCTAAAATTATTGCCCAACCCGATCCTGGTACACATACTAGAGTTCCGGTGTCCGCCATCTTGGTACGTATACTTCAGGAGTATCCAGTTCTGTGCGAGTGAAAAAAAGGAATTATCAACGTTGTCGAAGCAAAAGACATATTTATGTTGTGGGGTATTTAGGGAGAATAAACACTGACGTGGAAGTGTTTACGGCCTAAATCAGGGGTGAGCAAACTGCGGTCCGCTAAGAAAATTTGTGCGACCCGCGTAGAAGTGCTCAGTTTGATTGGTGTGCCCGCGAAACGAGTTTTCAGTAAATCTGGGGCGTGCGAGCAATTTCAATCTCTTAGCGTCGTGAAGTCTATATAACTGAGTGCTGCTGACACATCAGCAAAACTAGCTAGCAAAATCCTGTTGGAAAATACACGATGTCATAAAAGCGTGTTTCTCGGTGTGACAATAAATTTGAATAGCAGTTTTCTTTAGAACTCTATGCGTTTTAACTCAACATTTCTGCAAGGACCCCTAACAATGCCGTGAGATCAATAACAAAAACAAACGATTTTTGCAACTACAATAGAAACTCTACCTACGAAAATAATTCGTTCCGGAAGCCCCTTCATAAGTAGAAGATTCCGTAAGTAGGAGCACATATTACCGGTAAATGCCTTAAACCGTTCTGAGCCCCCACAAAACCCTGACATAATATTTGTATAAATTATATAATAATGATAATAGTTAAACCCGTAACAAATAAATTTTAGATTTAGATTACCGCATAATAAATAGAAAAGGTACAACTGGAAAGAAAAAGAATAGAGAAATACAGAAGGAAACGACAATATTTCGTATTCAGAGACTTTCGTAGGTAGAGTTTCTAGGTGCGGCCCGAAGCTTCACCCACTTATTGTATCTGGCCTCCTGTTATAAAGGCTGTACACCCCTGGCCCGAAGAACACGCCACGTTCACAAAAACGATCGGGGATTTAAGAAAAATGCAATTGCACTCGTTATTAGCGACTTTTTCAATCTTCAGTGGCCGCGCCACTATCCGAAGGTGTTATCGTATTTAATATATTTGCGCGGTCTAATTAATTTTTTGACTAAAAATTACTCAGGATACCCAGCTATCATTTAGAATTCGACTAAAAATGCTTATTTTCAGATTCCCGCTCACATGTACTGCCTTTCGCTGAAAAGATACAAATCCTAGTCCGCGAAAAAAATCGGTTGTATGACTCATAGCTTGATAATACAAAAAATGTTTCAATTTGCAAATACACTTACTTTTTGGTGCTTCGCAATCATGCTGTAGACATTTTCTGTTTCAATCACGCTGCCCCATTCGATAGGATAGGATTTAAATATTTATCCCGGGGGATAGGAAAGCCGATAAGACTGCCCTATCATATGGCGAACCGCGGCCCCTCGCCCGGTTAGCTAGTTATTAGAAGCCGTCCGGCTTGTGATGTCACAGTGCTGTGGACTTCGTCATATACTTTTGTTCGTTTAATTGTTTTTCACTATGTACGGCGCACTGATTTTTTGTTGTGATGTATAATAAGTATAAGTTTATTTCGACTCCATAATCAGCATAACAATACTTTTGACAGATAAAAACAAATAAATAAAAACTGATTATGAAATCAGGAGAGCAAACGAAACCTTAGATAAGGTTCATAACGTACAAAATATAAGATGGAAGGTTTTGTCAAGAGGAAGTGGTACGTGTTTGCTCACCTAAAATTATTAAGTTATTTCACACACGCTCACATGCACCCACCAGCCACACACACACACACACCCAACCACTGAGAAGTAATTTAAAGTAAGAATAAAACGCGTTAAATTTAGGGTATACTATACAGTAAACAAAAATAAAAATAAATACTAGAAAAAGAAAAAAATTATTTGCCACACCATATTGATAATTTTGTAATGGTTGCCATTGCCAAATTGATCGATCTTCTAATCGTTATTTAAAATATAAAAGGAAGATTCTATTAAAAACATATTGCCAAGCTGATTATAGTTGGAGTCAAATGCCATGTTGCCCAACCAAAGTTGCCAGAAGGTGGGCGAGACCATTTCATTCCCCAAATTAAACCTATTATTGTCAAATTATATTCCAGATTGTAATAGGTAATTAAAGTTACCGGTAACAGTAAAATTACTATAATTAAGTTAAGTAGGATATGGAAATAAATTGGTTACAAAGGGTGTAAGTGAGGTTTTTCATTCTTGGGTATTAATTTCAGACAAGGATATAGGAATAAGATTGTTATTTCACAAGATATCGGAGTCGTTGTTTGATTTTTTCCTTATGTGTTTTACTTCATTTAATCAATTTGAAGTAACCTGAAAAACAAAAAATAAAACTGCGAGTAGATGTTTCAATGATTGGGTGAAGGGGAATGCGTGAACTATTTATTACAGCGAGCGGATGAATACATTAAACGTGACGAATTACGTCAGACAGGTGTGAAAACGGGAACTTTGTCGAGGGCGGTGGCGGTGCTGTATAAATCTTGAGTTAGTGACTGAGCGGAGTACTGATAGTCAACTGCAAATCAGAATTTATTCAAAAGTATTATTTCTACGATCACGATTGGTGCAACTCTACTATAATAAATATAGTATAAGTTACTTTTGCTTGGCTGTTGTGCCGTCAAATTGTTTAATTTCGGAAAATTCAAACGACAGAATTCATATCTTGACTGAATTGCTAAAAAGCACCGTACCGGTATAATAACAATAGCTAGCGCTGTTATGTGTAGCCTACATCTATTCCCAACTTATTTCGGGTTGCATAATTAATTATTTGTTGAAAAAACAGAAGTCGAAAAAAAAAAACTTGAAAAACTGATTGTCCTTATTATCAGTACCGGTATGGCACACTAAACATATACAGATATAGGGCGACATTGGGGACGGACTAAAAGTAGGCACTTAGAAAATAGGCACTTTTTTTGGACACTTATTTAGGCACTTTGGAAAAAGGGTAAAATGGGCGTAATAACTTTTAAAAACATAACAACTTAGTTAAAAATATTAATATTAAATATTGAAAATGCAAATTGCAACAAGTAAACTCATTGGTAATATTTAAAACGTAGTATTATAAGGAGGCGCACGCTCTCGATCACCACATATGCTATGCATTTATTTAGACGCTTCGAAAAATATAGAAAATGGGAATTATCACCAAAGAAAAAAAATACGGAAAATCAAAATATTAGTCACAATGATTAGCCTAGGTGAATATCCAATGAAATGCACATAAGTCTAGTAGTAGTATTCGAGAATAATATATTGTTTACCGGTAGGCACCTTTTTAGGCATTTCGAAAAAAAGGTAAAATGGGCGTAATAACTTTTTTAAAAATAATGAAAAAAATAAATATGGTCAAATTGAATGTTGAACGCGCAAAGTGCAACAGGTGAACCCAATAACAATATTCAAAATATAGTATTAAATGGATTAAATTATAGCGCTATTCAGTAATCAGTAATAAAGGTATATTCACAAATTAATGTACCTGATTATAATTGATCATTCGGAATTATATCTACTTAAACCCTAACCCCAAATCCATCAAAACTGTATACATAAGAAAAACGTTCCAACTTACCCAATATTTATCACCATAAGGGACAGCCCTATCTTTACAGCTCACCTGCCGTGGTTACGTCAGCAAAATTTTACCTGCCATTAGTTTTCAATTTGCTGCCGCGGTAACGGCTGCTTGTCATTGATTTGTGGCAGCTAAAAAGTCAGTCGCCATAGGTTTGGCCGTAGCGGCTAGGGTATGGAAATACCGCCATGGTTTTGCGGCAGCTGCGGACGCCACAGAATACTTGAAACTGCACTTGCATTGTAGCCCCCCAATATCGGTTTTCTTGTCGCAACGATCCCAGAGAGATCGCTGACGTTAGATTGTCGTACAAGATTCGAGTAAAACCTAAAATCAGATTTTCAAATTTTGTAAAAATATTGAGATTTCATGCTGCGTCAAAAGTTACGTCAACCTCACTTCGGTTAATTCGCTCACTTCTAATGAGGTCACACTGCGTTGTTAGAAGTCATTAGATGAAGACTCCCAAGTTCTTGTGTAATATCTTCGTCATATTTCTGAGAAATTCACTATAGTTTTTATTACTATTAGGCCTATCCACTGACAGACTGATGTGCGAGGCCTTGCAGCATTTCTTATTATATTTTTGTGATTTATATTTTTGCTTGAATCTCTAGAATCATAATAATAATGGTTTACATGTATTTACCAAGATTAACTTGTAACTACAATTTTTTTGTAATCTATAGATATTGGAACATTAGGTTAATAATATTATTTGAAAAATAGAAACAGCATGTTCACATTGTTTTGATATAACTTCCCAATAAAGGATGAGGGGGATACTGGAATAATTTGCCAGAGATCGAAACCACCCTTATTTATGGGAAGATGAGGTAAGATTAACCACAATAATCTGTGTGTGTCTCAAAATGCTTAATGGGTAATACCACAAGTATTTCTGGGAAATTGACTTTTTGTTCTCAAAGCAGAATGAAACATATAGAGCTTAATAATTACATCAAGATTTCAAAACCTCATTTGAACAGTGTGAATAACACCATCTGTAAATACGCAACAAAATATAAGTATGTTATTACTGCATTTTCAGACTAGTGGGTCAACCCAACAAAAAAAAAATAACAGAAGTATTTTCACTACACAACGCAAGTACTTCTATTTGGCATGGCACAACCATTTTTGCTTATGTTATTCCTAACCCCCACCTGGCTCTGTCATCCAAAGATTACGTCTTTACGACCTAACAATCATGTCAAAAAACTTAGCAAAGTAAAGACACAAAATGGCATAAGCATCGAAGATAATGAACTCATAAATGCCAGCCATCTCTCTCTAATGGAAAACGTTACGGCTAGAAAGCATGAGAAATAACTTGCTCAATTTCAGGTGATCGTCTGTGCGTATAGTTTGGACGGCCTCATTATGTTACTGTGGCATCGTAGTGACATAATTTTTGAATGGCATAGTCAGGTGGGGGCTAGGAATAGCATATGCAAAAATGGTTGTGCTACGCCAACTAGAAGTACTTACGTTGTGTTGTGATTTGTGAACATTGCCCAGTATGTTTTAACGCTTCAATATAACTGGACAGAAAAATTCTTTTTCTGTTGGTCAGTTAAGCACCAATGTGCCTCATAATGTTCATATTCTGAAGAATAAAGCTGTAATTTAGCGTTAATAAAAAGATAGCAGCAATCATTTCGAACGACCCATTACCTGGAACGTTGATATAATCTTTGAATATGGTGTGTTTAGTAAATCAGGCCCATAAAAGCAACTCAATAGCCAGAAAATTTGATATGTTTGTCCAAACCTATTGTTTTTTCATCAGGTGGTTTCTTTAATCTCAAGAATGGCAGATCAAGGTCAACAGCAAGAGGGAGCTAATATTGTGAACATCCAAGGTGAGATTTCATCCAAGTTACCGTATTTCAGTATTATTCGGTGTCTAAGGATTGTGATGATATATTTATTATTCGTTATCTACAAATTTGAAAATAAAATGATATTGTGAAGAACTTTGCAACTTGTGCATGATAATTATTATTAATATAAATATTAATATAATTATTATTTTTATTAATAAAAATTTATCGTTATCTACAAATTTGAAAAAAAAATGATATTGTGAAGAACTTTGCAACTTGTGCATGATAATTATCGGGAATTATTGGATAGAATGCGTAACAAGATGGCGGACACCGGAACATAGTATGTGTACCAGGTTAGGGTTAGGCCATAATTTTAGGTTCAAATAGTACGGGAGTCACTTGACTAGTACCCGGCCTTGTAATAGAACTAAAATTAAAATAATGAAAAGAATAAAACTATGGCTCAACTCGAACCTGGTACACATACTACGTTCCGGTGTCCGCCATCTTGTTTTACATACTTCAGGAGTACCAAGATATATTTCTGGCAGGAAACCCGATTTCATAATATATAAGTGGATATTTAGGATTCAAACTATAATTTTCAATGAAACAGAGATTATAGTTATTTTCCAGTGAATGAAGATTGATTTGACTTTTTTCAGGCTCGATTATTAATGAAGTTCATGGCGAAGTGATTCAAGTCGATAACATCCAGCACTTCCATCATTATGACATTCATGGTATGTTTATTTTACTTTCTCGGGCAATTTACTAACAACTGTTTCATTTTGAAGGCAATTTGTTTGACTTCGTGACATGGCAGGAAGAAATGAATGTTTGGTTAACATCTTCTTATTTTAGATTTCACAGTTTCAAAGCGAATGAAATCCTTATTAGAAGTTTGAGGCGGAACATTTTCAATTTTCACGCCTTTAAAACTTACCAACTAATTATTTCTAGTTGCTCCACCTCCATTCGCACAACAACCTCAAGTACAAGCTGATGCAGGGTCTGCTGGGAATATGCAAGAGGAAATGCCGTCAACATCAGGTGAGAGTCATGGACGATATTAAGTATTTTGTATGAATAAATAAATTACAAGCATTCATCCAGAATTCATACAAACAGTAATTCATTTGGGCATTAGTCGTGTAAAAACGGCTCCTGAAACTCAGATTAAACCGGCATGCTTGTCTTATTAAAGGTCTTTATGAAAAGTCAAATATATTTTTATCCTTTATACACGCCTCATGACCATAATAAATATGTTATGACCCCCATGGTAATTTTGAAAATACCTGGAGCTTTGGACAGTTGTGTATGATGTTTCTTTCATCGAGACAATGTGAAACTTTGTTTTAGCTCTTCTTTTATTCTTGATTGGCCACCTTTTTTGACATATATATGTAGTTTCTGACAGTTTTGAATTAGCTTACTTCGATTCGAACATTTCCAAGTGTAAAAGGGGTCACACGTTAAAAACTTTGCGAGGAGTTAGCCTGGTTAAAAAGTTATTGACTTCCTGGACCTACTATACATAACACTCACTAAATATGTTATGTTCTCTTAAACAGGCTTTATACCTTTTTAAAAAAGTTCGAGGGTTTTCCCCTCTAAACCAGGGGTGTGCAACCTTTTCACTGGCGGGCCAAATTCAAGAAACTGAGTAAAGCCGCGGGCCGCACCTTTATTTATTATAGACTTTCTAGTAGTTACAAGCATAAAAATTGTTTATATTTTCTAGTCACCTCATGGCATTATTAGGGTTTCTTGCAAAAATAGTGAGTCAAACGCATAAACTTCTGAAGAAACTGCTGTTCAAATTTATCGCCACACCGATTTTAATCCAAGTCAGTGAGAAACACGTTTTTGTAATATATTTTGTATATTTTGCAATGAAGTTTTGCTATCTGGTTTTGCTAATACGACAGTGGCACTCAGGCACTGGTATAGGCTTTGTGGCGCAGATGGATTAGAATCTCTCGCACGTACCAGATTACCTAAACTAAATGCTCGTTTCACAGGCACACCATTCAAAGTTGTTATTTTTCCGCGGGCCGCACAAATTTTTCTTGCGGGCCGCATCTGGCCCGCGGGCCGCAGTTTGCACACCCCTGCTCTAAACAACCCCCACAATATTCAGCCACATGTTTTCTAACAGTGTTTCAAAGTGCTTTGCCGTTCACATCACCCATACATGAATATTCCACTGTTACCAGCCAATGATAAATCACAGAACAGAAATAGAAACTACTTTTTTTTCAAAATGAATGAATGCAACCCCCCAATTTGACGATTTCCTTTACTGATAAAACTGCTTATGAGTCATTATTCAATAACAAAGCCTCCCTTTCAAACATTTACTATTTCAGAACTACAGAAAAATAGCTTATTTTGACCTAAATAAATCAACCATAAACAAAGAATGAACTATTTTCGTTTGCTGCCACCTAGTGGTCGTGTTCTCTTTTTTGTATTGAGTGCTCTTGTAAAAGAGAATGGAAAAGAAAGAGGTGGTTTTGTACATTTTTGTACCAACGGCATTAATGGGGTTTTTCATCTTTTTTGGTGGGAAATTCAAAAAAGTCTGAAGTTGAACGCTTTCTTGAACTATTGTGTGCGGCCATGCGCCCATTATCGTATTATCTCTTACAGAATATGTATGGTCGGTTGAAAAGTGCGAGTGAATGTGATAGCTAAAATTAAATTAAAATATGAGGTGGGGGGGGGGGGGGGTATATTGAGCATAAGGGGTTAATTGAGTACAATGTATAAAAACCTCGCTAACTTTTTTGTATGTTGAGTGAATGGTTTGTACTTTGTAGCGACAATAGTTCATATCCTATGCTTCCATTTCATTGCGTATAACTCACTTGCTTACCAATGATAAAATTGTTTTAGACGTTTGTATGTGAAATTTTTTTGGTTCGTGACAAAAAATTGTTTTGGAAACTTTCACGTGACACTTTTCTGATAGTATATATTAAACTTTTTGTGATGCCTTTTAGTGCCTTAGTAAAGACTCTTTTTGCCCCAGCAGATAATTTTTGTGTAACTCATTGACTTTTTGTTTTATTGATGTTTGAAAAAATCGAGGTGAATTGAGTCTGTCGGAAATTAATCGTGGGGTAAATCGGGTATATGCATAAATGGCCTCTCCCACTGCTATAATACAGGATTACAAGGTTCTGTGTGACTATTTTGAGCCCTAACACTTTTTTGTTGCCTTTGTCATGTCCATCTTTCAATATAGGCTTCTATTTTTAAGGAATATGAGTGTAAATCCACAATGGGCAATTGTAGGATTTTAAGAAAGCAGATTTTTCTTGTAACTAAAAAAATAGTAAAAAAGAAAGCTGTGGACAAGCCAAGCACAGAGCCCTACTTCACCAGTAAGCTTAGTGCATTTACGAAGACTTTAGTTGACGTAATCACACTCACTGTCATCTCCGAAAACATGTAGTAATAATAGAAAAAAAAACTGGTGTCCCAGAAAAAGAATTCAGGCGAAAACTATATAACGTCAGTTGAAAGTATATACCATTATACTGATAGGATAGACTTAAATCGGACATGATTGGTAGAAAAAATGAAAACAGCCGAGAGAAAGATCATAATAATAGTTCAGAAAAACAGTAACAGAGTCAGAATTAGATTCGGCTTTATTGACGACGAGACAGAATATGAAACAGAATTCTCACATAGTACAGCTGATTATAACAGAGGACTAACTATAAGTAGCATATTCTGACATTAATGAAATCAAGACCTTGACTGGCTGGTTGAAATATGGGGAAAGGGAATTCCTTGGCCAGGTGGTCCTCACCAATGTATATAAAATGAACTTTGTATAATACCAGAGTATGAAAGAGCTCAAAGATTTTGTGTTAGATTTAACCCAAAATAGGAACATAAAAAGTATCTCTATCAAGGAAGTTGTTGGCCACGGCAAACCACCCATTTCTAGTCCATAATGAACTTGTATTTGAACTGAAAGCCTATTTGTGGTAAAAAGTTTATGGAAACCATAATTGCGATCTATCATACCAAGTTTAAAGTGATGTCATATAATTATGTTCCAAGGTTTTTGTATTTACTATTTTTTAAAATAAACTATATGTAACCAAGTTTCTCATGAAGGTCTTTAATTTGGTTCTAGGGCTTTCTTAGATTTGATTTGACTGGTAGATGTCAGTATACTCAATTATTCTCGAAAAATGAGGTAAATTGAGTATACTGACTTCCAAAAAAAAATTGCATTTTAAGGTGACTTGAATACATTGAATAAGAATCAAACTGTTATGCAAGGAAGTACAGAGTCAGAATGTTACAATGAAACCATAATTTCACGGAGAATCGATTTCACTCAGATTTTACATCGGTTCAAATGTCAAAAACTACTCAAATACCCCCCCCCCCTATATAGAGGAAAAGATAATACAACAACTGTGTGACATCATAAGTTAAGGAAATAAGAAGTTCACTTTTCAATTGTGTTTTTCAGAGATTTTGGACTAAGTAAATTTTGAATTCAATTGCCTTGAACAATTTAATTTAAAACTTTCCGAATCAATTTTTAGGCACAGCTACCTTTGATGTAGGCAACGCATTTAACAATATGTTTCTGTGCGATAAATATTTGTCTTTCAAAGTTTTTTCATTTAAATTCAGGTTCCGCATCTCGTTTACAAAGCAGAGAACGACGCAACGTTGACTTAGAATACAGCAATCAAGATTTACTTGTGGAAGGTGAGTGTATTTATAATCTGTCCTGATATAATCATTGATTCCCATTTGTTTGAAGTCTCGAATGTTTTTATACGACGCTTACTCGTGTCTTTTGCTTCGAACACGGCCAATGTACAAGCAGCGGTACTACCGTAGTATGTGTACCAGGTTAGGCCATAATTTATTCAGATTTTTCCTTATATTTGTTCTATTTCGAGTTCGGGGGCTGTCTGTGTTAGCCAAGTGAATATACCCCCTGCCTATGCGCTTCCGTCTCTTTACACAACTTGATGTAAAGTAGGCGAACAAAATTAGTTACCTCCATGTCGGTACACATACTACTGGGGTGACCAAGCAGCCACTGGTATGTTATTTTTGTAAGGTCTGGAATCTTTTTGGTTCTGCATCCCCCTCCCCCCCAAATTTATTACACCCTGGTTTAGGTGAGGGCATGGGGCTTCAATCGCTAAACCAGGAATGTGCAACCTGCCGCCCACAAAAACAAATTGTGCGGCACGCAGGGGAATCCCAATTTTGAATGGCGTGCGGTCCACAAAACAAGTTTTTACTGCAGTTCAATCTGGTAATTCCAGTCACTTTGTGTTGCCAAGACTATACCTGAGTCCAATTTGGTATCTATGCCTATGACAATACATTGCCCTAACAGCTAGCTTGTACGAAGTGAAAAAATGTGTCATAAGATCCATATCTAAAGCTTGGTACTCCCGTAGTATGTGAACCAAGATGGCGGACACCGGAACGTAGTATATGTACCGGGTTAGGGTTAAGCCATAATTTTATTCCAATTTTACTTATTTTAGTTCTATTACGAGTTTGGGGACTAGCTAAGTGACACTCATAGTATTTGTACCTAAAACTATGGCCTAACCCTAATCTGCAACACATACTAGGTTACGGCGTCTGCCATCTTGGTTCACATACTACTGCAGTTCCCCAAAATTTTTGTGCCTGCAACTACTAGAAAGCCTATGTTAAATGAAAGTGCAGCTCGCAGTTTCACCCACTTATTTGTATCTGGTCCTCCTGTATTGAAGGTTGCACACTCCTGCGCCAAGCCATTGCGTCGCCCAATTGCTACGTGTAGTCACTGCGAAGGCAAATACCTAAACTGTATCGCGTCTTCTTAGATTGATTTTTACTTTACTACAACTTTTGATTGTAATGTTTGTTTTTGGTATAATCCTTCAACTTAGAACAGAAGATATTTGATAGATTATAACTATCTAGTCTGCCTATCTTTCAATATGAGTTACTATCAATAAATTGTTACTTATGTGTACATCTCTCTTCCATTAAGGTTCTGCATCATTATTACAAACAGAGGAACCTACGAATGTAGAAATTAAAGACTCAAACATTAACATTATGGGAGGTAAAAGCTTGAAATTTAAGTCTGATTGTGTTGTAACCTAAGTTTAAGTTCATTACTTGGCAAGCAAATGCATGAGTTCCACAAATACTTGGCTTTAATTCACTCAAATGTTAGCAGCATCTCAAAGCAGTTCACAAATTATGAAGCACCAACAAAACATGACTCAGGTAAAAGCATGCCATGTATGACTCCGCAGAAAATTGTCATTGGCAGTAAAACATATACATATATATAAAAAATAACCACAAATGGTAGCTTTGTCATTTCAGTTTCAAACTATCATTGAAGTTTATATTTAAATTTCAAAGTCATTTTAACTTACTTGCCTTCTGGAGTCTTCCTTCTAAAGTAGAATATTTGCTTTATGGTATGCTGAGGGAGACTCTTGTTTATGTTGTAGGTGAAGGAATGATAACTAAGGGAGAAGGAGCAACAACAATTATTCGTGACAGCTTTATCAACATCGGAGAAAGATCACGTGATGGTAAATAAACAATTTAATTTGAACAAATTGAATGACTGGCGAGATTTCGAGACATAATGTGATGCATTTAGAATCGTAATAAAATTGGTTTTGACTCCTGGTTGTCAAATAGGTTTACTCTGTATTGATGAATTTTTACTCTGACACTAGCTCCAATTATTGGGAACCAATGTCCCGGTGGCAAAAACTTTCTGTTAGTGTCTTCTGAAAATGCAAGCCAGTGCTTTTCGAGTTTTCCTCAGAAATTATGACTCCAATTAATATCGTTTGAGTACTGACAAGTTTGACTCGACTCCAAGACTAATTTCGTTTCCAAGTGCAAAAGACGCTTTTGAACAAGTTTGGAATTTCCTGCTTCAGCAAAATTGTTATGCCCTTTCTAAACAAGCTGTATGTCTTAGATAAGGATTTTGTTCCTACTAATCAAGCCATGCCCTAGGAAAATGTTTTGGCCGTCCCTTTGTATATAAGCTTTATTCCTACTGAACCCCAAGAAAAAGGGTTATACTAGGCCAGTCATAGTCTTCTTACTGAACTGGCTATGCCCCAATAAAATATGTTGCTCCCATCTCAGCCAAGCGATAGTCCTTCGAAAAAATTAAGGTCTTTCCTAAGCTGAGTATGCCATTTATTAATGAAGATTTATATTTATGATTTCAGGTACAACAACAGCACAAAGAAAAAATGAATTTGCTGATGCCAGACTTGCTTCAAATGAATTACCTTGTCCAGTCTATGAGGTGACGCCTCCTCCATCAGGTGTGTATATTGATAATTATCGGACACATAGTGGGCCTATAAGTCTCAACTGTTGTTGTAACAAAATTGAAAAATAATGGGAATTCTGGAATATGATATTACACTTTTGTGTTTCTTATATTCGAGCAATGCTATTTTTTCGAAGAGAAAATTAATAGAGCAGTAAGTTGAAATGAATCCCACCTTTACACCTCACTCATAATGGTTTAATATAAAATGCACAAAACTGATATTAGTTAACAATTACGATTCACCAACGTTTCCCCGTTTATTTTTCTGATTACTAGAGTCATCTCCCATACAAAATTTGATTGAAATGTTGTTGATGTCATAATTATCAAAAATGGTATTTATATTTTGAACAAAAGTCATATGAGCTCAAAAAAAATAATACTGTTAAAAACCGTACCTGGTAAATAGTATACCTGTTAATTTCAAGTGGCGATCTATAGCACGAAAAGACTTCTCCCATTTCAGAAAAATGATTAACAACCATTAATAAGATTAAAGTGTTGCCCAAGAACTTTTATATTGCATTTAAGAAGGTATCGAATTCGGAGCTAGGGATGACATTTTTATTTGGTGATCGTATTGTTACTGTTGCCATCAAAATGCAAGAGTGCAATTGTTTGTCATAGCAATAGACATATAATACGAAGTATTGACATCATAGGAAAATACAAATTTCATTGAAAGCATATATTGCCATCATGGGGATTCCCCACAGCTCAACAGCTTCAAATATATTCTATTTATAGAACTAGCATTTCCAGCCGAAACTAAATTGCCTTTTTCCCCTTGTGTACTCTTTCAAGAACGTCATTATCGGTAATAACCTTCCAGTTATGGCCATACATGAAATGGATAATTACACGCCAACTGCTTTCCCGACGTAATTTTGACACTTTGGCAGTTTACCGATAGTTTGAAATTTGTGAAAAACAAGGCCGATAAATTGGACGGCCGATATATCGTTTGGGCCCTAGTCTTCAATTTAACCTGCAGTTGCGTTGACAAAATAAAAATAATAGGTGGTTAGCAAAAAGCAAGTTTTCCTAAAATTTCAAAAGGGGAAGTCCCCACCCTGACCCCCCCATGGCTGCACCACAGGGCGGCGAAATGCTAAAGACAAATAAAGGAGTGAATCCGTGACGCAAATTTTTTATTTGAAAAGTTGCCGAATATAATACTAGAAATAAAAAACCGAAAATAATTTAAGTTTTGTTGTAGTGAACAATCCTATTTCATAAAACACAGGTTCACAGAATTCAAACATAAGCAATCCTATGACTATTGACTATATACTATATATCCCTGTATATTATAATTTATTTTTGACAGCAATATTCAACTTGTATTTTATTGGAATTCAAACCTTTTTCAGGGAACCATGCGAGAAAATTCATCAATTACTTTAACAACAGGACCTTGGAGCAAACCAGAGTTAACATCACAGAAAATTACAAAGAAGCAAAACTGATTGAACCAGACTTTGAGGTGAATCCTCAAATAAGAAAAGTACCAGACTTCTACCGTGGAGAAATGGCCCCCAAAGTTACGGAATATAAAATTGAGACAGAATTTACTGTTAAAAAAAGTGATATTGGTGAACCTATTTCTCTGGATGTGCTTGTGGGACATTTGAGCAACAAAGAATACAGATACATCGCCATACTGGGTCAGGCGGGCAGTGGGAAGTCGACAATCATGAAACGTCTTGCTCGAATCCTTCTAGTTGCCAACAAATTAGTCAAACAAGTTCAAATAAGTGAAGGATTAAGGATTCGGCTATTTGGTAATACAGGGCGTCCATTCAAATTTATTCATCACTTGAATATCAAAGATATCCCGTTTTTACGAGGAAACAAAGCAGAAGAAGCCATAAGTCCATGCGAATTACTTTTTGGGAAAATAGCTTTTGGACTCGCAACACAAGATGTGGGAGAAGGCTACGAATGGCTGCAAGAAAATCAATCAATGTGTATTCTTTTCCTTGACGGCCTGGATCAGGCAACTTGGAATCTCCTTGGAAAATACAACAAGATGAAGTATACCGATAAATCGAGCACAGCAACAATTATGTGGAATCTAATAACAGGCAATCTCTTTCCCAGACTGACGATCGTGATTTCTTCCCGTGAGCACAGAATAGCATTCCTTCCTTTAGAATTGAGGCCTCAATTCATAACTGCCCTTGCTGGTTTCACTCGAGACGACATCAAGAGATTGTTTATTGCAGTTGTCGGGTACGACGGTGAAAAAGTTTGGAAAAAATTAACAAGGCAGTCACCCGCACTCATTCCATTATCATCTGTTCCACTTTTCCTAATATTCAATGCAATTGTCTGCAAGTTCAACCCAGAGAAACTACCAGGTACTATGACAGAAGTAATGCTACGAATCCTCCACATCTTCATGCGATCCGATCACACACATGAAAGGAAACGGATTGAAGAAATACTTCCAAACTTGATGGGAATGTCCTTCGAAGGCACAAAAAAGAAACGAGTCATTTTTACAACTAAGGATCTCACAAAATTTCAACTTCAATCCGATGAAGTTCGTGACATTATCATCAAGGTACCTGGGAAAAACATGTTCAACCAACATCTCATGGAGGGAGACCATCTGATGTTCTTCAGCCATCAAGTCCTTCAAGAAGTTTTATCCGCTCTATATATTTCAAACATGGATTCTACTACGTTTCGCACATTCATCGAAACTGAGTTCCGAGATGATCATTGGGCAGTTGTTCGCCATCTATTGGGTGGAATTATTCTGAATCCTGATATTGAAAGCAATCTCATAACAAACTTTTCTCCTGGTAAGTTAAATGTATTGTTATGTCTTTTATATCATATTTGAATTTGTTCGACATCTAGACTTTCATGGCTTTGAAAAAAAGTGGACCAGACTGATTTATTGGATAATCCCAAAGCATGTTAACCAAGATGGCGGACACTGGAACGTAGTATGTGTACCAAGTTAGGGTTTGGCCATAATTTTATCCCAATTTTCCGTATTTTAGTTCTATTACGAGTTCGGGGACTAGCCAAGTGACTCCCGTAGTATTTGTACCTGAAATTATGGCCTAACCCTAACCTGGTACACATACTACGTTCCGGTGTCTGCCATCTTGGTTCACATACTTTGAAGGTACAAATTATTATATATTGAACTGGCGGAGAATCAGGCCTGTAGTTATGCTATTTGTACTGCTCTACAACTATAGCCAACTTAGTATTCTGTTCGCCCCAAAAAAGTCCTACAGGATTCAAATTACCGCCTTTTACATCAGCTCAAAGATCATGTTAGCCATTCTCAAACTAAAAATATTTTTACTTACCAGATGCCAGACAAGATGAGAAGAAAAAAATTCTGAGAGAATTTCTCGTATCTCAGCCACATGAAGGAATGGAATCTTATCAGAAGTTGGAGCTGTATGGAACATTATATGAAGCTAACGACACCGATCTTATTCAATCCTGCATCAGGGAGATTTATTTTGAGCTCGAATCTCTCACTACAGCAGGGATGCATGTAATGTCATCAAATATACGACGCTGCAACCACCTAACTCGGGTTTGTCTAATCAACTGCAATCTCAATGCTGAACTGGTTCATATCCTGAAGTCAAATTTAGAAGGTTCCTGTTTGAAGGTAAACTTAATATTGGAAGTTGATAAAAGTATTTCTATTCAAGATCACTATAGTCTAGCTCAGGTGGTTCTATGTTCTACCTCAGTGGTTCCCAACCTTTTCTTGAATTCCTCCCTTCGTCCATTTTGGAACTCTTCATTCCTCCCTGCCTATGTATAAAAACTACTTTATTTATTCAATCTTCAATGCATCCTTATACATTTACACTCGTATATCCGCGGGTTCAATCTTTATGAAGGTGCTAAAATCCATGGGTTAGGGTTAGTATGGGTTCAAATATATGTAAAAAAAAAGAATTTCCTTGGTGCAATAGTATGGGTTTAAATGTAATGGAACCATGGTAGAGGATGGATGTACAAACATCTAAGATTTGACAAACCCATGTTAAATTTAGCAGTTTGTACCATGGCTTACTGTAAAACAGGCCCATAGGCATCGCTCTATGCTTATGCTATAGAGAATGTAGGTGCTTATTGTGACATCACTGTTTGGTTTTAGCTTATTTTACTTAATACCACCACATAACCAGACTCAAAAGTCTAGTGAAAGAAGCTTTAAAGTTTCATGAAAAATATATATATTGACCTGGGGTCGCACTGGACACTTGAAAGTTATCTTTGGGGTCGTCCCGAAAAAACCTCGGGAACCTCTGCTCTAACCCATATAATAAACCTAACTGTTTTTTTTACACAAATACTTGTTTTGCAGCAAAGTGCTCTTGTGGCAAATTTTTCCGGACACGATTTATAACATCCAACATTAGTTGGTGTTCAAAATGCATTATTGGGGAATGAACACAAGACATTAGTTCTGGCTTGACTTTAAGTTGGATTACCTGAACTCGATTTATGACAATTGATTAACATGGAAACCAAATATTTTGTCAGGTGAAAAGGTTTGATGTGAGCAGAAACCAATTGAATGAGCAATCATGTGCCATCCTGGGGTCGAGTCTGCAAAAATGCTCTGTGGAAGAACTTGTAATGCAAAACTGCAATCTCACTGAGAAAAAAATTGAAGCTTTGTCAGGATTTGACACATTGAAGGCAAGCATTTATGTTAAGTTTAGTGCTCATCAGGAATGCCCTCCTAATAGTTTGATAACGAAAAATGAAATTCTAAATCGAAGTGAGAGAATTAGAAACTGGAATGTTTCTGATCTTCATAAAAATCTTCTGTTATGACTATTGTTTATTTCCCCATGGATTCAAATGAGGTTATAATAAAAAATTGATAACCTATACGCAGATATTCGACATTGGTCACAATGATCTATCTAAAGTTTCAATGAAGAGCTTAAAAAATTTCATCTTGGAAAATAATGTGGAAACTCTTATCACCGATACTGAACATTTACCTCAGGAATATTTTGATGATCTAAAGCGAACAACCAAAGTGGTGGACACAGACGTAAGCAAAGTATTTCAAGTTGTTTTTTTAATATAAAAATTAACTCTAAGGAACAATATTAATCTTACTTTAACGTAGAGCCATTAGTTCAATGTCCACTCACTATAAATCTATGGATAATTATCAATCCTAAGTCCATTTATTCAATATTATTGATTTCTCTGAATTAAATTATTTTTCCATTGCAGGGAATACGAAAAATGAATCTCAATACACTTCCAGGTATTTATAATTCTAAACTAATTTCATGTTTCATACTGAATCAGTGCTCATTCCAAATAATATTCTAATTTATACACAAATCTCCTGCCATTATGTCGAGTTGATTCAAAAGTTTCCCATTTTACTGGGTGACGAAATAACGACTTACTGAGCCCATAGCTGACATGGACTGGTAACTGTACGAGAGACCATGGTTGCCATATGATAAAACTGTCTCAACTTTCCTCTCTCCCAGGATAAATATGTGAATCCCCTTCCCCTATCCTTGCAAATTTGAGCTAAATAAACAAACTGAGGAAAAAACACATCTCACACAGGACAGCATATACAATGACCCCTTGAAAACTTTCCAGGGTTTTTGTGTGGACCAAGACCAAGATATTTTGACCAAGTGTACGTGCAAATGCTATTTTTTAAATATTCTGAGTGATTCATCAGGTGTTTCTTTGTTGCAGGCCCAGAAAAAGAAAAATACACCAAACTGCTACAAAGTTGTTCAAGCAAATCAGAGAGAATGAAGATATTCACTGAAATGCATGCAGTCGGAGTGGCATTGAGTGATACAATTGCATCGTGTGTAACAGCCATTGACATGAGCAATATCACACTCACATATGATGACCTTCCAACCCTTGGTTTTATCATAAACCACTCAACAACACTGAGTATGGTCAATCTCCGAAACTGCCAATTACCACCGGACTCGATTGCTCAACTGGGAAATTCTATCAAAAGCAATGTTGTGGTAAGGCTTAAATTTGCTTGATTTCTATTCTTAACCAAGCAAGTCACATCTCTGTTAAGATACTAAATATTTGAATAACATAGATTAGGAATCAAAAATTTCTTTGAGAGGAAACTTAATAACTTAATTTCATGTCAAACCACCACTCACTCGGTTATTTGCAGGTGTCTGATAGCCTGTATATTGTTGGTAGAGAGAATTAAATTTGACCAGATGACTGTGAACGAGGACTCATAAAAGCAGCCACTGATATTTATAAACAAGTCATCTTAAACGCCGTCCTTAAGAATATAATTGTATCACTGTATCGCACCGGTCATGGACTGACTTATGATTTCTAGCATACTTTTACTTATTTACACAATCATAATCTACTTGCAGATTAATGAACTCAACATTGAAAAAAATTACAACCTCAATTTGGAAGACTTCATTGCCGGCGTCAAACTTTGCAGCAGGGAAGGAAGAGAATGCAATTTTATCTGTGATGTTGCGCAACTCACCAAAAAAGATAAAAAAGACTTTAAAGCTGTGGTGTCGAAATACACAGTATGTTGAAATTTAGTTCAACAATAGCATTGTAACCGTTATCTGTCTTATGACTCGAAGAATCAGAACCTATTTTTATAAATTACATACAATAATGGTATATTTGAACATTAATGTTGTGAAAAAATACTTGCTACAAATTTAAGGCTTTATTTCTTGGGTATAGACATACAGTTTTATATTTATTCTGTTGAATTATACACACAAACTATTCAAGTACTGATGAATCATATCAATTTATAAAACTTAATTTCAGGAGACATCTTCTCCTCAATCTGCGAAGTCAAGACGTGTATTAGCAATGGAAAGCAGGGTGGGTAGCTTTTAACATATTGAAAGCTGATACTAAGCATTAGGAATGCTAATAATAACATTTTGTATGTTTGAGAAAACCATGTGAGGACTTCTTGCTGCAAGGCGTTTCAATGGTATTTCTTCTTTCCGTAAAACTATGAAATATACCCTTGAAACAGATTTGATTTCATTTCAATTTGATTTCACTTTTATACAAGCTTGCCCTACGAGATACAAACAACTGCTGGTGTCTCACAAGCTATTCACATAAGTACATTCGAGATGAAATCTCTATTTGAATTACAGCAATTGAATTTTTAATTACTATTTTAAAACTCATAATAATATTCCGTTTCTATGCATTTCAGTTGCAAATGCCGCAAGTTCCTGTGAGGCGATACAAAAAGCACACAGGAAAATCTTACAGCATTGGACAACAGAGAAAAGCTGACAAACTGAAAAAGGAACCGTCAGAAAGAAGCTCGGTAAGTCGGGCAATCACGGTATGATATCAAATTTAGGATTTCATTTTCTTGTCAAATAATCCATCAGAATAAGAGTTATAGCAGCGGGATGCATTTTGCGAAAGTTTTCTTTTAACAATAAAACTTCCTGTTCTCCTAGCTCCATTGCTTGCCAAGGTTATTTCACAGGATGTTTTCACGTTGTTGATGCATAAATTGTTAATGATAAACAAGGGGGCCATGAGTGGTAAAAGCCTCGGGATGGGGATACGAGCCCTAAAAGGTTGGAAACTAATGACTCACAGTAATATATCCACTCAGGTCAATTTTCCTTTTCATGTGATAATGCTCAATCTACCGGTATATCTTATTGAACAACCCTGACATCTTCAATTATAACTGCATATTGCAAAAGACTGAGAGGAACTTTATGATTCTAGTTACAGTCACCGAAGATAGATCAGAAAAACACAGAGCAAAGAGTTGGTGTTGAAACAGAAAATACTAAGAAACTGGAAAAGGAAACTTTAGAAAAAAGCTCGGTAAGTCGGGCAATAATGTTATCCTAACAAATTTTAGATTTCACTTTTTGATAAATATGTATTAGAATAAGACTTCTAGTATTCAGTATTTATTTCCTATATTATATCCACCCTAGTCAACTTTCCTCTTCATGTGATAATGATCAATCTATATCCTATTGAACAACCCTGACATCTTGAATTATAACTGCATATCGCAAAATACTGAAAAGAACTTCATGAATTTGGTTACAGCCATCGAAGACACATCAGAAAACCACAGAGCCAAGAGTTAGTGTTGAAACAGGAAATACTGACAAACAGGAAGAACCTTTAGAGAGAAGCTCGGTGAGTTAGGCAATAAAATCATGAAAATTCATTTGTGATATCATTTTTTAGAGCTCCAGAAGAAGTATGTGCACCAAAATAGCGCACAACCTCAACATAGTATGTGTACCAGGTTAGGGTTCAGGTTGTGCGACAATACTTTGGTAGCACCCATTTTTTTCATGAATAATACTTTAGAAAACAACTTGTAGTATTGATTTCTAGGGATAGGAAA
Source organism: Styela clava (assembly GCF_964204865.1). Lineage (NCBI taxonomy): Eukaryota > Metazoa > Chordata > Ascidiacea > Stolidobranchia > Styelidae > Styela > Styela clava. The sequence continues at coordinate 32,284,959 of NC_135250.1, read as the reverse complement.
GTTGATAACGCAAATTGGCCAAATACTGGATCCTTCTTATACAGGACGACCAAAAAACAGAACCCATAATTCTGCTAAATTGAAAAAAAGTTACTTCATTTTTTTTGTTTGATTATACCCTGAAGTTTCAAAAATCTAGGACACTTTGTACAAATATTATGTTCTCTGACAATGAAATAAAATGACAATAAAAAATTTGAATTCATCAACATTAAATTAAGACAAAAATTTGACTTTCATGTATATTTCATGGATGATAAATGTGAGCCTGTTTTTGTGCCCCCGAGTCTTCATGAAATGCATTAAAATAAATTCAGGCCTTTCGCATGTAGAATATTTTTCGTTAGTTATTTCCACGTAAATTTTTTTTGTATTTTGTATTTGTCATATCCGGAGCCTTTTGTAGGTAGAGTTTCCACTGTACAACAAAGTTGTTGAGCTACATGGAGTCTCACTGTTATAGGTTTTTTTTATTTGTTACACAGAATGCAACTAATTCTACAAATGAGAATTCTACACAGTCGAGAACGATGAAAAAGGTGGCAAAGTATAAGCCCAAGACAGTTGCTGAATCTGTAAAGTATAGGAAGATGCAGAGGTTTCAGGTATTGTTAATTTTTTATAATCGTTTAAAGGAAAAACCATTATCATATCAAAAAGGTGGTAAAATGGGGATCATTTTTATGACATGGTATTTTAGTGCAGTAATGTTTTTATTTTGACGTAAGAAGTCGCAACACAATTAAATAATTATATAAGAGGACATTTTAGAATCTTGTGGTTGTCATGGATTGAATATTTTACTTCATGGATAGAATAATTTATCCGACAGAAAAAGCGACTCTTTTAACGAGCGTAATCGTGGTGACTGTTACAGAGTACAATGGGAATTTCCGATTTTGAAACAACACCAAATCCTGGCTGCACGTCTGTCCACCACAGTTCATCATTTTGCTCGACACACTATATATAGATAATGAAGTCTGCGTTGGTTCATATATATCTACATTGGAGAAATTGACTTTGGCTCGTCGTCTTCTTATTGCACTATCTATGACTGGTTGTCAGAAAAGAATTCTAAACTTGAGTAATGAATAAAAACTTTTTTTTCAGTCAATTCTAGAAACGTTAGAAGAGACAAGTGAAACCACATTCCACTCAAAATTGAAAAAAAGAGTAAAAATAGCAGTGAGTTGAAAAGTATTTTTTATAATAAATATACAAAAATATATGGAATGGCAAATAGGAAATTTTCGTTTTACGGTGAATGCTACTGATAACATTTTTCATCCATAAAAGACTATTAGAAATTACATTGTCTACAATTGTAAAAATGTTATTAATCAGCGTTTTACAAATTACAATTTAAATAAAACTCGAGTTAGTAGTGTTGCTCTCAGAAACAAATATGGTTCTATACAAATTCCATGTTCACGACTATGAAATTTATTTCTATTCATTTTCAGGCGTTGGCATCAGATCGAACAAGGTTTCAAGTTTTAGCAACTAAAACAACAAAGTCAGCAGGACTGAGACGCCACATGAAAGACACTCATTCAACGGTAAGATAATTTGTATGATATCCGGAGATGTCAAAACCAAATAATAACATAATCTGAATACGTTCTATCAGGGAGAAAAAGTTGATAAAACAGCTTAATCATATGGCGAATCACATACCCATGTCTGGTTACCAGCCCATGTCGGGTATGAGATTAGTTAGCCTGTTTTCAGATGCATAGACTTGATGGTGGAGGAAGCCGTGAACATACAAAAGGGAGGTGTCCAGCAATCCTGTCGCACATAATTATCCCCCACACAATTCAAATTGGCGAATCCACACAGGGTAATCAGAGGTGCAGCGGCAAGCATATTCCTTATGCCTATCACAATACGCCACATCACCAAGCCCTTGCATTTACTATTTGCTTTATCGATAATGTTCAATTCATTTCGGCCATCTCTGATCAATCTTTGACTAAAATTTTTTTGTGAAATATGATTTGTGGCAAACCATAATAATTATTCTTAACGTCAAAATATATTCAATCAAGAAGAGCCAATAACAAGATTCCTCCTATAAAACCCTTACGTAAAATTCTATAACTAACAAGCATTGGAATTTGGTTGACATTGAGAAAATGAAAAATCTGTATGCCAGCGCAGGCTCATAGCAATTGTTCTAGCCTGGGTTTTATTACTGGTGCTTAGTTTACAAGACTGAGCTTGTAATTATTTGATAATCAATGACAAATATTGATATATACATATCAAAGATTCTCTCTACAATGAGAAGCACCAATAAAGATTCTGGCATCAAATCGTTCAGTCACTTTGGTTCAGCAGTCAGCATAAAAAGCATTCAGAGGGAATTTTCTGGACTCAAAATGAAAGTGAGTATTATTTATGTGGGAACTGATTTTTTTTTTAATTTCATATTATTTTATTTAACCATTCTCACAACACATACCCTACAGAAATGTTATTTGCCGTGCACGCTACGTGGACTTGAAATACGCCCTGGATAATAAGCGTGAGATTTGAGAGTTCCTAGTCGTCAATTTGTGGATTTTTATAGATGAATGACACAGAAATTAGAATTAGATTGCAAAGCAATATAAATGAAAGCACTCAAAAGATTGTGCTATCTGTCTTAAACTTCAACATTATTTTCAACAGGCGGACAGAAGCAAGAGATCAGAGCATTCAATACAAGACAATGTGGATGTAAGATATTTGTATATATCAAAACTATGACCTCGAGTAATAGTACTTATAGTTTTAACTGGGATTAAAATTGTGAATCTACCTCAAAGTTTAACATTAAAATTAAAAAGGCACAAAAAATTGTTTCAAAAATAGGTACCTATATATTTTTCTGTATGAGAGTTTTTCTGTATTCATATGAAACTGACAATATGAATTGTAAAGATTTTAATCATACCGAACCGAATCTATTATACTGGGCGATATTGGTGAGTGGCAAATCTCAAATTCCATGATGGCGCCCGCTTATTAACTGAATTTATCAGCCACTGCGCCATCATTCCTTTCTTCTATTTAATGATAGTAATCTCCTTTCAGACTGACAGTGCACATGGAAGTTTTGGAAGTTCTGAAAATTTGGATGTTTTAAAAGAAATTAATGTAAGTTACTTGTCATATAAAGACACTTAACTCGGTATATGTTATGTTGCTGTAATGAATACTCATTAGCATTTATTATTGAATTCAAAATTCTGCTGTTTATCTTTGAAAATAACATGGGCATGTTAGGTTTACTAAATATTTGTTCCTACCTCACAATTATTTTTCTAACTTGAAAAAAGTAAATGCACAGTAGCTAAAAGACATCAATATCTGACAGCCTTAATTACTAATTATGAAGATTTTCTAACTTAATTTTAAGGATCACAATCCAAAAAGGGTTTGGTGGGAACAGAGCTTTGAAATGACATGCAAATATGGGCTTGGAGTTGTGGAAAATAAAACTGAGAAGATTAAAAGATGGCTGAATAGTAAGTACTGGAGCAACTTGTTTAATAGGACTGTATACTGAATCGGCGATAAGCGACCAATTGCCTGATTATGTTACCTCTCGTTTGACATCTTAGACCCAATATGTTTAGATCCTTATTGAAATGGTGAGCGTGATATGAACCAGAGAAGGGTATACTTCAGACTACATATACGAATGTTTGTGGATGCAAGGTTTTAATACTAAATTTTGTATAAACTTAACAAACCAACTGAGTTTTTTAACTTTTCCCTATTCCATATTCCAAACATTTATTTCATAAAGTAAAAAAGTTGATAACGTATTGCTTCTGCTGCTCCCAACCCATGTTTGATGTGTGATTTATTTACAGATCTAGAATCATGTAAGACTGAATTGACGATAGAAGATGAAGATATCACAAAACTGAGTGGGCATGGTAATATGCAAAGCATTATGCTAAAACTAACCTGAACGATGACATATAGTAGTTATCATAAAGTTGGGGGTAATCAGGGTTTTTTAACTAGATGACATTGGGTATGCAATATATTCAGTGGTGCAGCCACAAGGGAGTCAACAATCCCCAATTTTTGGAAGTGGTTTAATAATCCATGTGCATCCATCCATTGTAAAAAGTCAATTTTGCTAAAATAGACGCCTTTGGCCGGTTGTTTCAGTGCTTTGGTTTTTCGTCAAATTGGCAGAGATTTAGGTAAATTATTATTTTGCAAATTCTCTCTATCTCACATGTGCGTCTTATAGAATCTCTTGTGGACAATATTTAGTTTCTTTTCTTCAGTGTGAAAATCTCGTTATTACGCAATCATGTGACAAGATGCTAAATATAAACAAAGAAGTGAATTGACAACTAGGGCTGGGCAAGGCAAAATATTCGAATAGCAAATAGAATATTAAAATATTCGAATACCATTTTACTATTCGAATATCCGATACCTGCGCCTCTTTGCTTGGACACAGAACTGTACAGTTGTGCACCAAGATGGCGCACAACCTGACACTAACCGGGAACACATACTAAGTTCAGGTTGTGCGCCATCTTGGTGCCCATACTTCGGGAGCACCGAATTTGGTTGTGACAACGAACAATTCTTGTAGAAATATTTAGGGCATGATCTCATCAAAATTGTCATGTGAATTGTTGAACTTGCAAATCCGGGAATAAAATTGTGAATTTCAGCTATAGTAATTGGGGTATTGTTTTGTTGGACATACCAGAACGTAGTATGTGTACCAGGTTAGGGTTAGGCCATAATTTTATTCAAATTTTCCTTATTTTAGTTTTATTACGAGTTTGGGGACTAGCTAAGTAACTTCCGTAGTATTTGTACCTGAAAAGGTAACGTGACACTCTACTAGGCACAAAATCACCTTTTGCAGTCTGATACAAAAATAACACAGATACCATAGAGAAGAATAAAAAAGTTAATTATCGTCCTAATAAATATCTACATCTCGGTGTCATAACGGTAATTCGTTCGCTTAAAATTGGGACGATTAATTTACAAACGGTGATAAGTAAGATCAGGGCCAACCCCAAAAAATATAAATTGGAATAAAATTGGTTTGGGTTTTGAAATAAGTCTTTAACAGCTGTCACCTATGTGAACACACAAATACCAGAAATATGAAACTTTGATGTCAACCGCGTAAGAATCGATACTTGCAAAAAAGAAAGCAGGAATATAGATGTTTAGGATGTCACCGCTGATCGCAGTGATAAGAACAATAAGCGATTCTGACGAAGAGAACCATTAGAAAAACGCTTCGTTGCCGATTTTTGCACGGTTTCTATTAATTTTCAAAGGGAGCATTGAACTCCAATGTTCTGGACCCCTACTACGTATCAAATGTATTCATTATTTCGACTATTCGTTATTTGAATTATTCATTTTGAAAAAAATATTCGATTTTGACCAACTCTGGGAAATAAAGGAGTAATACTGAGACTGAAAGACGTTGATAAATGTTATAAAATACCTAAAATATAACGATTTTCTTTTTTTCAGGTCACATGGATCTTTTTGAAATGAAACTTGACAATGCTCTTCGAAAACCAGAAGTAGTATATGCAACCATTGGCGAAGAAGGTGGAGAAGTGAGAATATCCTCCTTCAAAATATATTTTCCACCCGGTGCAGTTAAAGAAGAAAAGGAATTTTTCTTCAAGTCATGCTCTATTCCTGATGAACAGCCGCCTAAAGATTTTTCCCTCATAACTCCTGTACTCACGTGCGGGCTAATAAATAAGTCTAACAGAGTGGCAGGTGTTACAATATTGCCAATTACTTTTGCCAAGCCAGTGAAAATCACAATGAGAACTTTTTGTAGCCCAAAAGGTGTGGATGTACCAGTCACAGTTACAGTATTCCATGCAAATGAGAATGACAAAGGTGTTCGTCAAGTGAGTTCTCAGCAAGCAATACTTGGGCGATGGGGAGTTATTGAAATTGACGTTAAAGACTTTTGTATATTTTGGACCTTATTCTCTAATAAGCAGTTGAATAACGTTAAATTTTCTTTAAACAATAATGTCAGCTTCGAGAATACAAAAAAGGTAACTTCATTTTTCTGGAAAGATGAAAAAAACATCACAGTGAAAGACTTGAGTAACAGTGGAAGCCCAGTAGTAACAGGATTTCTTTTGCCAGAAGAAATGATCATTTCCCAAGATTCAACCATTCAACTTTCGATGAAATGTAAATTCCCTGATGGAACTGAAATTGAACCTATGAATCGTAGCTTCACAGTTACAGAAGATTGGCTCCTTAAGCGCCACCACTCAGAATATTTTGATTTAATGAAACTAGCACTCCAACCTTGCAATCTAAAAATTGATTATACCCTCAAAGCAATCGATCAAAATAACAAATCTAAAACAAGAGGACCCCTTCCTATCATTGTGGAATGGCCAATAAAACAACAAAATGGTAAGTGATATATTTTTCTCACATGGGATTACTCAAAACAAGCTCTCAAGGCGTCATTAAAATGTGGGGAGCAAAGCTGTTATCACATATGGATGGAAATTACCCGCTTTTGGCATACCTGCTTGGCTCATTAAGCGCCACCACACAGAACATTTTAAGTTAAAAGAACTAACATGTCAATCATGTAATCTCTAAATTGATTATACCCTCAAAAGTAATCGACCAAAATAATAAATCTAAAACAAGAGGACCCTTCCTATCATTGTGAAATGGCCAATACAACCTAATGGTGAGTGATGTTATTTCACACAGGATTGCTGTTACCTAGGAAAGTGGCGGGCAGAAGAATTCTTAATAGCTAAGATTTATATTAATGGCTGTCAAACTTTTTTTGCTCACGGCGGGTGCACTAAGCAAAAAAAAATTTGAGGCATACTTGTAAAAAAATGAAGCTGACCTTAAACAAATTATTCTGCAAATGTTAATGCGATGTGTGTGCCTGTTTTGGGAAACAATTGAAACGAGGTTCCTTCACCCTGGATTTTGCTTTTAATTTCAGTCGAGCAGAAAATGCATGTTCACAGAGCCATTGAGATGCAAATGGCAAGAGCATTTCATTGGCTTTCGCACCGATGATTGTATAGAATTTGTAAGCAGATAAACTTGCTTTCCTGTTAGCTCAACTAAGCTTGCAAGTCAACATGGTGGTGGAAAGTGGACATCTTGTTTACTACTACATTATAATAACATAACAATACAAATATAACATGACAATCACCCTTACTGCAACGACCACTCAAATGCAATAATATTATCAGTCTAATACTGGATACTCAAGTCTCAAAAGCTTGCCATATATGTTCCTATGTGTAGTACGAATAGCATATTTTTCAAAATTTTAAAAAACTGGCACATCTGGGTACTCCTGAAGTATGCACACCAAGATGTCGCATAACCTGGTACACAACTTGAGTTCAGGTTGTGCGCCATCTTGGTGCGCATACTTCAGGAGGTCCCACAACTGAAAATCTTCCGTGTCACACAGTTTGAGAAACTCTGATTTATATTGTTAAATATTATCTGTCGAACTATGTACAAACAATCTGATCGTTTTGTGTGCTAAAGACAAATCAATTTTGAATTTTTTTTGGTTGGCATTGTAAATTTTGAAATAAATATTTACAGAATCGTCATCAACTGAGGTCATTGGTGTAAATGTTAGCGCACCTGATTGCACAATAATACAAAAAGGAGCAATGTACACTACTGCGGCATCAGTTGAAACTAAAGGTATGGTATTTTTATGTCTATATATAGGTATGGGCAAATTAGAATATTTTTTAAGAATCCTAATCTACAACCAGAGTCGATGCATCTTAAGCATCCAATACATTTCAAATCTTTTTTTCTGACAAATCTATGGTGCTGCTGATGTATATAAAGACGCATTATTTTTGTTATTTTAATTGATATTTCTATCATTATTTACAGATACCAAAACAGGACTAGATGACCGACAAACAAACGTACCAAGCAATAACTTATTTCTGCATTTTATTATTACTATCATGATTATTATAATTATGCAACTTCTAACATTCATCATTTTCAAGCACATTCAATGATATTCCACTTTTCATTATATTTAATGAGCTAAAACATAAATATATACGTGAATTGAAAATATTAGTAATCAGCATCACTGTTCCCTTTTCATATACATTTTATGGTACTTCTGAAGTATGCGCACACAGATGTCGCATAACCTGAACCCTAACCTGCGCCATCCTGGTGCGCATACGTCAGGAGGTCCCGTTTTATATCGAGCGTTTACCAAAAAGTAGTTCTATTCTTTTTATGATTTGAATAAAAGTCACTCTGTGTTTACTTTACACATACTATAATTCTACTATTCTTTTGATTTCTGTCCAAATTCGTCAGCCTGAGAAAAACTTTAGTCACCAAACCAGTTGTCTGAGTTTTCGGCCGCCCTAGACCAGCGTGTTTCTCAACTTATTTTGCTCCGGAACACCTAAGAACACCTACCTACTCTTATTATCTCGCCTCACGGAACACCAACAAATTAGAAGGCAAAATTGATGGGTGGTTTCTAAAAAATTTAGCCTGTGGAAAAATTAAAAAGTTTGCTGTCAACTTGACGATTGCAAAAGTAGGCTGACGGTTGGCAATATTGAACAGTTAACGAAGGCCTGTCCACCTGCTTAGATAGCAAGGCCTTTCTCATTACAACCTCCAATTCTCATGCCAACCTGAAATAACGCACTGCACCAACATAATTATGAATAGTGTGTTGTTAGTTTCAAGTGTGGTGTCGTTAGTTTTTATATGAATTGCTGTGGTCGTTAACAAATACCGCATTAAACAAAACCCGGTCAATATGTTGTATGCTTTGGTTTTTTTCACAATCATGGGTACTTCCACTTCATTTGCTTACTCTAGCCATTTTACCACAGTTTTATGTCAATCCTAATCCAGAATTTACCATAAATCCTACTTCATATGCCTACATTAACCAATTGCCTCATAGTTTTATATCTATCCCAAAACATAATATGAATCCCACCTCATGTGCTTACTCTAACCATTTGCCCAAAGTTTTATATTTATCCTAACCCAGAACATACCAATAAACCCACTTTATATGCTTACTCTTAACCATTTGCCCAAAGTTTTATATTTATCCTAACCCAGAACATACCTGAATCCCACTTCATATGCTTATTCTAACCATTTGCCCAAAGTTTTATATTTATCCTAACCCAGAACATACCAATAAACCCACTTTATATGCTTACTCTAACCATTTGCCCAAAGTTTTATATTTATCCTAACCCAGGACATAACATGAGCCCCACCTTATATGCTTACTCTAACCATTTGCCCAAAGTTTTATATTTATCCTAACCCAGAACATACCAATAAACCCACTTTATATGCTTACTCTAACTATTTGCCCAAAGTTTTATATTTATCCTAACCCAGAACATATCGTGAACCCCACTCCATATGCTTACTCTTAACCATTTGCCCAAAGTTTTATATTTATCCTAACCCAGAACATACCATGAATCCCACTCCATATGCTTACTCTAACCATTTGCCCAAAGTTTTATATTTATCCTAACCCAGAACATACCAATAAACCCACTTTATATGCTTACTCTAACTATTTGCCCAAAGTTTTATATTTATCCTAACCCAGAACATATCGTGAACCCCACTCCATATGCTTACTCTTAACCATTTGCCCAAAGTTTTATATTTATCCTAACCCAGAACATACCAATAAACCCACTTTATATGCTTACTCTAACTATTTGCCCAAAGTTTTATATTTATCCTAACCCAGAACATATCGTGAACCCCATTCCATATGCTTACTCTTAACCATTTGCCCAAAGTTTTATATTTATCCTAACCCAGAACATACCATGAATCCCACTCCATATGCTTACTCTTAACCATTTGCCCAAAGTTTTATATTTATCCTAACCCAGAACATACCAATAAACCCACTTTATACGCTTACTCTAACCATTTGCCCAAAGTTTTATATTTATCCTAACCCAGGACATAACATGAGCCCCACCTTATATGCTTACTCTAACCATTTGCCCAAAGTTTTATATTTATCCTAACCCAGAACATACCAATAAACCCACTTTATATGCTTACTCTTAACCATTTGCCCAAAGTTTTATATTTATCCTAACCCAGAACATACCAATAAACCCACTTTATATGCTTACTCTAACCATTTGCCCAAAGTTTTATATTTATCCTAACCCAGGACATAACATGAGCCCCACCTTATATGCTTACTCTAACCATTTGCCCAAAGTTTTATATTTATCCTAACCCAGAACATACCAATAAACCCACTTTATATGCTTACTCTTAACCATTTGCCCAAAGTTTTATATCTATCCTAACCCAGAACATACCAATAAACCCACTTCATATGCTTACTCTTAACCATTTGCCCAAAGTTTTATATTTATCCTAACCCAGAACATACCATGAACCCCACTTCATATGCTTACTCTAACAATTTGCCCCAAGTTTTATATCTATCCTAACCCAGAACATATCGTGAATCCCACTTCATGTGCTTACTCTAACCATTCGCCTAAAGTTTCATGTCTATCTTGACCCAGAACATACCATGAACCCCACTTCATATGCTTACTCTAACAATTTGCCCCAAGTTTTATATCTATCCTAACCCAGAACATATCGTGAATCCCACTTCATGTGCTTACTCTAACCATTCGCCTAAAGTTTCGTGTCTATCTTGACCCAGAACATACCATGAAACCCACTTTATATGCTTACTCTTAACCATTTGCCCAAAGTTTTATATTTATCCTAACCCAGAACATACCAATAAACCCACTTTATATGCTTACTCTAACCATTTGCCCAAAGTTTTATATTTATCCTAACCCAGGACATAACATGAGCCCCACCTTATATGCTTACTCTAACCATTTGCCCAAAGTTTTATATTTATCCTAACCCAGAACATACCAATAAACCCACTTTATATGCTTACTCTTAACCATTTGCCCAAAGTTTTATATTTATCCTAACCCAGAACATACCAATAAACCCACTTTATATGCTTACTCTTAACCATTTGCCCAAAGTTTTATATCTATCCTAACCCAGAACATACCAATAAACCCACTTTATAGGCTTACTCTTAACCATTTGCCCAAAGTTTTATATTTATCCTAACCCAGAACATACCATGAACCCCACTTCATATGCTTACTCTAACAATTTGCCCCAAGTTTTATATCTATCCTAACCCAGAACATATCGTGAATCCCACTTCATGTGCTTACTCTAACCATTCGCCTAAAGTTTCATGTCTATCTTGACCCAGAACATACCATGAACCCCACTTCATATGCTTACTCTAACAATTTGCCCCAAGTTTTATATCTATCCTAACCCAGAACATATCGTGAATCCCACTTCATGTGCTTACTCTAACCATTCGCCTAAAGTTTCGTGTCTATCTTGACCCAGAACATACCATGAAACCCACTTTATATGCTTATGATTATGCCGCCGGTATCTTCTTTAACCGCCCCATAAATATGAAAATTCGAATTCGCGTGGCTAATTTCAGATTCAGATATTTATTTCCGTCATGCAAGAAATATTGTACAAATAAACAGTAAAAATAAATCGAGAGAAGAAATAACAGACGTACAATAATTCGACTGCAATAGACGAGGAGTCGCGAATAAACTATAAAGTTAACGTGTCAGCGACACCTAAATAGCTGTAAACAGCAGCAGATGAAGTTAAATAAACAGGATTTAAACATATATATTTTTTGAATGAACACAATTTGGAAAATGTAAGTCGAATTGGGGAAGTCAGTTAGGAGAAAATAGTTAAATCGAAGATAATCATGAGAAACGAGAGAAAAACAAGAGCGCGTCAGGAGGGGAAAAAATGCTCAAATCGTCAGCGTCATGCTCGGGTCGGCACCGTCACAGCTGTCGGGCTTCTGATTGACATGACGCTGCCTTGCGGAGATAAATTACGGGGAATTCCCAGCAAACCATAATAAGGGAATTAGTTTTGGAGGTATAAATACATAATGAAGTTTGGGCAACAGAATCACAATACGAGAGGTTAAGTACACGGCAAAGAGATTTGGGGTAACGTAGCTTGTGTAAGAATAGTGAAAATATTCAATAACACTGGAAATGAATGATATGAACAAATAAGAAAAACATCACATTCAGCAAAATTGTCATCAAATACAGGATTGATGACCAGTGAATTAGACTACTGGATGTTATAAGCATTGAGGTAGTGATTTTTTAATTCTTTTTTAAATGTATTATAGTTCTTAGAGCGTATGGTAACTGGAAGCATATTCCAAAGTTTTATACCAATGAACTTAATGGAATTTTGTGTGCGGCTAGATGAATAGCGAGTCATATAATATGAGCTATTGGCAGAAGACCGAGTTGCATGAGAGTGAATGGCGCTTTGCTTAACAAAATAGCCGGAGAATGCAGCCGGCAGTTTTTTATTATGATGTTGGTGCATAATTTTCAGCACTTCAGTTTTATAAATATCTGCATTTTTAAGTATTTTCATCTTATAATAGTAGGATTCTAAATTGCACCGAGGTCCGGCGTGTGTAAGAGCACGGATTGCCCTGTTTTGCATGACTTCAATACGATGCAGTAACATTTTGCTTGCTGAACCCCAGGCCGCAATGCCATATTGGATATGGGACTGGAACAGAGCATAATAAACCATACGTAAAGTTGACACTGAGGTGTATGATCGAAGTTTATACAACATTCCTACCGCCTTAGATAATTTAACGGTAATGTTGGATATGTGAATATCCCAGTTCAATTTATTGTCAATATCGATACCAAGATATTTATACGATTCCACATTTTCCAGAATAGTCCCCCCAATTTGGATTTTTAAACCATCAATGCGTTTTGGTTTTTTAGGAGTTATCAACATAGTTTTTGATTTATCCACATTTAATGTTAGTTTGTTAAGTTCCATCCAATGAGCAACCTTTTGTATTTCAGTATTCACTCTGGATTGAAGCACAACATGAGACTTATCACTATCGAGAAGGTTCGTATCGTCAGCGAATAATTTGGAAAATAGAGTGGAGCTACGTGCAAGATCATTAATATAAATTAAGAACAGAGCCGGACCCAAGGACGAACCCTGGGGAACCCCATGGGTCACAGGTAAGACAGAGGAGCAATATGTACCTATTTGAACATATTGAGTTCTACTTGTCAAATAACTAGTAAGGAGTTGATTTGCTACCCCCCTAATACCGTAATGCCACAACTTATACATTAAAATTTTGTGGTTGACAGTATCAAAAGCTTTTTTAAGGTCGAGAAATGTTGCACTGACATATTCTTTCCTCTCTAATTTATCATATATATGAGAAATAGTATCTAAGATGGCATGTGACGTGGAGTGATTGCTTTGAAAACCGAACTGTGATTTATTTATAACATCGTGCTTTGTAAAGAAGTCCATTAGCCTCCTGTGAATTAGACGTTCAAAAACCTTATCAACAGCAGATAATATGGATATAGGTCTGTAATTTGAAATTTGTTTTGTATTACCAGATTTGAAGATTGGAATTACTCTGGCAATTTTCAGTGAAGATGGAAATATCCCCAATCGAAGTGAATTATTAAAAAACTCAGTTATACAAGGTGCTATGATGTCTGCCACATACTTAAGGAAACGACTGGGAATGTTGTCAGCGCCAACCGCTTTACCCTCATTGAGGCATACTATTTCCATGGTCAGTTCATTCACTGTTGCAGGACTTAAGAATATGGATTGATTTACACGCTTGCTTAGAAATATTTTAAAGCCATCCATATCATTGGAGAATTTAGTACCAAGGTTGGACCCAACAGTGGAAAAATATTTATTGAATTCTTGTGCAATCAAGGACTTATCTTTAATGGTTCTGCCATTTTCCAAATCAATTTCATTAACACTTTTGGTTTTTTTATTTTTAGTAGATGCTATTTGATTAACAATTCGCCAAGTACACTTGGGGTTGCCTTTGTTTTGGGCAATCAATTTTTGAAAATACATTTTTTTGGCATCTTCAATGGCATGTGTTAGTGAATTGCGATATTTTTTATAGTATGAGGATTGAGAACTATTGCCGCATAAGTGGTGAGATTTGAACATCTTATGTCTTAAACAGATGCTGTCACGTAATTTTTTATTTATCCACGGTTTTTGCTTTATCTTTATTTGTCGACGTGACAGTGGTCTCAATGGGGCATGGCGGTTGATTAGGCAAGCAATAGAATGCATAAATTCTGCAAATAGTCTATCAAAATTATGACAATTCAAGTTTAACGCGACAAAGCGTTCATCAACTATGTGTAGTATATCTGACCAAAATTCATCGATAGAGAATGAAGACATATCCCTTGATAATATGACATCATTTATAGTGGATGGTTTAATGCCTTTAAGACAGCACATTATGGGAAAATGATCAGTGATATCAGATGATATCACATATGAATTAACTTGCACATCTGTCATGTTTGAATACATGTGGTCTATAAGAGTGGAAGAGCTACGTGTAACTCTAGTAGGCTTTGAAATGAGAGAAATAGCATTATAGGAAGTAAGCATATCAGAATAAGATGCAATTTGGGTGTTGGTATTTGATGCGAGTAAATTGATATTAAGATCTCCCACTATTATAAAATGTTTTTTAGATAATTTTGAGATGCAGTTTTCAACAATGCTTGTAAATTCAGGAATATCACTTCTCGGATGTTTATAAATAATGCCAATGCTCATATTATTGAATACATTTGTTAGGCTAATTTCGAACCATAAGTCTTCAGAATTTGGATAATTGAGTTGATAGTCACTAACTTCACAATAAGTAATGTCGTTTCTGATGAAGGCACCCACACCCCCTGCTTTTGAAGCAGAAGGGGTATGAATGAATCTGTATCCATCAATGCTTATATTGGAGGAGTGACTATTACCGGTATGTAATTTTGTTTCACTAATTGCTATTATATGAGGGGGAATAGTGAATTTTGACAAGAGTTCAATTAATGGGTCAATATTTTTTTGAATTGATCGAATGTTGATGTGAATAATTGTTAAATCAATATCAACTGGAATATCATTCAAATTTGAAACTTCTATGTTGTCACATAGACAATTAGAAATATTAGCCATTTATCTTAGGGAGAATATGAAAAATGGATATATATACACTTGATAATATTAAAAGTTAATAAATAGACATGAATATCATATAATAACCTACTTTATTAAAAGCAGATCATCTTCAGTGATTATGGGGATGGTAGCAGTATCCAGGTTCTTTTTGATAAGAACTCTTCCATTATTTGTCCATAAAAATTTATATCCACAAGCACGCTTTAAATCCCTGGCTTTAAAAAATAGATCTTTATTGGTATCCGAAAGATTTTCGATGACAAATACTTTGGTTGACCTGGAGATTTTTGGAAAAACTGTTGAAATGTCAAGTGATTTGATTTTGCTTCGATTCTTTATTATTCGGTCTCTCGTTTTTCTATTGATAAATTTGGCAATTATTGGTGATGGTTTTTTTTTATTATTTTTTGATAATCTATGGCAGTTTGAGATGTCGAATGATTGTATGGGGACATCAATTTTTTTACACAAGTCGGTAATCAGATTTTCACAGTTTTCACCGGTTGAGAATGGTATGTTGTGGAATTCCAGGTTATCAAGTCTGGAGCGACGTTCATGGTCTTGCTGTCGCTCTGTTAAAATGTCAATTTCCTCCTCTAGTTCTTGTACTAGATTTTCTAGGTCAGCCACTCTTTTTTTTGTTTTGATTGCTAATTTTTTGAGCTCACTTTGGCTGGAACAAAGCTCATCAAACTTTTTTGACATGAAGTGCTGGCTCTCTTTTATTTCATGAATCTCATTTTTGATTAGACCGAAGGATGTTACTTCTGTTTTGATCTCGTTTATAGAGTCTTTCAAAGATGTTAAAGATTCTTCTAAGCATGCACTGTTGGTGATGGCATGTGTCGAGTCAAAAGTAGATCTTTCTAGATGTTTCTCAATATGTTGTTCAATGATGGCAGGTATCTCGATGCGTAAAGTCTTAAGGACTGTACTTTCGAGAACAGACACCAAATTTGTAACGTCGTCTAACTCAATAGTGTTGGTCATTGTTGCAGCAGTACGCATAGGTTGATTGCTTGGACTCTTTCTTCTGGGTGGTGGAGAAGGAGCGCTGGATTTGCTAGGTGTATCCATCTTCCTCTACAGCTGCAATTGGAGTTGACTGTCACAAATTCACAATTGATCCAAACATCGGTTCAGCATTACCAATATTATATTTTATTTATTTATCTATCATCTTGGACATTAATCCATTTTATGCTTTATACACCGGTATAACGATTCTCATATCGCGGATTCCTCCCACAACTTACAGCCAGACGTTGAACAACGAACAAAATAGCGCGTTCTGCAGACGCATGTTTGCCATTTTGTATATTATGACGTCATATCTAAGAACTATTTAAGCGTGTTTTACGGGATATTGGTAATTCGAAAATAATACTGGATAGAGCCGATGGATGTAAGTTCAGCTCGCATAGAATTAATCTATTAAACTGGGCAGAAGATTTTGTGTCCGGGACAACTGCTAAATGGATTCACGTTGCGCAACTCGGCAGTGTGATTTGTACCAATGACATTAAACAACATGATAGGCAACTCTGACGTCACTCCATAAGACTACAGGCAAAACATTGTATTTCATGATACGCTCCAATTCACATATTTCTCGTCGCCTTTCGCGTCCGTTTTCCGCTCGCTTTTGCTACTCGGCGTCTTTTTTACGTGTAGTACCTGCCTTTTTGCGCCTGTAACGAAACAAAATAATCTCTATATCTAAGAAGTTTTGCTTACTTGGAAAGCTGAAATAACAGGCAAGCTTTAAAGAGCAATTCTGGACATCATAGACGTTTTTTTTTTATCAGAGAAGATTACAAACGCGATAGCGGAAAGATTTGTGTGGAACATTTTGCAGATAATGACAAAGTTCAAAGTTAGTAATTTTAATGTTTGCGCTCAATCATTGAAATTTCATTTAAAGAGGGTGTCATACAAAACTGTGCTGCGATACAATTCCATAACACAAAGTTTGCACCTATCGAACTTGCTTTTGTAGGTGAATTTATTAGACATATTCCATATTCAGTTAATCGTAGGTAACATTGCTGGTACATAATGCATCGTAGATAGGTTTGTTTAAATTTAGGAATTTAGCTCATAGCCCACTAATTAATATTATCTTCTATGCAGGAGGTTGCAGGGCTGAATTCAACTTGCAGCCTTACCGATCACCTGACGATGCTCATTTAGTTTGGCTCGAGCAAGTCTTCTTGAAATGCTTGTGTGGATGGAAACTACCTATATTTTTTGCCTTCCTCCGATTTTAGACAAATTTATTCTGAGGGATTTCGCATATAATTCTCACTGATTGTTGGCTGTTTATAATTCCTATTGATTGTGAATTCTGATTATAACAATGAGTTGAAAATTTTTTTACCTAATTTACTGGCACCTTTTTCTTGTCAATACTCCAAGCTGAGGTAATAAACATGACAATACATTTATGTCATCTGGAAGCAAAATATGTACACTAATTAATAGTTTGGCACATTGAGATAATACATCATGACAGAAAATACAAGTTAAAGATATGTATGACCATCACATGGTAATTAAAATTAAAAAAAAATTAATAGGGGCTGTGGAGTATGGAAAGTTCAAGACAAAGAAAAGAACAAATGTTCATAGCTCATGAACTCTCAATTTTGCCTCCATTGCTTTGATAAGGCCAGTATATTTCGAGTGGCTGAATTGGTTTACCTTTATGATAGCAAAGATTTTGTATTTAATATAGCGAGATTATTTCAATTTAATTGAAGTGGTATAATTTCCCAAAGCAATGCTTGAATCGTCTAGAATAGATCAGTGGTGTCAAACTCATGGGTTTTCGAGAGCCGCATTGCATTTTGAAAATTGTAAAAAGAGCCGCAAACAGTTTTTGATAATGTATACTTAAAAGATATTTTTAAGATAGTTTTAGTTTGTGACATATATTGTGATGCAACTAAACAGTTGGATTAAGTTTTATTATTTTCTTCAATTTCAAATGCAATTACATATTAATATTTGCATTCCACTATTATTGCAACATTTGCAAGTTACAGTATTTATTATAAAAAATCGTAAAATTCTATGTACAACCATCAAAATCATTTTTGAACAAGCTTTGAATAAGGAAAGAATAATACATACACTAAAAATAACTTAATCTAAATATATGAACCTAAAATTAACAAAAATACTACAGTATAAACTCAATGTTTTAATAATTACATTTGTCCTGGCGTTTGGCATCTTTTTTGTGTCACCAGCATACTAAGGCCAGTCTGAAATGATTTTATAGTACCAACTCTAACTAACGAGGCCACATGATCATTGGTTTATCTGGATCTTTACGAATGTTTAATTAATTCCAGTAATGCAAAAAAGTTACTTTTATCATTTCATGTATAGATCAGTAAAAAAACAAATGACAGATTTTTTCGACAAGACATTTCGCACTACATTGCGTGGCATAGGATTGCTTGAATTATTATTGATATTGATTTTTAGTAACTAAGTCGTTGTATAATTATATTAATATACAAGCACATGGAAATTTTCTGTTCGAAGTTGGTCTTCGAATTTGTCATATTGACTGCTGAGCTTATTGTGTTTTTTGATTGTATTGATGGAAATATGACAAATTAAACAATGTGCTTCAGAATTTTGTGAAGAGCAGAAATGTTACAACTCCCATTTTCTTCGAAAATGCCACCTTCTTCATGTACTTTGCGTTTAATTTAATTACTCAAGTGTTTTATTCAAGTATTCTTTTGCTAGCTTGATGTGTATTCTCAATTGGGTCAAAATGTGGACAAAAAAAATCAATATTCCAAAACTACTTTCAGTAAATTGTTTTCTGTGTGAATAATCAATTTCACTTTAGAAGGTTTGAAAAATCTATTACATTTAGATAAAAAAAAAACTTCCAAAATACTATTACAATTATTGTTAAACGTTCGAGGGCCGCACTGGAAGTTCTCTGGGGCCGCGAGTTTGAGATCCCTGGTCTAGATTGAAGTTGTTCAAAAAATATATGATAGTATTTTATCATGAATGATGATTATACCCCTTCCGGAATTTCTTCTATAGTACTACCAAAAGTTGATGAACCAAATATAACACAGGTGCAGTGAGGTACCCGTAATCCTCATTTCCAAAGCTGTTTTAAGTATGTCTGGCGTGTTTTGTGCCTTTTTACAAATAAGACCGCTTATGCAATCTTACGCTTTGGAATTTTTAGTTATTTTCCTCAAGCCCTGCAGAATGTGGGGGCCATACACAACTCTACCGGAGGGTCAAATGTCTTTGCATGCCTCCATAGGTTGTTTTTCTATTGCAATTTTCTATTTTCAAATGCATTATATTTCTTGGAATCACACTGTCACTGATATGTCGCCAGACTTCTGATATCTCCCCGTTTGCTATAGTTGTCCTGTGAATAAATAACAGGAAATTGAGATTAGACGAATAGTTGAAAGTTTTGCTTTATGTCGGCTTAATTTCTTGATTGATATACTTACTATTTCTGCTATTGCCTCTTGTGCTGCAAGAGTCTCACAATGCTTAGACAGGTTTGTCCACAACTTTCACATCTGAAGAAAGAGAGGAGATTTATTAATTTTCGTTAAGAATAAATAAAGCAGTCTATATGATTCAGAATGGAAAAGCTAATAAATCCAATATCTCATGTTTTATTTAAAAAATATTTTACTGAATTTGGTATATAAACCAACTAATGGAAGGGTTTAGTCAGAAAATTACAAGCATTCGTGGCTCCAAATACTTGAGAAATCAGACTATACAATATAGACCGGTATGAGTGAAATGTTAGGTGAACTTGTTAACACTTTGATTCAATATAATAGTATGTTACAATGAGCAGCAATCAACAATGAGTATATATCCTCACTGATTAAAAAAATCTAACTGGAGGTGCATGAACTATTTGAAACCATAAGGGGTAAGTAAATATGTAATTTCGGCAAATCGGCAACTACGTACCGTACTGAATTAATAACTTCGTAGTATTTGACAAAGGCTGGCTCTCCCACATGTACTTAACAGTGCGATGCCCGGGTGTGATATACAACAATAGTATTCACCTTACCTTTTACCGATTTCTTTTTACCCCAACTTTCAAAAATATCATTAAAATCGACAACAACTGTCAAAGCAGGCACGAACACCATTCGTGCTACGCCTTGAAAGCAGCACACATCCGCTCGTTTTCGTCTCGTCAAGTATGTGCATTGGAGCGTGCTATCGAATACGATCTTCGGACAAAAATGCCGGAGTTGCGCATCGTTTGTACGGACACAATCGATAATCCTCCACACTAGAACTATCTCCATCGTGTCAGTGTGGGATGTTCGAATGCGATGTTCTTGAATTCTTGGGATTTACGCGCAGTGTGGAGAACAGTCTTCGTAGCATCGTGAATAAATATAAAACTTTTTTCAGATATGTTGTAAAGTCGTTTTGACGCTGGGGAGAGCGGGTCTGCCCAGTATGTTCCCCAGCTTTTCATTTTAGGGGGGGTGTTTCGAAATTTAGGGGGTGGTAAATAATTTGCTATTAGCAATGAAACTATTTGTATCGTTAAAAAATTGGTATGTATTTAAGAAACGATGTACATGAGGGGCTCCCCAAGTTGATTGACGGCGAGCCAAAATACACAGCAGAATCAAATTGTAGGGCCAGAAAAGAAGAGCGAGAAAAAGTACGCGACGACACGGCTGAGGTTCAGGGCGCGCTTAAGCGTCCTGAGAAAATTTTGAGAAATAAGCTCCAAAATAGGCTCTAAGCTTGATTTTAGATACACCTAGCATTGCAGTTTGTTATGTAATGAAATTAATAATTATAATATTTAGATGATAGAATTCCCGAGAAATAAATAACAAGCACGGCTTTCAGCAATTAATTTGCAACTGATAGTGACTAATGAAGTTACTTGCTCATCTAGCATATGGCATCGTATGAATGGCTACTTATGGCTTGTTTTGTTACACATGTCACATTTTTTGAACATGTTTGTTTGACTTTTGTATGAATTAAGCAATGAATTAAATTTTGAAATACGCGCGTCAACTGATCATAATGGCGCATAATGTTGTTTCGCTGAAGTTTGACTCTTTCCAATAAAGAAATAAACACGCCGCCATTCATCTAAAAAAACGTCTGTTTTCAGTGCCTAGGTTTCGTTTTGTGACATCTTCAAGCGTTCTTAATATACGGCTGATATCTAAAATACTGCGGTGTGAAATCCTAATACCCATACGTATACATAAGATACCGGTATAATTCAATTGTTACGAAATAAACGTGCTTAAACTGTGATAATGATGTAAGGATAGACCGTAATTGGCCCGCAGACTGCGGTTTGGAACCCCTCATCTACACTGATAAATATGCCATAGTCGTTATTGGACACGTAGTGGACATAACGATCGTTTCAATATTATGTTGTTGTTCTTGTTCTTTGACACGTTTTTAAAAAGTCGCTTTTTTCTTCGAATACTGGACCAATTGCTTTGAAATTTTCAGTGGTTAAAGATTCATTTTTTCGCTAGAAGGCTATTATTTTTATTTATTTCAAAATTTTGCGTGAATTCTATGAAATTTGATATTTCGTCTAAAATTTTGCTGTAATATTTTTATCCATGGGAACACGGATTTTAGTCAGTGTCATGACTGGCTGTACGTTTTGATTCTGCAAAATTCTTGCTACTGGAAATTCAGAACTTTTTTGAGGGTACCGGTAGCGTCAAAGGTACCGGTAAGGACTGATTCGCTCTGGTCTAACGTGTCCATATATTTGTGCGTAGCTCTCTTGTATTTGAATACAATTATAATTGAGTTAGGAATTACAGTGTGGAATCGCACCTGGGAATAACAGTGTGGAATTGCACCTCAAAATTAGGGGGGGTGTTTGAAATTTTAGGGGGGGGGGAGGGTGTTCACCCCCTGTAGGAGGGAGGGGGGGGGGATCACTGGGTCCGCCGTCTACATTAGCAGTTGTCACATGTTTCAAATTACGAAAATTCTGTGTGTATCAAAAGTTGGAACCAATATAGGTAGCATGGAATATAAATCATCAGCCTTGCGTTATTTCAAATTTCATGTTATCGTTACATTTTTCACTTCGTATTCTAAAGATTAGGGTTCGTCACCAGATAAGACTCCTCCCACATCTTTTATAAAATATTTGTTGTCTGAAATTAACGGGAGAAAACTGGTGGTTGTGTAATGTTTTATTCTATTGCTTGGCTAATGTTAATTCAACACAACAGGGAGCGTAGGTGAAAAGTAATAAAGGAGATATAAAGAAAACTAATGACTTATCTTTGCTAACTACTCAAACTAGCTCAGGAGAGTGGTCGTTGTTACCTTGTCCGGAATAAAAAAAAAAGGCTCTTCAAGGCCTTCGAGAAGTTTTCTCCCGTTTGTTGGCTCGTTGCAGTCAAGGCGATGGCTTATGGCGTATATGCGGAGTCTTCGTCTGGATTTATCGAGGAAATAAAATATCAAGAAATGAAATTTGGGAATGCGAGTAAACGAGTTCGACATGGTAAAATTGTTAGAAAATTTTCATTTTTGTAATTAAGAACAGGAACTGAGATAGAATTTTTAATCAAAATGGAATAGTTCACTATGCCATATACACTCTGTAATATTTTCGGAATATTGAATTTAAACTGCGTTCTAATATTGGTTGAATTCAGCAGAAAAATTCATGTAACCCTTTTAAGTTAATGAAATTTTAATTCGATAATATAAATATTATAGTGAAAAATAGGGTTGCCAGCGATTAAAAAAGGCCAAATCAAGACACAAAAAGCCAACAATTTTACTAAGTACGAAAACCACATGATTTGTCACATTTGAAGCCTTTTGCCCAATTGTGTATTTCCACAGTTTTCAATATGCTGATGTAGAACAATGGACTTTTTCCCGACCTTCGACCCCTGAAAAATTCTTCCTATACTCCCAGATAGCACAACTACGTTGGGCCAACGTTATAATCCGCCGGCAACCGTTGTACGCGGTTTTACAACCATTTACCATGGTAAGGCCATGATGGACCTTTCCCCGACATCAAAACATCCGTATTTTCAACCAATCACAATCGAGCAGATGTAAACAAACATTCTCCGCTGAAAAGTCGCTCAGACAACTTTGGACGCGTTCCGCACAGGTTGCTGGCGGTTTAGGCAGATATTTGTCCTTTTTTTCGTTTTTTTTTCTTTACAGGGCTGCGAGAATTAGAAAGCTGTAATACTGTATGTTACTTGTTGCAAATCACGTTCACGAAATCTATATATCTATACTATACTAAAGGGCTGTACCCGTTGCAGGCACCTTACAGGTTACGGTACTGTACAGGTCACAACTGCTATTTCGAACCAAAAAATAGTAGACAATCATGCTGATGCAATCAAAGGTACCGGTAGCCTACCGTATGTTAGAAAAAAAAGAATTTGTTTTCGATACGATGTTGCATTTTTATTAAACAGAATCTATTAGTGAATTATTTTGGTAGACTAACTATGTGTAAACGCTGCATATGCCAGGATTCTGGTTCCAGTAGATTTGACAGCACAGTCTAGGCCAAAATGGGATTATGTTGATCAGCTACTACAGCTGTCCTACTGACCCGTACTATTAGTATATTTATTTTATATGTTTGTAATTCTGTGAATTTTCTATTTTTATAATTGAGTGACTTATATATTCTGCATGAATTGGCTTATCATAATAGGCTATTGTACTGTTGTGATTTTAAATTTATGTAATTTATTGACATAAATTCTGCATGAACCGTCCTATTGAACTGTTGAACAGTTGTGTATATACATTTTTTTAATTCAATGATTTCTATATTCTACATGACCTATTCGATCGCACTTCAGAACCGTTGTGATTTAAAATTCTGAAATTAGTTATATTTATGCCACACAAAATGACTATTTGTAAGTAATGTAACTCAATGCAATTACCTGGTTTAGTGATCTCTTAATCCGTTGCCCAAACCTGTAGATACATTTTATTCTTTTTTCTCTCTTCATAATATCCTCGTGTACAAATTCGTCCCCAGCCTTTATGAACCATGCATCAGCACAGTGCCGGTACCGTCCAACTCAGCTTGCAATATGGTGCTCCAGTCACTTAGACGTTACCGTATTTGTGCCGTAGTTGTCATGGTTATCTGCCAGTCGACGTTCGGAGTCGTTTGCTTAGTGAGTCCGGAAACATCCGGTCTTTTTAAACATATTTCTGCCAATGTTAGTATTTTGGCGTCCGACTCCTCACTTTAGTACTATATTTAGTTCGATTTTTGTTCTTGTATAACCCAATGTTAGACTATTCATAGGTGTCGTTGCTCGATAACCAATGCTGGTTTATCGCGTCCCCTTTCACCCTGAAATGCATTATTTTCCTCTCTTTTCTTATCTCGTTCTGTATGTACAGTGTGTATTTCTTGGTGATAAAATAAATTACTGATTACGGTACCCCCGCTGTTCAATTGAAGTAGGATTTGTGCCTTTTCCGAAGCCACATATTGACTGCCAAAAAGAAATGAGGTGGATAAAGGAATGCAACAGGCCTCGCAGTATATTCAATCTAGGAAAAATCACCAGAAATACCTTCGTGCGTACCAAGGTAGACCTTCGTGTGTACCAAGGTAGGCCAACATAAATATTGTTTTCAATACCTATGATATATTCAATATGTTAATTCTTATATGAAATAAATTTTCATACAAGCAATGCGTTCCATCATGCATTTTCATGGAGGCGATGGACCAACTGATGAATACCCTGACCCTATATCAGATTCTTGTCGCCCAACGAAAAAGCACCATCAACCACCATTGTGAGGTAAGGATTACTCATACCATAATTTAACTTTGGATCATAATTTAACAGGATCTGTCACCAGATACTTCATTTGATACAGAGACATGTGAATCTGACGAAAGTGAGAAAGGATTGTCAGGGATCCAACCAGATCTGCTCCCAGACTCTTTAGTTGAAACTACCTCAAGTGCCGCTGATGAAAAAGACAGCGCCTTGTCAGACAGCAGAAAAATGTAGGCAAGCATCATCATCATTTTATTTCTCTGGCATAAAACAACACAAAAAGTCAACATACAATCAAAATGCTGAGAAAAGTGGAAGTCGAGCATAACTTAAAATAGATTTCAAAAAGTATGCGACTACCTACCAGAAAAAGAAATAATATTAATAAAAGGGCACGAAAGAATTAACAAGATTCAGAATCGGAACTGCAACTGAAAAGTCACACCAAGCTGCTCCTGATACCAGAAGTTGGCCCTGCACTTGGTAGTATTTGTAGTGTGTGATAAATATCCTTATTTTGTTAGGTTGTTTTGCATTTATCACTGTCATATAAATCACAACTTGTTCATAATCACCTGGTAAATCTTAGAACCGAACCAAGTGGTGAGTGTTTGGCCGTCTGACTATCACATAACCGACTGTTTGTGGTTGAACCGGTATGATTGGAACTCTGGCTCGATCTAACTTTGTGGGATTAGCACCAACTACAAACGACAACTGTTGGATCTATTTTTTTCCCTCCATATAGGTTGTTATCAATGCTGGGGAAGGCTTGTACATGCTTGGCTCAGCGGAAAATCTTTTAATCCTCTCAATTTCATCTGTTGGATAGTCTTGGTTAGTCCATTTCAACCATGTTTATCACTATAACATTATTGGTCTTGTAATTTTATGTGGTATGTAATCGATCATAATACCTCAATAAACCTGTTGAATCTAATCTTTCAATAGTATATTTGCACCCATCTTACTGAGCTAATAAATCTGTGTTTCTATGATACGACATAAACTCAAGTGCCCTCACTGTTCCTAGCATGTACAAATTGCATCAGAGACTTGGTGACTATCCAGCGACACCACTATTCGAGGATGATGTGGTGGCAGAGACTCCTGAACTTATCTAACGCACTTGGCTTTGAAATCTAGCGTTGAACCAAGATGGACGACTGAAACATCATGAATGTACCGGTATCTGAAAAAAATATTCACCTGTTCAGAATTACAGATTTCTGTAGTTTGTGCAATGTTTCCAAAAATGTATCTAAAAGACTTTTTAAACTGCCCCTGCATTTCATTTGTTCCTATACTAAACCCACCAATTCAGCCCTAACTTGGACGCTATCTATCAGTCTATGAACTATGGGATATGGTACCGTACCGGTAGTCACGCAGGTCTCCCAGTGCTATCACCACCCTCTGAGATTCTTCAACCATATAAGTTTAAATATCACCTTTCAATGAAAAGTTTTGTATCCTTGTATCCTTCTCCAACTGGTGGAAAGAAAAGTTCTTGGAAAACCAAGTCATAGAAAAGTCATCTCTGAGTGATTCCATTTTTGTATGTTAAATGAGCTTTTAGAACTAAGTTAGGTACGTTAACGGCAATGTGAAGGCGGAATAACGTTAATAATAGATCACTTGACAATATGTTATAACTTTAGAAGCACGAAAATACCGCTATCACCAGTGAAATGCCATTCGAAGGCCTTTAAAACGAGCAACGTACCACTCTATCGCCCTACACAAGCCTGAATATTTGCAATGTTTGTCTGAGCGACCAAAATCATAACAATAAAGGTCAAAGGTCGGGGAAAGGTCCATTGGCCTTCAACGAAACACGCCATTATGCGAAGAAATGGGCGCGCGATTCAGTAATCAGTAATTTATTTCTTCACCAAGCTGAAAGTACGAATTTTACATACACAAATAAAGAAAATATAAAAGACCGCATTCCAGGGTGAAAGGAGACGCCGAAAACCAATTCTGGTTATCGAGCGGCGGCACCCACGGGGAAGTCTAACAAAAACGTGATAAATATAATTAAATCGAACAAAATATATTACTTAATAAATAAATAAAGAAACGCAATCGATGCGTCAAGGCGACCCGGTAAAAACCAAGCAATCGCCGTTTAAAAATAAGAAAATCGACTCCATGCACCACAGTCTAGGTAACCATGGAAATTATTAAGTGAACCAAACACACTTGCAGTGTGGTCATGGCAGGTAAATAGTTCGGCTACGGTAAAGTGCAACACAAGTCGATTGTGTGCATATAAGTCTCCAGATTGAAATAAAACTGGATGTTAAGAGTACACAAATTGTAAAAGTATAGAATACCGTACCAATCAAGTATGCAAATAACAAAATATTGACACTTTGAGGCAGAAACAAGCTGGTAGTGTGAAAGCTAAAATGTTGACCTGGACTAACAAGTGTTTTGATGCTGGAGTCAAAGATTCACATACGGGAATTGTATAGACATGAGGAAAATATACATCGAAATATTCAGCAGTATTAATACAACACAATGAAGTGAGTATCATACCATAGAAGTAGACTAGGAAAATTAAAAAAAAAAAAATTAAGTTAATCAAAAGGATAAAAACAATTGACCTGGATCACTGTTACCGAGGCATTATAAATAGTAAAAACAAATACAACATTAGGCTTGACTGCCCATAATGAAAGTAATCAGGAGGATGCCAATTAAGTTTGGATCCCAGTTGAGGCATGTAAAATGGCATGGTAACAATAAGTGTATTTATGGGCATTGGACTGTAGGCATGAATTTGTCATTGGCAGTTAACAGAATAGATATCAAGAAATTACACACTAAATAGGAGACCAAGATCATTGAGGAGCGGGCTCAATAGTAGGGCAAAAAGCCTGCAATATTTTTTTGTTATATAATTTTAGTAATATAATTTTTGGCTTTACCTCAACCCACAATGTGTTGGTGACAGAAACACTTGTCAAGTGGCTTGTGCCCATCAGTATGGAATACACAATTAAAATTATAAGCTAAAATACAATACGAATATTTACACGAGACATTGTTTTGTTACAGGTGATTTGGATCGAGACAAATGATGAGCTGGCAATGACGAAAAGATTTGCTGGGACCACATCAACTGGATGTAGAGGCAGTGGAAAGGTAAAGGGAGCGCATGAATTTTTTGTATTTGAATTTGAAAGTGTCATAACCACAGTTACGTAAGTTTAAGGGAATATTATTCCAAGTTACCACACCTTTATATTTCAAGGAGTTTTGGGATTTGCTTAGAGAAAATCTGGGTACAAATAAATTAGACCTTGTCGAAGAGCGTGTGTTATGATCATGCACTTTACTGAGCGAAACAAAATAATCGTCGAAAGCAGCGGGCAAATGGTTGCTATGAAACTGATGCATGACCTTGGAAATCTCTAGTTGATAGATATCGGCTAATTTTAACACCCTGGTCTTATAGTATAGGGTGTTTAAGTTAGATCGAATGGGTGCTCTAGAGAGAATTCTAACTGCTCTATTTTGTAAAACTTCCAAACTGTGCAACGCTGATTGGGTGGCGGAGCCCCATGCAGTTATAGCATACTGTATATGAGACTGGAAAAGTGCGAAGTATATGGTTCGGAGAGTTGAGTCCTGGACGTAATGTCTGAGCTTACCCAGGATTCCAACTGCTCTTGACAGTCTCTTATGCAGTTCAGTAGTATGAGTGTTCCAATTTAGTTTGTCGTCGATAAGAAGCCCAAGATATTTGAAAGAGTGGACAATTTCGAGTGTGACACCCCTGATTTTAATTGAAAAGTTTTCATGTCTGGTTCGAGTTTTAGGACCAAACAACATAACTTTAGATTTTTTAACATTCACAGTAAGTTTATTGCATACCATCCAATTATACACTTTGTTAATTTCAGTGTTCACCTCGGCTTGCAGTGAGGTTAGATTCTTTGCACTGTCGAGCAGACAGGCATCATCGGCGAAGAGTTTGCTCAAGAAATTTGAACAATTTGAAAGATCGTTTATGAAGATTAAAAAATTCAAAGGTCCTAATACGCTACCTTGTGGAATTCCGTAATGGATGGGTAATAACGAAGACCTGTGAGAATCTAACTCCACACATTGATAACGTCCGGACAGGTAATCATTTAATAACTTGCCTGCGACACCTCGAAAGCCAAAATATCTAAGTTTTTGAGAGAGAATAGCATGGTCGACAGTATCAAAAGCTTTTTTCAGATCTAAGAAAGTACAACAGACGATTTCCCCTTTGTCAAGTTTATCATAAATAAATGAAGTTAAGTCCAAGATAGCGTGGCTGGTCGAGTGATTGCTTTGGAATCCAAATTGACATTTATTGATCAAGTTAAATTTTTTACAAAAATTCAGCATTCGACTATGAACTAATTTTTCTAAAATGATGCCTAGGGAGGGTAAAATGGAAATTGGTCGGTAATTTGACGGGTCATTTCTTTTGCCATTTTTAAATATTGGTTTCACTCTGGCAATCTTTAACGATGAAGGAAAAATACCTAATTTAAAAGATGAGTTGAAAAAATGACACAGAGTTGGCGATATGATATCAGCGACTTGTTTTAGAAAGTAAGTTGGAATACCATCTGGGCCAACTGCTTTTCCATTTTTCAGGTTCAATATGGTTTGAAGAATCTCTGTATGTGTCGTTGGCTCCAGGAAAAAGGTGTTTTGCAGAGGAACACCCAAAAAATCGGTAGAAGGGTTAGAGCTACCAGGGATGTTATTCGCAAGTTTCTTTCCTACCGTTGAGAAGAATTCATTAAATTCACTGGCCATCATGATGGGGTCTGTCACTGTGGTACCATTTTCGAGTTTCAATTCTGAGATGGATGTATCATCTCTGGACTTAGTCTTAATGATCTCGTTAATAGTTTTCCAAGTTTGTTTGATATCTCCCCGGTTATTCTCGAGGGCATAGCGATAATGCAGTTGTTTCGATTTTCTCTGCAAGTGCATTAAGATATTTTTATATTTTTTGAAGTGGAGACGCTGAAGTGTATTACCTTTCAAAAAATTTTTTTTGAACATATTATTTTTGTGAATGATGGACTTGCGAATTCCCTTAGTGATCCACGGTTTGGAGTATAATTTATTTTCTCTTCGTGATAGGGGTCTTAATGGAGCGTGTTTGTTTATTAACCATTTCATTTGAACCAGGAAATCATCAAAAGAGCTATTGAAATTTTCTCTAGTAAGAGTAACACTCATGTAATTATTACACATTAATTCAATTTCAGATCTAAAAGAGTCGTTACAAAATTTAGTCATATCTCGCTTCATTCGGATCTTTGTTTTTGTGCCAATATTCATACCCGAAATTGTACACATTACTGGAAAGTGGTCGGTGAGATCGCTAAGTAAAATAAAGGATGAAGAACAATGGTTTATGATTCGAATATAGCACATGAGGTCGCCATTCATTTTGGCGGTACCGGTACTCGTTATCGATATCCTGTTGCGAGGTTTTTGCCGTGGATGGGACAGTGACATTGAACTTTTAATGCTTTCATAGTAGAATGGCGAAAGTAGAGATAGCCTAGTTGTAACCGTGTAAGTTTATCTCATGGTACCGGTACCCTAAGTGCGTTGTCAGGTCACGGTTCATAAGGGTGATAGGGTACCATACCGGTAAAAGTTACATATTTATCCCTGGACACCGTAGGTACCGGCAACGACAGAACGAGATGAGGTACTGTACCGTACTTGGTCTTTTGGCATTTTTTTTGTTAAATTTCTTAGGTTGCCATCTCTCATTTAACAGTATTCGTTATCGAGTACCGGTACCTATGGTAGATAGGCCTACCGGTAAAAGTTACATATTTATCCCTGGACACCGTAGGTACCGGTAACGACAGAACGAGATGAGGTACGGTACCGGTACGTTACCGTACTTGGTCTTTCGGCATTTTTTTGTTAAACTTTCTGAGGTTGCCATCTCTTATTTACCAGTATTCGTTATCGAGTACCGATACCGGTATTGGTCCTTCATCCCTGGATATGAATTTTCATATTTACTTTATTTGTCTAAGTGCGAACATTTCCGCAGCCCAAATCCAACCCGTTGAACGACTTAATCCAGTAATCTGAATAGTTGTACATTTGTGAACCTTCTGTCTGATGAACTTCAACAAATCTAATTACAGATCTCAATTGGCTGAAATCTAAAATATGTTTTAACAATTGCCACAATCAAACTGAAACTAAAATTTGATGTTTTTGGCTAAAAAATAGCTCAAGGATTATTGTTTTCCCTTTTTGTTTTTGTAACACTTTAAATAAAATTTTGTTTCTAAAGTATAACTTTTTACGCCACACATGCGAGATGCGACATGGCCCGCCAGTCTAGGCAAAATTTTTGCACGTGGTCCGAGAACTTTGCCCAACCCTGCTCTAGTTCATATTTTCAGCTTTGTTGAGAAATAAGTTACTGATTTTTGAATAATATCTATTTTGTTTTAAAATTCAATAGAATTATATTGGGTAATCATATATATTAATATGATTTATTTTCAGTATGTATGCTATGTAAGCTTACCCAACCAACCTTAATTAAGTGTTATTATATTTTAAAGTGAATTGGAAAGTAGACCGCTTGCAAAAAAGAGTCGGGCGATTGGGGGGAAGCCCATCTCTGTACAATGACTGCCAAATGTGTATGCAACTGTGCAATGCCCAGCGACTCTAAAAGCATGAAGTATTGTACGACACATCCTTTACAAATATTTGGACATATTTTGTGTAATATCCATTTTTTCCGGTTATTCTAAATAATTATTACCGATTAGATATTCTGTCAAGTGTCAATAAGTTTAATGATATATACCATTTTTATGATAGGCCCTATGACAATGGACTGGAAAATTCACCTGCTTCAATTTAATCATACACTGTGTCATTTCAAGCATCTCAAAGTTTCAATGCGGACAATGCCCAAAACAGGTGTTTTTTTTTTTTTTTTTTTGGGGGGGGGGTCGTCTTTTTAGGCGAGTATGATCATTATCATTTTTTTTTCGCCTTATTATTGAATCCGGACAATAAAATACCTTCGGCGATAGCATCCCCCACGTCCTCATCAGGTTAGTTTGAATAAATCGACATTTTCTTGCTGTGAATCTGAAATTTCAATGCTGTGATTATCATATTCGCATTATCATATATGGATTGAATATTACGCTACCAAAAAAGTCATAGGCTATTTTAACCAATGCGCAAACGCGACGACCGCTCGAAAGGCATTGCATGGTAATTTGAGATTCCTGACGTTGATGCGATTTTACTACCCCGACTTATTGGCCGGTTATATGCAAAAACCCATTTTTTCAGGCTTAAAAACAGGTCTCGTCTTATTCCCCGGGTAGACTTATTCGCCGGAAAGTAAGGTAATTAGTATAGGCCATTCGTTCACGTTTATCATCTGA
The DNA here is from genome assembly GCF_964204865.1 of Styela clava. Lineage (NCBI taxonomy): Eukaryota > Metazoa > Chordata > Ascidiacea > Stolidobranchia > Styelidae > Styela > Styela clava. The sequence continues at coordinate 32,252,432 of NC_135250.1, read as the reverse complement.
AAGACAATCATGTACTATATATTGTGTAACACTAACTTGATTTTCAGAGATCAAGCCATGCTCCAATCCAGTCCATGGAAAAATTGTTGGGACCAGCGGTAGAAACTCTTATGCTACAAGCTACGGCATCTGCAACTTTCCACTGATTATAGTGTGGACTCGGACATATAGGAATTGATGAAATTCATTGTCTGATTACATTTTGATCCAGAATACATTCAAGAATGAAAAAATGGCTCGTAAGTTGAATACTTTTATAGGCTGATTACATACACTTTACGGCGGTGGTTCCCAAACTTTTTTTCCGTGACCCCAATTTTTGTAAAATCACAGACTGCAGATACTTGCGACCCCACAACGAGAAAACATTAAAAATCAATTTATTCTATTTAATCATTCTGATGAAAATCGACTGTAAGTTTGTGGGGCGTTGGTGTAACGTGGTTGTACTAACTGTTTAGTTCAGTGGTTCCCAACCTTTTTACCCCAGCGGGCAAGCAAAATTAATTTAAGAGAGTTCGCTGACCGGTAACACATGCCATCGTATGAAGACCACGATGTAAAAATCTCAGAGATTCAGAATATTTGTTTAGTTCTAGTACAATGTTAAAATATTGCAGATTACTCCATAATTAATTCGAAAGCTAAACAGAACATGAAAGTAAAATAGGTGAAAATACCTTTGTTGGGTCTCATCTTATTGAGTGCCTTTTATTTTTTGTCGTTTTGTTTTTGACTGCATGAAGCGCTTCGAATTTATGTATGAAATACAATACGCCCCATATTTTCGCTTCGTGTTCAAGGAAGATAATTTAAATGTCTAAATACGATCCGATTGCAATATTAAAATTGTTCACTTTTATACGAATGGGATGTGGACAAAACACATATGTGTATGTGTATATTTTAGAGTAGATACTCGCGATAATTAACATAGAGCTTTTGCAACGGATGGAAACTTTTTCATTAGATGTATTCTTATAATTGTGCTTATTTACTCATTCCAGATAAGATATTCGTCAAGTCTCGGAGGTTGCTCCAAGAAAGACTGGATTGGAGAACCATGAGCTCAGTTATACCAAATTTACTCGCCCACTCTTTCAACTGTGCAGGACGCGGCGGATAAGAAGGAGTGAGTTGGACGCCCTTAGTTTCTGCTATTGAAGGTATGTAATATGTTTATCATATTGTACCACCATCTTTCTCTGCTCTACCCTCTTCTATTTTATAAGTATAAGATTATTTTGACTCCAAATCAGCTTAAGATAATTCATAAGGGAAATGAACAAAAATTGATTAAATAGAATCTGACAATCTGGAGTGAAAACAAAACCTTAATTAAGTGAGAAGCGTAAAGAATATAAGGTTTTGCCAAAAAGATGCCTATCGTGTTCATGAATTTAATTAAGTTACACACACACAACAACAACAGAGATATAATAAAATAAAAACAGGCGAGAAAATTTAGATAAGTTGGGTAGTAAACAAAATGTACTTGCCAGTTGCCACATCATTCATTTTTATCATTATGATTGTCAAATTGAATAATGATTTTGTAAACAACTGTGAACAGTAAAGAAATTGAATGTAGATTTTGTATACAAAAGTGAACAGTATAGAAAAATATTTATTAAGGAGATATCGCCAAGCTGATTATGGTTAGAGTCAAGTGCTAAATTGCCAATCCAATGTTGCCAGAGTTTGGTGCATAATGGCGAACAGTGGTTTTCGAACTTATTTGTGTCATCGCTCCCTTACAGTACTTTTTACATTATCATCAAATTTGTTGGGATGCAGTCAATCAGACTAGGCTTTGAACTCTGGTGCTGTAATTTGCTAATACTGCAATTTAACACAGAATTTTTATATTTTTCAGCTCTGGATGATCTGGCAACGAACTCCGATTAATTTTATTACATGTATACATATTTGTAAAATAAAGACAAATAAATAAAGTCGTTTTTTATTATATAAATAATGTTAGATTAGTGGGAAATTTCTATGTAGTATAGATCTATTCCCTGTCTGTACAACACATCGCCTAACTTGGCCCGACCATATGCCACTATTGTATTACAACGTGTCACCTACGTAGGCCCGGCCATATGTCACGATTATGTTACAACGTATCGCCCACGTTGGACTGGCCATATTTCACGATTGTGTTACAACGTATCGCCTACGTTGGCCCGACCGTTTGCCACGGTTGCATTACAGCGAAAGGACCGACGTTGGCCCAGCGGCCAAATCTTCGCTGGAACATGGTTGTTCGCCATTATTGGGCCGGTGGTTCGAACAACGTTCGGCCATGGTTGTCCCGACGTAGTTGTGCTATCTGGGGGGGGGGGGGGGGTTTCAGCCGTGACACTATTGCTATCAAAACACCTAAATCGCCTTTCCATCAGCAAACGGGGTAATTTCAGATATAATAAAAACTCGCTGAGAAACACCAAGCTCATCCATCTCATTAAAAAACATCATAAACTATGATTTGTCTTCTTATTTGGTCTGTAATATATTCGTTTCAGACTTTCAATTGTTTTCGCAGTGCCTTGAGGCGATGAAGTTGTAGAAACTACTACAGGGGGGCAATGGTACAAAAAGTTTGGAAACCACTGTCATATATAACATAGACATGTGCAGGGAGCGCGTTCTCAAACATTTTGGGAAATTTTCGGCCAAATTTGGCTGTAAAAGAATTTGAAATCTCGTAACAATAGTAAGCATAGCCTTAGAATACTAGATTTTTCTTGAAGCCATATGCCGTCACTAAAAGAGCCATATATGGCCATGGGTTCCCGACCACTGTTTTAGCTGGATCCACTTTGTCAATCAAGTATACGTTAAGTTTAGACTATTCAATGGATTTCACAGACATTATTTGCGTATTTTACAATTTTTTATGTTAATATTGAAGTATGTATCCAACTAAATTCCAAGTTTATATTTGACTAAAAATATCTTTTCGTCATATTCACTGTCAAAAGATTCGCAAATTAGCGGTGGATTTTCACTATTATTAAAAGTATGTTCTTCGAAGATAGGTTTTAACTGTTTGATTTGGAGTCTCAAGCCAGTAATCATTCAGAGTTATGAATTGCAATGCTTGAAAATCGGATAATCAGACTAAATTTAATATTTTTTTTAAATATTGACGAATGTGTGATAATCCGATTGCCCGGTTCGTGTACAATAACTACGGTAATAAATTACAAAAATTAAATTGAAAAAATATTACGAATATTAAATATATTAATTAATTAAATAAAATATTATAAATAATTGTAAAGACTAAACTAAGCTCTCGATAATTGTCTGGACCTGCCGGAACTCAGAAACGTCACGTGACCTAGTAACATCACGACCTGCAGTATTGACTTTAAAATATTAAATTGCTGGCTCACACGTACACATTTAATTTATATTGTTACCATTTTTTTTTATCGCTAATGCTATTTCTGAAAGATTACTTATATATAGGCTCACTGGGACAACACCGGCTTTGACAAGATATCCCGGCGTCCCACCTGGCATACACTCATGGGCCAGTAACCTCGGTGATCTAACCAGTCTTGCATTCGGACCCTCGCGAATGCTGCTAATGAATCATTTATTAATGAATTGTTTTTTCTGTTGTGTTGTTATAATAAACTAAAATACATATCTCTCGTTGGAAAAATATGAAAATCGTATCCTTCATGAGAGCACAAGGGTTCAAAGGTCAGAAACGTCATTTCATGGAACTACAGAGCTCGCTGCACAAAGGTTGCTTTCATTAATTTTGGGGAATTTTCGGCAATTTTGGGCAGTTATAGAAGTTTTCTGCGCATTATTACCTAAAAACCGGTTGAACTGTAGATTGGACGGTAATTTATCCGTTATTTATAGAATGATCGGTATTGTCTGAGCGAAATAATGACGGAATTCCTAGAACCATTGAGCCAAGCTGCGGCAGCCAACTCGGATGAAAGCGATGATGAAATACCGGGAAAAGAAACGGAACTAGCGAAAAAGCAGGAAACCACTGAAGTAGATGATGAGATTTATTTGATGAAGAAGGGAAAACAGAGGAACAAGAATTGGTCAGTTAGGTTTTTTGTATTCATTCATCTTTTCAGATTATTTTTTATTTATTTAAATTTTTCATATTTGGCTAAATGAATGTTAGGAAGAATAATTATGAAGCACACTTTGCAGCTCGAGAGACATTCTCTCGTTTCAGAGAATCTCATTTTGCTGATGAATAAACACCCCTCCTTTGAGAGATGTTTTGACATGTTGTTCCTCAATATCGGTAAAAATACACTAAAATGAAGTTGTGCAAAAATCTACAAAGACAGTACAGTACGGCACACTATTCGAATTACAAGAGTTCCCCTCCATTTAGTTCAATAAAACAAACACTCCCAAGTGTCTCACAAATGAGGGACGTCTGGAACGACGGCAGATGAGTCATACTGCGCCATGCTTGTCTCAATAATCACCTCAAATAATCGTGGCCATCATGTGACCAAAATTGCTTTTTTTTCCTGAAAACTCTCAAATGCAAGGGTAAAAAAAAATTTCCTTAGGTAAATCGGGTTATTTTTTCCAGAGGAATTCAATGATGTAATTTTTAGATTGCGCTTCTTTGTAGTATTTTGCACCACTTCATTATACTGTAGTTTTACTGATATTGAGGTGAATCGGCAACCCAAATTTCTTGATTGAAAAGCGGCATTATAAAATACTAAAACAGAAGAAAACATGATAAATTTTGTTTTAGCGGACACGCAACAGATTAAAAACGCTTTTTTAGACATTGTAAATCACAAACTTTGGTGTTATGTTATCTATGGAAGTTTTAGCGTAGTTACTGAAATCGATTCAATTGTGCGACCTTTTTATCCATTCTGAAAACTACCGATAATACTGTCATATTTGAATTACCGCCTCGTTGCCATAATTCGACTCTACTGTTTTCAAATTTTATTAATAGTGTTATTGCTTATTTGAACAGTTACAAGATAGCTAAGTCTGTATTTTCATTAAATAGCTCTCAGAGCCCCTAGGTTCCTCTCGCGGGGCCCTGGGCCTCTTTGAGAACCTATGAATCAGGCTACAGACCTGCTCACATTTGATTAGTGTTTTTTCTGATACCGTATTTCCAGGCGAATAGGTCTACCCCGTGAATAAGACAAGGGCCGTTTTTAAGCTTGAAAAAATGGCTTTTCGCATATAACCTGCCAATAAGACGAGTAGTGAAATCGCATTAACATCGTAATCTCAAATTAGCATGCAGAGGCTTTTGAGCGGTCGCTGCCTTTGCATATTGGGTAAAATAGCCTATAATGACTTTTCCTTGTAGAGTAATATTCAATCCATAACAACTACGAGAATTCAAACTGTCTTTCAATTTCAATCTAATTGTGTTCAACCTAACTCGCGATTGCGTGTACCATATAAGAACATTACCGATCTAAAACAACATGGCAAGGATAAAAATGTGGGGATTCTATCGTCGAAGGTATTTGGTATTTTATGGTACGAATTGAATAATAAGGCGACACCGAAAAAATTATCATACTCACCTAATAAGACGACCCCCCAAAATCATGCCAAAAATTTGGGTCTAGAAAAGCGACTTATTCGCCGGGAAATACAGTAATTGCTTTTATGAGTGTCCGCACACCGAATTTATCGTCATGGTTTTGCGTTTGTTTGTATATTAAACCACTTGTCACCTTTTCCGCAATGTCCAATCTAGCAATCAGTGTAGTTTTTCATGGCTTGGTTTTTCTTGGTGCTTTCATGGCTTCATGAGTATGACTATCGTCGTCAATTTATTACATTCCACTCCTCACATTATCTTTGCATGAGATTGTATTGGTCATTATCAACGTAATTGTTAAAAGTACAACAGCCCGGAAGTTGGGCCATTTAATTGGGCTTGTGTTTTTGTGTGAGTGCTGGTGGGCAGGCACATGAGATACTTCTCATGTTTTAGGATAGGATAGGATTTACATATTTATCCCGGGGGAGAGGAAAGCCGATAAGACGGCTTATCCATATGGCGAACCACGGCCTCTCGTCCGGTTACCATTCCAAGTCGGGTATGGGATTAGTTTTTACTGTATTGTTTGTTTTCGGAAGCATGGACTTGGTGGTGGAGGAAGCCGTAACCGACCAGCGGTTACGTGAACCACCCAACGACGACGAGGAGTCCAGCAATCCTCTCGCACATAACCATCCCTACATGGGATTCGAACCTGCGAACCCACGCAGAGTAATTAGAGGTGCGGTGGCGAGCGTATTCCTAACGCTTAGCCCGTTGAGCCACACCGCCGCGCCGTTTTACCGCCGTCCATTTTAAACATTTTTAGTTTTTGCCTGCTCTCCAGAATTCTCCATTTTTAATTTACTTTGTTATGGAGTTTTCAAAATAAACTATCTAACACTATATGTCTCACAAACGAGTGGTGTCTGGCATAATGGCAGATGCACTTTGGATGACTATCCGTACACTATGGAGGCCTTCATTACGCTACTGGGACGTCGTAGTGACATTATTTTTTGGTGACGTAGTCACTTCAACTATTTATTCTAAATTTATTTTTATTAACAGGACGATGGTGACATCATTGATGGCTCGTTAGCAAAAATTAAAAATCGATATCAAATAACAGAAGTCTCTCTACGGAATTTGATGACCAGAAAGATTTGTTCGTAACTGTAGAAAAACTGGAAAAAATCATTCTATCGATGGAGACGTATATTTCATATCAAGTATCTATAAAGGTTTGTGGCTCCAGACTGTATTTCATTGCATGACAAATCCATTTTGCACGCTGGAAAATTCGTGATTGCTCACCAGTCACCATTATATCTGACAGTATTGAATAATCAAAGCTAACAGGTTCTAACATCATAAACTGACCTTTCGATTAGAAATCAATTTAAAATTATAATTATAAATCATTTTAAACGTGAGGAATTTTGTTACTGTACCTTTAGTTGCGTTCTGTTTGCGAAGATTAATTGTCCTTTGACACATGCAAAAAAATGCATCGCCGCCGTCGTTTTGCTAAATAGCAATGTGCGTCAAAGTTGGGATGTTTTGATTAACCTTACACTTCTTTATTCGAGTTCGTTTTCGAATATGGTCATTCTGTCAGTTGAAGTTTGAAATATAATTTTTCACACTTTTTCGGTAAATTTGAACGCAAGTTCAGACGTTTGCTGTGTCGTTGTCACTGATTGCATGCCAGGTTCTCAATCTTTTTTGTTAAATTTCCCATTTCATGCCCGGGCACCGAGTGCATGCCAGGTTTTTCAAATTTGGATTGCATGCCCGATTTCTTGTGGGAAAAATCCATGAAATCCAAACTTGGTACCAGGCCAGTGGTTCCCAACCTTTTTTTATATTTCTTTTTCTTGTCTGTTTTGGAACATTTTATTCCTCCCGCACTAAGCATAAGAACTACTTAATTTATTTAATCTGTAATATATTCCTAACTAGTGTTATGCAGAAGTCGTACTCTCGCTTTTGTACAGTTTTTTAAGTTTATTTTTATGTGTGCATAAATAGTAATTTCCCCGTCTCAAAGATCATGTTTACAGTTCCCAAACTGAAATTATTTTTAACTTACTAGATGCCAGACAAGATGAGAAGAAGAAAATTCTTCACTACAGCAGGAATGCATGTAATGTCATCAGATATACGACACTGCAACCAACTAACTCGGGTTTGTCTATTCAACTCCAATCTCAATGCTGAACTGGTTCATATCCTGAAGTCAAATTTAGAAGGTTCCTGTTTGAAGGTAAACTTAATATTGGAAGTTGATAAAAGTATTTCTATTCAAGATAACTAATTGTTCCAACTCGTATCATAGAAATTCGTCCAGCTCAGGTGGTTCTATGTTCTGCCTCAGTGGTTCCCAGTCTTCGTTGAATTCCTTCCCTTCATCCATTTTAGGACTCTTCGGCGATTGTATACACGAGTCCATCGGTTGAATCATGGCGTACTGGAGACTAATCATTGTATAGGGATTGGTTCAGCTTCAAACAAGATTATAAAATGAACTCTTATTGGAGAATCTTTGGCAGTAAAGCAATTTCTTCTTTATAGTATTCATTTGAGCACTGCAAGTTTTAGCTTCCTGCTTCTGGTGTCAGTAGATATCTATTTAGATCACTTCATTCATTTCTCCCACAGCTTTTCTGATTGAGATTTTTTATTACTGGTTAATCAATTGCTTTGTTGACATTCCTACCATGTTAAAAATTCTTACAGTACTTATTTACTTCAGTTGGATAAACTAGATGTCGGTGGCAACGAGGATCTTGGCACTGCTGGTTGGGCTGAAGTTGGATTGGTTGTTACACAATGTCAGGTGAAGGTATTTGAGGCTGTGAATTGCAATCTGACAGCAGAAGGAATGAAAGCATTTAGGGGAAACACTCTCGATGCAAAGGTAAGATGAAACATTGAGCATAAAAAGTAAACAGCATAGAGGCAGTTTGAAGAAAATCAATGAGCTATAAAAAAATTCCGTTCAAGACTCGACTTGGACTTGGGAGATTTGTGTATTGGTACCTGCTAGAGATGTATCTGCATGATTGGCCATTTTTTTCGGTATCAGCTGAATGAAAGCTATTCATCAGCCAAACTAACTTGGCTATTTCCGTTACCCAAATTCTATATCAACATTTTGAATAATACATGAAGATATGAAGAAAAATGGCAATTGAAAATTAGTAGATTTTATTATTTCTGAAATACGAGAACTATAGAAGCACAAAATCTTCAATGTAGGAGTTTAACAGGATAAGAAAACATCTTTATGACGTCATACAGTCAACAAAACTAACAGTGTTCATGACATGAAATAGGCGTAGGACCATCTGACCAAGTTTGGTTTAGGCATCAAACTCCTAAAATAAATGGGCAGGCCATCAATGCCTTGCATTTTGCTATTAAGATATAACATTGGATTATAGCTGACGAACCGGCAGGATGGTTGACGCAGACCGGTGGTTGAGAATCGTTGATCTAGACCAGGGGTTCTCAACATTTTTCTGTCAAGTACTCCCCGAGTCACGAAACAATCAACGCGAACCCCCGGTAATCAGACACCAAACAAAGTTGTGATATACTGATATATTGGCTAACAATTTGTTGTAACACCAATTTATTGACCATATGAAGCTAAATTAAATTGTGTTGTTGATATTGTTGCCCTTGTCGTCTGCCTAATTAATGAATTCTTAATATCTCTCCCAAGTTTCAATAAGCATAATCACTTTTCCAATGCTCGCAGCACACTGTCTTTAGAGATTTCACAGTTTGTATGCAAAGCCCTAAATTTCACATGGTTACATCACAACAACTCAAGATCAGGGAAAATCTACGTTTCAATTGGCGACTAGTTTCAATGGACACGCATTTTCCCATGGTAGTAATAAAGGATATTAAGAAACAGCAACATATAAAAACTAGACTGTCATCCAAGTACCCCTGGAAATCTTCTCGCGAACCCCAGGTTGAGAACCCCTGATCTAGACAGACCCTCCAAATCCAGCACTGCTTTCACTGATATACATTCTGCCTTCATCTATGAATATTCTATCATCTAGGAGAGCTTTATTAACTTTACGTTGCTGTTTGTGATTTTAAAATGAAAAAACTTAATATTTTCAGATAAAGCTCCTGAATCTGAATCAAAACAAAGTCAGCAAACTCGGAAATGAAGGATTAACTACCATCAGTGAAATTGTTCATCAATGTCAGGTTGAAACATTGAAGATGGAAGGTTGCAACCTCAACAAGGATCAGTTGGAAAGATTCAAAGCATTGATTGCTGATACCGGGGTTGAGTTCATTGTCGACTAGAATCCACAAACAATGAATCGAACAATCCTTGAAAGCCATTAATACATTCATATGCATCTCTCTTGCATCCAAATGAACTGAGCAAATCCGGACTTTAATTTGTGTTCTACCCTACTTTCTCTTGTAAATCTTCTCCTCACAATTTCGTTTTGGCATTGAAACATATTTTTCAACATATTTGCAGTTAACAAAGCCGCAAATAGTGGGTTTATTTTTATTAACAAATCAAAGCACATCTCGTTAAAGTTTCCATTCAACAATGTGGATCTTCTACTCTGCTCTGTATCCCATTAGGATATGTATTTGCACAACTATTCATTGCTCACATTAACTTCTCTCAGACCTTTATCACATACTGAATATTTTGAGATAGAATAAATCCCAAGTGAATTTACAGAAAAGGGTTCGTTTCGATTAAAAATATTGTTTCATCATACTCACTGTAAACACATATGCAAATTGACGTCAACTTATGGCATTCATCAGTAATACAGTTTATTGAGCTCCCATATTATTGTGCGATAATTTTATATCCGCTTATCTGTTAGGCTCGTGAGCTTTTTCTATTCAATACTTGCATTCCGCATCATCGCTTATCCTTCCTCGTATCTTGTATCATGAGTGAAATATCTTTTACTGTTTTTTTTATATATCGCTTTTTCCATTCAGTGCTTATTAGCTACAATCCTGAAAAAATAGTTAGTTTTTGAGCCTATGTAAGATGGGACAGGATTTACATATCGGGTAAGAGAAAAGCCGATAACAACCACGGCCTCTAATCCGGTTACCAGTTCATGCCGGGTATGGGATTATGTAGACAGTTACTTGTTTTCGGAAGCATGGACTTGATGGTCGAGAAAACAGTAATTGAAATATTGTTATGTGAATCACCCTACGTGGGCCAGGAGTCGAGCAATCCTCTCGCATATAATTATCCCTGCATGGGATTCGGAGGTGAGGTGGCGGCGAGCGTATTCTTACTGGTCTGAATGAGATTTTCCTCGTGCGTTTATTCAAATGTCTGGTTTAAAGTTTAGTTTCCACGGAAGCAGCTTATTCGCGCGTGGATCGTTCCAATTTTTCACAATTTCTCCGTCATCCAACGCGCATATTAATTATGAGAACCATTCGCATAAGCAACTATTCCCATGAACAAGCCATTTTTAATCTGTAACTGGGGCCTTCGGTAGTTTAGTGAACATATTTTCAAATATTAGACACAGTATAAAGCACTTAAGCAAGATTGCCGCAGCTCCTGCTTAATTAATTTAACTGGCAGTTTTGATAACCGGTCATATCGGTACCCTGCGTTTTACAGCTCAGCAATTTTGCATGTTTGCTCTTGTGCAAGCCTATTCTATCAGCGGAGATTCTGGGCTCTTTCCGGCTTGCTTTTATCTTTTTCGTACTTAATTTCATGGTCATACGAGTAGATTCAATCAGTGACGCAGCCGGGAACCCCATTTTGGAAATTTTTGAAAAAAAGTCGCCAATAAATTTCCAGCAAGGCGATCTTGTTTGGCTATATATGGAATAAATACACGTTAACAAATTGAAACGATGTCATACACACTGAGAAGTAAAATACCATAAATTTTGTTTTATGAGTCTTGCAACAAATAAAAATTGTACCTATAATAAACATTGTTAATCGTAAGATTGAAATAATTTTCTTTTACCTAGGGCACAAAATGAGGATCTTTTGTAGAAAGCCCCCGTCACTAATGCAAAAATTAAGGTTCGGGAAAACACCGTCGCCACGTTTTGAAATAACAAAATTATTACCCAGTCAGGATTGAGAAGGATTTGAATTTTCAGTGCGAACGATATTCTTTACTCCAACCATAACGGGACGGACTTTCTACAAAAGATTCCAAAACACACTCTGTTGCCGTCATCAACAATACTGTACATACTGTTAATTAAGTAAGTATACATAAGTTGATTTAACACCCTTTTGTGCATTATAGGTTTCAAATTAGCATTGTTAAAATTACTCGCGGGTCCGCATACGAATTTGTCTCTGATTATGAGGAAATATAAGCTAATTAGTGCAATGTATATTAAATCAATTCTTAGCAATTCCACCTCTGGAACATCAATTTTTATTCCTGTTCTATTCAGGCTGAATAATTATTGGTCAAACATTACGTGCTAATTTAACGGTACTCCCGTAGTTTGTGTAATACGTTAGGGTTAGGCCATAATTTTATTCCGATTTACCTTTGTTATGTTAGTTCTATTATGAGTTCGGAGAATAGCTGTGTTAGCCAAGTGAATATACCCCATGCCCATAGGTTTCCGTCCACTTGGTGTAAAGTAGGCGAACAAAATTGGTTACCTCCATATTGGTACAAAAACTTATGCAGTGCCGATTCCAACTACTGCAAAGTACGAAACGCGCACAAAATATATTTACACCTTCTCGCAGATAAAAATAGAATACTATGAAACATTTCACTCCGTTCGATAAATGAGACTCGATTGGCTGTGTGAAGAACTCGTGAATACGTTATGGCACAAGCAAAAAATCCACACATATACCAATGGATTCCATTCCCGGTGAAACTATTTTTGTTTTATCTCGCCTAAGAGAACGCAGCAAACAGTTAATTCGAAGTGTGAGGTAATGTAGAAATGTACGAGGAGTGGGCGTTTTATCCTTTTTAATATGTTTCGGCGTATTATGCGAATTAATCATTTTTAATATATGAATATAAATTCGAAGATATATAGGATAAATGTATTTTGAATTGAGAATTAACGTATTACCAAGGATACAACGATGTATAACATAGTTTCCAATAATTAGAAATCTGGAATCACCTCAAAGTACAATATTCAAAACGATACTACTACACTACGAAATAAGTTGGTTGTTCGGATAGAATACTTACTCGACTACCTACAAATCTAGGTTGCAACTTAGCATTATTTTAACAATTACACAATGTACAGTGATCATGAAGAATAGAAATAGAAAGACGACGAAAGAAAATTAACATCACAAAAAATAAGAAATCAAAGTGAAAAAACAGCCATATCACAATATATTGAAAATAAACATGACATGACATTAAACAATAGTATATCCCGCTGCCGCTTATTACATAACTCATGAGGTACCTAAATCTATAAGTTGATATAAAAAAAACGAAAGCGAAAAAAAAACATTTCTTATTGACTGACGCTTCTTATGCGTACGATATGCAACAAGATAAACAGGTGATTTCCTGCCCATTCTAAAGTAACATTAACGGGTGATAAAGTAAACCACATCCAATGCTTGAATATTTCATTTTGAAAAATTTACAAATCTCTATCCTCCTCTTGCGACCTGAACATACAGGCTTTCGTCACAAGTCATGGATATATTATCGTTTTGCTCAGTGAAAAACGACATCCAAAGATGCCAACATTTATGATAAACCACTGATTTACGCACAATCGATTTGTTATCAGAAAAGCGATGTCCGAGATTCACACACGCATAACATATTGGCAGACAGCTAAATTTGATGGAGTTGATTATTATTGGATGCTAATTACGGTATTCCTGAAGTATGCTCACCAAGATGGCGGTCACCGAACCGTAGTATATATGTGTACCAGGATATGGTTAGGCGGCTAGGTCATTTATAATTATATTCCAATTTACTTCATTTTAGTTCTATTACGAGTTCAGGGACTAGCCAATTGACTACCGTAGTATTTGTACTTAAAACTATGGCCTAACCTGGTACAGATACTACGTCCCGGCGTCCGCCATCTTGGTACGCATACTTTGGGAGTAACCTAATTACTATGGTGTCGGTGGGCAATAATTTAACTGGACCATTTCCCTCCATCGAATAATTTATTTTTTGTGTTCCACAATCACAGTAATATCACTTTAAAATTATCAAAACGCTTGAAATTCAAATATATATTTTCGCCGCCCACTTTAATTGTATAAACCAAGAGACAAATTCTCAAATTTATAGACACGGTGGCCACAACGAAGTAGTACGGGTACGCAATCTTTTACTGTAGTCTAGTATCTATGAACAAACGATCTCGCGACACAAGAAATTATCTTTAGATTATCACAGTCCCAACGGAATCTTAGCCAATAATAGAGTTAATAGACGGGGCCATGACGCGCTTAGCCGAGTGATCCGAACGTAGATCCAATTCGTTGAAGCCGCAATGCGAAAACAATAACTGGATAAATTAAGCTACTCACCAGAGTCGAGATGAGGCTTCCAAATATGCTCCCGAGTTCCTTACAATCCGTATTCCATTCCGTACCGTAAACTCATATAATTCCCAACATATTACTGGTTACTGCAACTACAAAGTTTCCTTTATCTACATCTCATGCAAATAAGACTGTTTCGTATAGCTTTAAAAATATTCCAACGCTGCCAAACAGAAACCAACCTTATACGACAGAAACGTAGTCTAATGGCCGCCTGTGAAACATCAACCAATCACGTTCAATTACTTTAAACGTCATAATAATAATTTTGTCGTCACAAATGTATTTAACAATGCCAGTTGTGTCGTCACGTGAATAAACATAAATTTCATAGTAACGTGTATGACTCTGCGTTTCGGCACAAACAAAACATAAATTTGACAAATCTGGCCTGTACTTGCTGCACTATCGCAATGCTGTCACGCGAGATTATTTTTATGATATAGTCTTCAGAAAAATCTCTTAAGTCTGCTATAAAGTCTCTCAGAAAAATTGATTGAATATAAACTGGAATTGAATTAAATACCTTATATATCATCACAAAACGGAAAAAAGACGCGTTTCCAACCTTTTATAACGGAAACTTTCAAAGGCAATTAAAGGAATGAATAACGAGAGAATATTACCGATTTCAAATTAGCATCGCGTATTCACTCCTTTATTGGCTTTAGCATCTTACGACCAATCAATATAATACCTTTCACCGAATGCACAATTCTGAGGACTCGTGAATTATGTGTACCAGGTTAGGGTTAGGCCATAATTTTATTCCAATTTTCCCTATTTTAGTTCTCTTACTAGTTCGGAGACTAGCCAAGTGACTCCCGTAGTATTTGTACCTGAAATTATGGCCTAACCCTGTCCTGGTACACATACAACGTTCCGGTCTCTGCCATCTTGGTACGCATACTTCGGGAGTACGCAATTATGCGCGGTTAACATTGTCGTGGCAAAAGATATATTTATGTTGAAGAAAATTTAGGGGAAATAAACACTGACGTGGAAGTGTTTACGGCCTAAATCAGGGGTGTGCAAACTGCGGTTCGCGAAGAAAAATTGTGCGGCCCGGGTAGAAGTGCTCATTTTGAAATGGTGTGCCCGCGAAACGAGTTTTCAGTTAATCTGGTGCGTGCGAGCAATTTCAATCTCTTTGCGTCGCAAAACCTATATCAATACCTGAGTGACCCTGTCATATTAGGGAAACTAGCTAGTAAAATCCTGTTAGAAAATACAGAAAAAAATTAAAGTTTGACGGTGTGACAATAAATTTGAATTGCAGTTTTCTTTAAAAATATACGTTTTAACTCAATTTTTCTGCACGGACCCGGAAAGATTCGTCCCGGAAGCCCCTTTGTAATTAAAAGATTTCGTAATTAGGAATCGAATCAAATATTCGAATTGGTGATATTCGATAGAGTAGACATACGATTTTAGAAATAATTTCAAACTTTTTTCAAAAATTTATTATCTCAACATCTGGGGCAAAATTTAAGACTCTATTTAGACCTTGGCTTCAGACATTACATTTACATTACAGTAAGTATTATTAATAATAATTGGTAATTTTCGAATGTGATAATATCATTTTAGTCTCACAGTGTTTATAAAAATGCTTCATTTAATTACTGAAAACTGTAAAAAGTAGAGTAACCAAAACTCAACTTAATTGCCATTCCAGAATTTTGTATCGGGCGTTTCGCATATTATCCGACCAGGGTTCAAGATACCTAACACGTAGACGACTGCCATTTGTGTAGATCAGGGGTGTGCAGCCTTTAACACACGAGGGCCAGATACAAATAACTGGATGAAACCGCGGGTCTCACCATTTTAATATAGACTTTCTAATAGTTGCAGACACAAAAAATTTTGGTTCTCGATTTTGTGACATGCGTTGTATCCACGTTCCACGGGAAAATGACCTAATCCGATCTGAGCCCCCACAAAACCCGGACATAATTTGTAATTAAAATAAAGATAATAGTTAAAATCCGTAACAAATACATGTTAAAATTATATTACTTCATAATTATAAGAAAAGGTACAACTGGGAAGAATAAAGAACAGAAAAATACATAGGACAACAAATTCTTCGTATCCAGAGACATTCGTAGGTAGAATTTCTAGGTTCGACCCGCGGCTTCACCCAGTTACTTGTATCTGTCCATCCTGTAATAAAGGTTGCACACCCCTGGCCTGAATAACACGCCACACTGACAAAAAACGATCGTCGATTTAAACAAAATACAATTGCACGCGTTATTAGCGACTTTTTCAATCTTCGGTGTCTGCGCCACTGTCTGAATCTGTTATCGTATTTAATATAATAGCGATGTCTAATTTATTTTTTGACTAAAAATCACTCAGGCTACCCAACTATCATTCAGAATTTGACTAAAAATGCTTATTTCCAGAGTCCCGCTCACGTATACTGCCTTTCACTGGAAGGATTATATCTTGCTTTTGGTTGCTGTTTCAATGTCAGCATTAATTTCAGTAACAGATCCCGCAATAAACACTGCAGTTCCTCCCAATTAGCTTTGAACCCTCTGTTTTTCCCACTTTTCTTTTGACATTCATATGATTGCCATAATCAAACATTGTGAACAAACATACATCGATGGGCGCTCCGGGAGCATGATTACCAATATGGCGGTAACAAATTTTGTTCGCCGATATTACATCAAGTTGTGTAAAGGGAATTAATCTTATGGACAGGGGTATATACACTTGTTTATCACAGACAGTCCCCGAACTCGTAATAGAACTAAAATAAGGAAAATCTGAATAAAAATATGGCCTAACCTTAACGTGGTACATATAGGCTACTACGGTAGTATCTTAATTCCAGTAACAGAAAATACTTATCAGGGCGTTGAACACTATGGTTTTTCCTCCGTGAGTTGCAGGTGCAAAGTTGAGATGAAAAGCACGACTCATCTCCTTGACTATGTCTGCACACAAGACAATTCATTCTCCGAGTTTACAAATATCTGCCAATGGTCTAGTCCGGGGGTGGGCACGGTTTTTGGATCAGGGGCCTAGAAATTTTGCCCACTTAAACTGGTGGGCCATGTAAGTATGACGTTACAGTTGCATTTTATGAACAATGTTTATAGTGTTACAAAAGCAACAGAGAAAAACAATAAACCTCGTGGCAAAACTAAATTTAACCGCAATCCCAACAAATTTCTTGAGCTATTTTTAACTAAAACATTAAAGTTTGGTTGTGGCAGCAGGCCATATCGAATTACTTAGCGCAGTGTTTCCCAACCCGAGTCCGCGGTCTCAAATGAGTCCGCAGAACGTTCGAATGAGTCCGCAACGACCAAATTAGAAAGTTATGTAGTAGTATATTTAATATAGGTCACTAACCTTTTCAGTGTCGCAAAATTCATTGCGGGGGGCGAAAACGTTTTTACCAGACTTAAGTACCAGCCAAGTTACGATTCACGTTAGTATTTAAATAAAACATAAAATTCAAGTCCATTCACATAAAATTAATCGAGTCCATAATTACTCGAAAAATTACTCGAACAGCAAACTATTGGAATACCGGGTAACACGTGACTTGGACACAGCATGTCAATCGCGCTGAATCAAACACTTAAATTGCACAACGGACTCGCAGATTTCTGACAAAAACACGAGTTGACTCGTACTTTTCGCTTCCGTTAAGATTGAGTGTCATATTTGTGTTTTTTTATCTATTTGTTTCCTGTAACACCATTGCCACATTTTTAAATGATCTTATTGTGCGCCAATATCGCATGAATTTCACATCTTTTCAGTGGGCCATTTGGTAAAATTCGATTCACCAATACAATTAACAAAGATGTAACATTTCAAAATTTTCCGAGCGGATATAATAATTTGAATATAGATACCATTAGATGAGTTCTATCATATTTCAATGGATACGCAGTAACAACATTTCGGAGGATTTGTTTCGAGGCAAAAAAAGACATAGACTCGATACAGACAGAAAATGACAGCGAATTCAGGAACCAGTCATAAAGATATTGTTAATTTTTAAATTTTACGAAGACGATCGATAAGGACAAAAATCAAAATGAATTTATTTGAAAATTTTAGTTGCAAATTCCTTCCTATGATTTTCGTCAGCGAATTGTAGCCAGTGATCTCATAATATCTTTCGAGTTTGTCAGAGCGAGCAGTTCTCGATGTCTCAATGACTGAGCACCCTCGGTATGGTTTCGATTAAATTTTGTAAATATGGAATATAAACGGACTTCGTTAACATTCTGTTGTCTTTCATTTTATTGCTCCTTCACACAGAGTTCGGTTTTACAGTTAACGCAGGTTGAGTCCGCAAAGATTTTCCCTGGTGTGAAAATAGTCCGCGACCAAAAAAGGTTGGGAAACACTGACTTAGTGAGTCCGATTTGGCCCCCGGCCCTTCTTTTGCCCATGTCTGGTCTAGTCTCTAGTGTACGCTGAAACTGTTCTGCTGGCCAAACGGGTGATTCCGCGGCTCTTGTATCATGGTTTGGACCACCCAGTTCTGTCACATTATGTTTCCCCTTATTTCGTTTACCGCCACTCGAGTGGAGCCACAACAAATGCGAATAAAATTGTTTAGGATAAAAAACATGATTGTCAATTAACTTGGCGGCCAATGAACTTATTCAGTAATAGTTCTCTCCAAATATACGCAAAATATTTCACTCTGAACGAAGTTTCAATTTCAATCAAAATTAAATATTTTCTACTAGCTGATTTATCCACTCATGTCAGGGCGTACCATAACTTAGTCGCAGCGCACGAGTAGGCCTACATAGAATATTCGATAACGTAATTTGGCAAATAGATATAGGTTTATTTTGATTTCCCCTAAAAAAACATACACAAAACAATGAAAACACAAAAGTTTGAGGAAAATGGGAATACTGGCAAAACCTTTGATAAAGTTTAAAAAACAATTAGAAATACAAAAAAACATAGGTCAGTTTACCCAATTTACACACACAAACATGTATAAAGAAAGATGAAAAAAAATCGGTGAATAAAACATTAGTTTCAAACAAACTGCGGTTGTGCTCTTCATTCAGTTCAGTTTCCAAAAAATCCATTTCCGTAATTTACGGTAAAATACACTTCAATTTACAGCTTATATTGGTGTTTTTCCATATCTATAATTGAGAGCAATTCTGCCGTGTGAAATTTCGAAATCGCCTACGTTTTACACCATCACCCTTCAAAGAGCACGAAATAGAGACTTATCGCATCACTGCGCAAAATTAGAAAAAGTCGTGCTATTATCTTTTTGGCTTCACCTACTCCCTTTGCTTCACAGTGGTATCAAAAACGCCGCGATGGCAAGTTTCCATACAAGGGCGGAATCGTTTCAAAGACGTCGCTACGAACCGTCGACTAATCAGGGCAGAGTTTGGTTTATGTTGTCAGAGCTGAAATCTGAAAGGCCACTAGATGGCATCAACTCACAGCCGTTGCCTAGTGATTAGCATTTCAAGATGGCGACTTCGAATTCTGGTGAACCTGCTTCAACTGAGGTAATTTTAGGCCGTAATTTAGTACACCAGATCTACAGACTAGTGAAACTTTCGGTTTTACGTAAAGTACAGCTTCCATATTGGGACTAAAAAAATATCGTTTAAACTAAATTAGCAGCTTGAGCTAAGCAATGTGACAGCCGCAGCCGGCGGCGGGGGTGTTTGAAATTCTTTCTGACTTTATTAATCAGTACCACCACCGAAAATTACAAAAATGTAACAACGTCCTCCCCACTATCGGGGAGAGGTGTTTATTTAGGGAGTTAATACTGGTATTAGGTCGTTTAAAATAGGACTATGATATAGCAATGTTTATATATATTTTCCGAAAGTTATAAATCAAATTATAACGATTTATTGCTTTTAAAATAAAGTTTTGTTTAATCTGTCGCGGGATCATAAATCATGGAGTTCTTCGTTTATTTTTAATAACGCCATATTTCTGTTGTAGTGTTCTGCTGTAGTGTTTACTACTTTATTTTGAGTCAGAAATCAAGTTTCAGATTCACTCCTTTGATTACCGTCATGTCGTCGATGATCGCATAATAAGTAAATTGCTTTCATAAACAGTTCCAGGCGATAAAAACAAATTGTTTTTCATGGCATGTGACATTCTCTCGTATGCAGAGGGCCACACTTGACCTTTCCCCCTGGAATATGTTGATCTATAGTCTAATTAATGCAAAGTAAATATACCCGTATTTGTCATGGATTGAATATTTTAATCAACAGAAACTGGTTTCGTGGCAATATGTTTTTTTATACTTTTATAAAAACTTTGAAGCATCCCTTCTTTTCAATCAACACCACGCAAGAATTTCAAAATATCGCTGATGGCCAACAAATAATAATGCTGAAATAAATGTTATGTAAAAATGATGTTCTTTTGTATAGCCTTTTTTCAACTTCTTAGTGCTTGCATAATTTTGATTCCAATTTCTACCGTGCAGTTGCCTAGTGCAATATATTTCTGCTCCATTATGCATAAATTTTGCTTCATATTTGTTGAAAAACACTATTACATATTTCACGCTCTGAAAAAAACGCTCAAGTCTGCAAACTCCACCCCCAAGTGGAAATAACAGGTAATAATCCCAAGATAAATAATCACGAGTACAATAACTTTATGTCTGAAAAGGTGGTTGAGCCCCAAACTTGAACCGAATAACTTAGATCAGGGTGGGCCGCAAAAACTTTTGAGTCTTGCAGGCCTCAGTCAGTGAAAAACTAAAAGTGATGGATACATCACGTCACGAGATTACTCACTTTCATATATTTAAGAATGAAAGGTCACCGTCCTAATCAGGTTTTCAAGGAAGATCGTGGTATTTTCGGCATCTTCCTGGTGTTTGGTTTTGTAATGTCAAACTATATTATTTCGTGACAGATATTACTTGAAAACACACCAGACACTGTGTTTAACTTTATACGTTTTCTCACAGTTTACCTCAGTAAACTTTTTAATACTCATTGTATTATGAATTGTTATATTTGACTAATATTATTAATTGTAGCGTGTGTCTGGTGCTATCAAAATCTTCCCACCTAAAATCTGTACGCTTTAAACCTTACTGGAGGTTTTGCTTGCTTTTTGTTCGCTCTGCCGATTCTATAATCAGTTTTATTTATTTTGTTTTTATCAATTATTTTATCGTCTATTGCTAATTATGGAGTCGAAATAAACTTATACTTATAATTGAGTTGGGACCCCGGACCAAGCTGAAATGAAAAAAAAATGGATCGTGTGCCGCTAAGTCAGCTCTGCGGTTCGTCACTGCTTTCACATGGCAAACGCTTGAAAATAGAGGAGTGTTTTTACTATAAAATATGGGCGTCATTCCCATATTGGCACCGTCTCGACGTTTATTATAGATGCAAAATTGAAATTATATGATTTCAACAAATATGAATCCTGACATCAGGATTAGGGAAAGAGCTATTCCCTATTGTAATAGGTTAAAAATAGCTCAAACATATTCTACCAATAAATACAAATATCTGCCAACGTTTTAGTGCATGCTAAAATTGTTCTGCAGACCGCATGAAATGTGTCGGCGGAGGTTTGGACCACCCTGGCCCAGATTCACTTTTAACTATTGTTTTGTAATCTATAGATATTGGAACATTAGGTTAATAATATTATTTGAAAAATAGAAATAGTTGACAATAGCATGTTCACATTGCTTTGATATAACTGCCCAATAAAGGATGAGGGGGATACTGGAATAATTTGCCAAAGATGAAAACCACCCTTATTTATGGGAAGATGAGGTAAGATTAACCACAATAATCTGCGTGTGTCTCAAAATGCTGAATGGGTAATACCACAAATATTTCTGGGAGGCTTGACTCTTTGTTTTCAAAGCATAATGAAACATATTGAGCTTAATTACATCAAGTTTTCAAAATTTATTTTGAGCAATGTGAATATTATCATCCGCAAATAAAATATCGTATTTTTCCTGAATTAAGTCAACCCGAAAAAGCGAGGCTTATTACTAGCAATAACAAAAGCTTTTCTCCTCATCTGTAAATACCTAACAAAAACGGTATCCTGACATTACTGTATTTTCCGAATAGTGAGTCAACCCAACAAAAAAACGAGGCTTATTTTTAGCAATAACAAAAGTACTACATGGCACAAGTACCTCTATTTGGTGTGGCACAACCATTTTTGCTTATGTCCGTCATCCAAAGATTACATCTTTGCGACCTCACAATCATGTTAAAGACATTGCCAAAGTTAAGCTACGATCGCCCGAAATGGCATTTGCGCCATGAACGAACTCACTAAAGCCAGCGATCTGTCTCATATCGGGATCGTTGCAATGAGAAAACTAGAGAAATAGCTGTTCAATTTCGGGCGATCCTCTGCACTTCAGAATGACAGTTGGTATAGTTCGGAGGGCCTTAATACATTATTGTGGCATCGTAGTGACGTAATTTTTGAATTGCATCGTCGGGTGGGGGTTAGGAATAGCATATGCAAAAATGATTTTTCCACGCCACATACAAATACTTACATTGTGTTGTGAACATTGTCCAGTATTTTATAACCCTTCAATATAACTGGACAGTAAAACTGTTTTTCTGTTGGTGAGTTAAGCACCAATATGCGGACATATTGTTGATATTCTGAAAAATAAAGTCGCATTTTAGCGTTAATAAAAAGGTAGCAGCAATCATTTTGAACAACCCATTAACTGGAATGTTGAAATAACCTGTGATTAGTAAATTGGGTCCAGAAAAGCGACTCAATATCCAGTAAATACGATATGTTTGCCTGAACCTATTGTTTTTGTCTCAGATGGTTTCATTGATGTAAAAAATGGCACATCAAGGTCAACAACAAGAGGGAACTAATATTGTGAACATCCAGGGTGAGATTTCATTCAAATTATTTCAGTATTATTCGGTGTCTATAAATTTGAAGGAATATGATATTGTGAAGAACTTTGCAACTCGTGCATGATAATTAATTTGAATATTGAACTGAATGGGGAATAATGAAATGCTAAATACCTCGAAGTCTGATTTATATGCGCTCAGTCCATTTTGCTCTGCAAGAACTTTATTAAAATAAAATTTCTGTTTCATTGAAAATTATAATTTGAATCAGGAATGTTCACATATAGTTTTAAAATATATGTACTCCTGAAGTATGTGTACCAAGATGGCGGACACCTAAACGTAGTATGTGTACCAGGTTAGGGTTAGGCCATAATTTCAAGTACCGGTACAAATACTACGGGAGTCACTTGGCTAGTCCCCGAACTCGTAATAAAACTAAAATAAGGAAAATTGGAATAAAATTATGGCCTAACCCAACCTCATACACATACTATGTTCAGGTGTCCGCCATCTTGGTACGCATACTTCAGGAGTACCAAGATATATTCCTTGCAGGAAACCTGATTCCATAAAATATCCGGATATTAAGGATTTAAACAATAATTTTCAACGAAACATAGATTCTAGTTTATTCTTCAGTGAATGAAGATTGATTTGACTTTTTTCAGGCTCGAATATTAATGAAGTTCATGGCGAAGTGATTCAAGTCGATAACATCCAGCAAGCTCAGGCAGAAGTAATTCACGCAGGCAATATTCAGCACTTCCATTTGCATTATGACAATAATGGTATGTTTATTTTACTTTCTCTGGCAATTTACTAACAACTGTTTCATTTTGAAGGTAATTTGCATGGCAGAAGGAAATAAATGTTTGGTTAACATCTTCTTATTTTAGATTTCACAGTTTTAAAGTGAATGAAATCCTTATTAGAAGTTTTACGCCTTCCTTTAAAACTTACCAACTAATTATTTCTAGCTGCTCCACCTCCAGTCGCACAACAACCTCAAGTACAAGCTGATGCAGGGTCTGCTGGGAATATGCAAGAGGAAATGCCGTCAACATCAGGTGAGAGTCAAGGACGATATTAAGTATTTTTATATGAAAAATTAATTACAAGCATTCATTCAGAATTCATACAAACAGCAATTCATTTAGGCATTAGCCGTGTCAAAACGGCTCCTGAAACTCAGATTAAACCGCCATGCTTGTCTTATTAAAGGTCTTTATGAAAAGTCAAATATATTTTTATCCTTTATACACACCATAATAAACCATAATAAATATGTTATGACCCCCCTAGTAATTTTGAAAATACCTGGAGCTTTGGACAGTTGTGTATGGTGTTTCTTTCATCGTGACAATGTGAAACTTTGTTTTAGCTCTTCTTTTATTCTTGATCGGCCACCTTTTTTTGACATCTATACGTAATTTCTGACAGTTTCGAATTAGCTTACTTCGATTCGAACATTTCCAAGTGTAAAAGGGGTCACACGTTGAAAACTTTGCGAGGAGTTAGCCTGGTTAAAAAGTTATTGACTTCCTGGACCTACTATACATAACTCTCACTAAATATGTTATGTTCTCTTAAACAGGCTTTATACCTTTTTAAAAAATTTCGAGGTTTTTCCCCTCTAAATCAGGGGTGTGCAACCTTTTTCACGGGCGGGCCAAATTCAAGAAACTGAGTAAAGCCGCGGGCCGCACCTTTATTTATTATAGACTTTCTAGTAGTTTCAAGCATAAAAATTGTTTATATTTCCTAGTCACCCCATGGCATTATTAGGGTTTCTTGCAGAAATAGTGAGTCAAACTCATAAACTTCTGAAGAAACTGCTGTTCAAATTTATCGCCACACCGACTTTAATCCAAGTCAGTGAGAAACACGTTTTTGTATTATATATTGTATATTTTGCAACAGAACTTTGCTAGCTGGTTTTGCTAATACGACAGTGGCACTCAGGCACTGGTATAGGCTTTGTGGTGCACATGGATTAGAATTTCTCGCATGTACCAGATTACCTAAACTAAATGCTCGTTTCACAGGCACACCATTCAAAGTTGTTATTTCTCCGCGGGCCGCCCAAATTTTTTTTGCGGGCCGCATTTGGCCCGCTGGCCGCAGTTTGCACACCCCTGCTCTAAACAATAGGGATGCGACGAATCCAAAAAGATTCGGCTCGGCAGATTCCCGAGTATTTGCGCTGGACTCGTGTCCGAGTCCCGAGTCCAATACTTTTACATAGCTCCAAAATAAATACCTAAAGTGAAGCTGTTGTTCGCGTATATTGGCCGTAAATTAAACATTCTGTATGATAAGACTATGCAATTAAAAACGTTGCACATAAACACTATTGCTTTCGAGACAATCATTCGCTGAGCGGCTAGTTTAAATTAGTATATTTAGGTCCTATTCCCCGTCGAAGGAATACTTTGTTACGCAACTCTGATCGACCGCCGATAATAACAATAACAAAGCCTCCCTTTCAAACATTTACTATTTCAAAACTACAGTAAAATAGCCTGGTATCGACTCGATCAATCAAGTCATAAAGAATGACCTATTTTCAGTTGCTGCCACCTAGTGGCAGTGCTCTCTTTTCTTGTTTTGAGTGCTCTTGTAAAAGAGAATTGAAGAGAATCACTTTACTAAGCATTTGTGTTATATATAGAATTGCCAATCTCAAGTTTACCACTTTAACTATCGCACGCACCCATTATCGTATCCCCTCGTCTCTCACAGGAATGGTTTAGTCGGTTGAAAGGTGTGAGTGAATGTGATAGCTAAAATAAATTTAAATGTGAGGTAAATTAGCAGAAAGATAATACGACAACTGTGAAAAATCATAATCATAAGTCAAGATATCAAATTAGGAGTTCACTTTTCAATTGTTCTTTTTAGATATTGTAGACGAAGTGAATTTTGAAAAAAAAATGCCTTGAGTTTGAAACTTTGGCTACCTTTGATATAGGCAACGTATTCCACAATATGTTTCTGTGCGATGATTATTTGTCTTGCAACAAAGTAATTTCATTTCAATTCAGGTTCCGCATCTCGTTTACAAATCAGAGAACGACGCAACGTTGACTTAGAATACAGCAATCAAGATTTGCTTGTGGCAGGTGAGTGTATTTATAATCTGTCCTGATATAATCATTGATTCCCATTTGTTTGAAGTCTCGAATGTTTTTATACAACGCTTACTCGTGTCTTTTGCTCCGAACACGGCCAATGTACAAGCAGCAGTACTACCGTAGTATGTGTACCAGGTTAGGCCATAATTTATTCAGATTTTCCTTATTTTTGTTCTATTCCGAGTTCGGGGGCTGTCTGTGTTAGCCAAGTGAATATACCCCCTGCCTATAGGCTTCCGTCCCTTTACACAACTTGATGTAAAGTAGGCGAACAAAATTAGTTACCTCCATATCGATACACATACTACTGGGGCGACCAAGCAGATATGTTATTTTTGTAAGGACTGGAATATTTTTGGTTCTGCATTTCCCGCCCAATTTATTACACCCTGGTTTAGGTGAGGGCATGGGGCTTCAATCGCTAAACCAGGAATGCGCAACCTGCGGCCCACAAGAACAAATTGTGCGACCCGCAGGGGAATCCCAATTTTGAATGGCGTGCTGTCCGCAAAACAAGTTTTTACTGCAGTTCAATCTGGTAATTCCAGTCACTTTGTGTTGCCAAGACTATACCTGAGTCCAATTTGGTATCTATGCCTATGACAATACATTGCCCTAACAGCTAGCTTGTACGAAGTGAAAAAATATGTCATAAGATTCATATCTAAAGCTTGGTACTCCCGTAGTATGTGAACCAAGATGGCGTACACCGGAATGTAGTATGTGTACCAGGTTAGGGTTAAGCCATAATTTTATTCCAATTTTACTTATTTTAGTTCTATTACGAGTTTGGGGACTAGCTAAGTGACACTCATAGTATTTGTACCTAAAACTATGGCCTAACCCTAACCTTTTACACATACTAGGTTCCGGCGTCTGCCATCTCGGTTCACATACTACGGGAGTTCCCCAAAATTTTTGTGCCTGCAACTACTAGAAAGCCTATGTTAAATGAAATTGCAGCTCGCAGTTTCACCCACTTATTTGTATCTGATCCTGAGGTTGCACACTCCTGCGCCAAGCCATTGCATCGTCCAATTGCTACGTGTAGTCACTGCGAAGGCAAATACCTAAACTGTATGGCGTCTTCTTAGATTGATTTTTACTTTACTACAACTTTTGATTGTAATGTTTGTTCTTGGTATAATCCTTCAACTTAGAGCAGAAGATATTTGATAGATTAGGCATAACTATCTAGTCTGCGTATCTTTCAATATGAGTTACTACCAATAAATTGTTACTTATGTGTACATCTCTCTTCCATTAAGGTTCTGCATCATTATTACAAACAGAGGAACCTACGAATGTAGAAATTAACGAATCAAACATTCACATTATGGGAGGTAAAAGCTTGAAATTTATGTCTGATTGTGCTAAATTGTGTTGTAACCTAAGTTTAAGTTCATTACTTCGCAAGCAAATGCATGAGTTCCACAAATACTAGGCTTTAATTCTCTTAAACATTAGTAGCATCTCAAAACAGTTCACAAATTATGAAGCACCAACAATCAATGACTCAGGTAAAAGCATGCCAAGTATTAATCCGCAGAAAATTGTCGTTGGCAGTAAACATACAACAAAGTTAAGAATGCCGAAATAAGCAATATTAATTACATGAAATATACAATAAAAATTACCACAAATGGTAGCTTTGTCATTTCTATACTATCATTGAAAATTTACTTAAATTTCCTAGTCGTTTTAACATACTTGCTTCCGAAGTCCGATGTATTGCTGTAGCATTGTTACATCTCTTTTAGTCTGACCAGTTAATCACTGACAATTAGTGGAATTTTTAGTTTATGTTATGCTGAGGAACACTCTTGTCAATATTGTAGGTGAAGGAATGATAACCAAGGGAGAAGGAGCAACGACAATTATTCGTGACAGCGTCATTATCATCGGGGAAAGATCACGTGATGGTAAATAAACATTTGATTTGAACAAATTGAATGACTGTCAAGATTTTGAAATATAATATGATGCATTCAGAAGTAAAATTGGTTTTGACTGACACTAGCTCCAATTATTGGGAACCAATGTCCCGGTGGCAAAAACTTTCTGTTAGTGTCTTCTGAAAATGCGAGCCAGTGCTTTTCGAGTTTTTCTCAGAAATCATGACTTCAATTAATATCGTTTGAGTACTGACAAGTTTGACTCGACTCCAAGACTAATTTCGTTTCCAAGTGCAAAAGACGCTTTTGAACAAGTTTGGAATTTCCTGCTTCAGCAAAATTGTTATGCCCTTTCTAAACAAGCTGTATGCCTTAGATAAGGTTTTGTTCCTACTAATCAAGCCATGCCCGATGAAAAAGGTTTGGCCGTCCCAGGCATGTTATGGTCCTAAGGCTAATCCTAAATTGGTTATGCTGCTCTTAAACGATCTGTATGCCTTGGGTGTTGTTCCTACTAATCATGCCATGCCCTAGGAAAAATGTTTGGCTGCCATAGGCAAGCTATGGTCACTGGGTATGCTTCTTTAAACAAGCTGTATGCCTTAGAAAGGGCTTTATTCCTACTGAACCCCAAGAAAAAAGGTTATACTAGGCCAGTCATAGTCATCTTGCTAAACTGGCTATGCCCCAATAAAATATCTCAGCCAAGCAATAGTCCTTCGAAAAAGTTAAGGTCTTTCCTAAGCTGAGTATGCCAGTTATTAATGAAGATTTATATTTATGACTTCAGGTGCAACAACAGCACAAAGAAGAAATGAATTCGCTGATGCCAGACTTGCTTCAAATGATTTACCCTGTCCAGTCTATGAAGTGACGCCTCCTCCATTAGGTGTGTATATTGATAATTATCGGATGTGTACTGGGCCTATAAGTCTCAACTGTTGTTGTAACGAAATTGAAAAATAATGGGAATTCTGGAATATGATATTACACTCTTGTATTTCTTATATTCGAGCAATGCTATTTTTTCAAAGAGAAAATTAATAGAGCAGTAAGTTGAAATGAATCCCACCTTTACACCTCACTCATAATGGTTTAATATAAAATGCACAAAACTGTTATTAGTAAAGATTACGATTCACCAACGTTCTCCCGTTTATTTTTCTGATTACTAGAGTCACCTCCCATACAAAATTTGATTGAAATGTTGTTGATGTCATAATTATCAAAAATGGTATTTATATTTTGAAAAAAAAGTCATATGAGCTCAAAAAAAATATTACTGTTGAAAACCATACGTGGTAAATAGTATACCTGTTGATTTTAAGCTACGATCTATAACACGAAAAGACTTCTCCCAATACGATACTTGCGGTACCCTTCATACTGGTGAATACAAACTTTCATTTCATTAAAAATATTTGCTTTATTCTTTCTAGGTGTCCTACAACCTGCACAGAGATCCACTCACAGAGGTAAAGCATTTTTGATGAGTTTGATACTGGGTTGTTTGTAACTCTCATGTAATAATTATTAGTTCCTAAAATACCAATCCAACATATCCTTCTGGAAACTTCATATTTTACTTGTAATCTGAATGTGACCATTCGTAAACCTAATGAAAACTTTCAGATTCATGTGTTGTGCTTCAAAGTTTTTTCATTTAAATTCAGGTTCTGCATCTCCTTTACAAAGCAGAGAACGACGCAACGTTGACTTAGAATACAGCAATCAAGATTTACTTGTGGCAGGTGAGTGTATTTATAATCTGTCCTGATATAATCATTGATTTCCATTTATTTGAAGTGTCGAATTTTTTTATACGACAAAATTTTGCATTTTGCTGTAATCACCTTTTGTTTTTGCCAGCATCACATGTCATTTAGCCCGTAAACACCTTCATGTCGGTTTTTGCTCTCCCTAAATCACAAATTTCCTTCAACATAGTACTCTTGTGCCACGCAATTATTTTTTGGCACTCGCAAAGAATTGTGAATCCAAAATCAGAAATTCCAACTTTGAAGCAGTCAGCGCTATTGCTTGGTATCTCATTGAAAGAGCCATCTTTTTTGCGTATAATGGCTTTTCTGGCGCGTAAAATATTCAATCCATGACAACTTCGAGATTCTAAAATGTCCTTCTATATAAATTTAATGGTGCTCCCAGAAGTATGTGCACCAATATGGCGGACACCGTGACGTAGTATGTGTACCTGGTTAGGGTTACGCCATAATTTTGTTCCAATTTTCCTTATTTTACTCATATTACGGGATCGAGACTAGCTAATTGACTCCCACAGTATTTGTACCTGAAATTATGGCCCAACCCCAAACTGCTACATATACTACGTTCCGGTATCCACCACCTTGGTGCACATACTTCTGGAGTACCAATTTAATTGTGTTTAACGTAACTCATGGTTGCGTCTTCTTGTGCCAAAATAAGAATTTTACTACGGTAGGCGATCTGTGGACCTAAAAATAAGATATAAACTGCCTAATGTATTTAGTTTTCATTCAGATTTTTGCAATCCTGCCAACTCATTATCGCTGTTAGAAAAATCTTAAGATTTGATGAAAAATCTTGTGGAGTAGCCTAAAATTTTATTTTCACTTGTTAAAAATAAGGACTTTTTAAATGAATAATGAATTCTCTGTAATTCTGTAAGTAATCCATTACCGATACGAGCATGTTTAAAATGTCTCGCTATAATAATTTAATGGTCTTCAATAGGGCCCGACCGATACTGCCTTTTTAAACCGATATCGATAGTTTTCTAAAACTAGGCCGAAGAGCTGATAGCGATGTTTTCTCACATAAAAAGATGGCTACAAGTAACAAGCAACACTCTGATAATTTTCTTTGCAAAAGAAATGAAATCTATACCAGAATGTTCAACTCGTGCAATGACGACGAAAAATTACATAAAAAATTTAGAGGTTTTTAAAATTGGGTTTCGAAAACTGTTAGTGTTGACAGTTGAAAATTGCACATACTCTCAATACTTCATTTACTCAATTCCTATGAATTCGGTTTCAATAAGGCATGCAAAGCCTGTAGGTGCTAATTAATTCCATTATCATTAGTCTTAACTCTGGAGGTTTTTTGTGTAATTTTCAGAAAAATGATTAACAACCATTAATAAGATTGAACTGTTGCCCAAGAACTTTTAAATTGCATTTAAGAAGGTATCGAATTCGGAGCTAGGGATGACATTATTATTAGATGATCGTATTGCTACTGTTGCCATCAAAAGAGTGCAATCATTTGTCATAGTAATAGACATATAATACGAAGTATTGCCATCATAGGAAAATACAAATTTCATCGAAAGCATATATTGCCATCATGAGGATTCCCCACAGCTCAACAGCTCCAAATATATTCTATTTATAGAACTAGCATTTTCAGCCGAAACTAAATTGCCTTTTTTCCCCTTTTGTACTCTTTCAAAAACGTCATTATCGGTAATAACCTTCCAGTTATGGCCATACATGAAATCGATAATTAGACGGCAACTGCAACGGCAAAATTTGTGGAAAACAAGGCCGATATATTGGACGGCCGATATATCGTTCAGGCCCTAGTCTTCAATTTAACCTGCAGTTACGTCGACAAAATAAAAATAATAGGCGGTTAGCAAAATGCAAGTTTTCCTAAAATTTCAAAAGGGGAAGTTTCCACCCTGACCGGCCATGGCTGCACCACGGGGCGGCGAAATGCTAAAGACAAATAAAGGTGTGAATTTGTGGCGCAAATTTTTTAATTGAAAAGTGGCCGAATACAATACTAGAAATAAAAACCGAAAACAATTTAAGTTTTGTTGTAGTGAACAATCCTATTTCATAAAACACAGGTTCACAGAATTCAAACATATGCAATCCTATGACTATTGACTATATACTATATATCTCTGTATATTATGATAATTTATTTTCGACAGCATTATTCAACTTGTAATTTATTGAATTCAAACCTTTTTCAGGGAACCATGCAAGAAAATTCATCAATTACTTCAACAACAGGACCTGGGAGCAAACCGAAGTTAACATCACAGAAAATTACAAAGAAGCAAAACTGAATGAACCAGACTTTGAGGTGAATCCTCAAATAAGAAAAGTACCAGGCTTCTACCGTGGAGAAATGGCCCCCAAAGTTACGGAATTTAAAGTTGAGATGGAATTTACCGTTATAAAAAGTGACATTGGTGAACCTATTTCTCTGGATGTGCTTGTGGGACATTTGAGCAACAAAAAATACAGATACATCGCCATACTGGGTCAGGCGGGCAGTGGGAAGTCGACAATCATGAAACGTCTTGCTCGAAGTCTTCTAGTTGCCAACAAATTAGTCGAACAAGCTCAAATAAGTGAAGGATTAAGAATTCGGCTATTCGGTAGTACAGGACGTCGCTTCAAGTTTATTCATCACTTGAATATCAAAGATATCCCGTTTTTACAAGGAAACAAAGCAGAAGAAGCCATAAGTCCGTGCGAATTACTTTTTGGAAAATTAGCTTTTGGACTCGCAACACAAGATGTGGGAGAAGGTTACGAATGGCTGCAAGAAAATCAATCAATGTGTATTCTTTTCCTTGACGGCCTGGATCAGGCAACTTGGAATCTCCTTGGAAAGTACAATAAGATGAAGTATACCGATAAATCGAGCACAGCAACAATTATGTGGAATCTCATAACAGGCAATCTCTTTCCCAGAATGACGATCGTGATTTCTTCCCGTGAGCACAGAATAGCACCCCTTCCTTTAGAATTGAGGCCTCAATTCATAACTGCCCTTGCTGGTTTCACTCGAGACGAAATCGAGAGGTTGTTCATTGCAGTTGTCGGGGACGACGGTGAAAAAGCTTGGGAAAAATTAACAAGACAGTCACCCGCACTCATTCCATTATCATCTGTTCCACTTTTTCTAATATTCAATGCAATCGTTTGTAAGTTCAACCCAGAGAAACTACCAGGTACTATGACAGAGGTAATGCTGCGAATCCTTCACATCTTCATGCGATCCGATCACACACATGAAAGGAAACGGATTGAAGAAATACTTCCAAACTTGATGGAAATGTCCTTCGAAGGCACAAAAAAGAAACGAGTCATTTTCACGACTAATGATCTCACAAAATTTCAACTTCAATCCGATGAGGTTCGTGACATTATCATCAAGGTACCTGGGAAAAACATGTTCAACCAACATCTCATGGAGGGAGACCATCTGATGTTCTTCAGCCATCAAGTCCTTCAAGAAGTTTTATCCGCTCTATATATTTCAAACATGGATTCTACTACGTTTCGCACATTTATCGAAATTGAGTTCCGAGATGATCATTGGGCAGTTGTTCGCCATCTATTGGGTGGAATTATTCTGAATCCTGATATTGAAAGCAATCTCGTAACAAACTTTTCTCCTGGTACGTTAAATGTATTGTTATGTCTTTTATACCATATTTGAATTTGTTCGACATCTAGACTTTCATGGCTTTGAAAAAAGTAGACAAGACTGATTTATTGGATAATCCCAAAGCATATGAATCAAGATGGCGGACACCGGAACATAGTATGTGTACCAAGTTAGGGCTAGGCCATAATTAAATTTCAATTTTACTTATTTTAGTTCTATTACGAGTTCGGGGACTAGCCAAGTGACTTCACTAGTATTTGTACCTGAAATCATGGCCTAACTCTAACCTGGTACACATACTACGTTCCAGTGTCTGCCATCTTGGTTCACATACTTTAGGGATACCAATTATTGTGTATTGAACTGGCGGAGAATCAGACCTGTAGTTATGCCATTTGTACTGCTCTACGACTATGGCCAACTTAGTATTCCGTTTGCCCCAAATAAGTCCCACAGTATTGAAACTCCCATCTTTTACATCAGCTTAAAGATCATGTTAGCCTTTCTCAAACTAAAAATATTTTTACTTAACAGATGCCAGACAAGATGAGAAGAAAAAAATTCTGAGAGAATTTCTATCATCTCAGTCACATGAAGAAATGGAATCATATCAGAAGTTGGAGCTGTATGGAACATTATATGAAGCTAACGACACCGATCTTATTCAATCCTGCATCAGGGAGATTGATTTTGAGAACGAATCCTTCACTACAGCAGGAATGCATGTAATGTCATCAGATATACAACGCTGCAACCACCTAACCTGGGTTCGTCTAATCAACTGCAATCTCAATGCTGAACTGGTTCATATCCTGAAGTCAAATTTAGAAGATTCCTGTTTGAAGGTAAACTTAATATTGGAAGTTGATAAAAGTATTTCTATTCAAGATTATTAATTGTTCCAACTCGTATCATAGAGATCCGTCCAGCTCAGGTGGTTCTATTTTCTACCTCAGTGGTTCCCAACCTTTTCTTGAGTACCTCCCTTCGTCCATTTTGGAACTCGTAATTCCTCCCTGCCTATGTATAAAAACTACTTTATTTATTCAATCTTCAATGGATCCTCTTATAGTGTCATGTCCTATAGCGTTTGTCCGTTTTGTGGCCCATTAACTTTCAGTTCTGTGGCCAATTAACTTTCAGTTTCGTCGCCCAATAACTTTCAGTTTTGTGGCCCATTAACTTTCAGTTTTGTGGCCCATTAACTTTCAGTTTTATGGCCCAATAATTTTCAGTTTGTGGCCCGATAACTTTCAGTTTTGTGGCCCATTAACTTTCAGTTTGTGGCCCGATAACTTTCCGTTTTGTGGCCAATTAACTTTCATTTTCATGGCCCAATAACTTTCAGTTTTGTGGCCCATTAACTTTCAGTTTTATGGCCCATTACCTTTCAGTTTTGTGGCCCATTACCTTTCAGTTTGTGGCCCAATAACTTTCCGTTTTGTGGCCCATTACCTTTCAGTTTCGTGGCCCAATAACTTTCCGTTTTGTGGCCCATTAAATTTCAGTTTTGCCACCCATTAACTTTCAGTTTTATGGCTCATTAACTTTCATTTTCGTGGCCTATTAACTTTCCGTTTTGTGGCTCATTAACTTTCAGTTTTGCCACCCATTAACTTTCAGTTTGTGGCCCAAAAACTTTCCGTTTTGTGGCCCATTAAATTTCAGTTTTGCCACCCATTAACTTTCAGTTTTGTGGCTCATTAACTTTCAGTTTTGTGGCCCATTAACTTTCCGCTTTGTGGCCCATTAACTTTCCGTTTTGTGGCTCATTAATTTTCCGTTTTGTGGCCAATTGACTTTCAGTTTCGTGGCTCAATAACTTTCAGTTTTGTGGCCCAATAACTTTCTGTTTTGTAGCCCATTAACTTTCAGTTTTATGGCCCATTATTAACTTTCCGTTTTGTGGCCCATTAACTTTCAGTTTTGTGGCCCATTAACTTTCAGTTTTGTGGCCCATTAACTTTCAGTTTTGTGGCCCGATAACTTTCAGTTTTGTGTCCCATTAACTTTCAGTTTTGTGGCCAATTAACTTTCATTTTCGTGGCCCAATAACTTTCCGTTTTGTGGCCCATTAACTTTCAGTTTTATGGCCCATTATTAACTTTCCATTTTGTGACCCATTAACTTTCCGTTTTGTGGCCCATTAACTTTCCGTTTTGTGGCCCATTAACTTTCAGTTTTATGGCTCATTAACTTTCATTTTCGTGGCCTATTAACTTTCCGTTTTGTGGCTCATTAACTTTCAGTTTTGCCACCCATTAACTTTCAGTTTGTGGCCCAAAAACTTTCCGTTTTGTGGCCCATTAAATTTCAGTTTTGCCACCCATTAACTTTCAGTTTTGTGGCTCATTAACTTTCAGTTTTGTGGCCCATTAACTTTCCGTTTTGTGGCCCATTAACTTTCCGTTTTGTGGCTCATTAATTTTCCGTTTTGTGGCCAATTGACTTTCAGTTTCGTGGCTCATTAACTTTCATTTTCGTGGCCTATTAACTTTCCGTTTTGTGGCTCATTAACTTTCAGTTTTGTGGCTCATTAACTTTCAGTTTTGTGGCCCATTAACTTTCAGTTTGTGGCCCAAAAACTTTCCGTTTTGTGGCCCATTAAATTTCAGTTTTGCCACCCATTAACTTTCAGTTTTGCCGCCCATTAACTTTCAGTTTTGTGGCTCATTAACTTTCAGTTTTGTGGCCCATTAACTTTCCGTTTTGTGGCCCATTAACTTTCCGTTTTGTGGCTCATTAATTTTCCGTTTTGTGGCCAATTGACTTTCAGTTTCGTGGCTCAATAACTTTCAGTTTTGTGGCCCAATAACTTTCTGTTTTGTAGCCCATTAACTTTCAGTTTTATGGCCCATTATTAACTTTCCGTTTTGTGGCCCATTAACTTTCAGTTTTGTGGCCCATTAACTTTCAGTTTTGTGGCCCATTAACTTTCAGTTTTGTGGCCCGATAACTTTCAGTTTTGTGTCCCATTAACTTTCAGTTTTGTGGCCAATTAACTTTCATTTTCGTGGCCCAATAACTTTCCGTTTTGTGGCCCATTAACTTTCAGTTTTATGGCCCATTATTAACTTTCCATTTTGTGACCCATTAACTTTCCGTTTTGTGGCCCATTAACTTTCAGTTTTGTGGCCCATTATTAACTTTCCATTTTGTGACCCATTAACTTTCCATTTTGTGGCCCGATAACTTTCAGTTTTGTGGCCCATTAACTTTCAGTTTGTGGCCCAATCAATACCTTTCAGTTTTGTGGCCCATTAACTTTCAGTTTTGTGGCTCATTAACTTTCAGTTTTGTGGCCCATTAACTTTCAGTTTTGTGGCTCATTAACTTTCAGTTTTGTGGCCCATTAACTTTCAGTTTTGTGGCCCAATAACTTTCAGTTTTGTGACCCATTAACTTTCAGTTTTGTGGTCCATTAACTTTCATTTTCGTGGCCCATTAACTTTCAGTTTTGTGGCACATTAACTTTCAGTTTTGTGGCCATTAACTTTCCGTTTTGTGGCCCATTGACTTTCCGTTTTGTGGCCAATTGACTTTCCGTTTTGTGGCTCATTAACTTTCGATTATCAATTTGTCACTTTAAATCACTGTGAAATTCGCCACCCGCTGTTGTAAGACAGTGTTTTTCAACTTTTTTCGAGCCAAGGCACACTTTATTCATTGAGAGAATACTGCGGCACACCACCAGCTGGAAATGTGGGGAAAAGACCTGATGTTCACAATATAAGTGTTAAATTATTAATATGAGCTTTCTTGAAGAAACATTGAAGAAAGATGTTGAATTGGACATCATAAAAACAAACAAAGCGGCAAATCGCCACCCTTCTGGTATAGAACAGTACTACATGATTACTCTGCCGGGCGCTACACCGCATGAACATACAAATTGGAAATTTTCCCACGGCACCCCTGACGATAGTTTGCGGCACACCGGTTGAAAACACTGTTTTAAGAGATGGGTTGACTTACATGGCCTCCGAAATATTATGCAAAATTCCTTGGAAAATCCGCCCCTGTTTCATAAGCTAGCTTCACCTATTTTCTTATTTATATTCAAATATCTCAGAGCTTATGCAAAGACATGTCATTTTTAAATGTGGGCTTGCCTTAGTTCAAATCGGTTAGAAAATATCATATAGTGCAGTGGTTCTCAACCTTTTTCAGTTC
Source organism: Styela clava (assembly GCF_964204865.1). NCBI lineage: Eukaryota > Metazoa > Chordata > Ascidiacea > Stolidobranchia > Styelidae > Styela > Styela clava. Next base: position 32,214,816 of record NC_135250.1, on the reverse strand, counting down.
GCGGACCGGTAAAATTTCAAAACAAATTTCGCGGACCGGCGGACCTTCAAAATTAACCAAAAATGTCATGAACACAAAACATAATCAAAAGAATGCAATTTCGGCAAAAGTAGGCGGTGCAAAAAAATTCAATTTAATGAGAAATTTGCTGCTGTCTTTTTGATATTATTTTTTTCGTTGGCTTTGCGGGTTTCATTGCGTCGTTTGAGAGAAATTTAGCGCAGACTTGGCACATGGGAAGAGGTACTTTTTCGCTGCGTTCGCTACTTCGGAGTTGAAGTAGCAGTCTCTTTATCTGTCCTGTCAACACCACTAACTTGGTTTTCACCGCTGGGTTTCTTTTGAAAGAACGGGATAACACTTTGTTGATTTTTTGTCTCTATTTTACTATCAAACCTCTCTGGATTATAGGTAATTATTACTGTAAATTACGGAACGTGCGAACTGCGAGGTTCTCAATTAGGTGCCGTACTGTGTGCAGGGATTCGTTCAAAAAGAATTGTTTTAAAAGTAGTATGTGCACCAAGATGGTGGACACCGGACGTGGTATGTGTATCAGGTTAGGGTTAGGCCATAATTTTATTCCAATTTCTCCTATTTTTATTTTATTATGAGTTCGGGACTAGCCAAGTGACTCCGGTAGTATTTGTACCTGAAATTATAGCCTAACCCTAACCTGGTGGACATACCACGTTCTGGTGTCCGCCATCTTGGTTCTCATACTTCGGAATTCCGATATTTTTTGTATTAATTAAATAGGTTAAAGAAAATTGGATGCAAAAACATCTTATCTTATTCTTATTTGCAATAAATCCTTCGAAACGCAACAAATATCGATGAAGGCCCATACACGCCTTTTCAAGCTTTAGTTCAATGCGTCCGCAAAAGTGGTTGGCGCAGGAAGATGCAACCGATAAGCCATTACGTGAACGACTCTACGACAAGAACCACCCTGCGAAAATTGAAATAAGACCGAATAAATGAGTTTGTATAACTTTGAAAAACTCCATCACTTTAACATTAAGAACAAAGTATGCTAAGTATACATTAAGATTAACCGAATAGTTTTAACCGTAATAATGCCTTTATTTTATGAGAAAAATGTCAATACAGAAACTCAAATCCCTATTATGGGTTGATAACAGATTAGTTTTGACATCATTGCATCAGAGGGGTCTTACAATTAGCATAGCCTGTTTATCGTTTAAATCAGGTTGCCGCCGATGTAACTATATTCTTCATTATCGTACCGCACCTTGTTATGCTGAAGGCTGCCTTTGATTGAATAAGTTTCATGATCAAAACGTCTCTCTGGTATTTCGGATATATATTCATGTTATGTTTATGTGCGTCGCTGGTAAAAACCATTTCCCAGAAAACTGGCGGGCCAATCGGGACGAAACTTGGCATGTAGCGGGAGGTAGTTACCAAACAAACACAGAAAATTTTTGGGAGCGATCGGGCCAAAGGAAGTGGGCCAAAACGGGATTTTAGGGGTCCAAGGCTGCTGATTGGTCAATCGACTGTCCATCAAGTCACGCAAGAGTGAGTTTGGGGTTTAGAGGCTGTTTAGCTCTGTTTCCGGGGTCAGAAAGCGTTTGCCCGAGTATTGGGAATTTTTCCAAGTATAATTGGGGGTGGGGGCAGTGCCACCACCCCCCCAGTGGTGAGAAAACGTGTGGAAAGCCACGCCCACTTAGGTAATATGGTTTTTGGGCTATTAGAAGCACTTGGAATTGGTTTTTGGGCAAAGTGATGCATAAATCTCAAAGGGACTAATATATAGAATATTTCACCACCTGAATCTTGGGACTTCCCCCTCCCAATCGCCCTCCAGTGGCGTAAGCAGGTTGCGCACATAGGATGCAAAGGGTATTTCAATAAAAAATACAGAAAAAACACGGTAAAACGAAACACCGTGTTTACGACGAAAAGTGGCTCCCATTCGAAATTATTTGAAAATCAGCCGAAAAGGTATTCGGATACTTTGCTATTCGAATAAATTCGAATATTCGATTCGTTTTAAACAACCCTGGGTAGAGGACTTCTCACCAAGTCCGATTGTTAGACGAATACCGATACTACGAATCAATAAGAGTTAAAAAAATCATAAAACTAACGGACATGCCGTCAATACTTCGTATTTTGCAATTCGCTTATAATATATATATTAATATTGGAAAAATATTTGGCGGACCGACATCAAGGTTGCCGCGGACCGGCGGTTGAGAACCACTGATGTAGTGACAAATTTTTTAGTATTGAATACCATGTACTTTCAGCATTTATAAATAGCACTCTCTCTAATGCTGCAAACCTAGTATAAAATATTCGCATCTCATGGCCGAGTGCGACCTTTTCCATATATTACAATTACGCTAATAGGAACACATGTAAACCAAACACAACGAGGATAATTATCGAAAAACATGAATATAAAAAGTAAATGATGATATGATAGTGGTTCCCAAATAATTTGGAATGTGTCGCGAAATATCGATCCATTTGATAAATAATTTTTATTCGACCTCGTGAAACGCTGAAATCCTTGAAATGAATGTTGAACGAGTAGCGCATACATAAATAGCGCAGTATACCCCTTGATACTAAGTTGTGAAATACAAAAAATAGGTATGAAAAAACATTAAATTATCATTAATGTGAGAGCGCCAAAAACACACAGTCCATACTGAGGCAACTTCAATTTATGTGGCCGCACTTGGTAGGGCGCGTTAATTAATGGTGTAAAATAAATTTAACGTCTATCAATTATAATCAAGCATGTCAGCGTGTTTATTTTCTGCGACAAGACTCGTAAAATAACACTTTCAGACAAATTCATTTCTACTGCAAAATCTTAATTTTCAGTTATTATTGTTATACAAACCACGTGTGGCAACTTTGGAATCATTGTCAACCAAAATACCATCAGACACTCGACTAAACGTGTGTCGAGCTTGAACGATAGGAACGGATTCAACAGCGACTTGAATTCTGGAAAATGAGTATTTTATTGGGAATGCAAATTGCAAAATAAGTGTAGCAAAACGCATTTTTTCTGTGATATAACTTTGTATTTTCGGAAACGGGGTCTCGTAAAAAGTAAAATTTCATCTGAATTAATCGCGAAATTGTTTTATTTTAAATGTAACAGAATGCATCTTTCGCGATATAACTTTGTATTTTCGAAACAGGGTGTCGTGAAAATAGAAATTTGATATGAATTAACCGTAAATATTGTTTTATTTATTTTAAATGTCACAAAATTCATCTTTCGCGATATAACTTTGTATTTTCAAAATGGGGCGTCGAGAATTGTCTAACGTCTGGTACACATCATTTCCCGGGAGAACTCTGAGCCCGCGGAACGTCATTTAATTTAATATAGAGAATGTTTCACCTATTCCAAAAATTCAAGAATGTTGCAATCGGAAAATCGCCAGGGCATCGCCAAGTCGGTAAAAGTACTTGTACCTAACTTATTTGTCAACTTCATATTCGCACGAAAATATTTGTCAACTTCGAATTTTTGCCCCTCAGAATCGAAAAAAGTGCGATTTCGCAGTCCCTAAAAAAACTGTTCCCAATAAATGCGCTAATAGTGAACACTTCAAAGTTTATAGGGTTTTTGCTTTTGCTAGCGATTTCAATTATTTTCTTTACATTTTCACCATGTTAAACATTCTTACATTTCTTATTTATTTCAGTTGGATGAACTAGATGTCAGTTACAATGAGGATCTTGAACCTGCTGGTTGGGCCGAAGTTGGATTAGTTGTAACACAATGTCATGTGAAGGTGTTCACGGCTTGGGGTTGCAAACTGACAGCAGAAGGAATGAAAGTGTTCAAGGAAAACACTCTCGATGCAAAGGTAAGATGAAACATAAAAAGAGCATAAAAAGTAATTGGTTGAATCATGACCTACTGGGGACTCAAATGGAAATGAGGGCTAATACTTCCATTTTGTTCTGCTTCAGAATGTTTAAAAGAATTAATTAGTATAAGGCAGGGGTGCACAACCTTTTTGCTATTGGCGGCCACATAGCATTAATTTGTATTCAAAACGACCTCCAGGAGGTTGCCTAAGGCACGCAATTTTTTTTTTGCTTTTATGACGTTATAACCGCGTATTTGACCCATGCGAGGTGCAGTCTGCCCAATTATGAAGTATACTCGTGCTTAAAATGTAAAAATGACGTAACAATTGATCTAGAACGAAAAAAAAAAAACATAGTGTTGAACATTACAATCAAGTTCGGCGGGCCATATTATATTTTACGTGGGCTGTAATTGGCCCGCAGGCTGCGGTTTGGCAACCAATGGATCTTTATGGCAACCCCGCAAAACTCAACACACGATGGAGTCTGGCTAAAATTCTCATTATTAAAGTTTTACTTTCGTTTATTGAACATTTTTAATTAAAGCAAACAAAAAAAAATTCCTTAATAATTGCGGGCATTGGTACATCCAACTATCCAAGTATTTATTTTATTTCATTTGCCATCTTCTGATGATGCCGACGGGTTCCACTCCAATATGCGACAATATAAGAGTTACTGCCATGTTATCATATTGAGTCACTGCGGATATTTTACGGAACTCTTCAATGGTTTTCCTTTTGAAGAAACGCTCTTAAGAAGGTTGCCAAAATGCTTATAATTACAATTATCCGTTAAGGTTTCTACCAATTTTAAAACCATTTCGCAACGTGACGAAGTTCACTTTTATTTCCATCGCCACCCTGGTACACAGAATAATCATAGAAAATATCACTGATCCCTGCTTATCCCCATATTTGGAACCCCAGGGATAAGCCTTACTCTTTATATATTGTCTGATACATTGACCTTTTTTCAAATTTTTTGGGTTTTGCTTTTGCTGGAGATTTCAATTGTTGTGTTCGCATTTCCAATATGTTAAATAATCTTGAAGTTTTCATTCATTGCAGTTGAATAAGCTGGTTGTCAGTGGCAACAAATATCTTGGCACTGCTGGTTTAGCAGAAGTTGGATGTTTTGCAATGTCAGGCATAATTAAAATTGAAAAATCCATGAAAGAACTGGATGTGGGGGGGGGATATACATTTTCAAATCGCAATCTGTTTGCTCAGAACAAGGCTCTGTACATCCAGCGATTGTAGTATGCACGAGTCCATCAGTTGAATCATGACCTACTGAGGACTCAAATGGACTTGGTTTCAATGCTTTGATTGGTTGGCCTGGCACATTTGAAATTTGATTCCAATTGCTTTCATTCAAGACTCGACTTGAAGATTTGTGTATTGGTACCTACTAGAGATGTATCAGGTATCTGCAATATCGGCCATTTTATCGGTATCAGCAAAATGAGGGCTAATACCTTTTTGAACTGATCCAGAAGGTTCAGAAAAATTAGTTGGTATAAGGCAGGGGTGCACAATCTTTTTGCTATTGGCGGCCACATAGCATTAATTTGTATTCAAATGGCCTCCAGGGGGTTGATGAGCGCACCTAAGGCACACAAATTTTTGCTTTTATGACGTCATAACCGCGTATTTGACCCATGCGAGGTGCAGTCTGCCCAATTATGAAGTATGTATGACTACTTGAAAGTATAATATTCGCATTTTTAACGGATTTTTCTCCTTCGGTGGACCTATTCTTGAGCAGATATATTGCAACAAGTTGCATAATGGTTGCACAATTTGGAAAAAAATCGAAAGTCTGGGAGGGGGAGGGGCGGTCGCCCCCATTTGCTTGTCCCCAAAAGTATAATAAAATATCAAATATTTTAATGAATTCATTCTATAAAAGTTTGCAAAGCATTGTAGCAATTTAATGACGACATGAAGTAATGTTTAAAAGTTTTAGGCAGTTTAATATAGGCTAGTGCTGTAATAAACAAAATCTGGTTGCTAACAGCAAGCTTAATTAGACCGAATTTGAAATGGTATTTTTCACTGATAAGTTGGCCAATCGACAGATTCACTATCAGGCTTGTCATACAAATCAGAGTCAGAATCAAATAAAACTGCTACAATTTCCTCGGCTGTAAGCTGCGGATGCCTTGCTAGGCTAGCTTGCTACGTTGCTAGGCTGCCGAAACGCTTGAGCAATCTTAACCGTGAAGAAAAATCCCCAACAGCAAATACGCCATTCAGATTGTGATGCATCGTGTTGTCTGACTTTTTTGCGGTGCTTCTGTTTTGCTTCAATATACGTCAGCATAGCCGCCAAATCCTATATTTTGAACTTTTTTATTTTTGTTTATAGGATTTTGTATGTGGACGGCCTCATTATTTTTTCAGGCGGCCGCATTTTTTATATTAATTTAGAAAGATATGAAAAAAATATCAATCGAATACTATTTTCCAATGTCTAAAATACAAAATATGGCGCTACAGAAGCACAAAAAATCCTTCGCATGTCACTCAATGTAATAGTTTAACAACACATTGGTTCCGAAAGTTGATCGACCGAGAAGCAAAAGTAGAAAGATATTTTGGGGCGGGGCAGGGGAGTGCCTGCAACGAGTCTATACCAGTAGAATTGAACCGTTATGATATGCTCGTGCTTAAAATGTAAAAATGACGAAACAATTGATCTAGAACGAAAAACATAGTGTTGAACATTACAATTAGGTTTGGCGGGCCATTCTGAATTGTTACGCGGGCTAATGGGGTTTGGAAACCACTGGTTTAACAAGATAGCTAAACATCTTTATGACATCATACAACCCTGCAAAACCCAACACACGATGGAGTCTGGCTAAAATTCTTATTATTAAGATTTTACTTCCATTTATTGAACATTTTTAATCAAAGCAAACATAAAAATTCTTTATTAATTGCAGGCATTGGTACATCCAACTATCCAAGTATTTATTTTCTTTTATTTGCCATCTTTTGATGGTGCCGACGGGTTCCACTCCAATATGCGACAATAAAAGAGTTACTGTCCTGTTATCATACCGAGTCACTGCGGATATTTTACCGAGATCTTCAATGGTAGAATCATAAGCACTTCTTCTTCTTCAAGTCTTCTTCTTCTCATCGGTCATCTTCATGTTTCCAATTGGTTTTTTTTGCACCGTACTATATTTTGAATTTTTTTATTTTTGTTTATAGGATTTTGTATGTGGACAGCCGTATTATTTTTTCACAACGGCCACAGGTTGTGCAACGTTGGTATAGGGCAGGCCTGCCCAACCTTTTCCGTCTTGCGGGCCACTTTCAAGTGTTGAAATTCGTTGCGGACCAAAAACGTTTGTACCAAACATTAATACCAGCTGGGTCCCGATTTCGGTGTAGGTAATTTACATAATACATAAAATTTATTAACATCAAATCAAGTTAATAATTGCTTTCTGGTTACTGAGCAGGGCTGGCAAATTATTCGAATATCAAGTTGAATATTAGAATAGCAGTTTACTATTCGAATATCTGGTAACACGGGGCATGGACATGGAACTTTTTTGACATTCACACGAAAACACACACATCACGTCAAAATTAAGTGTTATATTTGCGATATAGTGTTTTTATTCATTCATTTTTAGTAGCTATGATACTGCCTCAATGTTTAAATAAGCATAATAATGTGCGCCAATGTCGCAGGAATATCAAGTTTTAGTGGGCCGTTTTGTAAAATTTGAAACACCAATACAAATATTGAATGAAGAACATTACAAAGATTTCTGGACGAATAGCCTATATGCTGATTCGTGGCCAATATGCAGCAATGCAATTAAGTCAATTTCATCAGAATTATTGACGGATACGCAGTGACGATATTTCCGAAATCTTATTTAACCCAAACATTTGATAAAAAAAAATACAAACATAAAAGGACAACGAGTCCAGGGACCAGTACCAAAGATATTGTTGACTTTTTATTTTACGTTGGAGATAAAGACGATCAAAGCAGACACGTAAGAAATCAATCAGAATGAAATTAATTTGCAAATTTAGGCTCAAAATTTATTCCTATAAGTGCGCTCAGCGTTCTTCTTCAGTGATCGGTTCGTCAAACAGATCTGCGAGAAATAAAAAAAAGATCAAAAAGATCTGCCAGAAATAAAAAAAAATTACATCGATGTCTACCAGGGTGCAAGACTTGACACATACAAAATAATAAAAACCAGCATTTGAATACAGATTGATGGCAGGAATAATCACACGGAAATCAGAAACATACTTAACCCTATAAATTGATTAATAACATAGTAAAAACATAAAAAGTCTGCTTACAAACTTTATAGGGCGGGCCGCAAAAAACAGTCCGGCAGGCCGTGGGTTGGGCAGCCTTGGTATAAGGAGTTGAAATTTTTTTTTTGCTCGGTGGGAAAATGTTTGCGGTATATGCTTTGTTAACTCTGAGCCAGGACCACCTGCGTCGGTTGCTAACTCACATGAACAGCAAAAGCTTTCACATTTGTGTTAGTCCTTCCATCTAACAGACAACTTGATCATTTTCCCATCATGTAAATAGTCTTAATGAAGTTCTTATTTAATTCAGTTGGATAAACTAGATGTCAGTGGCAATGAGGATCTTGGACCTGCTGTTTGGGCTGAAGTTGGATTAGTTGTTACACAATGTCAGGTAAAGGCATTCAAGGCTGTGGATTGCAATCTGACAGCAGAAGGAATGAAAGCATTCAAGGAAAACACTCGCAATGCAAAGGTGAGTTGAAATCTTTGAGAGTAAAAAGTAACCAGCATAAATGCGTAATTATAAATCTACAGAAATTGGAGTTGTTAGGGCAGTGGTTCTTACCATCGGTACGTGGGGGCTTAGTTATTGCAATAGTTAACTTTTGAGTTGGCTAAAATATGCCGACAACGGTTTCTCTTTATTTTCAATACTTTATGTATTTGCTCAGTGGTCTTTAAAGGCACTACCAATCCTTGTTATCATATATCGCTTGCTACTGCTTACTTATAGTGAGATGGGCAGAGTTTTGCGATAATTCAGTGGTGGCGATAATTAAAGCCTCCCAGGTCTGACGGTGAACGAAGCGAATCTCTTCTGATTTTGCACGTAATTATTACATTGTTACTGCATATAATTGATACGTTGAAACTTTGCAAGAAATTCTAAAAATTTATTCAGGACCGCATAAAATACGGCCATAGAGGGTTTCTTGTGCCATTGTTTTAATTAAAGCTAGAAGTAACTGGTTAAAAATTCGGACAACTGTTTGTTGCTTGATTACTTAGAGATGGGTATTCGTTATCAAGAGAGCTCAAGAATGAATTGTGACAATGATTTTCTATAAATCTGGACTGTAAAGTTAAGGTTTCATCGGGTTCATCATATCAATCCCTCTGCAGTTGATCGACGCCCCAAACAAAATTAATTTATATTGCAATGATAAAGTCGTTGCTAACTTGGCACCCGTTCAAAATCCTGCTGTGCATCACCCGAAAAGGATCTCAACGACCCATGCTTTTGTTGTATGTCTCGTGACCACCTGCAAGGCTGCAATAAGTTCATATCTCGCTGGGTGTTATGGCTCTGGAATATTATACTGTTCCTGACAGTTTTCTGGTTTAAACAAAGAAAGAAATACTCATAACCTTTTATATGGATGGTAATATCAATGCAAAACGCAAAAAGCATGCATGCTGATTTTCAGGTTTGTGAATCTTGCGAGAATTGTGAATCTTGCTTTCACTATGAATCGGAACCGAAAAAGTAAAAGTGTGATTACTCGGCGCCAAGACGTCGCCAGGCCATCAATTCCGCACTTATCAAACACCAATATGACGGCGGAAGAGAGATTCATAATAAACCAACGTAACTTCGACTTATTAATCAAGAAAAGCATGCATGCTGATTTGTGGGTTTCTGAATCTTGCGAGATTTGACGGAGCGCCTTCGCGATGAATCGGAACCGAAATAGTCAAAAGCGTGATTACTCGGCGCCAAGACGTCGCAGGGCCATACCGCACCTATCAAACAGCGAATGACGGCGGCTTCCTCGGCTGTACGCTGCGGATGCCTTGCTAGGCTAACTTGCTACGTTGCTAGGCTGCCGAAACGTGTGAGCAATCTTAACCGTGAAGGGAAATCCCCAACAGCAAATACACCATCCAGATTGTGACGCATCGTTTTGTCTGACTTTTTTGCAGTGCTTCTGAATTGCTTCAATGTACTCCAGCATAGCCGCCAAATCCTATATTTTGAACTTTTTTATTTTTGTTTATAGGATTTTGTATGTGGACTGCCGCATTATTTTTTCACAACGGCCGAGGGCTGTGCACCGTTGGTATAAGGGGTTGAAATTTTTTTTTTGCTTGGTGGGAAAATGTTTGCGGTATATACCTTGTTAACTCTAATTGGGCCATGGCCACCCCATAGCTAGTGTTGCAGAAAACCAACTAGGTAATCATCGCATAAGGATTGGTTCAGCTTCAAACAAGACTATAAAATGAATTCTTATTGGAGAATCTCTGGCAGTAAAGCAATTTCTTCTTTATTGAAGTCATTTGAGCACTGCAAGTTTTAGCTTCCTGCTTTTAGTGGATATCTATTTAGACCACTTTATTCATTTCTCCCACAGCGTTCTGCTTGAGATTCTTTATTACTGGTTAATCAATTGCTTTGTTCAGGTTCTCACCATGTTAAACATTCTTACATTTCCTATTTATTTCAGTTGGATGAACTAGATGTCGGTTGCAACAGGGATCTTGGACCTGCTGGTTGGGCTGAAGTTGGATTAGTTGTTACACAATGTCAGGTGAAGGTATTCAAGGCTGAGTATTGCAATCTGACAGCAGAAGGAATGAAAGCATTCAAGGAAAACACTGGCAATGCAAAGGTGAGTTGAAATCTTTGAGAGTAAAAAGTAACCAGCATAAATGCGTAATTATAAATTGAAAAATCTACAGAAATTGGAGTTGTCAGGGCAGTACATCCAGCGGTCGTAGTATGCACGAGTCCATCAGTTGAATTTGAAAAAAAAAAAAGCTGTGCCCTACATGAATATTCCATTCAAGACTCGACTTGGATTTGGGAGATCAGTGTATTGGTACCTACTAGAGATCTATCTACAATATTGTCCATTTTTCAGTATCAAATAAAAGCTATTCATCAGCCAAACTAACTTGGCTACTTCCGCTACCAAAATTTTATATTAAGAAAAAAGCAATCAGATATTAGTGGATTTTTAAACCAAATATAATGCTACAGAGGCACAAAATCCTGCACAAGCCATTCAATGTATTTTTTTAACAGGATAAGTGAACATCTTCATGACGTCATACACTAAACAAAACATTCAGGGCTCGAAATGAGCATATGACATCTGAACGAGTTTGATTTACGCATTAATAGGAGTTAAACTCACAAAATAAATGAACATTAATGCCTTGCATTTTGCTATTAAGATATAACATTGGATTATAGCTGGCGAACCGGCAGGATGGTTGACGCAGACCGGCGGTTGATGCTTTTATCTATGAATATTCCATCATCTAGGACACTGGTTCCCAACCTTTCTAACCTGGCGGACCGGTAAAATTAAATAAAATGTACTCGCGACCGGCAAAAATTTAAATGAATGGAACAGAAAATACTAACATATCTTTGCGTAATGTCAGGCAATCACTACGCTTTGAGAAAAAAAGGTACACTTAAAAACATTTCACATGTGGAAAAACTATCAAATAGTGGCCGGCCAAAAATTGGAATGGTTGGAACATAAAATAATACCATATATTTGCGTAATACCATGCAGTGGGCACCCACTATGATTAAAAAAGGCCCACACCTCACATAAAAAAACATGTACATGCCAAAACATGTACACACACAATTAACTCCAGTGAGAATTTTGCTGTTTCGTTTCCAATACAGGATTGCAAACGAGGCATCAAAAAAAGGTTTCGCAACACAAAGCTCTTCAGCGGCTCACAGTCAATTTATTTGCTTCGTTTTAATTAAAGCTAGAAGTAACTGCGGACCGGCGGTCGGGAACCACTGCTCTAGGAGAGCTTTATAAACTTGCGTTGCTGTTTGTGATTTTAAAATGAAAAACTTAATATTTTCAGATAAAGCTCCTAAATCTGAGTCGGAATCAAGTCAGTGAACTCGGAGATGAAGGATTATCTGCAATCAGTGAAATTGTTCATCAATGTCAGGTCGAAACTTTGGAGATGTGGTTATGTGACTTCAACGATGATCAGTTGGAAAGATTCAAAGCATTGATCGCTGATACTGGGGTTGAGTTCATTGTCGACTAGAATCCACAAACAATGAATCGAATAATCCTTGAAGCCATTCATATGCATCTCTCTTCCATCCAAATGAACTGAGCAAATCCGGACTTTAATTTGTGTTCTACCCTACTTTCTCTTGTAAATCTTCTTCTCACAATTTCATTTTGGCATTGAAACATATTTTTCAACATATTTGCAGTCAAAGTGGGTTTATTTTTATTAACAAATCAAAGCACATCTCGTTAAAGCTTCCATTCAACAATGTGGATCTTCTACTCTGCTCTGTATCCCATCAGGATATGTATTTGCACAACTATTCATTGCTCACATTAACTTCTCTCAGACCTTTATCACATACTGAATATTTTGAGATAGAATAAATCCCAACTGAATTTACAGAAAAGTGTTTCGTTTCGATTAAAAATATTGTTCTATCGTATTCTCTGTCAACAGATTTTCAAATTGACGTCAACTTTTGGCATTCATCAGTAATACAGTTGATTGAGCTCCCATATAATGGTGCGATAATTTTATATCCGCTTATCTGTTATGCTTGTGAGCTTTTTCTATTCAATACTCGCATTCCGCATCATCCTTATCCTTCCTCGTATCTTGTATCATGAGTGAAATATCTTTTACTGTTTTTTTATATATCGCTTTTTCCATTCAGTGCTTATTAGCTACAATCCTGAAAAAATGTTAGTTTTTGAGCCTATGTAAGATGGGATAGGATTTACATATCGGGTAAGAGAAAAGCCGATAACAACCACGGCCTCTCATCCGTTTACCAGTTCATGCCGGGTATGGGATTATGTAGTCAGTTACTTGTTTTCGGAAGCATGGACTTGATGGTCGAGAAAACAGTAATTGAAAAATTGTTATGTGAATCACCCTACGGCGGCCAGGAGTCGAGCAATCCTCTCGTCTATAATTATCCCTGCATGGGATTCGCAGGTGCGTTGGCGAGCGTATTCTTACTGGTCTGAATGAGATTTTCCTCGTGCGTTTATTCAAATGTCCGGATTAAAGTTTCGTTTCCACGGAATCAGCTTAAACACACGTGGATCGTTCCAATTTTTCACAATTTCTCCGTCATCCAACGCGCATATTAATTATGAGAACCATTCGCATAAGCAACTATTCCTAAAAACAAGCCATTTTTAATCTGTAACTGGAGAAGCCTTCGGTAGTTTAGTGAACATATTTTTAAATATTAGACACAGTATAATGCACTTAAGCAGGATTGACGCAGCTCTTGCTCAATTAATTAAACTGACAGTTTTGATGACCGGTCATATCGGTACCCTGCGTTTTACAGCTCAGCAATTTTGCATGTTTGCTCTTGTGCAAGCCTATTCTATCAGCGGAGATTCTGGGCTCTTTCTGGCTTGCTTTTATCTTTTTCGTACTTAATTTCATGGTCATACGAGTAGATTCAATCAGTGACGCAGCCGGGAACCCCTTTTGGAAATTTTTGAAAAAAGGTCGCCAATAATTTTCCAGCAAGGCGATCTTGTTTGGCTATATATGGAATAAATACACGTTAACAAATTGAAACGATGTCATACACACTGAGAAGTAAAAAACCATAAATTTTGTTTTATGAGTCTTGCAACAAATAAAAATTGTACCTATATTACACATCGTTAATCGTAAGATAATTAAATAAAATATAAGGATCTTTTGTAGAAAGCCCCCGTCACTAATGCAAAAATTAAGGTTCGGGAAAACACCTTCGCCACGTTTTGAAATAACAAAATTATTAATTACCCCGTCAGGATTGAGAAGGGTTTGAATTTTCAGTGCAAACGGTATTCTTTACTCCAACCCTAACGGGACGGGTTTTTTCACAGATTCCAAAATACTCTCGCTTACCGTCAATAACAATACGGACATACTGAAGTTAATTTAACAACCTCTTGTGCATTGTAGGTTTCAAATTAGCCTTGTCTACCAGGTCAGGGCATAATATGATTCCTATTTTCCATATTTTAGCTCTATTACGAGTTCGGGGAATATCTGTGTTAGCCAAGTGAATATACCCCCTGCCCATCGGCTTCTAAAATTATGGCCTAATCCTTAAGTTGGTACTACGTTCGAGTGTCCGCCATCTTGGTACGCATACTTCAGGAGTACAGTAATTACTATGATGCCGATGGGAAATAACTTAACTGACCCTATCCCTCTCTCGAATCAGTTTTTTATTTTGCGTTTTCACAATCACAATAATTTAACTCTAGAATTATCAAAACCCGTTAGATTTAAATCTATATTTTCGCCGCCCACTTCAATTGTATAAACCAAGAGACAATTGCTCAAATTTATGACACAAAGGCCAAAACAAAGTAGTACGAGCACGCAATCTTTTACCGTAGTAGTATCTGTGAACAAACGATCCCGCGACACAAGAAATTATCTTTCAGGTGTTACAGTCACGACGGACTCTTAGACAATAATAGAGTTAAAAACGGAGCCATGACGCGCTTAGCCGAGTGATCGAAACGGAGATCCAATTCGTTGAAGCGACGATGCGAAAACAAAACTGAATAAATTAGGCTACTTACAAGAGTCGGTTCCCGAGTTCCCCCAGTATCCGTATTCCATTCTGTGACGTAAACTAATATATTTCTCAACCTATTACTGCAGCAACAAAGTTTACTTTTTCTACATTTCACGCAAATAAGACGGTTTCGTAGGGCTAAAATATTTCAACGCTTCCAAACAGGAACCAACTTTTTACAGCAAAAACGTAGACTAATGGGCGCCTGTGAAACATCAACCAATCACGTTCAATTACTTTAAGCGTCATAATACTAATTTTGTCGTCACAAACGTTTTTAACAACGCCAGTTATGTCGTCACGTGAATTAACATAAATTTGACAGTGACGAGAATGATTTTGCATTTCGCCCCAACGAAGCATGACAATTCTGATCTGTACGCAATGCTGTCGCTCGAATTATTTTAAAGAAAATCCCTAAACTGCTATGGAATCTCATGGAAAAATTGATTGGATATGATTTGGAATTAGATTAATCACCTTATATATCATCACAAGCCTGGAAAAGGTCGCGTTTCCAACCTTGTATAACGTTAGAACGAAAATTTTTGCGACAGCAGCGTTTTTTTTCTGTCGCGGGCCTCCTACAACAAAACTCATATTGTTTTCGGTTCTATTATTAGTATTTTAAATTGCCGCTTTCCAATCAAAAAATTTGCATCGTGGACTCACTCCTTTATTTGTTTTTAGCATCTCGCCGCCAATTAATGTAATATACCTCTCGTCGGATTCACAATCTGTGCGGGTATAAAAAAAAAAGTAATAATCAACGTTGTCGTGGCAAAAGATATTGTATATTATAACTTATGTTGAGGGAAATAAACACTGACGTGCAAACTGTGGCCCGCAATGAAAAATTGTGCGGCCCGCAGATAAGTGCCCATTTTGAATGAAGTTTTTAGTTATTAAATCTGGTTAGTGCAAGCAATTCTAATCTCTTTGCGTCGCGAAGACTATATCAATACCTGAGTGCTCCTGCCACATTAGCAAAACTAGCTAGCAAAATCGTGTTGGAAAATACACGATGTCATAAAAGCGTGTTTCTCGGTGTGCCAATAAATTTGAATAGCAGTTTTCTTTAGTACTTTATGCGTTTGAACTCAACATTTCTGCAAGGACCCCTAACAATGTCGTAAGATCAATAACAAAAACAAACGATTTTTGCAACTGCAGTAAAAACTCTACCTACAAAAATAGTTTGTTCCGGAAGCCCCATTCATAATAGAAGATTCCGCAAGCAGGGATGGCCAATTCGAATAAAGTATTCGAATGTGTTCAAATATCTCGTCATTCGAATATCGGAATTAGCGTTCATAAGAATATCGAATATTTGTGTGACGTCACACATTTTCGGCCGACGCCGCTTCCAAGACGTTTCCGCTGAATGAAAACATTCTCGATAGAAACTTGCGCGTGATTGTTTTCATCACTCATCAGCGTAACGTGTTATTTAGGCCGTAAACGTCTTTACGTTTGTGTTATTTATTTTAAAACGAAAATTTTTTACAAATTTGTTCCACGATAACGATGACAATTATTTTATTTTTGTACGCGCACGGAATTGTGAATCTGGTAAATACGTTCATCGGCGGCGAAGACAATGCAACTTTTTGATTGAAAAGCGGCAATTTAAAATACTGAAAATAAAACCGCAAACAATATAAGTTTTATTGAGGCCCGCGAAAATTTATAAAACGCTTTTTTTAGGCTGTGAAAATCGCAAAATTTCGTGGGCCTACCGTACACATTATGTTTGGTCGGGCGTTTAGAATCATATCGTCACGAATTGAGGGCGGGATTTGCCTGATTATTCATTGCTTTAAATTGCCGTCGAATATTTTCGTGTTAACATTATACAAGGTTTGAAACGCGGCATTTTCCCGGGTTGTGAGGATGTATATAATATAATTAATCTTAAAGTATATTCAATCAATTTTATTGTGATGAAATAAATTTTACTCTGAGATGTTACAGCAGATTTATGGATTTTTCGAACGGTTTTATCTAAAAATAATCAGAGTGTCAGCATTTCGATTGAGCGGAGTCACTGTTAACAAGTACATCTAAACATTTGCCGAATTCGCAAAATACGGATCAAAACAATATTTAATCGGGCAGTTTACCACACGTTTTTATTCCTATGATCGCGGATTGCAATGGTATATAAGAGTGGTGAGGATTTTATTTTGTCGACGCAACCGCAAGTTAAATTGAAGACAATTAAATTAATAAAGCAAGACAATTTAAATATGCCCGTATCGGTCACGAATTCATCACTTTGCACAACAGAAAAATATATATTCGTTGTTATATCATTTGTTGTAAAAGTCGACTCTTTTAACAGGTGGCATAATCGCGGCGATGAATATGTATTTTTAATTTACTGCTCAACTTTGTATGTATATTCATTGTATGAAATGAATTATACACTACACCTAACAGGATTTTATATCATTATTTGAGATTTTTCTAACGGCGATACCGAGTTGGCAAGATTGCAAAAATACGTAATAAAATTAAATACATCAGGCGGTTTATCTCGTACTTTTAGGTCACAGATCGCTGTGGACCGAATAGTAATGTTTTTTTTGACGTAAGAAGAAGCAACCGCGAGTTACGTTGGACACATTAAATTAATATATAAAGATATTTTAGAATCCGTAGTTGTCATGGATTGAATATTTTATGTAACAGGATGATCATTATACGCTGAAAAGACGGCTCTTTTAACGAGCGCGGGATCGCGGTGGGTGTTACGGGCGGCAATGGAAATTTCCGATTTTGAAAATCCTGGCTGCGCGGCTGGCAGTGGTGGTCATCTATTCTCTATTAATTTATTTCTAATTTGAACACAACAATATGTTACACATATTAACAATATGGTTCACATAAATTAATATACAAATATACTGGTAGGTAGTAGAATACTCTAAGCTTAAATATTAGAATTTTTAAAGGCATAATGGATTTTCGATTGTTGTTGCTTGTTTCAGTTGCCTGTATTGCCAATAAATTTGATTACTCACAGAAAATATACACAATTATCTGAATAAAAGTAGTATTTTTGTCAATAGACTTGACTGTTATCGTAATATCATGGTACCAATGATAGAAAGCGTCAGACAACTCCTTGGCTATCTTTTCATATGGTCATTTGTACAAAGTGAATAATGTTAATAAACTGACTGTGTCACAAGTTGCTATTATTTTTTATTGATAGCTATAAACTATCAATTACTTTGTGTACATGATATACTGTTGGTTTGTGGCTTCATTCTGATATTTCTATTGAAGCTTATTTCCTAATTTACTGGGTTTTAATAAACTGAAACAAAAATGTGTTATTTTCGATTTTAGAATGTATTCGGAATTCCAGATTCGAAAACATTATTTTAGAATGTATTCGGAATAGTTTAGTATTCGGAAATGGCCATCCTCGTCCGCAAGTAGGAACACATATTACCGGTAAATGCTTCAATTCGTTCTGAGCCCCCACAAAATCCGGACATAATATTTGTATAAATTATAATAATAGTTAAAACCCGTAACAAATACATTTAAGAATTAGATTAATGCATAATAAATGCAATTGCACACGTTAGTAGCGACTTTCTCAGTCTTCGGTGGCCTCGGTGACTGTCTGAATAACGCGGTCGAATTTATTTTTTGACTAAAAATCACTCAGGCTACTCAACTATCATTCAGAATCTGACTAAAATTGCTTATTTCCAGACTCCCACCTCCAGACTTCAGAATTCAGCAGCACGCCAAGTGCAACAATAAAAAATTAATCTTACAGCAGTACTTTCAATCTGTGAGGAATGAAGTTGAGTATAAAAATTGGCAAATTAGTCTATCTTTTTATAATTGCACAGTGAAAATTATATTTATCACAGTTGAACGATTCATTACACGTACTACATGAGAATATATGTGAATAGAATATGGAGTTTCAGCAGATGTGCTCAGAACGGGTATAAAGATGGCAATTGTCGCGGACTAAAGTGTCCGCGTTTATGTTTTGCGTATAGATATATTTTTATGTTTATAGACTGTTATGTTGACATTTATTTAATGCTGTTTTGTCGGATTTGGACTCCGACCACTCACTACATGTGAGGCAAAAACTGTCTTTCGATCTTCTTCTTCTTCATTTATCACAGTGAGTTGGGTGCTCCCGTAGTATGTGTACCAAGATGGCGCACAACCTGAACATGATATATGCTTCAGGTTGGGGTTATCAGGTTGTGCGCCATCTTGGTACATTCAGATGGATATTTAATCAAGCGTGTTCGGGTCAGTCAGTTAATCTTTTATTTGTCATCACAAAAAGTAAGTTCACATAAATTGGAAATAAATATACAATTAACGTTACATGTGTGGCAGGAGCCGCGAGGTCTTCAAAAAGCAACACATATAACGCTGTTTGGGTCTAGCTAGCGGAAGAATACAGGGCAAGAAATACGTCAGTAGAAAGCAGGAAATTAGTTGAGGTGCGGTGCCGTGTAAATATTGAGTTATTGCAGTAGTGACTGAGCGGAATATGGCAAATCAGACTTTGGTTGAAAGTATCATTTCTACGATCACGGCTGTGCAACTCCAGTATCATAATTCTACTATAAGTTTATTTTGATGGTGGTTGTGCCGTCAAATTGCCTAATTTTGGACAAAGTTTAAATCGCAATATCTGGACTAAGGAGCGCCGTACCGGTACCGTATTTTGTCAATTTTAAATATTACCGGTATAGCTAGCTCTGTTATGTGTACTGTGTACATCTAATTTTGACTTTAAGCTTGCACAATTATTTTTTTTTTTTAACGGAATTTTTATCGAAAAATGATTGCTCGCTATTCAACGCCACAGACTGACAGAGCTTACAGAACGTTCTCGTTGAAATACGCCATTCATGCATTCGGTGGAGGGCGTTGACAATGTATATAATTTATTGTGATCGTAAGATGTCGTACGAGATTTAAATGAAACCTAAAATCAGATTTATAAACTCCGTAAAGATAACCTAGATTAACTTGTAACCACAATATTTTGTAATCTATAGATATTGGAAGATTAGTTAATATGATTTAAAAAATAGAAATAGTTGTCAACAGTATGTTCACATTGTTTTGATATAACTGCCCAATAAAGGATGAGGGGGATACTGGAATAGTTTGCCAGAGATCAAAACCACCCTTATTTATGGGATGATGAGGTAAGATCAACCACAATAATCTGTGCGTGTCTCAAAATGCTTAATGAATAATAACACAAGTATTTCTGGGAAGCTTGACTTTTTAATTTATTGTTCTCAAAGCATAATAAAACATGTAGAACCTTATAACATCAAGATTTGAAAATTTTATTTGAGCAATGTGAATATTATCATCCGAAAATAATTACCAAATTTTTACCAAATAATTACCAAAATGTGTTTTAGGTCTACCTAGCAAATAAGAGTTCATTTTAGCACTAAAAAGTATTTTTTCAAAAAACCTTCCAATAAGACCTGGAGACGGGTCCAAAAAATTGTTTTTCTGTTGGTTAATAGAGCGCTAATTTTTTATATGGTTAGAACCAGGTCTAGTTTCAGTAGAATCATACTCACAGTTGTGTTTAGTGAATTGAACCCCAAAAAAGCAACTTGATAGCCAGAAAATTTGGTATGTTTTTCCAAATGTTTTTATTTTTTATCAGGTGGTTTCCTTAATTTCGAGAATGGCAGATCAAGGTCAACAGCAAGAGGGAGCTAATATTGTGAACATCCAAGGTGAGATTTCATTCAAGTTATTTTTAGTATTATTTGATGTCTAAGGATTGTGATGATATTGTGAAGAACTTTGCAACTTGTGCATGATGGGGAATTATTGAATTAGCTACAGTGCTAGCTAAATGGCTTGTAATCCGATTTATATTCACTTAGTCCAATTTGCTCTGCCTGGACTTTATAAGAAATAAAATTCCTGTTTCGTGGAAAATTATAATTTGAATCAGGAATGTTCACAAAAATATGGGTACCTCTGAAGATATGTACCAAGATGGCGGACACCGGAACATAGTATGTGTACCAGGTTAGGGTTAGGCCATAATTTTAGGTTCAAATAGTACGGGAGTCACTTGGCTAGTACCCGAACTTGTAATAGAACTAAAATTAAAATAATGAAAAAAATAAAACTATGGCCCAACTCTAACCTGGTACACATACTACGTTTCGGTGTCCGCCATTTTGTTTTACACACTTCAGGAGTACCAAAATATATTCCTAACAGGAAATCTGATTTCATAAAATATCTGGATATTTAGGATTTAAACAATAATTTTCAATGAAACAGATTCTAGTTATTTTCCTGTGAATGAAGATTGATTTTACTTTTTTCAGGCTCGAATATTAATGAAGTTCATGGCAAAGTGATTCAAGTCGATAACATTCAGCAAGCTCAGGCAGAAGTAATTCACGCAGGCAATATTCAGCACCTCCATCTGCATTATGACAATAATGGTATGTTTATTTTTCTTTCTCAGACAATTTACTAACATTTATTTCATTTTGAAGGCAATTTGTTCAACTTTGTGACATGACAGGAAAAATTATCATTTAATTAATTTTGGTTAACATTTTATTATTCTAGGTTTCACAGTTTTAAAGCAGACAAAAGCCTCATTAGACATATGAGGCAGAATATTTTTAATTTTCATAAATGCTCCTAAAACTTACCAACTAATTATTTCTAGCTGCGCCACCTCCAGTCGCACAACAACCTCAAGTACAAGCTGATGCAGGGTCTGCTGGGAATATGCAAGAGGAAATGCCGTCAACATCAGGTGAGAGTCAAGGATGATATCAAGTATTTTTATATGAAAAAATAAATTACAATCATTCATCCAGAATTCATACAAACAGCAATTCATTTGGGCATTAGTCGTGTAAAAAGGGCTCCTGAAACTCAGATTAAACCGCCATGCTTGTCTTATTAAAGGTCTTTATGAAAAGTCAAATATATTTTTATCCTTTATACACCCTTATGACCATAATAAATATGTTATGAGTTATGACCTCCCTAGTAATTTTGAAAATACCTGGAGCTTTGGACAGTTGTGTATGGTGTTTCTTTCATCGGGACAATGTGAAACTTTGTTTTAGCACTTCTTTTATTCTTGATTGGCCACCTTTTTTGACATCTATATGTAGTTTCTGACAGTTTTGAATTAGCTTACTCCGATTCGAACATTTCCAAGTGTAAAAGGGGTCACACGGTAAAAACTTTGCGAGGAGTTAGCCTGGTTAAAAAGTTATTGACTTCCTGGACCTACTCTACATAACTCTCACTAAATATGTTATGTTCTCTCAAACAGGCTTTATAGCTTATTAAAAAATTTCAAGGTTTTTCCCCTCTAAACAACCCCCACAATATTCAGCCACATGTTTTCTAACAGCTGCCGTTCACATCACCCATACCCAAAATTACCATCACCCAAAATTAATGAATGCAACCCCCCAATTTGACGAATTCCTTTACTGATAAAACTGCTTATGAGTCATTATTCAATAACAAAGCCTCCTTTTCAAACATTTACTATTTCAAAACTACAGTAAAATAGCCTGGTATCACCTCAATCAATCAAATCGTAAAGAATGACCTATTTTCAGTTGCTGCCACCTAGTGGCAGTGCTCTCTTTTCTTGTTTTGATTGCGCTTGTAAAAGAGAATTGAAGAGAAACATTTTACTAAGCATTTGTGTTATATATAGAATTGCCAATTTCAAGTTTACCACTTTAACTATCGCATGCACCCATTATCGTATCCCCTCGTCTCTCACAGGAATGGTTTAGTCGGTTGAAAGGTGTGAGTGAATGTGATAACTAAAATAAATTTAAAATATGAGGTTAATTAGCAGAAAGATAATACGACAACTGTGAAAAATCCTAACCATAAGCCAAGATACCAAATTAGGAGTTCACTTTTCAATTGTTTTTTTTAGGTATTGTAGACGAAGTAAATTTTGAAAAAAATTGCCTGGAGTTTAAAACTTTGGCTACCTTTGATATAGGCAACGTATTCCACAATATGTTTCTGTGCGATGATTATTTGTCCTGCAACAAAGTGTTTTCATTTCAATTCAGGTTCCGCATCTCGTTTACAAAGCAGAGAACGACGCAACGTTGACTTAGAATACAGCAATCAAGATTTACTTGTGGCAGGTGAGTGTATTTATAATCTGTCCTGATATAATCATTGATTCCCATTTATTTGAAGTCTCGAATGTTTTTATACGACGCTTACTCGTGTCTTTTGCTCCGAACACAGTCAATGTACAAGTAGCAGTACTACCGTAGTATGTGTACCAGGTTAGGCCATAATTTACTCAGATTTTACTCAAATGAATATACCCCCTGCCTATAGGCTTCCGTCCCTTTACACAACTTGATGTAAAGTAGGCGAACAAAATTAGTTACCTCCATATCGGTACACATACTACTGGGGCGACCAAGCAGATATGTTATTTTTGTAAGGACTGGAATATTTTTGGTTCTGCATTTCCCGCCCAATTTATTACACCCTGGTTTAGGTGAGGGCATGGGGCTTCAATCGCTAAACCAGGAATGCGCAACCTGCGGCCCACAAGAACAAATTGTGCGACCCGCAGGGGAATCCCAATTTTGAATGGCGTGCTGTCCGCAAAACAAATTTTTACTGCAGTTCAATCTGGTAATTCCAGTCACTTTGTGTTGCCAAGACTATACCTGAGTCCAATTTGGTATCTATGCCTATGACAATACATTGCCCTAACAGCTAGCTTGTACGAAGTGAAAAAATATGTCATAAGATCCAAATCTAAAGCTTGGTACTCCCGTAGTATGTGTACCAGGTTAGGGTTAAGCCATAATTTTATTCCAATTTTACTTATTTTAGTTTTATTACGAGTTTGGGGACTAGCTAAGTGACACTCATAGTATTTGTACCTAAAACTATGGCCTAACCCTAACCTTTTACATACTAGGTTCCGGCGTCTGCCATCTTGGTTTACATACTACGGCAGTTCCCCAAAATTTTTGTGCCTGCAACTACTAGAAAGTCTATGTTAAATGAAAGTGCAGCTCGCAGTTTCACCCACTTATTTGTATCTGGTCCTCCTGTATTGAAGGTTGCACACTCCTGCGCCAAGCCATTGCGTCGCCCAATTGCTACGTGTAGTCACTGCGAAGGCAAATACCTAAACTGTATCGCGTCTTCTTAGATTGATTTTTACTTTACTACAACTTTTGATCGTAATATTTGTTCTTGGTATAATCCTTCAACTTAGAGCAGAAGATATTTGATAGATTAGGCATAACTATCTAGTCTGCCTATCTTTCAATATGAGTTACTACCAATAAATTGTTACTTATGTGTACATCTCTCTTCCATTAAGGTTCTGCATCATTATTACAAACAGAGGAACCTACGAATGTAGAAATTAACGAATCAAACATTCACATTATGGGAGGTAAAAGCTTGAAATTTATGTCTGATTGTGCTAAATTGTGTTGTAACCTAAGTTTAAGTTCATTACTTCGCAAGCAAATGCATGAGTTCCACAAATACTAGGCTTTAATTCTCTTAAACATTAGCAGCATCTCAAAACAGTTCACAAATTATGAAGCACCAACAATCAATGACTCAGGTAAAAGCATGCCAAGTATTAATCCGCAGAAAATTGTCGTTGGCAGTAAACATACAACAAAGTTAAGAATGCCGAAATAAGCAATATTAATTACATGAAATATACAATAAAAATTACCACAAATGGTAGCTTTGTCATTTCTATACTATCATTGAAAATTTACTTAAGTTTCCTAGTCGTTTAACATACTTGCTTCCGAAGTCCGATGTATTGCTGTAGCATTGTTACATCTCTTTTAGTCTGACCAGTTAATCACTGACAATTAGTGGAATTTTTAGTTTATGTTATGCTGAGGAACACTCTTGTTAATATTGTAGGTGAAGGAATGATAACCAAGGGAGAAGGAGCAACGACAATTATTCGTGACAGCGTCATTATCATCGGGGAAAGATCACGTGATGGTAAATAAACATTTGATTTGAACAAATTGAATGACTGTCAAGATTTTGAAATATAATATGATGCATTCAGAAATAAAATTGGTTTTGACTCCTGGTTGACAAATATGTTAACTAATTATTGGTAAATTTTTACTCTGACACTATAACTCCAATTATTGGGAACCAATGTCCCGGTGGCAAAAACTTTCTGTTAGTGTCTTCTGAAAATGCAAGCCTGTGCTTTTCGAGTTTCCCTCAAAAATCATGATTCCAATTAATATCGTTCAAGTACTGACAGGTTTGACTCAACTCCAAGACTAATTTTGTTTCCAAGTGCAAAAGACGCTTTTAAACAAGTTTGGAATTATCTGCTTCAGCAAAATTGTTATGCCCTTTCTAAACAAGCTGTATGCCTCAGATAAGGTTTTGTTCCTACTAATCATGCCATGCCCCAGGAAAAATGTTTGGCCGTCCCAGGCATGTTATGGTCCTAAGGCTAATCCTAAACTGGTTATGCCCCTCTTAAACGATCTGTATGCCTTGGTTTTTGTTCCTACTAATCATGCCATGCCCCAGGAAAAATGTTTGGCTGCCATAGGCAAGCTATGGTCACTGGGTATGCTTCTTTAAACAAGCTGTATGCCTTAGAAAGGGCTTTATTCCTACTGAACCCCAAGAAAAAAGGTTATACTAGGCCAGTCATAGTCATCTTGCTAAACTGGCTATGCCCCAATAAAATATCTCAGCCAAGCAATAGTCCTTCGAAAAAGTTAAGGTCTTTCCTAAGCTGAGTATGCCAGTTATTAATGAAGATTTATATTTATGACTTCAGGTGCAACAACAGCACAAAGAAGAAATGAATTCGCTGATGCCAGACTTGCTTCAAATGATTTACCCTGTCCAGTCTATGAAGTGACGCCTCCTCCATTAGGTGTGTATATTGATAATTATCGGATGTGTACTGGGCCTATAAGTCTCAACTGTTGTTGTAACGAAATTGAAAAATAATGGGAATTCTGGAATATGATATTACACTCTTGTATTTCTTATATTCGAGCAATGCTATTTTTTCAAAGAGAAAATTAATAGAGCAGTAAGTTGAAATGAATCCCACCTTTACACCTCACTCATAATGGTTTAATATAAAATGCACAAAACTGTTATTAGTAAACGATTACGATTCACCAACGTTCTCCCGTTTATTTTTCTGATTACTAGAGTCACCTCCCATACAAAATTTGATTGAAATGTTGTTGATGTCATAATTATCAAAATTGGTATTTATATTTTGAAAAAAAAGTCATATGAGCTCAAAAAAATATTACTGTTAAAAACCATACCTGGTAAATAGTATACCTGTTAATTTTAAGCGGCGATCTATAGCACGAAAAGACTTCTCCCAATACGATACTTGCGATACCCTTCATACTGGTGAATACAAACTTTCATTTCATTAAAAATATTTGCTTTATTCTTCCTAGGTGTCCTACAACCTGCACAGAGATCCACTTACAGAGGTAAAGCATTTTTGATGAGTTTGATACTGGGTTGTTTGTAACTCTCATGTAATAATTATTAGTTCCTAAAGTACCAATCCAACATATCCTTCTGGAAACTTCATATTTTACTTGTAATCTGGATGTGACCATTCGTAAACCTAATGAAAACTTTCAGATTCATGTGTTGTGCTTCAAAGTTTTTTCATTTAAATTCAGGTTCCGCATCTTGTTTACAAAACAGAGAACGACGCAACGTTGACTTAGAATACAGCAATCAAGATTTACTTGTGGCAGGTGAGTGTATTTATAATCTGTCCTGATATAATCATTGATTTCCATTTATTTGAAGTGTATTATTTTGTTATACGACAAAATTTTGCATTTTGCTATAATCACCTTTTGTTTTTGCCAGCATCACATATCATTTAGCCCGTAAATACCTTCATGGCGGTTTTTGCTCTCCCTAAATTACAAATTTCCTTCAACGTAGTACTCTCCACTCGCAAAATGGGAAATTCCAACTTTGAAGCAGTCAGCGCCAGGGATGGCCAATACCGAATAGTTCACTATTTCGAATACATTCGAAATTATTTTTTTCGAATATGAAATTTCGAATACTTCGAATATAAAATCCACTAATTGAAGCTTATCTAAATGTATGTAGGAATTTCCATGCAATAAGCAATGGAATAACTGCTATCTACAAGTTACAACCTAGTTATATTACCAGGCATTTCATATTTGCAGAATATTGCAGTATATATTTCATATACCATGAGTCATGTTAACAGAATTAAACACAAAATCATCCTAGTAAAACACCCATACTTTTAATTAAACACCAACCATTATCCAAATTATTTGCCGATAAGCGGGATAAAGTATGAGTTATTTTTCTGACTTGTGACAATTTTTTTTGTGAGTACAAAAATGCGAATCAAAAATTAATTATATTCGGGAACTTTACCACACATTTTAAGTCCGCAGATCGCCGTTGTATGTTTGAGTAATAATACTTTCATTATTTTATAAATAGGAATCAAAAACTATTTATAATCGGGTAGTTTATCACACATTCTAAGTTCACAGATCGCCGTTGTATTTTGTAAATACGAAAATAGGAATCAAAAATTAATATTAATCGCGAGTTTACCTCTATTTGAAACGCCTTACCGTGTTAATTTAATTCTATTATCATAACTCAAACGTTGGTAAATCGGGCAGTTTACCACACATTTTAAGGCCACAGATCGCCGTTGCATTTTAGAATTATAGTTTTATTATTTTGTAAATACGAATCAGAAATTAATTATAATTGGGCAGTTTACTACATATTTCATGTCCACAAATACCCGTGGTATTTAGTATTAATACTTTCATTATTTTATCAATATGAAAATAGGAATCAATATTTAATAATATCGGTCAGTTCACCACACATTTTATGTCCACAGATTGTCGATACAACCATGCTGTTACCAGTCATGGATTGGATTATTTTGCGCAACAAAAATCATCTTGGTAAAGGATCGATACTTTTAACTATCGTTATCAAAATTATTTGCCAGAAATTATTTTCTAATAAATCGACTTGTTTTTCCAACTTGTGACAATTTATTGGATACGTAACAATTACGGCTATAAATACCGTATTTCCCGGCTAATAAGTCTACATGGCAAATAGGACGATGTCTATTATTAGCACTCAAAAAAGGGGTTTTTCCATATAGGCCTCCAATAAGACGGGTAAAAAAATTGTGTCCCTGTTGTTCAGTTATCCTAATATGCGCTAATAATTTTATATGTTTAGAACCAGATCATTCAACTATATTTAACAATTGAGCGGTAAATTTAAGTTGTAAAGCGGCAACCATTTTGGACAACCTATTAACCCGAATGTTGAAATAATTTTGAAATGTGATAAGTACTACACTGTACGTCCACGGGTAATTTCACAGCTGTGTTTTCCTGTCCCTGTCGTGTTCTGCTGAATCGGCAAAACGAAAGGGTCACAAATCACTTATCTCGGTGGCCGTGTTTCTCTTTTAAAGTAACGATAACCGGCCTGCGATTGAATATCATGATTGGCAGACCCTAGGACCCAAATATAAGGTTACACAAATCATGTTTGAGAAGACTCATGCGAATAATAAGCAGGCCACATAGAAATAAAATAAACATACTTTCACAATTAGACGCCCCCACCCCGCCTAGAAAAGCGACTCGTTAGACGAATTTTTGACGTAATGGAAATGAATTTGTAAATTAAAAGCCTCGTAGACGAATGTCGGCAATGTCCACCCGCGCGAACGTGCAAATATGTCGCAACACTATGCGACGTACGGTCGCACAGGATATAAACAATCAAAATGCCGATTCTATTTCATCGTCATTACAATACGTGAGACAGCGTAAAAAGTCGTTTGAAGATTCCCGTAAAACGAAACACCACGTTTACGGCGAAAAGTGGCTACTATTCGGAATTATTCGAAAATCAGCCGAAAAGGTATTCGAATACTTTGATATTCGAATACATTCGAATATTCGATTCGTTTTGGACAACCCTGGTCAGCGCTATTACTAACTCATTGAAAAAGCCATCTTTTTTGCGTATAATGGCTTCTCTGGCGGGTAAAATATTCAATCAATGACAACTACGAGATTCTAAAATGTCCTTCTATATAAATTTAATGGTGCTCCCAGAAGTATGTGCACCAATATGGCGGACACCGTGACGTAGTATGTGTACCGGGTTAGGGTTGCGCCATAATTTTATTCCAATTTTCCTTATTTTACTTTTATTACGGGATCGAGACTAGCTAATTGACTCCCACAGTATTTGTACCTGAAATTATGGCCCAACCCCAAACTGCTACATTTACTATGTTCCGGTATCCGCCACCTTGGTGCACATACTTCTGAAGTACCAATTTAATTGTGTCTAACGTAACTCATGGTTGCGTCTTCTTGTGCCAAAATAAAAATTTTACTACGGTAGGCGATATGTGGACATAAACATAAGATATAAACTGCCTAATGTATTTAGTTTTCATACAGATTTTTGCAATCCTGCCAACTCATTATCGCTGTTAGAAAAATCTTAAGATTAGATGAAAAATCTTGTGGAGTAGCCTAAAATTTTATTTTCACTTGTTAAAAATAATGACATTTTAAATGAATAATGAATTCTCTGTAATTCTGTAAGTAATCCATTACCGATACGAGCATGTTTAAAATGTCTCGCTATAATAATTTAATGGTCTTCAATAGGGCCCGACCGATACTGCCTTTTTAAACCGATATCGATAGTTTTCTAAAACTAGGCCGAAGAGCTGATATCGATAGTTTTCTGAAACTAGGCCGATAAGGTGGTACCGATGTTTTCTCACATAAAAAGATGGCTACAAGTAACAAGCAACACTCTGATAATTTTCTTTGCAAAAGAAATGAAATCTATACCAGAATGTTCAACTCGTGCATTGATGACGAAAAATTACATAAAAAAATTTAGAGGTTTTTAAAGTTGGGTTTCGAAAACTGTTGAGTGTTGACAGTTGAAAATTGCACATACTCTCAATACTTCATTTACTCAATTCCTATGAATTCAGTTTTAATAAAGCATGCAAAGCCTGTAGGTGCTAATTAATTCCATCATTAGGCTTCCCGCTGCTTGTCAGCAGGGAACCCATTGTATTCCTGTGTTTTATTATTATTATTATTTATTTATTATTATTTATTTATTATTATTTATTTTTATTAGTTTTTTTTCAAATTGGTCCTACAAACTTGAAATTCTCAGCTAGCAATAAAATGCAAATTTTATGCATGACTGACCACGCTTTCACGCTCCAGTGAGCAAAACGCGTCTTCAGTTTTTTTGCGATTTTTCAAAATTGATACATGGTATTGGGTTGAAATTCATAACAATGATTGATGGACATGTTCCGAATACGATATGCCAAGGATACGCATGAGTGACCTCGGCGATACGCTCCAGTAAGCAATATTGGATTTTACATTTTCATCTTCTTCTTGAGAACGACACAAATTTACATAGATAATAAGTCCCCCATCATAAATTGCAAATTTTATGCATGACTGACCACGCTTTCACGCTCCAGTGAGCAAAACGCGTCTTCAGTTTTTTTGCGATTTTTCAAAATTGATACATGGTATTGGGTTGAAATTCATAACAATGATTAATGGACATGTTCCGAATACGATATGCCAAGGATACGCATGAGTGACCTCGGCGATACGCTCCAGTAAGCAATATTGGATTTTACATTTTCATCTTCTTCTTGAGAACGACACAAATTTACATAGATAATAAGTCCCCCATCATAAATTGCAAATTTTATGCATGACTGACCACGCTTTCACGCTCCAGTGAGCAAAACGCGTCTTCAGTTTTTTTTACGCGGGAAGCCTGTTAAAGCTGCACGCAGCTCAAGTCATTAGTCTTGACTCTGGAGGTTTTTTGTGTAATTTTCAGAAAAATGATTAACAACCATTAAAAAGATTAAAGTGTTGCCCAAGAACTTTTATATTGCATTTAAGAAGGTATCGAATTCGGAGCTAGAGATGAAATTTTTATTTGGTGATCGTATTGTTACTGTTGCCTTCAAAATGCAAGAGTGCAATTGTTTGTCATAGCAATAGACATATAATACGAAGTATTGCCATCATAGGAAAATACAAATTTCATTGAAAGCATATATTGCCATCATGAGGATTCCCCACAGCTCAACAGCTTCAAATATATTCTATTTATAGAACTAGCATTTTCAGCCGAAACTAAATTGCCTTTTTCCCCTTGTGTACTCTTTCAAAAACGTCATTATCGGTAATTACCTTCCAGTTATGGCCATACATGAAATGGATAATTAGACGGCAATCGCAACGGCAAAATTTGTGAAAAACAAGGCCGATATATTGGACGGCCGATATATCGTTCAGGCCCTAGTCTTCAATTTAACCTGCAGTTACGTCGACAAAATAAAAATAATAGGCGGTTAGCAAAATGCAAGTTTTTCTAAAATTTCAAAAGCACCAGGGCGGCGAAATGCTAAATACAAATAAAGGAGTGAATCCGTGACGCAAATTTTTGTATATTGAAAAGTGGCCGAATATAATACTAGAAATAAAAACCAAAATAATTTAGGTTTTGTTGTAGTGAACAATCCTATTTCATAAAACACAGGTTCACAGAATTCAAACATAAGCAATCCTATGACTATGGATAAATATACTATATATCTCTGTATATTATGATAATTTATTTTCGACAGCATTATTCAACTTGTAATTTATTGAATTCAAACCTTTTTCAGGGAACCATGCAAGAAAATTCATCAATTACTTCAACAACAGGACCTGGGAGCAAACCAAAGTTAACATCACAGAAAATTACAAAGAAGCAAAACTGAATGAACCAGACTTTGAGGTGAATCCTCAAATAAGAAAAGTACCAGGCTTCTACCGTGGAGAAATGGCCCCCAAAGTTACGGAATTTAAAGTTGAGATGGAATTTACCGTTATAAAAAGTGATATTGGTGAACCTATTTCTCTGGATGTGCTTGTGGGACATTTGAGCAACAAAGAATACAGATACATCGCCATACTGGGTCAGGCGGGCAGTGGGAAGTCGACAATCATGAAACGTCTTGCTCGAAGTCTTCTAGTTGCCAACAAATTAGTCGAACAAGCTCAAATAAGTGAAGGATTAAGGATTCTGCTATTCGGTAATACAGGACGTCGTTTCAAATTTATTCATCACTTGAACATTAAAGATATCCCGTTTTTAGGAGGAAACAAAGCAGAAGAAGCCATAAGTCCATGCGAATTACTTTTTGGGAAAATTGCTTTTGGACTCGCAACACAAGATGTGGGAGAAGGTTACGAATGGCTGCAAGAAAATCAATCAATGTGTATTCTTTTCCTTGACGGCCTGGATCAGGCAACTTGGAATCTCCTTGGAAAATACAACAAGATGAAGTATACCGATAAATCGAGCACAGCAACAATTATGTGGAATCTAATAACAGGCAATCTCTTTCCCAGAATGACGATTGTGATTTCTTCACGTGAGCACAGGATAGCACCCCTTCCTTTAGAATTGAGGCCTCAATTCATAACTGCCCTTGCTGGTTTCACTCGGGACGAAATCGAGAGGTTGTTCATTGCAGTTGTCGGGGACGACGGTGAAAAAGCTTGGGAAAAATTGACAAGGCAGTCACCCGCACTCATTCCATTATCATCTGTTCCACTTTTCCTAATATTCAATGCAATTGTCTGCAAGTTCAACCCAGAGAAACTACCAGGTACTATGACAGAGGTAATGCTACGAATCCTTCACATCTTCATGCGATCCAATCACACACATGAAAGGAAACGGATTGAAGAAATACTTCCAAACTTGATGGGAATGTCCTTCGAAGGCACAAAAAAGAAACGAGTCATTTTCACAATTAATGATCTCACAAAATTTCAACTTCAATCCGATGAAGTTCGTGACATTATCATCAAGGTACCTGGGAAAAACATGTTCAACCAACATCTCATGGAGGGAGACCATCTGATGTTCTTCAGCCATCAAGTCCTTCAAGAAGTTTTATCCGCTCTATATATTTCAAACATGGATTCTACTACGTTTCGCACATTTATCGAAACTGAGTTCCGAGATGATCATTGGGCAGTTGTTCGCCATCTATTGGGTGGAATTATTCTGAATCCTGATATTGAAAGCAATCTCGTAACAAACTTTTCTCCTGGTACGTTAAATGTATTGTTATGTCTTTTATACCATATTTAAATTTGTTCGACATCTAGACTTTCATGGCTTTGAAAAAAGTAGACAAGACTGATTTATTGGATAATCCCAAAGCATGTGAATCAAGATGGCGGACACCGGAACATAGTATGTGTACCAAGTTAGGGCTAGGCCATAATTAAATTTCAATTTTACTTATTTTAGTTCTATTACGAGTTCGGGGACTAGCCAAGTGACTTCACTAGTATTTGTACCTAAAATTATGGCCTAACTCTAACCTGGTACACATACTACGTTCCAGTGTCTGCCATCTTGGTTCACATACTTTAGGGATACCAATTATTGTGTATTGAACTGGCGGAGAATCAGACCTGTAGTTATGCCATTTGTACTGCTCTACGACTATGGCCAACTTAGTATTCCGTTTGCCCCAAATAAGTCCCACAGTATTGAAACTCCCATCTTTTACATCAGCTTAAAGATTATGTTAGCCTTTCTCAAACTAAAAATATTTTTACTTACCAGATGTCAGACAAGATGAAAAGAAAAAAATTCTGAGAGAATTTCTTGCATCTCAGTCACATAAAGAAATGAAATCTCATCAGAAGTTGGAGCTGTATGGAACATTATATGAAGCTAACGACACCGATCTTATTCAATCCTGCATCAGGGAGATTTCTTTCTTTGGCGAATCCTTCACTACAGCAGGAATGCATGTAATGTCATCAGATATACGACGCTGCAACCACCTAACTTGGGTTCGTCTATTCGACTGCAATCTCAATGCTGAACTGGTTCATATCCTGAAGTCAAATTTAGAAGGTTCCTGTTTGAAGGTAAACTCATATTGGAAGTTGATAAAAGTATTTCTATTCAAGATCACCAATTGTTCCAACTCGTATCATAGAAATTCGTCCAGCTCAGGTGGTTCTATGTTCTGCCTCAGTGGTTCCCAGTCTTCGTTAAATTCCTTTCCTTCGTCCATTTTGGAACTCTTCATTCCTCCCTGCCCTTGTATGAAAACTACTTTGTTTATTCAATCTTCAATGGATCCTCCTATAGTGTCATGCACAATTCGCACTCAGGATCTTCTACAGTTTCAGTAGTTTATAATTTGTTCTTAATTTTTATAATAGTAATTGAGAACTAAAGAATATTAATACTAAAGCAGTATTTCTCCCCAAGAGCAAAAAGAGGAATTCGACAAGAATTGGGCTACCATACCAAAATCATACATCAGATAACTTGATCATTTTTCCATCATGTTAAAATTCTTAAAGTTCTTATTTATTTCAGTTGGATGAACTAGATGTCAGTCACAATATTGATCTTGGACCTGCTTGTTGGGGTGAAGTTGGATTAGTTGTTACACAATGTCAGGTTAAGGCTTTCAAGGCTGAGAATTGCAATCTGACACCAGAAGGAATGAAAGCATTCAAGGAAAACACTGGCAATGCAAAGGTGAGTTAAACCTTAGAGAGTAAAAAGTAACCAGCATAAATGCGTAATTATAAATTGAAAAATCTGCAGAAATTGGAGTTGTTAGGGCAATACATCCAGCGATTGTAGTATGCACGATTCCATCAGTTGAATTTGAAAAAAAAAAGCTGTGCCCTACACGAATATTCCATTCAAGACTCGACTTGGATTTGGGAGATCAGTGTATTGGTACCTACTAGAGATCTATCTACAATATTGTCCATTTTTTCAGTATCAAATAAAAGCCAAACTAACTTGGCTACTTCCGCTACCAAAATTTTATATTAAGAAAAAAGCAATCAGATATCAGTGGATTTTCAAACCAAATATAATGCTACAGAGGCACAAAATCCTGCACGAGCCATTCAATGTATTTTTTTAACAGGATAAGTGAACATCTTTATGACATCATACACTAAACAAAACATTCAGAATTCAGGGCTTGAAATGAGCATATGACATCTGAACGAGTTTGGTTTACGCATTAATAGGAGTTAAACTCACAAAATAAATGAACATCAATGCCTTGCATTTTGCTATTAAGATATAACATTGGAATATAGCTGGCGAACCGGCAGGATGGTTGACGCAGACCGGCGGTTGAGGCTTTTATCTATGAATATTCCATCATCTAGGACACTGGTTCCCAACCTTTCTAACCTGGCGGACCGGTAAAATTAAATAAAATGTACTCGCGACCGGCAAAAATTTAAATAAATGGAACAGAAAATAATAACATATATTTGCGTAATGTCAGGCAATCACTACGCTTTGAGTAAAAAAGGTACACTTAAAAACATTTCACATGTGGAAAAACTATCAAATAGTGGCCGGCCAAAAATTGGAATGGTTGGAACCCAAAATAATACCATATATTTGCGTAATAACATGCAGTGGGCACCCACTATGATTAAAAAAGGCCCACACCTAACATAAAAAAACATGTACATGCCAAAACATTTACACACACAATTAACTCCAGTGAGAATTTTGCTGTTTCGTTTCCAATACAGGATTGCAAACGAGGCATCAAAAAAAGGTTTCGCAACACAAAGCTCTTCAGCGGCTCACAGTCAATTTATTTGCTTCGTTTTAATTAAAGCTAGAAGTAACTGGTTAAAAATTCGGACAACTGTTTGTTGCTTGATTACTTAGCGATGGGTATTCGTTATCAAGAGAACTCAAGAATTAATTGTGACAATGATTTTTTAAAAATCTGGACTGTAAAGTTAAGGTTTCATCGGGTTCATCATATCAATCCGTCTGCAGTTGATCGACGCCCCAAACAAAATTAATTTATATTGCAATGATAAAGTCGTTGCTAACTTGACACCAGGGTCAAAATCCTGCTGTGCATCACCCGAAAAAGATCTCAACGGCCCCATGCTTTTGTTGTATGTCTCGTGACCACCTGCAAGGTCGCAATAAGTTCATATCCCGCTGGGTGTTATGGCTCTGGAATATTATACTGGTCCTGGCAGTTTTCTGGTTTAAACAAAGAAAGAAATATTCATAACCTTTTATATGGATGGTAATATTAATGCAAAACGCAAAAAGCATGCATGCTGATTTTCAGGTTTGTGAATCTTGCGAGTTTTGATGGAGAGCTTTCGCTATGAATCGGAACCGAAAAAGTAAAAGTGTGATTACTCTGCGCCAAGACGTCGCCGGGCCATCAATTCCGCACTTATCAAACACCAATATGACGGCGGAAGAGAGATTCATAATAAACCAACGTAACTTCGACTTATTAATCAAGAAAAACAGGCATGCTGATTTGTGGTTTTCTGAATCTTGCGAGATTTGACGGAGCGCCTTCGCGATGAATCGGAACCGAAATAGTCGAAAGCGTGATTTTTCGGCGCCAAGATGTCGCAGGGCCATACCGCACCTATCAAACAGCAATATGACGGCGGAAAAGAAATTGTGTTATAAACCAACTTAACTTCCCATTTTCGGCTTCAGTAAAGCGATTGATACGGTAGATAAACAAGAGAATGAAATTTCCTGCGGACCGGCGGTTGGGAACCACTGATCTAGGAGAGCTTTATTAACTTGCCTTGCTATTTGTGATTTTAAAATGAAAAACTTAATATTTTCAGATAAAGTTACTGGATCTGGCTTGGAACAAAGTCAGGGAACTCGGAGATGAAGGATTATCTACACTCAGTGAAATTGTTCATCAATGTCAGGTTGAAAGATTGGAGATGGAAGATTGCGACTTCAACAGTGATCAGTTGGAAAGATTCACAGCATCGATCGCTGATACCGGGGTTAAGTTCAATGGCTACTAGAAACCACAAACAATGAATCGAATAATTCTTGAAGCCGGGAATAAGTCTTTCGAGCTTTAATTTTATTCAACTTCAACTGGTTCATTTCTATCAACAAAATTAGTTTCATAGTATTAATTGTTTCCTCTCCATACAAGGCTCAAGCAAGCATCCATTTAAACATATGAATCTGCCACAATGCTTAAAGATCAGACACCCTGAACATATCAGGACTCTAGTGTGTGTTTTATACAATGTTCCCAACTAAATCTCTCTTCAAGCATTTCATTTTGATTAAAGATATTTTTTCATCATATTCCCTGTCAACAGAATTAAAAGTTCATTCCCTTTTAAAGCTAAAGGAGGTATCCATTCAAGCATATGGATCCACTCTTCCTAGGATTTGTACCTGTTTACCTAATATATTAAACTAAGTAAAATAATGAGTCGGATCAACCTGGTCTCGAACTAATGATCTCAGGGTTCACTTGCTGATATTATGTTAACAACCATGTCCTGAATTAGAACTCAAGTATAACCCAAACCCCCAAGTAATAGGATTTGTACAATATGTTACTCTGCCTATTCAATGCTCACATTTTGATGTCACACACATTTCTTTCATATTCCTAGTGTTCACCTTTTCCTTATCCACCCTAATGATGATTCTAGTTCAGCGGTGGGCAAGGTTTTCGAACCCGGGGCCAAAAATTTTACCCACCTAGACTGGTGGCCATGTAAGTGTGTGACGTAAAAAGTTTAATTTTATGAACAATAGTTACAGTGTTAAAAAGGTAAAAGTGGAAAACAATAAGCCTTAATTTATTCGCAATCTCAACACATTTTCTGAGCTACTTTTCAGCTGAAACATCAAATTTGGTTTTAGTTTAGTTGTGACAGCATTGGGTGGACCAGATTCAATTACCCAACAGGCCGGATTTGGCCCGTGAGCCTTAGTTTGCCCATGTCAGTTCTAGTCATTTAATTGAATATTTTCATTTTCTTATTGCACTGTTTTCATGATCAGTATGTGCTGTATATTGAGCTTCAACCACTGCATGTTTAATTTTTCACTTTCAATAATTTTGATGTTTACGTCAGGGGTCGGGAACCTTTTTTGGTCAGCCATAAAAGGTACATATTTTCAACTGCATTTCTGTGCAAGCCATATAGCATTTCTTCACTTAATCAAGCCTGAAATTTTTACTCTAAAGTCAACAAATACAATGTCAATATACATTAAATGTGACTTCTGATGCTCCATGTTGTCGCTGCGGGTCTGGAATGACTGCTCACGTGCAGCACAGGTTGAAATCCACGATGCTCATCACCCTTCTTTCTTGGACAAAATGCTTTTCTCTATTGCTTCGCGACTCGTTGCTCTATTGCTTGTGATGTCACGAAATGTGTTCCAGAATCCCCTAGTTTTGTCACAATGCCCGTCCAGTAATTCTCCTAGACTAGATCAGTGATTCCCAAAGTGGGCTCTATCGTCCCCCGGTGGGCGAAAAAGTCGGAGGGAGCGATATCGCGAAACCTGTTTTTGGTCGGCGCATCGTGCACTTGATTACTGTACTCTGCGTGCTTTCGTAAGTTTGAATCACGTGGGCGATGTCACACGCGAAAGAATTGCTGGACTCGTCTTCGCAGTAAGGTGCGGTAGTTTGCGTATCCCAGTGGTCGGGAAATCTGTAGTAATCTGCCCGGGGCGCTTCACTGAATGGATCTTTGACCCCGGAAAATTCTTTCCATAATTTACCATTCTAAAATTTTCAGTGTTTATTTTAAGAGCGGTTTTGAAAGTTGTTTTCTATAAAATGAAGTATTTGTTTCAAACTATCATTATAATTCATACCATTCAACAATCTGTTTTTTAAAAGTACCGGTAAAGAATTTTAGCCTAGTCTATCACAGCTATTTCTACACTAATTTTTGATTACTGTAATTAAACTGAAAATCCTAGGAGGACAAGGTGGTCATTGACTTATTTTATTTAAATCCTCGAAAAACAACTAAAAACCAACAATATAATTTAAAATCGCGAAAATGATGTAATGTTCACGACCACGCCTGAAAGTCTGTCTGAGTGAGAAATGTGTCTGAGCGAATGCGAAAGAGGGCATTGTTACGTTTCTTTTTGCATCTTGCTGATTGACCAATGTCACGAAGTAAATAAGGAAGTCCATGCCAGGGGAAACATTCAAACGTCGGTTTTAAGGATGAATTAATTTAATTTTTATCTACGCTCGAGGAGTAAATTACACTTTTTTTATTAACAGAATTTATCGTGAGATACTTTTAGACCAAATTTTATTATATCCTAAAAATTATATCGAACAGCTACTCGTTTAACGAGCCTACAATTTAATTAAAATTAGACGAATGGAAACACGCAGAAAAGTTGATGCTGAGTGCAGGGGTTCAATAGCGCAGTGAATATTCGAATATATTGCAATGCAATAAGGAATTCATGTTCTATTCGAGAGATTCATCACTGCTTAATTTTTGTAAGAATGTTTCTTCTTAAAGAAAATCTTTATCGAAATTTCACAAACCATGCGAAAATATTCACTTCGATGTTTGGAAGTACCTATTTGTGCGAACAATCATTTTTGAAAATGAACATTACAAAGGCCTTAATTAACTTTCAAAAAATATATGCGATCCGCAAAAGAATAGCAACCCTAAATTTTGTTCCGCGAGCGACGTAAAATTTGCCGACTTCTGAGCCATCCGAGTCCACGAATCCAAAACAATTGGCTGATTAATTCTATGGACTGGTGATCGGACTGGATGACGTGGTAGGATGGGGGATGATTTTTACAGGAGACCGTGATATATCATGTATTTTGGTGAAGGTCATCAGGCTGTAGGGATGAATGAGATGTACCTAAATCATTATTATGAGTTTTGAAAAAATAATTTTGTTTTCATTATTTTAATCTGAAACGGGTGAATTTAGGGAGGTAAATGCTATAGGGCAAGAGTACACGGCGGTTTTTGAGGAGGTAGAACCCGGAATTCTTCCGTTTCCGAGCTCTGATATGGTGAAAGAGGGGTTTTCAGCCGTGACATTATTGCTATCAAAACAACTAAATCGCCTTTCCATCAGCAAACGGGGTAATTTTAGATATAATAAAAACTCGCTGAGAAACACCAAGCTCATCCATCTCATTAAAAAACATTATAAACTATGATTTGTCTCCTTATTTGGTCTGTAATATATTCGTTTCAGACTTTCAATTTTTTTCGCAGTGCCTGGAGGCGATGAAGTTGTAGAAACTACTACAGGGGGGCAATGGTACGAAAAGTTTGGAAACCACTGTCATAGATAACATAGACATGTGCAGGGAGCGCGTTCTCAAACATATTGGCAAATTTTCTGCCAAATTTGGCTGTAAAAGAATTTGAAATCTCGTAACAATAGTAAGCATAGCCTTAGAATACTAGATTTTTCTTGAAGCCATAAGCCGTCACTAAAAGAGCCATATATGGCCATGGGTTCCCGACCATTGTTTTAGCCGGATCCACTTCATCAATCAATTATACGTTAAGTTTAGACTATTCAATGGATATCACAGACATTTTTTGCAATGTTTTACAATTTTTCATATTAATATTGAAGTATGTATCCAACTAAATTCCAAGTTTCAATTTGACTAAAAATATCTTTTCGTCATTTTCACTGTCAAAAGATTTGCAAATTAGCGGTGGATTTTCACTATTAATAAAAGTTTGTACATTTGTCGACTTTTTTCAAGGGGGTCGATTTTAACTGTTAGGTTTAGAGTCTCAAGCCAGTAACCATTCAGAGTTATGAATTGCAATGCTTGAAAATCGGATAATCGGACTAAATTTAATATTTTTTTTTAATTAAATATTGACGATTGTGTGATAATCCGATTGCCCGGTTCGTGTCCATTAACTACGGCAGTGTTCTTCAACCTTTTTTACCGTGGTATACCTTTTACAATTTTTCAAGAACTTTGTATACCTTACAAACACCAATGTTCATTCAATTCCTAAGTAGACATTAAATTTCGAGCACAGATTGTACTGCAATATCATCATGCAATCTAATAGGCTAGTTATAAACGTTGTGATTTGACTGCCTTTCCTTAGCGTGAACGGGAATAATGCTCAATGTAAATCAAGCAACATGCATGGCAGCCAAAATCACCAAACCAGACACGTGCCCGCATTATCTATATAATTTGTGACGAAACAATGTGCTTGAGTCGGTTATTTGCGTAAATACCATTTTATATTTCATGCACGCCTCGTTTGCATTGTTGTCTCCGCTTGAATATTTTATAATTCATCATATTACATTTTAGAATTCCTGACTTAGACTGTATACCCTTCGTATACCCTCTATCAGTTGTATACCCAACTTATGGTCCGGTATACACTTGGGTATACTGTATACCCGATTGAAGAGCACTGAACTACGGTAATAAATTACAAAAATTAAATTGAAAAACTATTATAAATATTTTTTATATTAAATATTATAAATAATTGTAAAGACTAAACTAAGCGCTCGATAAATGTCCGGACCTGCCGGAACTCAGGAACGTCACGTGACCTAGTAACATCACGACTTGCAGTATTGACTTTAAAATATTAAATTGCTGACTCGCACGTATATATTTAATTTATATTGTTACCATTTTTTTTTATCGCTGATGCTATTTCTGAATGATTACTTATATATAGGCTCACTGGGACAATACCGGCTTTGACAAGATATCCCGGCGTCCCACCTGGCATACACACATGGGCCAGTAACCTCGGTGACCTAACCAGTCTTGCATACTGACCATCGCGACTGCTGCTGATGAATCATTTAATAATGAATTGTTTTTCTGTTGTGTTGTAATAATAAACTGAAATACATATCTCTCGTTGGAAAAATATGAAAATTGTATCCTTCATGAGAGCAGCAGGGTTCAAAGGTCAGAAACGTCATTTCATGGAACTACAGAGCTCCCTGCACAAAGTTTGCTTTCATTAATTTTGGGGAGTTTTCGGCAATTTTGGTCAGTTATAGAAATTTTCTGCGCTGTATTACAGAAAAACCGGTTGAACTGTAGGTTGGACGGTAATTTATCCGTTATTTATAAAATGATCGGTATTGTGTGAGCGAAATAATGACCGAATTCCTAGACCCATTGAGCCAAGCTGCGGCAGCCAACTCGGATGAAAGCGATGATGAAATACGGTAGTACCGGGTAAAGAAACGGAACTAGCGGAAAAGCAGGAAACCACTGAAGTAGATGATGGAGATTTATTTGATGAAGGGAAAACAGAGGAACAAGAATTGGTCAGTTAGGTTTTTGTATTCATTCATCTTTTCAGATTTTTTTTTTTCATTTAAATTTTTTATATTTGGTTAAATGAATGTTAGGACGAACAATTATGAAGCACACTTTACAGCTCGAAAGACATTCTCTCGTTTCAGAGAATCTCATTTTGCTGATGAATAAACACCCCTCCTTTGGGGGATGTTTTGACATGTTGTTCCTCAATATTGGTAAAAATACACTGAAAGGAAGTTGTGCAAAAATCTACAAAGACAGTACAGTACGGCACACTATCCAAATTCCAAGAGTTTCCCTCCATTTAGTTCAATAAAACAAACACTCCCAAGTGTCTCACAAATGAGAGGCATCTGGCACGACGGCAGATGAGTCATATTGCGCCATGCTTGTCTCAATAATAATCTTAATTAATCGTGGCTATCATGTGACCAAAATTGCTGTTTTTTCATGAAAACTGAAATGCCACGGTAAAAAAAAAATTTCGTAGATAAATCTGGTTATTTTTTCCTGAGGAATTTAATGATGACATTTTTAGATTGCGCTTCTTTGTAGTATTTTGCGCAACTTCATTATACTGTATTTTTACTGATATTGAGGGACAACAATGTCCAGACGTCTCCCAAAGGAGGGGTGTCTGATCATCGGTAAAATGGGTTTCTCTGAAACAAACAATGTCTCTCGATCTGTATAGTGTGCCGTACTGCAGTAGGGCACACTCTCCAAATTCCAAAAATGTTCGGTCATTTGGTTCAATTAAACAAAAGATAAATACATCAGGGATAGATTCAGATATTTTATTTTGTGAAGAAGAGTATGATATTGAATTGCGGTCTGTCAGCAGATACTGCTATTTCTAGAAATTCCGCTTGAATACTAAATGAGTATTCAACTATATATGTGTAAATAGTTTGTAGTGTAACTTACTATGACCATACCAATGCGCAATGTTTTTATACATTCATTCAATGGCATATTTTTGTTTTGTTCTCTCTGTGTGTATACTGTTTTAACAATGTTGGCCATGTCAATGTCAAAGTTCTCAAACTTTTGATGTTACAAAGCCCTTGAAGAGATTGACTATTCTCCACGGAGCCCCACAAATGAATTTTAAAAATTAAGTATAAGTTTATTTTGACTCCATAACCAGCAATAGACGATAAAGCAATTGCTAAAAACAAAATAAATAAAACTAATTATAGAATCGGGAGGGCAAACGAAACCTCAAGCAAGGTTTAAAGCGTACATATTTTAGGTGAGAAGGTATTGATAAAAGAAGTAGTGCGTGTTCGCTCACCCAAAATAAAGCAGACAAAAAACACATTTATTTAAATGCTAAAACTTTTCAATCTAAATTTCACAGATAAATTATATATATTAGGGTTGTAATTTTGAAAATTTGACAAACATATTAATGAACGAACTCCTTTTTGATACTTTGGAAGACTTAAGACGTCGCTCATAACATCGGGAGATGCAATCACCGATTGTTTTCGTCAGCGTGGCGTGATTTTTAGACCGT
The DNA here is from genome assembly GCF_964204865.1 of Styela clava. NCBI lineage: Eukaryota > Metazoa > Chordata > Ascidiacea > Stolidobranchia > Styelidae > Styela > Styela clava. The sequence goes on along the minus strand of NC_135250.1, from coordinate 32,171,152 downwards.
AACATCTTTATGTGGGTGTTTATTCTCCCTTAATCACAAATTTTTCTTGCTTGTATTGTTCCACAAGGACGACAATAATTACCTTTTTGTTTTCGTGCGGAATTGTGAGTTCAGTATGGAATACGAGTTGATATATTATAATCATCGGCGACGAGATGCTAAAAATAATTAATGAAGAGGTGAATCGGCAACCCAAATTTCTTGATTGAAAGGCGGCATTATAAAATACTAAAGCCCTGGGTACGGAGCACTTTGAGAACCTATGAATTAGGCTACAGACCTGCTCACGTTTGATTAGTGTTTTATCTGATACCGTATTTTCCGGCGAATAAGTCTACCCGGTGGATGAGACGAGGCCCGTTTTTAAGCTTGAAAGAATGGCTTTTCGCATATAACCTGCCAATAAGACGAGTAGTAAAATCGCATCAACATCGGAATCTCAAATTAGCATGCAGAGGCTTTTGATTTTGCATATTGGGTAAATTAGCCTATAATGACTTTTTCTTGTAGAGTAATATTCAATCCATAACAACTACGAGAATTCAAACTGTCTTTCAATTTCAATCTAATTGTTTGTTTGTATATTAAACCACCTATCACCTTTTCCGCAATGCCTAATCTAGCAATCAGTGTAGTTTTTAATGGCTTGGTTTTTCTTAAAGCTTTCATGGCTTCATGAGTATGACTATCGTCGCCAATTTATTACATTCCACTCCCCACATTATCTTTGCATGAGATTGTATTGGTCATTATCAACGTAATAGTTAAAAGTACAACAGCCCGAAAGTTTAATACTATCGTGTATTTTGTTTGTTAAGTTTGGCCCAAGCCTCATTTAATTTGGCTTGTGTTTTTGTGTGCGTGCTGGTGGGCAGGCACATGAGATACTTCTCACGTTTTAAACATTTTTATATTTTTTGCCTGCTCTCCAGAATTCTCCATTTTTAATTTACTTTGTTATGGAGTTTTCAAAATAAACTATCTATCTAACACTATGTGTCTCACAAACGAGTAGTGTCTGGCACAATGGCAGATGCGCTTTGGATGCTATTCGTACACTTTGGAGGCCTTCATTATGCTACTGGGACGTCGTAGTGACATTATTATTTGGTGACGTAGTCATTTCAACTATTTATTCTAAATTTATTTTTATTAACAGGACGATGATGACATCATTGATCTCGTTAATGATGGCTCGTTAGCAAAAATTAGAAATGAATCGATATCAAATAACAGAAGTCTCTCTACGGACATTGATGACCAGAAAGATTTGTTCGTAACTGTAGAAAAACCGGAAAAAATCATTCTATCGATGGAGACGTATATTTCATATCAAGTATCTACAAAGGTTTGTGGCTCCAGACTGTATTTCATTGCATGACAAATCCATTTTGCACGCTGGTAAATTCGTGATTGCTCACCAGTCACCATTATATCTGACAGTATTGAATAATCAAAGCTAACAGGTTCTAACATCATAAACTGACTAATTGACCTTTCGGCTTTCGATTATGAATCAATTCGAAATTATAATTATAAATCATTTTAAACGTGAGGAATTTTGTTACTGTACCATTAGTTGCGTTCTGTTTGCGAAGATTAATTGACCTTTGACACATGCAAAAAAACGCATCGCCGCCGTTTTGCGAAATAGCAATGTGCGTCAAAGTTGGGATGTTTTAATTAACCTTACACTTGTTTATTCGAGTTCATTTTCGAATATGGTCATTCTGTCAGTTGAAGTTTAAAATATAATTTTTCACACTTTTTCGGTATATTTGAACGCAAGTTCAGACGTTTGCTGTGTCGTTGTCACTGATTGCATGCCAGGTTCTCAATCTTTTTTGTTAAATTTCCCATTTCACGCCCGGGCACTGAGTGCATGCCAGGTTTTTTAAATTTGGATTGCATGCCCGATTTCTTGTGGGAAAAATCCATGAAATCTAAACTTGTTACAAGGCCATGGGTTCCCAACCTTTTTTTATATTTCTTTTTTTTGTCTGTTTTAAGCATAAAATCTACTTAATTTATTTAATATGTAATATATTCCTAACTAGTGTTATGCAGAAGTCGTACTCTCGCTTTTGTACAGTTAATTAAGTTTATTTTTATGTGTGCATAAATAGTACCGGTAATATAATAATGAGAATAGCGATCAGAGACTGCTGACTCATCGATCTAGCGGTGTGTATCCTTTCCTTTGACTCAATAGTGACACCGCATGTCCCATCACTAATTAATTAATAACTCGCTAATTATACAACATAATTCATCCAAAATCAATAGGCTTCTGGTCCGAGATATGATGAATGCATTTGCAAAATTTGGAGCAGATTCAAGATATCGCGTAACATACGAAAGTGTCTAACAGACAAATACCTATCAATATACTTACCGATCAAGATCGATAAGTAATGAGAACAAGCTAAAGAATATTAGTAATTAGTGAATACAAAGCAAAATTTTTTCATAAAAACTACAAATTTTTTTGACAGGGCTGAATTCTCCCCGGTAAGTTAAGTTTGGACTAGGGACTCCACCTTGGGTTTCAAAATTCTTTTTGTAAGAATAATGGCGAGCATATTTCTTATGGTTTTCTGAAACAAGCAAACAGTCAAATTTTTTCTCTCTATTTTAGACGACCAGAAGTACGTTCGATGACTCTGAATACAAAGTTCGTCGTCGATACCAAGATTTTATTTGGCTTCGAGGGAAATTAGAAGAAGCAAACCCCACTCATCTGATACCGGTATGCACAGTGATTTTATTTTTTGGAAATAACACTGTCGTTGTTACTGTGAGGAATTGCTCTGCTATGCAAAATTTTGCTCTGCAAACTAATGGCTTTTAATTTCGGTATTGAGCAAGTTTACCTGAAGACTGAACCCGATATTTCACTCCACAAACTTTAATGGTTTTTAAAATTCATGGGCAACTTCATGTGTTCATTTCGACGTAACATATTTCTTTTAACATTGGATTACAATATTGAAATGTGCGGATGGCATTGCAGTGTGACAGGATTGGTAATCAGTACCTTGATATATATAGTTTCACTTATCATAATCGTATAGACTTATTTGGAAAAACCGCTTGATAACCAGTATTGGTTTTTCGTGTCTCCCTTAATTAATATATTTATGAGTAATATTCACCATGTACTTTTCTCAAAAAAATTAAAAAGTCCTTCGAAGACCCAAAATAAAACGAGTCATTTTCACAATTAATAATCTCACAAAATTTCAACTTCAATCCAATGAAGTTCGTGACATTATCATCAAGGTACCTGGGAAAAACATGTTTAACCAACATCTCATGGAAGAAGACCATCTGATGTTCTTCAGCCATCAAGAAGTTTTATCGGCTCTCTATATTTCGAACATGGATTCCACAACGTTTCGCACATTCATCCAAACTGAGTTCCGAGATGATCATTGGGCAGTTGTTCGCCATCTATTGGGTGGAATTATTCTGAATCCTGATATTGGAAGTAGTCTCGTAACAAACTTTTCTCCTGGTAAGTTAAATGTATTGTTATGTCTTTTATACCATATTTGGACCTCCTGAAGGTTGTGTGACATCTTAGTGCACATACTTCCGGAGCATCCCATATTTGAATTTGTTTGACATCCTAATTTTCATGGGTTTGAAAAAAGTTGACAAGACTGATTTATTGTATATTGAATTGTGACATACAATCTGGCTAAGGAGAGCCAGGCCTGTAGTTATGCTATTTGTACTGCCCTATAACTATGGCCAATCTAGTATTTTGTTAGCTCCTAATAAGTCCCACTGGATGCAAACCCCTGTCTCAAAGATCATGTTTACAGTTCCCAAACTGAAATTATTTTTAACTTACCAGATGCCAGACGAGATGAGAAGAAGAAAATTCTTCACTCCAGCAGGAATGCATGTAATGTCATCAAATATACGACGCTGCAACCAACTAACTCGGGTTTGTCTATTCGCCTCCAATCTCAATGCTGAACTGGTTCATATCCCGAAGTCAAATTTAGAAGGTTCCTGTTTGAAGGTAAACTTAATATTGGGAGTTGATAAAAGTATTTCTATTCAAGATCACTAATTGTTCCAACTCGTATCATAGAAATTAGTCTAGCTCAGGTGGTTCTATGTTCTGCCTCAGTGGTTCCCAGTCTTCGTTGAATTCCTTCCCTTCATCCATTTTGGGACTCTTCGGCGATTGTATACACGAGTCCATCGGTTGAATCATGACCTACTGGGGACTCGAATGGACTTGGTTTCAATGCTTTAATTGGTGAACCTGACACAGTTAAAATTTGATTTGAATCGTTTTCATACGAGACTTGACTTGGACTCTGGAGATTTATGTACAGGTACCTACTGGAGATGTATCGGTATCTGCAATATTGGCCATATTTTCGATATCACCCAAATGAAGGCTAATCTTTCCATTATTTCCAGTTTTCGATCTGATCCAGAATGTTTAAAAAAATTAACTTGGTATAAGGGGTTGAAATTTCTTTTGCATGGTGGTAACATGTTTGCGGTGTATGCCTTGTTAACTCTTAAGCCATGGCCACCCCATAGCTAGTGTTGCAGAAAACCAACTAAAATAAATGGGCAGGCCATCAATACCTTGCATTTTGCTATTAAGATATAACATTGGATTATAGCTGGCGAACTGGCAGGAAGGTTGACACGGACCGGTGGTTGAGAATCGTTGATCTAGACCAGGGGTTCTCAACCTTTTTTCTGTCAAGTACCCCCCCGAGTCACGAAACAATCAACGGGAACCCCCGGTAATCAGACACCAAACAAAGTTGTGATATACTGACTAACAATTTGTTGCAACACCAATTTATTGACCATATGTAGCTAAATTAAATTGTGTTGTTGATATTGTTGCCCTTGTCGTCTGCCTAGTTAATGAATTCTTAAAATCTCCCCCAAGTTTCAATAAGCATAATCACTTTTCTAATGCTCGCAGCAGTCTTTAGAGATTTCACAGTTTGTATGCAAAGCCTTAAATTTCACATTCTTGCGTCACAATCACAACAACGCAAGATCAGGGGAAATCTACGTTCCAATTGGCGTCTAGTTTCAATGGGCACGCATTTTCCCATGGTAGTAATAAAGGATATTAAGAAACAGCAACATACAAAAACTCGACTGTCATCCAAGTACCTCTGGAAATCTTCTCGTGAACCCCAGGTTGAGAACCCCTGATCTAGACAAACCCTCTAAATCCAGCACTGCTTTCATTGATATACATTCTGCCTTTATCTATGAATATTCTATCATCTAGGAGATCTTTATTAACTTTGCGTTGCTGTTTGTGATTTTAAAATGAAAAACTTGATATTTTCAGATGAAGCTTCTAAATCTGAATAAGAACAAAGTCAGCAAACTCGGAGATGAAGGATTATCTGCAATCAGTGATATTGTTCATCAATGTCAGGTTGAAACATTGGGGATAAAATATTGCTTCTCCAACGATGATCAGTTGGAAAGATTCAAAGCATTGATCGCTGATACCCGGGTTGAGTTCATTGTCTAGTAGAATCCACAAACAGTGAATCGAATAATCCTTGAAGCCGGGTCATTCGAGCTTTAATTTTATTCAACTGGTTCATTTCTATCAACAAAATTAGTTTCATAGTATTATTTGTTTCCTCTCCATACAAGGCTCAAGCAAGCATCCATTTATACATATGAATCTGCCACAATGCTTAAAGATCAGACACCCTGAACATATCAGGACTCGAGTGTGTGATTTATACAATGTTTCCAACTAAATCTCTCTTCAAGCATTTCATTTTAATTAAAAATATTTTTTCATCATATTCCCTGTCAATAGAATTAAAAGGTAATACCCTTTCAAAGCTAAAGGAGGATTTGTACAATATGTTACTCTGCCTATTCAATGCTCGCATTTTGATGTTTTTGACATATTTTTTGTGATTATCTTTTCCTTATCCACCCTAATGATGATTCTAGTCCAGGGGTGGGCAAGGTTTTTGGACCCGGGTCAAAATTTTTACTTTAAATTCAACAAATACAATGTTAATATACATTTAATGTGACTTCTGATGCTGCATGTTGTCGCTGCGGGTCTGGAATGACTGCTCACGTGCAGCACAAGTTGAAATCCACGATACTTATCACCTTTCTTTCTTGGACGAAAAGCTTTTTTTTCTATTTCTTTGTGATTCTATCGCTTTGTGATGTCACAAAATATGTTCCAGAATCCCCTAGTTTTGTCACAATGCCTGTCTGGTAATTCTCTTACATAACATAGAAATGTGTAGGGAGCGCGTTCTTAAACATATTGGCAAATGTTCTGCCACATTTGGCTGTAAAAGAATTTGAAATCTCGTAACAATAGTGAGCTTAGCCTTAGAATACTAGATTTTTCTTGAAGCCATATGCCGTCACTAAAAGAGCCATATATGGCCATGGGTTTCCGACCACTGTTTTAGCTGGATCCACTTTATCAATCATTTATACGTTAAGTTTACACTATTAAATGGATTTCACAGACATTCTTTGCGTATTTTACAATTTTTCATGTTATTATTGATCCATGTATCTAACTAAATTCCAAGTTTCAATTTCTCCAACTAAAGTTTATGTTTGAATTTGACTAAAAATATTTTTTCATCATATTCACTGTCAATGGGTTTGCAAATTGGGGGGTTTGAAAAAAGTTTGAGGTTTTCCCCCTTTAAACTGATTTGAAATGGTTGATTTAAGTTTTTACCTTTCAAAGCTAATAAGGCATCCAAACATATGGATCTACCTAGGATCACTGTAAAACATCCGATCTTTTCAAATTATTTATCCAATGATTTATGGGTATTCCCTAAGTATGAAAACCAAAATGGCGGACACCGGAACGTAGTATGTGTATCAGGTTAGGATATAATTTTATTCCAATTTCCTTATTTTGGTTTTATTACAAGGTCGGGGACTAACCAAGTGACTCCCGCAGTATTTGTACATGTAATCGTGTCCTAACCCTAAACTGGTACACATACTTCAGGAGTACCCATTTAAGAACGAAATAGTGAACTAATCTGGACTGCTTGAACTATTGAACTCAAACTTTCGGCATTCACTAGTAAAATAGTTGAATGAACTCCCATAAGGTGTGATGGTTTGATAAGAAATTCAACATATCATAATCTAATATTGGATTTTATATTCCCATATAAACTTATCTGTTATGCGTGTGAGCTTTTACTATTCGATACTTGCATTCCGCATCATCGCACGTCTTCCTTGTATCTTTTATCATGAAATATCTTTTACTATTTTTCCTATATCCTATATATAGCTTACTATATATACTATGTATCGCTTGTTCAGTGCTTATTAGCTACAAATACTGAGAAAATCTATTTTTCGAGCTCCTTAATAATGGGGATAGGGTTCACATATTTATACCGGGAAAAAGGAATAAGCCAATAAGACGACGAATCATATGAAGAACCACAGTCTATCGTCCGGTTACCAGTTCATGTCCTGTGTGGGATTAGTTAGCCAGTTACTTGTTTTCGGAAGCATGGACTTGGGTGGAGGGGGAAGCCGTAACTGAAAAATGGTTATGTGAGACACCCTACGACTGCGAGAAGTCCAGCAATGTTTGCACCAGGGCTGGGGAGCCGGAGCTTGGAGCCATGGAGCCGTGACATTTTGTTGGAGCTGAGCTGGCCATGATAGATGGAGCTGGAGCCAGAGCCGGAGCTGCCAGAAATTTCAGCGGCTCCAGCTCCTGACAATAGAATTTTTTTTTTTTACTTTTCTGATTTTTTAATAATTTCTAGGGTTGAGAAATAATAATTACGCCGATTTTAATTCTATAATTTCTGGCGTCTCCAAACACTTAACAGAACTAAATAGTTGTATAATTACCGGTAATCAAGTTACTATTGTTCTAAAGTAGATAGTGTTGGATTATATCACGGATATTGGTATTTTTAAGCGGCGATAACGATTAGGCAAGATGGCAAAAATATGAATCAAAATTAATTATAATCGGGCAGTTTTCCACACATTTTACGTCCGTAGCTTGTCATTTATGTCAGAGATGCTTTTATTATTTCGTAAGTCGACGCAACATTGAGTTACTTTGAACAGAATAAAAACAATAAGGCAAGCGCTGGTATCGGTAATGGGTTACATTTTTAGCACAATAGAAAATTATTTTCTGACAAGTCGTTTTTTTTAAAATATATATTATAAACAAAATTATTCGCCAAAGCGCAGGAAAAAGTATAAATTATATTTTCCTAATCTTCCCAATAAAGCAACTTATTTTTCCGACTTGCGAAAGTTTATTGGGGTATCGTAACAAAACGTATGAAAACAACTTATTTAATATATGACCTTGGTTGGATCTAAGCGAGACGTGTGAACATAATAATATTCAAATTTTGATTTCACTTCCATTCGCTCGCGGGATTGGCAAGAATAAACGCTTTGCGGGAAGGTTTTCTAAAAGTGAGTGCGTTTAGTTATTAATAATAACTTAACATAATTAATAATTTCCCGACGTAACTGGAAATAAATGCGAAAATGGCGACAATATCCACCACGCAACCGTGAAAGAATGCTGTAACGGGCACTGAAAAATGAATATATATACCAAACAATCTAACAATTCTATTTTGTCGTCTTAAAAACACATGACAAAGTGCATAAAATCGTTTGAAGATTTTGCACGGAAACGAAACAAACAAACAGCTTGCGAAAAGTGACTATTACTTTAAAATTTGAAAAAGTATGGGAATACTTTGATATAGCAATATGGACTGATAAAGTTATTTTGTCGTGAAAAATAGCGGTAATGCATTCTGATATACTGTTTTCTGTGAAACTTAAGTTTCATGCTTGAGAACTACAAGCAGTCGCAGTCGTTAACGGGGTTGCACACTTAATTCATTTTTTGCTATACAATCAAATTACCATATATATGTATACTAATATTTATTGATGTCGATTAGTGGCCAATGCAACCGGCTATTTTACGATTACCTGATTACAACTCCTCACTGCTTTTCTTTTTCTAATAAATGGTATTTACTGGCAAGTATTAAAAATACTTTTGTAGATAGAAAAAAAACAGACGACTTAAATTTCTCAGAAATATTTTGGGGAATAATTTGATTTCGGCGATCTAAAAAACCTCATTGCCGCTAACGACTACTAGTAAAAAACAAAACTATATTGCAAAGAGGGGCGTTTTGACTATTTGGGAATCCCTAAATATTATGTAATATTTCCGAATTTAGATCTGAAGTGTCATATATAAGATTAGGTCATGGGCTTTCTCAGCTTGGTTGTATATAACGTAAAATGAACTCCGAAAAAAAATGCGATTTGTTTTCTTGTCTTCGTCTCATAAATTGCACCGCGATATATTGATGCGACGCGGTAGGTCACATGGAGTGTGTTCAGTGGATTTAGTCGAAATCGGGATTGCGCAATAATTGATTGTAGTACAGGTGTGGCTTGCGCAATACATCGGCAATTGTGGACAAGAAAAAAGCGATCGGCCGATCGCTAATTTACCTTTGTGACGTAACTAACAGTAACGACCACGTAGACATGTCTGGGCATGTTCAAGCAATGCTGAAACATGACATGCTGGCTTGCATGCCTAGGTGTCGGAGTGGAATGTATACGATACAATTTCTCGCTTGTAGAAAATGCTTACCTAATCTTAATGCCATTCATGACAATATAATATTTCATTTTAAATAATATTTAATATTAAATTAGAAAAAATTAATTTGTAAGAATGCAACCCTTGTACCATGGCTTGCAAAAGTAAAAAGTCCGCAGTGTTCAAATATTTCAAAGAGAGTGGAGATAAAAATGCACTAATCTGCCAAGTATTACAGAAAGATGGGGCCGTTTGCAATCTCAGATTCATCAATAAAACTTCAAATTTGAAGCGGCATTTGGAAAGACATCATTTTGATGCCTTCGAGTCTGTCAAAAAAGAAGACAGTGAAGACACAAAGAGAGACAGCGATATAAGTAGACAAACCTCTGTCTCAAGCTACTTCACAAGTCAAAAAGTGACCATTTCCATGACTAAAGAAAAATTCCAGAGACATATCATACAGCTGGTGGTGAATAATGCAGCTGCACTTCAACTGTTCTCTTCGAAAGCATTCCTCGGATTAAATGGAGAAATGGCCAACAAATTGGGAGTATCACTGGAGAGACATGATATAAGAGATATGGTGGTGAAGGAAGCCGAGTGTCAGAAAAGAGTGTTAAAGGATATATTACATGGGAAATTTTGTTTTTTGAAAATGGACGCTTGTACTAGACAGAGAACTAATTATTTCGCTATAAATGTTCAATTTGTGGATTATAAAAATGAAATAGCCATCCGTACATTATCAGTACGGGATACACAAGCTCAACACACAAGTGGATTTATTCAAAAATTTGTTGAGGAAGTTCTGAGAGAGTTTGAAATTAGAAAAGAACATATATTAGCGATTGTGACAGATAATGCCTCTAACATGACAAAAACAATAGAAAAACTTAATGCAGATATGATTGGGGACGAGGTTGAACGTGATGATGAGTTGAATGAAGGTGAATCAGATGAAGCTTTAGTTAGTGCTGTAAACAGCATAACAGCTGTTCATACAATTGAGCACATGCGGTGTGCAGTACATACCCTTCAGCTTGCTATTCGTGATGGTTTGAAAGAAAAGCATGTACACACTTTACTAAGTAAGCTACGTCAAACCTCAGTCATGGCCAGGACGCCTAAAATAGATGCTATATTGAAGCGTAGAACTGGAAAAGGTGCAATAATAGATCAAGCCACTAGGTGGGGTAGCACCTACTTAATGATTCAGCGGCTCTTAGAAATAAAAAACAGTTTAATTGACATGGCCAATCCTGACATAACCTTGACTGATTTGCAATGGCGACAGACACATCAATTAGAAGAATTACTTCGGGAGCCCTATTTAGTCACCAAAAGGTTACAGGCACAAGATTTGACACCAGGGTCTTTTTATAAAGAGTGGAAAAACCTCATTTATAAACTTTCACAATCCAGTAGCATCATTGCAGATGCTATAAAAGCATCTATGCTGCGCAGAGAAAAATGTCTCCTCGATAATCCTGTATTATTAGCGGCTATTTATGTTGATCCTATGTACAGGGTTACCCTAAGGCCTAAGTGAAGAACAGCTCAATAGAGGAAAGGCAGCGCTATGTGATATAGCTGTCCGAATGCACCGTGGATCACGAGCTACACAATTTGAAGACCAATCACTCTGTGCTAGTGGGCCTTTAAGGAACTCTTCTGATTCTGGTTCCGAATGCGAAATAGATTTTGAAAAACACTTTGACATTGAAGCCAAACGTCGTCGAACAGAGAAGGAAAGTAGAAACTCAAATTCAGATCTATCACCGCTTTCCAAATTCAAAAGAGACTTCTTTTATGCTTTAAATGATGTAGAAAAAATAGATCGCTCATATAAGTTGGATATTCTAAAAGCCATCCCAGAATATCCAGAAATAGTTCAAAATGTGGCATATATGGTGACAGCATTGCCTCCAACCCAAGTTAGTGTGGAAAGATTGTTTTCGGCCTTGCGCATAATTCGTTCGGACCTGCGAGCCTCAATGAAAGAAGATTTAGTAGAAGCGATACTGTTCTTAAGAACAAATTCATTTTAAATGCTCGTATGAATTATGTGATGGCCATTCAATGTTCAATTAGTTTTTATTCACTTTAATTTCAATAACATTTAGTAATATACTGTATTTCCCGGCAAAAAAAGACGATGTCTATTTTTATAGCTATCCAATAAGACGACAGAAAAATTGCTTTTCTGTTGGTCAGTTATGCACTAATATGCGCCATGCGGTAATAATTTTATATGGTTAGAAACAGATCATGTTTGTTTGGTATAATCATACTCACAAAATTAACTATTCATAACAACAACATGGTAATTTTAAGTTAAAAAGGTAGTGAAAACCATTTTGAATGTTTGTAGGGAATATGACAAATAACAGCTGGCAATACAAAGTCAATTAAATATCATGATTAGCAGACCCTTTGGCGTCTTCGAATACATACGGTAATTAAAACTACTTTTAATAGGCAAGTTGGTATTTTTGAGTGTTCCAAAATTCCATGTACAAAGATTATTGCATTTCACGTTTTCTGTCCTGCATCGACTGTAGTTTATAGAATAGTGCTCAGAGTGCAATTCTATTGTTCAAAAGCAATTTACCAAGTGAAATTTGTGTTACATACTTATTCACAAATGTGATTTAATTTAAGTATGGCCGTGGTTCGCCATATGTTTAAAAGTCTTTGAACCCTGAAAGCCGCTATAGCGGCTTTCCCGAGAAAGTCTTTTGACGCTGAAAGCCGCTTTAGCGGCTTTCGCATCCCGTAAGAGGTATGCAACTTTGAAACCTTATATCTCGCGAACCATTTATTATATTTAGACAAGTTTTACATCTACAGGACTGTCTGAAAGGGTTTTATCTGCGGCCGAGGATATGATACTGATGCAATGATGACACAATCTGCACTCAAGCTGTGAACGACCAGATGTGCAATTGCGCAATATACCTCACGCAAAGAGTTACGCACGATACGTCGCATGAACGTTATCACGACAATGTCGTCGTCGCCCTTTGCGTCCTTACGCAAACTTGGCGTCAAAATAGTTGATCAATTTTGTTCGCAAACCATTTGAATCGATAGTACAAATTCTGCAATAAAATGAGTTATGCGTATGTTAAGAAAGTCATCCGTATATTCTTCGAAAGGTAATTTTGTCTACTTTTCAAAATCTTACTTATATTGATGATACATTTCTAAAAAATGTATTAAATATACCCAAAATACAAAAAAATAGTAGATGGGGCTAAAAATAGGCTTACACATCTCATCAAAACATCTTGTGAAAAATAATGCCAGTTAAAAATAAAAGACTAGATGAGCTTTTATATGACATATTACAGACCATCTGATATCTAATGGTTTAGAAGTTATTTTGATTTGAAATTAGGGATATTACAATTTTTAATGCGTAAAATCGATGCGACGCCGTGGGAGGTCAGGGTGAGAGAGTAGCATCGTTCTGGGGATTCAGAGTTCAAAGAGTTAAGCTCTTTTATCGGTTCCTATATGTAAATCTTTTCTTCACAATATAAAATATATCAACCCAAATGTTTGAGAAAAAATACGCTGATCAGTTGGCCACAGAAATCAAGCAAGCCTAGCTGCCCAATAAGATGCCTCAGGCCAAAAAATGGGGTCTATAACAGCCGGGAAATATAGTAATATAAGATATCCATTGAAACTCACAATATTAAGTGTTAACTTGATTTTTAATGATTCCCTTACCAAGTGTGTGATAAAATCATGAAATAAATAACAGTGAGGCATTGACTTTTTGTAAATGATAAGCTTAGCGGTACTATCAAATACATTATAGTGTGCGGAGCCGGAGCTGGAGCCAGCTCCGGGCTAAAAAAATGAAGCTCCGGAGTTGGGAGTCGGAGCCATAGCTCGAATATACTCTGGCTCTGGAGTTGGAGCCACACTGATTTTAAGCCAGCTCCCCAGCCCTGGTTTGCACATAATTAAGTATTAGGGTTAGGCTATAATTTTATTCTGATTTTTCCTATTTTTGTTATATTACGGGGACTGTCTGTGTTAGCCAAGTGGTTATACTCCCTGCCCATAGGCTTCTGTCTCTTTACACAACTTGATGTGAAGTAGGCGAACAAAATTAGTTACCCCCATATTGGTACACCTACTTCTGGAGCGATTCACTCTCACATGATTCGAGACTCTGAACCCCAACATGGAAATTAGAGGTGCGGTGACAAGTCGAGCTAAACAGCGTTACTCACAATCTTATCCAATAGTTCACAGACACTATGTTTTGTGTTAGATATCAGACCATTCTCACCATATGCGTACCATTATATATAGGGCGGTTGCTTCATACTGGATTACAAGGACTATCCAGAACATACTCTAAAAAGCCTGCTTGGGCGGCTATGGCGATCTAAATTTGTTGAACTTTCAATTTTTCAGTATAGGTATAAGTTTATGCCGTTCTCTGTGCTGTTTTTCGGGGCGCATCACTGCCATTGAAATTTTGACGCCTTGTGTTATTCACCGTCGTTATGTCAGTCTGTCTCGTGACCTAGTTGTAGCGTCCAAACGACTGTGCTTTTCATCAAAAGTCCGGATTGGTGTTACGTTTCCATGGCAGCAGCGAACAAACTGTGTATATCCAATGACATTTCGTAAGTAAGAGATATTGCCCCGCAACGGTATGAGTAATAATATCAGTGTTTTATGGCCTGTCAGTGTGTTGTTTGAGACCTCGGCTGTTCATATTGTGTTTCCTGTAATCTCCATGCTAACATGTCATAAAGCTACACTGCGTATAAGTATTGAAACTCATGTCTTATAACGGTGTGCAGTGCGTGAATGCTCGATAAGTTTAAACACAGAAATATGTTGTTCCCAGATCGACCAAAAGGTCGCATATTTCATAAGGTATTTCTTTTAAATATGGCATACTGAAAGGGAGATTCCTATAGTAAGCAAATAGCGGAGTTCATGGTTTCAAACCTACAAATTTGACAGATGGAAAGTATCTTTGTCTCTGTAGGTTCTGTTAAGTGTCATTTATTACAGTGTAAAATCATCTGTATCATAATATTGAAAGCGTATGTGACCTGCAAGATTGGTTTTATTCGACCCTGATCTGATACATTGCTAAATTTCTTGCTGATCAATGACAAAAAGAAGAAGTGGAAAGCACAAAAAAAATAAACAATGTGCTTAATTATCACATATCGACTCAAAATAAAAAGTGTGAATGCATTAACTAGCACAAGCAAATATTTTCCCAGCGAGATTCGATTTTAACAATAAAATTAGATCTTTGCCTTAACTCAGGGGTTGTGCAACCTTCATTACAGGAGGGCCAGATACAAGTAACGAGGTGAAGTTGCAGGCACAAAAAATTGTTTCTTTATGTTATTGATCTTACGTCATTGTCAGGGGTCTCTGCAGAAATGGCGAATTAAAACGCATAAATTTATATAAAAAAAATGTTATTCAAATCCATTTTCACGCCGACTTCATTCAGAAACACGTTTTTATAACATTGCGCATTTTGCTAGCTAGTTCAGCTAATATGGCAGTGGTACTCACGTTTTGGTATAGGTTATGAGGCGCAAAGAGATTGGAATTGCTCGCACGTACCAGATTAACTAAACTAAACCCTCGTTTCGCGGGCACACTTTTCCAATTTGGCACTTCTCCGCGGGCCGCACAATTTTTCCTCGCGTTTCGTAGTTTGCACAACCCTGCTCTAACTCTTTAATAAAATCCTTATCCCTGAACAACACAGCCAAATTAGCAGAAAGCCCGCCAAACAACTCCGTGGTAACCACCTACCAGATACATTTACAGCAAGGCTAGCCCAATTAGTCGACCCTGTTTGACTATATATGGAATAAACGCAGGTTAACAAATTGAAACGAAGTCATACATACTGTGAAGAGAAAAAAGTAAAATACCATAAATTTTGTTTCATGAGTCTTGCGACAAATAAAAATTGTGCATATATTAAACATCGTTAATCGCAAGAATAAAAGCTTTTATGTGTACCTAGGGCACAAAATACCGATCTTTTGTATAAAGCGCCCTAATCTAATGCAAAAAATTAAAATTTGGAAATACACCGTCGCCACGTTTTGAAATAACAACATTAGTAATTATGCAGTCAGAGTTGAGAAAGATTTGAATTTTCAGTGCAAACGGTATTCTTTACTCCAACCCTAACGGGACGGGTTTTTTCACAAAAGATTCCAAAATACTCTCGGTTACCGTCAATAACAATACGGTACATACTGAAGTTAATTTGACAACTTTTCGTGCAATGTAGGTTTCAAATTAGCCTTGTCTACCAGGTTAGGGCATAATTTGATTCCTATTTTCCTTATTTTAGTTCTTTTACGAGTTCGGGAAATATCTGTGTTAGCCAAGTGAATATATCCCCTGCCCATAGGCTTCCGTCCAACTACGCAACGTGATTTAATGTAGGCGAACAAAATTAGTTACCTCCATATTGTTACGCATAACTACAACTGGAGCGCCGATTCAACTTAGGCAAGATAAGAACGAAAACAAAATATATTTACGCCTGCTCGGAGATAAAAATTAGAATACTATGAAACATTTCGCTCCGTTCAATAAATAAGGCTCGGTTGGCCGTTCAAAGAACTCGTGAATAGGTTATGGCACAAGCAAAAAATATCCCCAAATATTGCAATGAATTCCATTCCGAGTGAAACCTTTTTTGTGTTATCTCGCCGAAGAGACCACAAACAACGCAGAAGACAATTAATTCGAAGTGTGAAAAAAATGTTGAAATGTGCGAGGATTGGGTGTTTTATCCTTTTTAATTAATATGTTTGGGCGTATTATGCGAATTAATCATTTTTAATAGATGAATATAAATTCGATGATATATAGCAGAGGTGGCCAACACGTCGATCGCTATCGACCGGTCGATCGCCACGTCTCGAGAAGTCGATCGCGTCTGATGTTGAGTGAATTTAATAACATACTGGTACTCTAAAAATTGCCACTCTAGACCCAGTTTTTGTGTGACGATTTCATTAAAAATGCGCCCACACAGCCGAACTTATTGGCAGCGATGTAATTTTGTAATTTCGTATGCATTTGTGCAGTTATCTGCATATTCAGCACTCATTCGTTTTTGTGTATGACCTCATTACCGATCAGTCGATCTCTAGTTATTTTGAAGATTTTAGTTGATCGCGGCCGAAAGCAGGTTGGCCACCCCTGATATATAGGATAAATATCTTTTAAATTGGGAATTAACGTATAACCAAGGATTAAAAACCTACGAAGCTAGGTTACATAACCAAGTCCAACTGCTAACTTAGCATATTTGACGAGTATACCAGGTACAGTAATCATGAATAATAGAAATTGAAAGACAACGAAAGTGAATTAACATCACAAAATATGAGTAAATCAAAGTGAAAAAACAGCCTTATCACAATTAATTAAAAAAAAAACGTTGAGCCCAGAATAAAATTACATTAAAAAATAGTAAATTCCGCTGCCGTCCAGTCACCTATTACATAACGGTATCACTCGCGAGAAATTAATCTATAAGGTATAAAAAAGTAGCTGCATTACTACCGCGGCGAAAAAAACACTTTTTATTGACTGACGCTTATTCTTATAAATACGATGTGCAAGCCCACCCACGGCGATTTTCTACCCATTCTAAAGTAGCCCACATCCGATGCTAAAATATTTGATTTTTAAAAATTCACGAAATTCTATCCTCCTCTTGCGGCTGCGAAAGAATACACGCTGTAACCTGAACATACAGGCTTACGTCACAAGTCATGGATATCTTATCGTTTTGCTCAGTAAAAAATGGCATCCAGAGAAGCCAACATTCATCGTAAACCACTGATTTACGCACAATCGATTTGTCATCAGGAAAGCGATGTCCGAGATTCACACACGCATAACATATTGGCAGACAGCTAATTTTGACGGAGTTTATAATGAAATTGGATGCTAATTAGGGTACTCCTGAAGTATGCGTACCAAGATGACGGGCACCGGAACGTAGTATGTATATCAGGTTAGGGTTAGGCCTAAATTTTATTCCAATTTTCCTTTATTTTTGTTCTATTACCAGTTCGGGGAATAGCCAAGTGACTCCCGTAGTATTAGTATCTAAATCAATCAATCATCATTTATTCGTCAACACAATCAATATAAATGTATCACGGAAATATGGTTAGATATAAAGTAAATAAATAAAAGAAAACGAACTTTATATGTGTGACAGGAGTCGCGAGGGACCACGAAAGGTCTTCGAGCAGCGACACCTACGATGCTGGTTCAGCTTAACCAATAAATTTAGATAACGCCTATGCTTCCAATTAATATTATCTATAAAAAACGAGACATTAAAACAATTGAATGATATGTGTATATAGAAAATTTGAAAGAATTATGGCCTAACCTGGTACACATAATACGTTCCAGTGTCCGCCATCTTGGTGCACATACTTCAGGAGTACCGTAACTACTATGATGCCGATGGGCAATAATTTAACTGGACCCTATCCCTTTCACGAATGTTTTTTTTTTGCGTTGTCACGATCGCAATAATTTCACTCTAAAATTATCAAAACGCTCGAGATTAAAATCTATATTTTCGCCGCCCACTTTAATTGCATAAATCAAGAGACAATTGCTCAAATTTATAGACACAACGTTCAAAACGATTTAATATTGGTACGTTATTGGACACGTAGTGGACATAACGATCGTTTCAATATTATGTTGTTGTTGTTCTTGTTATCCTTGTTGTTGTTCTTGTTCTTTGACACGTTTTTAAAAAGTCGCTTTTCTCTTCGAATACTGGACCAATTGCTTTGAAATTTTCAGTGGTTGAAGATAAAATTTTTCTCCAGAAGGCTATTACTTTTTTTTTCGCTATGACGTCATCAAAATTATTGCCATTGGGTGGCGCTACGTGTCCATATATTTGAGCATAGCTCTCTTGTCTTTTATCGTAATGGTAGTCTATCTGCAAACAAACGATCCCACGACACAAGAAATTATCTTTCATATGTTACAGGCACAACGGAATCTTAGCCAATGATAGATTAAACAAGAGAGCTATGCTCAAATATATGGACACGTAGAGTCACATAATTTTGATGACGTCATAGCGAAAAAAAAGTAATAGCCTTCTGGAGAAAATTTTTATCTTTAACCACTAAAAATTTCAAAGCAATTGGTCCAATATTCGAAGAGAAAAGCGACTTTTTAAAAACGTGTCAAGCGGTACTGAGTTAGCAGTCAGGCAGCATCTTACCTGTACACTGTAGGCCATATACGGTAATTGATCACAGAACAGTTGTTCCCTTGCAAATTTTATGTTGTTTACACTTTAGGACAGATAATTGATCACAGAACAATTCTTCCCTTTCAAATTTTATGTTGTTTCCAGTAGACTCTCATCAAAATAAACAAATATAGTAGGCTACAAGTGCTACAACGCTTGCATTACTGCACTGGTAGGACCGTGAAAGAATAAGTTACGGTAATTTCATTGTGGTAAGACACCGGTACCGGCACCAGTACCAGTATCGTACTTACGTACTGAGCTACCAGTACCGGTTAGCAGTCAGCCAGCATCTTTCCTGTACACTGTAGGCCATATACGGTAATTGATCACAGAACAGTTGTTCCCTTGCAAATTTTATGTTGTTTACACTTTAGGACAGATAATTGATCACAGAACAATTCTTCCCTTTCAAATTTTATGTTGTTTCCTGTAGACTCTCATCAAAATAAACAAATATAGTAGGCTACAACGCTTGCATTACTGCACTGGTAGGACCGTGAAAGAATAAGTTACGGTAATTTCATTGTGGTAAGACACCGGTACCGGCACCAGTACCAGTATCGTACTTACGTACTGAGCTACCAGTACCGGTACCGAACCTGTAGGTCTGATATTCCGTTCCGCATACGATAGGCTATAAAACTTGCATTGCAGCATTAGTAATACCGCGGAAGGAATAAGTCAATTTCACTGCGTTACGGTACCGGTATGGCAACTTACCAGTACCGACCTACAGTAGCTGTAGTACTGAGCAAGACAATCGATCGCAAAACCGCTTGAAATAAGTGTAAAACAGTGTTCCCATGAGTAAAAATAAATACCGCGAAATTTTGTATGAAATATCATATCTCATAGGATTCATATAAAATTTAAGAATAAACAAAAGTAATAGCCTTCTAGCGAAAAAATTAATCTTTAACCACTGAAAATTTCAAAGCAATTGGTCCAGTATTCGAAGAGAAAAGCGACTTTTTAAAAACGTGTCAAAGAACAAGAACAACATAATATTGAAACGATCGTTATGTCCACTACGTGTCCAATAAACGGAGCCATGACGCGCTTAGCCGAGTGTCCAAAATTAGATCCAATTCGTTAAAGCCACGATGCGAAAACAACAACTGGATAAATTAGGTTACCTACCAGCAGTGGTGAGATTCAAATTTTTTGTCAGCCGGTTCCATCACACAAATGTCATATTTTTCAGCCGCTTCTGTAACAAAAAGTCATGTTTTTTTTCAGTAATACTAGCCGGATCGCTGATCTCATAAAATTCCGTGAGACGGTTCTATAGAACCGGTGCGAACCGGCTGAATCCCACTACTGCCTACCAGAGTCGAGATGAGGCTTCCAAATACGCTCCCGAGTTTCCAGTATCCGTATTCCATTCCGTACCGTAATCTTATATAATTTTCAACATATTACCGCGGCTACCAAGTTTCCTTTTTCTACATTTCACTCAAATAAGACGGCTTCGTAGAGCTTTAAAAGTACTGCAACGCTGCCAAACAGAATACAACTTTATATAGCAGAAACGCAGACTAATGGCCGCCTGTGGAACATCAACCAATCACGTTCAATTACTTCAAACGTCATAATATTAATTTTGTCGTCACAAACGTTTTTAACAACGCCAGTTGTGTCGCCGCGTGAATCAACAATATTTTGATACTGACGTGAATAACTCAGAATTTCGGCACAAACAAACCCACAACAAAACATGATTCCGCTTTATGGCTAGGCTTACCATACGTCCCGATTTGGGCGGGACAGTCCCACTTTTCAACGTCTTGTCCCGGCGTCCCGACCGGTCAGTCGAAAGGGTGACCGTACATTTGAACCCATGTACATTTGAACCCATTCGTATATCCACGGGGTCAATCTATATGCGGGTGCTAAAACCAATGGGTTAGGGTTAGTATGGGTTTAACTATCCGTGAAACAAAAAAAATTCCATAGGTGCAATAGCATACAGGTGCAATTGTCATGGGTTCAAATGTACGTGGGTTCAAATGTAATGGAACCGTCGAAAGTCCCGCTTTGGCGCTCAGCCAGTCAAAATAATATACGAACATTAGCATGTTCTCGATACTGTTGTTGCTGTGCAATCTAACCTACTTACTGAAGGCGGACCGGTCAGTCGAAAGTCACGCTTTGACGCTCACCCAGTCAAAATAATATACGAACATTAGCATGTTTTCGATACTGTTGTTGCTGTGTAATCTAACCGGTAGCCTACTTACTGAAGGCGGACCGGTCAGTCGAAAGTCACGCTTTGACGCTCACCCAGTCAAAATAATATACGAACATTAGCATGTTTTCGATACTGTTGTTGCTGTGTAGCTAACAGGTAGCCTACTTACTGAAGGCGGATGTGTGTTTTAATTGCTACAATTTGTAGCGTGTAAGCCCCGCATGCCAAAAGGGTGCATGACGTTAATGTAAATACCTGTCTAATTTTCGAACTGAAACCGATATTCAGTCAGACAGCACACGCACTATCGATGACAATATGGTCAATGAAGACAGCCAGGATAATTTTAAATGTAGGCCTCTAATGTAAAATCGGTGAATTTGAGGTTCAAAAAGTCAAAGCTATGGTCTTTGGAAGCGTCCCGCTTTGAGGCCACAAAAATATGGTAACCCTATTTATCGCAATGCTGTCACTCAGATTAATTTCAAGATATAGTCGGTAGAAAAATACCTATGTCTGCTATAAAATCTCACGGAGTAAAATTGATTGAATATAAATTAGAATTACATTAATTATCTTATATAATATATATCATCACAAACCAGGAAAAAGTCGCGTTTCCAACCCCGTATCACGTTAGAACGAAACATTTCGACGGCAAGGCATTCTGGAAATATCCCTGGACCATGACAATATCAACGATTGCAGTGACGATATGGTTTCCAAGACAAACCAAATGTAATGTGTGCCGTAGTCACAAATTTTGCGATTAACAATGCATACAGAAGCGTTTTTATCTGTCGCGGGCCTCCTACGACAAAACTCATATTGTTTTCAGTTTTATTTTTCGTATTTTATATTGTCGCTCTTCAATCAAAAAATTTGCGTCGCGGACTCACTCCTTTATTTGTCTTTAGCATCTTGCCGCCAATGAATGTAATATAACTCTCACCGGATTCTCAATCCTGCACGAGTACAAAAAAGGGAATTATCAACGTTGTCGTGGCAACGTTACTGCAAGCTCAAGAGTCAAAAGTCGTTCCTGCTGGGGTGATTAGTTAGTCAGCTAATCGTTTTCGGAAGTATGAACTTGATTGTAGAGAAGCCGTAACAGACCAGCGGTATGGCAGCACAGCAATCCTCCCTCACATATTTATCCCTAAAAGGATTCGAACCTGCGAACCCACGATGGGTATTTTAGAGGCGTTGTGGCAAGCGTATTCTTGACGACTTGATCATAGAAGTCGTTTATATATATTGAAATTAAATTATTAAATTGGATTTTATTAAATGAGAAAGCGTCTACTTTTCTACACTGTTTGAGCTATTTTAAATTGATCCGCGAAATTTGTTCGTATTAATTGTTATCAGTAGGATTAAATATAGAATAAACGATGGAAAATAGTTCGTCAATAGTATCCAGCTGTGTGCAGGACTAAAATGTCACCAATATCCGTACCCTCGGGCGGTTGGCGCATTAGAGATACAATTGCCATCGAACCTATGATTACGCCGCTCGGGTTCACAGGTTCGAAATGTATGAGGGATAAGTATGTGAAGATTGGGGTGGATTGCTGGACTCCTTGCTCACTACTGTGGCCGCTGGCCTCCATCATCAAGTCTACGAATCTGAAACGAATACCTGGATAGCTATTTTCATATTCTGGCATGAATTGATAACCGGACGAAAGGCGATGTTCCGTTATAGCTATAGGCTGATTATCGACTTTCCTCTCTGCTCCGTAATGATTCTGATGTTTATTATTGGACACGTTTAGTGGCCATAACGATCGTTTCAAAATTTTGTTGTTATTGTTATTGTTATTTGTCTCCGTCTCCATTTTTAAAAAATCGCTTTTCTCTTCGAATACTGGACCAATTGCTTTGATATTTATTGTTCATTTGAAACATTTTTTAAATATTGACGAATCTGTGATAATCCGACTGCTCGGTGCGTGCCCAATAACTGATAAATTACAGAAACTAAATTGAAAAATTATTATAAATATTAATTGTAAAGACTAAACTAAGCGCTTGATAATTGTCATAATTCTTTGGACCTGCCGGAACTTAAAAAACGTCACGTGACCTAGTAACATCACTACTTGCAGTATTAACTTTAAAATATTCAATTGCTGATTCACACGTATACATTTCATTTATATTTTATACATTTTTCATCGCTGATGCTATTTTAAAATGATTACTTGCATATTGACCAACCATACGTTCCGGTTTAATCGGGACAGTCCCGGCTTGGCAGGATACCTCGGCGTCCCACCTGGCATACATACATGGGCCAGGAGCCTCGGTGACTTAACTAGTCTTGCATACTGACCCTCACGAAAGATGATTAACCAATTATCATAAAAATATTTTCTGTTGATTCGAATGTATCATGGTGTTGAATTTGTTTGTGATAAAATCTCTTTCTCGCCTCGGAGAAATATCAGAAGTCCATCCCGTATTAGAGCGCTAGGGATCAAAGGTCAGGTACGTCATTCCGTGGACGATGCACAAAGTTTGCTTTCTGTAGTTTTGAGGAATTTTCGGCAAATTTAGTCCGTTATTGAAATTTTCTGCGCTGAATTACGGAAAAACCGGTTAAACAGTAGAAAGAACTGAAATTTATCCGTCATTTATAGAATGATCGGTATTGTGTGAGCGAAATAATGACCGAATTCCTAGATCCATTAAGCCAAGCTGCGGCAGCCAACTCGGATGAAAGCGATGATGAAATACCGAGAAAAGAAACGGAATTAGCGGAAAAGCAGGAAATTACTGAAGTTGATGATGGAGATTTATTTGATGAAGAAGGGAAAACAGAGCAACAAGAATTGGTCAGTTAGGTTTTCCGTAGATCCTACCAACTTAAACCTATGATTGCCCGGAATTGCATCTGCGCCGATGAAAAAGAACTGGCACGGCGGTGTGGGTCATCGTGCGAAGCGTTAGGAATACGCTCGCCAACGCACCTCTAGTTACTTTGCGTGGGTTCGCAGGTTTCAAACCCTATGCGGGATGGTTATGTGCGAGAGGATTGCTGGACTTCTCGCCACCGTTGGGTGGTTCACGTAACCGCTGGTCGGTTGCAACCATGCCAAAGAATTCAATGACGTTTTTACATTGAGCTTCTTTTTAGTTTCTTTCGCAACTTCATTTTACTGTATTTTTACCGAGGGACAACAATGTCCAGACATCCTTGAAAGGAAGGGTGTTTGTTCATTTGTTAAATGAGATTCTCTTAAACGAGACAATGTCGCTCAATCTGTAAAGTGTGTCGCACTGACGGTTCGCAATATGATTGAGCCGTCTTACCAGCCCCGTTCTCCTCCAGACTAAATGTGTGAAAATTCTATCTTATCACAGCATTGGCATATCAGAAAATTATCACTTCAACTATTATTTCAGAATTTTTTTTTCAATTAACAGGACGATGATGACATCATTGATCTCGTTAACGATGGCTCGTTAGCAAAAATTAAAAATGAATCAATGTCAAATAACAGAAGTCTCTCTACAGAATTTGATGACCAGAAAGATTTGTTCGTAACCGTAGAAAAACCAGAAAAAATCATTTTATCAATGGAGACGTATATTTCATATCAAGTATCTACAAAGGTTTGTGCCTAGGCCAGTGGTTTCTAGTCTTTTTTTTTTTAATTCCTCTTTTTTTTGCCCTTTTTGGAATCTTTATTTCCTACGTTCAGCATAAGGTGCCAACGCTGAGAATTTTTTATAAATAATTTGACCAGCTCGATTTTCTGAAAAACCAAAAACAGTCAATTTTTTTCTTCTATTTCAGACGACCAGAAGTACGTTCGACGACTCTGAATACAAAGTTCGGCGCCGGTACCAAGATTTTATTTGGCTTCGAGGGAAATTAGAAGAAGCACATCCTACTCATCTAATACCGGTATGCACAGAAATTTAATTTTTTAAACTTAGAAGAAAGTTATTGATGCAATTATTCATAAAGTGTTTTTGAAGTTAAGAAGAAAAATCGCTCTTCCTCGCAAACCATTGGCTTTTTAATTTTAGTAATGAGTAATGTTACTTTAAGACCTGATATTTCACTTCAAATTTTGATGGTTTTAAAATTTATAGGCTCCCTTGTATGTTCATTCCGATATAATTCCCTTGACATTGGATTAGAATATTGCTGTGAGAAGGTGGCTTGACAGCAGTGTGACAAGTTTGGTAATCAGTGCCTAGAATATTCTACTACCTACCAGTATATTGTATATTATTTATGTGAACCATATTGTTATTATGTGTAGCAGGTCGTTATGTCTGAAATTAGCAATAAGTTAAGAGGATAGATGACCACCACTGACTGCCAGGCGCGCAGCCAGGATTTTCAAAATCAGAAATTCCCATTGCCGCCTGTAACAGCCACCTCGATTCTGCGCTCGTTCCGTCTTTCAGCGTATAGTGATCATCCTTTTGCGTAAAATATTCAATCCATGACAACTACGAGATTCTAAAATATCTTTATTTATTAATTTTATGAGTCCAACGTAACTCGCGGTTGCTTCCTTTTACGTCAAAATAAAAACATTACTATTCTGGCGATCTGTGGCCTAAAAGTACGAGATAATCTGCCTGATGTATTTAATTTTAATACGCATTTTTGGAATCTCGCCAATTCGTTATCGCCGTTGGAAAAATCTCAATAACTGATATAAAATCCTGTAGAGTACAACTTCATTTCATACAATGAATATACATATAAAGTTTAGCAGTAAATTAAAAATACATATTCATCAAGATTTTCACCTCCTAGGAAAGCGTTTTTTGAACTGTCGCGGGCTTCAATAGAACATATTTAGTTTACGGTTTTATTTTCAGTATTTTAAATTGCCGCTTTTCAATCAAAAAATTTGCGTTTTCTTTAGATACTCGCCGCCGATGAACGTATTCACCGGATTCACAAGCTCGTGCCAGTACAAATTTAAATAATCGTTATCGTGGAACAAATTTGTGGAAAATTTGCGATTTAGAGAAAATAACACTAACGTAAAGGCGTTTACGGC
Source organism: Styela clava (assembly GCF_964204865.1). Taxonomy (NCBI): domain Eukaryota; kingdom Metazoa; phylum Chordata; class Ascidiacea; order Stolidobranchia; family Styelidae; genus Styela; species Styela clava. Next base: position 32,144,939 of record NC_135250.1, on the reverse strand, counting down.
CTATATAACACGTCCGCTGATAAAGCAATCGTGCGCAAGTTTCTATCGAAAATGTTTTCATTCAACGGAAACGTCTTGAAAGCGGCGTCGAAAATGTGTGACGTCACACAAATATCCGATATTCTTATGAACGCTAATTCCGATATTCGAATAACGAGATATTCGAATACTTTATTCGAATTGGCCATCCCTGTTTGACACACAATTTTATTAAAAAGTCGCTTTTCTCTTTGATTACCGGACCAATTGCTTTGAAATTTTCAGTGGTTGAATATGGAATTTTTTGCCAGAAGGCTATTACTTTCATTTATTTCTAAATTTTCTATGAATCCTATGAGATCTGATATTTTATTCGGAATTTTCGAGGGGGGCCGGTTGACAACCTGTATTGGCTTTTTGCGTCTCCTATCACTCTGAAATGCGGTTGGGAAACGATGCTGTACATGCATATGTTTTCTGAGTCTGACCAAAGCAAAGTCTTGGACCTTCAATTAAGTTTCAATAGAGGAATTGTAGGCAACAACTGAAGTATGTTCGAATCATATGTATGGTATTTCTATTTAGTATTTTCCAGTGTTCATCCCTTTTCTTCTCTTTTCAGCCTCTTCCATCTAAATTCATTGTGAAAGGAATGGTGGACAGATTCAGCTCAGAGTTCGTGGGTGAGTTTGTGATTCCCTTCTTTTGAAAAAATGTGTTTTAATTGGTCAAAATTTCAATTGTTACACCATCGTTGGCATCTTACTGATTGGCCAATGTTAGGGAAGCAAATACGGAAACGTTTAAAAATGTACAATATAGTATATATTGTGGAATTCGCGACCTCAATTTGGGAAGGCGTGATCTATACAAACGAAAACATCTCTCAGTAGGACAATATTGTAGGAGATCAATTTTTTTTAATTCATGCTTATCCCGCAGGTACACGATGCAGAGCGCTGGATTCATTTCTGAAACGGATCGCTGAGCATCCGGTTATTTCATTCAGCGACCATGTCACCGTGTTCCTAACTTCTGAGGTAAGATCTCCGAGCCATTCTGTAAACTCCTGCTCGAGGCACGAATAAAATTTTGACCTGGACTAAAGAAAATCAAAACACAGTAGACATAGATTATGTTTCTCCGCGCGGCGGTGTGGCACAAATAGCTGGCTATCTAATCTCATACCCGACATGGAATGGTAACCGAACGAGAGGCCGTGGTTCGCCATATGATTAAGCTGTCCTATTGTCTTTCCTTCCGGGATAAATATGTAAATCCTATTCTGGTTTTATTCTATCCTGTCACCGGCAATATAAAAACTTTCTTGATGTTTCAGGACTTTGCAGACCATCGGAAACAAAACAAACCAGGGTTACTGTCTCGTGTCGGGGGTACAGTCAAGTCCGCTGCAACTGTGGGGTCATCGATAAGGTCAAGAGGTCGTGACCCTGAATTTGCAGAAATGTCAGACCATGTTGCCACATTCCGTGAACAAATGGCTGTAACTGATAGAGTAGCGGAGCGTTTGCTGAATGAAGAAAAAGGTGGGCAGCAATTCCATAACACATTTAATCAATTTTACTATATCAAGGTCTTTAGAACGCCAATTGGTAGCAGTAACACTGATGTATTCACCATAAATCACTTTTCACTTTCAACCAAATATTTTTCAAACGACGAGACAAAACAAGTGATGTTACGAGGTGACAAAAAGTTGAATGCATAAAATGAGTGCGATATATCAAGTTATCAACCAAATTTCGTCAAAAGCTTCATGACATATCAATTATAATAACTTGTCTCTGTGTTCTAGAGATATTAATCTCTACATTTATGCAAAATTTATTGTACAACAAACATTTTTCAGGAAGCAGCCCAATTAAACAGCCCAACTAGTCGCATGTCACTCCGTGACGTCACGGAGTGACAAAAATTCCTTATCATTAAAATGGTATTAAGAATGTTGAACAATTAGTTGTGTTAGGTCAAAATTGGTTATTTGTTTGAAATTACAAAACATTTAAGCAAGAAATTAGGAAACATGATATTTTTTTGTCGTTCTGCTTGTGTCTCCCTCATATTATTAATATGCTGAACGAGTGCACTAACTTTAATAATCTATATAGTTAAGTAAAAAGCTATGTTGCACAGACAACATGAAACAGACATGACTATTCCACTCCTATATATTTGGAATCTTATTGCAGTGACTTGACAAAGAATGGGCAATTCAGAATACAGAATCTGGAGGATCTGTTAATGCAATTCAGTTTAAGAATCTTTGCACCATGCGACGATTTTTGTAATTTGGATATCTAAGTTATTAACCATAGAAAAGCATTTTCTCTTGCGTTGAAGTCTGTCTTGTTAGGTAGTACTTGCATCTGCTTGCAAAGCACACATAGAAGCAGTAGGCCCCAAACACAGTATTCTTAGTCTGCATATTCAGAACAAGAAGACAGTGATGTCACTGCGAAAACTCGTTATTGCATCATTTTTGCGTTTGTCAGCTTTATGATATAGTTGGCACATGACAATAATTATTGTTGATAATGAGTGATGCACTGGCGTTTTCTAATTGGAACAATCTTCAATTTTTGACAAACACATCATATTTCTTTCACATTTCATGATTTTTCGCATCCTATGAGTTAACCCGATAAACCAAAATCCAGATGTCGATGTTAAAACTTGAGATTTAATATTGTTTGTGAATTATTTGAATCCACATACGCCTTTTACAAAAATGTCGAATTATATTGTAAAACGATGCATTTCGCCATATTTATTCTGACATTCCAACAGATTACATATTTTTCCAATTGTAGTCTACAATAAGTTCGTTAATATTATCCAAAACGGGCACAAGTTAGGTCAAATATTTTGGTCACTGACAGTTTTAAAAAAGTTGCCATTGCCATTCAATCATGTCATTCAAGTTTCCTTGTGGGTAAGATCCAAAGTGAGTAGAGGGCAAAGCAAAACAATTTGCAGTTAAAACCCAATATTATAGTACTTTACGTACAGAAAAATAATATTTTAAAAAAATGGCATACTTTTGTCACTCCGTGACGTCACGGAGTGACAAGATCTCTCGAAGTACTGCGAAAGAACAACAAGCAACTATCAACTGCCAAATTGGTAAATTATTGGGCCCAACCCCCAAAGTGACGTCGCAGTTTTTGAGGCAAATAGTTATTGAAATATATCAGATAATTAAAATAAAGTTGAAAAATTGTAACGGAGTGACGCGTCACGGAGTGACAACACAAGGCAAATTTCCATCAGCTCTGTTTAGCCCATTGTTTGCAATAGTGCACAGTGCAATATTTAGATTAAGCACAGATATCAGAAGTAAAACTTAACACATACTTTGGTTGAACAAATACATTTTAAGGTAACATAAATAGCATGAGAGTTTATGTTACAAAACTGAAGAAAATTAGGCAGAAAATCATCAATTATTCCGCTGAAGAAAAAACAATTATTTTGAGCCGTAAATGTACCTTCTCATGCGATTTTAAAAACTTCAAGATATGTCCTACACTTTCTGCAGTTTAATATTTCAATTAGGCAAGATGGTGACCGTACATTTGAACCCATGTACATTTGAACCCATGTGTATATTCGCGGGTTCAATCTATATGCGGGTGCTAAAACCCATGGGTTAGGGTTAGTATGGGTTCAACTATCCGAAAAACAAAAAAAATTCCATAGGTGCAATAGCATACAGGTGAAATTGTCATGGGTTCAAATGTAATGGAACCAGGCAAGATATAATTTTTACCAAATTTTCAACTAATTTATGGAATTGCTGTGGGGCTTTTTATTTGCTCACCCACTTTTTTGTTATTTTGGGGGTTGGGGCAACTACACTCACCCAAATTTACTATTATGCATGTAGTACTTTTATGGAAAATGTAGGAATGACAGAGATTTCTATTTTTGCCTTAAATTAAAAGTGCTCCGTATCGTCTGTAAAATACGATAACGGTTTACATATACAGGGCGTTAGAAAAATAACGCAAAATTAACAGAAGTTAAATAAAAAGATGAAATGCTACTTAAAACATACTTCTATGCTGTACAAAGGGTACTCCTGAAGTATGCGTACCAAAATGGCGTAGTATGTGTACCATGTTAAGGTTAGGCTAGGGCAAACTTTTTAAAAAAAATTCCATGGCGGACCCGTTGCAATTTTTTTAATGATTCGCGGCCTTGTGCACTGAAATGAAACCTTAATTAAAAGATCACAACAAAAAATCAGTGTGCCGTATGGTATAGTGAGAAAACACCTTTTCCCCACCTGCTCTCACATACAACGTGCAAAAAGGCAATGTCAGCTAAACCTCTGCAGTCAGTTGGCTTGTAATGACATCAACTGAACTCTTTCTGTGATATCACAGGCCCACAGCTCTGTGACACCACAATGGGGCATCGTGTTCGAAACAGAAAGTGGGGAATCAGTGTCCCCAGCAGTTATTGTGTATTTGCAAATTAGAGCGCTCAATATTTGTATTATCAATATATATGTCATACCATAACAGATTTCGCGGCCCCTCCGAAAGTGCCTCACGGACTCCAAAAGGTCCGCGGACCCCAGTTTGCGAACCACTGGGCTAGGGGACTCAAAAACCTTGCCCACATAGACTAGCGGGCCATGTAAGTGTAATGTAAAAAGTTACATTTTATGAAAAGGGTTAGTCCATAATTTTAGGTACTACAGGAGCCACTTGGCTAGTCCCCGAACTCGTGATAGAACCAAAATAAAGAAAATTAGGATAAAATTATGGCCTAACCCTAACCTGGTACATATACTACGCTTCGGTGTCTGCCATCTTGGTACGCATACTTCAGGAGCACTGTGGATTGTTATGTCATTTTTTGTATTTTTTTTGTTGTTTGTCTTTACCTACCGGACCATTTACTCTCTCTCGGAATAAATATGTAAATCCTATCCTAAATTGTCAGTGGTTTCTTGTACTGTTAGTATATAAACTTTCTTAATGTTTCAGAATGTTTCAAAGTTTCTTGTAAAGAAATGAATAAATCCTATAATAAAAAATGTCCAATTTCCAGAACTTGTCAATGAGTTGAAGGAATACGCTCCTACGTACTCAGAATGGGCTTCAACAGAGAACCAAGTCTTAGCACCAATCATCACGTCAGTTTCAAAGTGCGTGGATTCTTGTGCCGAATGGGCGCGTAAAAACGCAGAAGACCATGAACTGTATTTCATTCCGCCTTTAAAGGTAGTTAGTTGATTTATATTTGCTGAAGTACTTCCCATGCGCAGATAATTATGTGTGAGAAAATTGCTGGACTCCTCGCCGTCGTAGGGTGGTTCACGTAACCGCTGGTTAGATATGGCTTCCTTCACCATCAAGTCCATGCATCTGAAACAATAAAGAACTACGGTAACTAGTCCCATATCCTACATGGACTGGTAACTGGACGATAGGCCGTAGTTCCCATCGGCTTTCTTCTTCCCGCTATAAATATGTAAATCCTATCCTAAAGATATGTTTCCGTCAAATTTTAAAAAAATCTGTGGCTCAAAACAAATTTTAACTTGAATTACAAGGGTGAATTTTAAAACAAAAAAAATAATTCATAATTCCAGGAATATATGTTATATTGTGATGGAATAGAACAAGTTTTCAAACGTCGTGATGTCATGCAAAATCAACGAGACAAATGCCATGAGGAATTGAAAAGAAAGAGAGAGGAGAAAGATAATGTGAGTGTTTTTTTTTAGGAGTTGCTCAAATTTGGGTCGGTCACACTCACTCTGAAGTGAAGGAGACTCATGTCTGAGCAGAGTTACGGGAACTCACTCAAAAGTAAAGAAGACTCATCTCTGAGCAAAGTTACGGGCACTCACTCAGGAGTAAAGAAGACTCATCTCTGAGCAGAGTTACAGGCACTCACTCAGAAGTAAAGGAGACTCATCTATGAGCAAAGTTACGGGCACTCACTCAGAAGTAAAAGAGACTCATCTCTGAGCAAAGTTAGAGGCACTCACTCAGAAGTAAAGAAGACTCATCTCTGAGCAAAGTTATGGGCACTCACTCAGATATAAAGGAGACTTATCTCTGAGAAAAGTTACGGGCACTCACTCATAAGCAAAGAAGACTCATCTCTGAGCAAATTTACAGGCACTCACTCAGAAGTAAAGGAGACTCATCTATGAGCAAAGTTACGGGCACTTACCCTGTATATTTTTTGAGTTCGTATAAACAAAACATAAAGAGAATATAATATAATCCATCAATTCAGCAATTCCAGTAATTCATTTTTTTCAGCAATACAGCGTTACATTTTCATTCATTTCTTTCCATTTCAGCTCCCAGCCTCAGATCAGTCATATTCATTAAGTGCAATGCTCGGAAAGAAACCTGACGAAGTCAAACAACAAAAACAGGAAAAACTGGAACAGCAGATTGAAGAGGTAATTTATTTGAATGGTGGGGGGGAAGGGGGGGATGAAAAAAAATATATTTAGGGGGAATTTCTATTTAGTAGTGAGGGGGAATGGGGTATAAAAATTTGAATTGAAGACATACTGTATCTACTCGCCTATAGGTTGCAACTTTTTTCCTTAGAAAATATGGGTGCGACCCATCCACTCGACATACGGGGTGCATGCGACTCGTGCACGCGCATACCAATGCGCGACTGCTTAGCGTTACACAAGTCAACAATATTCAAACGCTACGAACTGTCATCCAAGACGCGCCCGTATGCGCACACCCGAAATGCAACGGCTATTTCTCTCGTTTTCTAGTCGAGTCGATCCCAATATGAAAGAGATCGCTGATGTTAGTAAGTTCTTTATCGTCGGCACGATGCCATTTCGGGTGAAATATGTATATTTGACAAGCTCGATGACGTGATTGTGATGTCGTAAAAAACAAAATAGGAAGTTATCCATGCAAAAAACTAGGAAAAAACTAAATCCCTAGATTTTCAGTGCGACTTATTTGCGAATCAACTCTAAATTGAACTTTTTCAACACAAAACTAATAGTGCGACCTATAGGCGAGTATATACGGTAATGTTTATTTAGTAGTGGGGGGAGGGGGGTGAAAAAAAATTATTTAAAACATAATCTTCATTTAGTAGTGGGGGGAGGGGATAAAAAAAATATTATTTAAAACATAATCTTCATTTAGTAGTGGGGGAGGAAAAAAAAAATTTATTTAAAACATAATTTTTATTTAGTAGTGGGGGGAGGGGGGTAAAAAAAAATTAAAAATTTCCAATATCATGATTATTGAAGACATACCGTAACTATTTCTGTTTCCTGAAACGTTTCGATTAATTTTACTGTTCAATATTTTTTGTGAATCCTCAATTTTCCAGTTGACGAAACGATACGAAGAATTAAGCGATTTGTTAGAGAAATCCAACGCTGATTTGAAGTCTGACATGGAACGTTGGAAATTCAATAAGAAACAAGACATGAAACAAATCTTCACACAACTTGCTGAAAGTCACATCACATATCAGTCTCAGGTGAGGTTTAACTTTAGTTATGTGAATTTGTCACATCACATAACAGTCTCGGGTGAGGTTTAACTTCAGTTATGTGGAATTTGTCACATCACATATCAGTCTCAGGTGAGGTTTAACTTTAGTTATGTGGAATTTGTCACATCACATATCGGTCTCAGGTGAGGTTTAACTTCAGTTATGTGGAATTTGTCACATCTCATATCAGTCTCAGGTGGGGTTTAACTTCAGTTATGTGGAATTTGTCACATCTCATATCAGTCTCAGGTGAGGTTTAACTTTAGTTATGTGGAATTTGTCACATCACATATCGGTCTCAGGTGAGGTTTAACTTCAGTTATGTGGAATTTGTCACATCACATATCGGTCTCAGGTGAGGTTTAACTTCAGTTATGTGGAATTTGTCACATCTCATATCAGTCTCAGGTGAGGTTTAACTTTAGTTATGTGGAATTTGTCACATCACATATCGGTCTCAGGTGAGGTTTAACTTCAGTTATGTGGAATTTGTCACATCACATATCGGTCTCAGGTGAGGTTTAACTTCAGTTATGTGGAATTTGTCACATCTCATATCAGTCTCAGGTGGGGTTTAACTTCAGTTATGTGAATTTGTCACATCACATATCAGTCTCAGGTGAGGTTTAACTTTAGTTATGTGGAATTTGTCACATCACAATTGGTCTCAGGGGGGGTTTAACTTTAGTTATGTGGAATTTGTCACATCACAATTGGTCTCAGGGGGGGTTTAACTTTAGTTATGTGGAATTTGTCACATCACATATCAGTCTCAGGTGGGGTTTAACTTCAGTTATGTGAATTTGTCACATCACATGTCAGTCTCAGGTGGGGTTTAACTTCAGTTATGTGGAATTCGTCACATCACATATCAGCCTCGGGTGAGGTTTAACTTCAGTTATGTGGAATTCGTCACATCACATATCAGTCTCAGGTGGGGTTTAACTTTAGTTATGTGGAATTCGTCACATCACATAGCAGTCTCAGGTGGGGTTTAACTTCAGTTATGTGGAATTCGTCACATCACATATCAGCCTCGGGTGAGGTTTAACTTCAGTTATGTGGAATTCGTCACATCACATATCAGTCTCAGGTGGGGTTTAACTTTAGTTATGTGAAATTCGTCACATCACATATCAGTCTCAGGTCAGGTTTACCTTAAGTATAATAATAATAATAAGTTTATTTCGACTTCATAATCAGCATAACAATAAAATGATTGATAAAAAGAAAGAAATAAAAACTTATTATGAAATCAGGAGAGTAAACAAAACCTTGGATAAGGTTTAAAACTTACAGAATATAAAAAGGAAGGTTTTGCCAAGACGAAGTGGTACATGTTCACCCACCTAAAAATATTACAATAATTCTCATGTTAGTTATGTGGAATTGTCGCAGCGTCTCAAATATGCCCTGTCTTGTCTCTCTTACAGCGCACTTTGCTTTTTCTAGTATCTTGTCCCTCTGCTTTTTAACACATTTGTCCTTTTTTAAGGACACATGACCTCTCTTTAGCATACTTGTCCCCTTTTTAGTACAAATTTCTTACAGGTCCTATGCGGCCGAATATTTCATATCTTTTCAGCAAAGTAGGCGCTGCATGATATTGAGAATCCTATGTTTTTACATACACACACAAAAGCAAGGAAGAGGGATGAGTAGTTAGTTAGTCCTGCATAAGCCCAATCAATCACCTTATTACTTATCGATTTTAATCGGTAAGTATGTTGATAGGTATTTGTTTGTCTGTTAGATGCACACGATATTTCACGAAAGCGAGATTAAATCCGCTGCAGATTTTGCATGTGCATTCATCATATGTCGGACCGGAAGCATATTGATTTTGGATGAATTATGTCGTATAATTAGCGAGTCATTAATCAATTAGTGATGGGACATAACGTGTCACTATGGAGTAAGAGCGCTGTTTTGGGGGATCCCCTAACTTTCGATCGATAAGTCTTCAGTCTCTGATCGATATTCTCGTTATTCTGTTTTTGCAGTGTCTCTCATCCTGGGAATCCCTGGTCCCACTTATGCAAGGAAAGGTAGATTTTGGTGACCTTGGACAGACTGACAACGACCTTGTGGAGGAAGATTCTGAAAATTTGGAAACAAGCAAAACATCGATTTCAAATGACAGCACGGATCCTTGATTTCATATATACTTGATTTTAAATTTTTTTTGATTAAATTTTGAATGATTTTTATCACGAAGGGCTGTAGAGTAGTATTCGGTAAGTTCCAAGTCAAGTCTGGGTCTTCGGTAGGTACTCCCGAAGTATGTAAACCAAGATGGCGGACGCCGGAGCGTAGTATTTGTGCCATCTTAGATTTGGGCCATAATTTTACTCATTTTAGTCCTATTATGAGTTTGGGGACTAGCCAAGTGACTCCTGTAGTATTTGTACCTGAAATTATGGCTCAACTCTAACATTAACATGGCACACATACTACTCTCCAGTGTCCGCCATCTTGGTTCACATACTCCAGGAGTACCCTTCAGAGTTTCAATTTACGTCCGAACCTCAATAGAATTCAAAATTTGAACCCAATTTATGTTCACTGTATCCTTGAGTCAAAAGTCTCTCTGGTAGCTAGTCGACCAGTCTTGATTGGATGAGTCGAGTCGATTGGTTATTTAAAAAAGAATAACGAAACGGACTAAATCCCAACCTTATGGCCCTTTTATCACCTTGAATGACAGAACCAATCTTTTTTGAATCTAGATTTTTAAATATGAATGATTCCAATTGCTAATGGCCGAGGAGAAATGTTTGGTATAAAAAAGTCATCGAAAAAATATGACTCTCCCCCCCAAAAAAAAACGAATTTTGAGTACAAAAACTTTGGCGTGTACGAGCCTTCTTGAGTAGACCATTAAAACTAGTAAACTAGGTGAAAAAAACTTGCAAAAATGTGCAATGACAGTGGAAAATCACCAAAATGTGCAAAAACCGTGGAAAACCATTAACTTGGATTAACATCAGATAATGATAAGTTTTGACTCTCATAGGAATCGTGACTCCAGTGCAAATTCGCCAATACTGACTCTGCAGCCTTTTTATCCTCATTAAATCATTTCCCAAATTATGATTGGTAATCTATGGTGCGAGACTGGTCATGTGATCATCCAATTTTTCGAATCAAGTTGGTTATCAATGAACAACCTTAGCAATGAATAAAATTTGGAGAGAGAGGTTTCCCTTTTTAGCTATTTAGAATTACCCTTGGGTACTATTTCTAGTTCATCTTTCTCATGTAGTATGTTACGGTGGTTATATCAGCTTATATTTCATAAAAGTCATTCAAAATTAGTTAAAATCATGATTTTCTTACCCAGTGTTTCCCGTACTTTTGCTAAAAAATGACCCTTCTTCACTTTTGAGTGACTAACCTTAACTTCGCTTAGAAATGAGTTTCCTTTACAGATGAGTCTCTTTTACTTTTGAGTGAGTGCCTGTAACTTTGCTCAGAGAGGAGTCTCTGTCACTTGTGAGTGAGTGCCTGAAACTTTGATAAGAAATTAATCTCCTTTACTTCTGAGTGAGTGCCCATAACTTTTCTCAGATGAGTCTCTGTCACTTGTGAGTGAGTGCCTGAGACTTTGATAAGAGATGGGTCTCCTTTACTTCTGAGTGAGTGCCTGTAACTGTGCTCAGAGATGAGTCTCTTTTAATTTTAAATGAGTGACTGTAACTTTGCTCAGAGATGAGTCTCCTTTACTTCTAAGTGAGTATCTGTAACTTTTTTCGGAGATGATTTACTTTTATCTACTTCTGAGTGAGTTATTGCAAATTTTTTTTTTGTGCCATCTAGTTAAATTCTTCATCTGATTTATTTATATGTTGCAATGTATATTTTATTGCCAATGTTAACACGAGGAGGAAATTAACAAGCTGTGTCGAATGTCATATCTCCCATCGCAATTGTATGAATCTCACTTCACATGGCTATCTAACTATTTGCGTAAGTCTGTGTTTCTTCACCTAGATTCGATCGAACCCCTGGGGTTCGATGGGGCTGCTCCATGGATCGATGAAAGTGCCCTGAACCATTTGTGTACAGGGTGTCCATGAAGAGTTAAAAAAAAATTTAAAATTGTGAAGGGAATTCATTGATACCATATATTGTTTTGGCCCTCACAGATGTATTAAATGAAGTAAAAATACTGATTAAAAACAAAACAATTACAGATTAAAAACAACAAACTTGGTTAAGATATATTGAGAACTGACTTCATAACAAAATTAAAAAGGGACTTTATCGACACCCTGTATATCATAAAGTATCACTGTGGTTGCTAATTTGTCCGAAAGACTCCGAGGAGGTTTTCAAGAAATTTGTTAATTAAAAAAGGCACTTAGTCTGAGGACTGTGTGTGTGTGTAGTTAATAGCTCTCTTGCTTCAATTTATATTGTCCCTTTGGTTTCAACTTTACAGAACGTTGTTTGTGAACAGTTGGGTTTTTGAAGTATCTTTTTATTTGAAAAAGCTTTCTTATTGAAGCGCATTCCTTAACCCTATAAACCAAACTGTTTTTATCACAAATACTTGTTTTACAGCAAAATGCTCTTGCGGCGAATTTTCCAGACACGGCCCTAGACAATCACATGTAAAAATTCTGAATCTTGTAAAAATATGACATCATACAATTAAAAGTCTCAGAAGAAGTTTAGTTTTGCATTTGGGCGGGCTATTCCATGGATAAAAAATTTTGTGGGGGGTGATTTCCCGTTATAATATCGATTCAAGATTCCTGACTGATTCCAGTGTTTAGTGCAATGATGATTTTCTTGATTTCTTTAAATATTGTACGAATTAAGATTATTGAATAGAATAAATTTATGTAGTAAATGTTAGTTTTTGTAATGTTTCCTGTAATCCAGGAAGAGAGGAAAATCGATGATACGGCTGAATGATAGGATTTTCACTGGGAAGGGAAGATGATGAAGATAGGATTTACATATTCATCCAGAAGGTGAAGAGAGAAGTTCAATCATATGACGAACCACGGCCTCTCGACTGGTTACCTGTTCATGTCGGGTATGGGATTAGTTGGCCAGCGACCAGGCGTTTTGTAACCACCTTACGGCGGCGAGGAGTCCAGCAATCATCTCCCACATAAATATCCCTGCATAGGATTCAAGCCCACGTAGTACAATCAGAAGCGCGGAAGCGAGAGTATTGCTAACGCTTAGCAAGATGCGCCACACCACCGACCCAAATATATTAAAAGTAGTCAAAATGTTGCTCAGACACGTTTTCCAGATAATTGCAACGAGTCTTCTTGGAACGTGTGCACTGTATATAAAGGGAAATTATAAAAAGGGCAAAATTTGAATGCGCAATAACGGGCTCCATAGTAACGGTATGTAGTTTTGATTAGGGTTGGTATTTCGGGACCAGTTTTTGAAATCCCGGTATCGGGATATCCCGGGATTGAGTCGTATTATTCCGAGATTAAGTAAAAGATTGAAACAACTTGCTGGGCAATAAAATCACGTATTTATTTCATGTAATATCAGCGCAGAAATATTAAAGCCTTTATCAGTAATCAGTAGTTTATTTTTTACCATATATACTGAAAATAGGCACAAACATGCAAATTGCAATATATTATAAATAGGCCATATTTCAGGGTGAAGCAGACAGACCAATACTGGTTATCGAGAAGCGGCATCAATAAGTCTAATACTATATTATGAAGAAGAAAAAGTCGAACTAAGTATATATATGTAAATTGAAAAAAATGTAGGTCAGTGGTTCCCGACCTTTTTTTTATATCGCGGCACACTATTTAGATCTTTCAATATTCGCCACACACCTATCAACAAACATTTCTACTCATAAAGAGTGCGATAGTCGAACGCAAACAAATGGTTAATAGTTGCCGATATTACGAATGTTTTCTTACATTATAGTAAACGAGAGCGTCTTCGGAGCACTTCGAATTATCGTAAAAGTTGTGCGGTCACTCTTCGTTCCACGTTACGCCCTTAGTATTATCTCATGTATTCTAACTTTTTCACAACCCAATTCATTTTTGTTACAATTCGATATGTTTCTCCCATTGCCAAAATCATTCAATAGTGTTATTGTCGGCACTTGCGAGAGAAATGAAAAAGGCAAACAAACTGTATTTCATTACAACAATTAATTATTATCGCTAAAAACACTGAATAGGTTTAAAGTTGGTATAAACAATTTTCACAGCTGGAGGTATCTTTTCACGTTATGAATTTCGTGCAAGGCCCGAGCATAATTTGATGGCAAAGATCATAGCATTTACTATGTCGAAACGCTTATTCGACTTTTCAGACAACAGAAACTATCCGTAAATAGCAAGGGTGGGCAAAATAGTATATTCGAATAATTTTAACGAATTGTCGAATATCGGGTTGAACTCGGGATTTTATTCCGATTTTTATCTTTTTGGCCAACTCTGAGCTTCCTAGTCACCGTTTGTAAATTAACTCTCCCAATTTTAAGCTGAAAATATTATCATTTCTGACGCCGGAATGCGGATATTTATGAAGACAATGGTTGACCTTCTTGATTTTATTTATTTTTCTATTGTGGCTGTTTTGTTTTCGAAGTAAATAGTAAATAAAATCCCTGCAAAGTCATAGCGTGAAACCTGAATGCTATTTTGAGTTCAAATTATGATTAAATATGTCGGCAATTGTGACAATTCTACAAGTCAAATAATAATTCCTAGGTAAACTTTGAGAAAAACTTCGCAAAATAATTCCTCTTAGTCTGACTGACTCAAACTGTGAGCGTGGATGGCTTTTTTTCAAAATAAGTAATAATTAAAATGGTATAACCTACCATTTGTAATAATATCTATATATGGATAACAAAGCTTCAAAATCCCGGGATTTTAGGAAATAATTGCGGGATCGGGATTGAAAAACACATTCCAAATCCCGGGATTGGGATTTCCCGGGGTCCCAACCCTAGTTTCGATAGAAGAAAATTTGAAAAAGGCCAAATAACCTTCCGCAATTTTCCGACATCAATTCGACAATAACGATCAACGGGTCAACTTCAGCTCAAGTCAAAACATATATCCGACGTACAGAGTACGAACGACCAGGTTTAGTTTATTGGACACGTAGTGGACATAACGATCGTTTCAATATTATGTTGTTCTTGTTCTTTTTTTTGACACAGAATAACACACCTAGTGGAAATATTAAAAAACCGCTTTTCTCTTCGAATACTGGACCATTTGCTTTGAAATTTTCAGTGGTTGAAGATAAAATTTTTCCCCAGAAGGCTATTACTTTTATTCATTTTAAATATTTCTGTTAGCTCTGTGAGATTTGTTTTTGTTTGCTATGACGTCATTAAACGTTCTGCGGATATCGGACGCCATTTTGTGTCCTACTGTACTGCTTCGCTTGGTGTGAATATATTTGTAGACTGTGATCTGACGGTACGGTAAACCGTACTGTACTGCGAACAGACGTGTCCATATATTTGGGCGTAGCTCTCTTGTTATATGTGTGTATGTATCGGATAAGATTTACATATTTATCCCGGGAGAGGGGAAAGCCTCTGGGACGACTCAATCAGCTCGCGAAACAAGGTCTTTCGTCCAGTTACCTGTTCATATCTAGTGTGGGATTAGTTAGCCAGCTATTTATTCTGTTTTGAGATGCATGGACTTGATGGTAGGTTTTAAGTGAACCACTCTGCGATGGCGAGGATTCTATCAATCCTCTCGCACATAAATATCCCTACGCTACGGTATTCAAACCTGGGAACCCACTAGGCTGCGAGCCGAGGCCCTGAAAAACGCCTAGAAAGTGAGTTTCGTAGCGCAAATCTAGTAACTATATTTATTCTTCAGTTTTGTATAAAAATGAACATACTGAACGCATTACAGCTTGTTCCCACTAACGGAAGTTGCACATTTTCTGTAAAACAGGCTTCAAAAATCCTGATGCAAAAGTTGGATATCAAGGGGATTCCCCGAAAATCAATGATCATAGGCTTACAACGACAGAGCATGGATGGTCGCTTTCATTTTATACTGTATATGCCATCGGACGCATCAATTTTTATGCGATGAAATCATAAATTAACATCTTGAGCACAAAAACACAAGTTAATCGGTTAAAACCCTGGTGCTAAATTCGATATAAGGTGGTTCCCAGAAAATCAATAACCATAGGTTTACAACACAGCATAAGAGCTATGCAATTCAAGAGCCCAGCTGCATTTAACACTAATGTATTTCTGTAGCGTTTTGTCTGACCAAAATAAGCCTCTCTCGCACAAGCAACAAAGAACAGCACACGCAGGGTAATCAGAGATGCGATGGCGAGTGCATAAACGCTTAGTACGATGCGCCACACCGACGACCGGAGTTTAAATTAAATTATAGGATGGGATCTCAAGATGAGTCATATAATCATTGTAGTATCTCGGTGTTTATTTCGATTTTATTTTGTTCTTACTCTGTATGATCGAGTTTAATTAGGTAAATATCTAATACTCCATAGTTATTATGACATCCTGTATTTTATTTTTCAAACTTTGTTGTTCCTTTTTGTGATTGAGTCTAATTAAGTGAATGTTTGGTAAATTTTCGTGGTCATTGTGGCATTCTTTTTGTTATCCCTTTTATATATATGATTGTGTCGAATTTAGTGACTATTTAATATTGATGCAGCTACAAGGTGTCGCTGACTGGATGACTCTTTGAGTCTTTCGCGATCTCTCGTCTATTGCAACAAGCCGGTATCCGTCTTCGTAATTTGTTATATGTCTTTTTTTATTTTTTCATATCGTATATTGGTTTTGCATGACGAAAATAAAATCTGAATCTGATTTACATATTTATACCGGATGAGAGAAAAGCCGATAAGACGGCTTAACCATATGTCGAACTACGGCCTCTCGTCCGGTTACCATTCCATGTCGGGTGTGGGATTAGTTAGTTACTTGTTTTCGGAAGCATGGACTTGATGGCGGAGGAAGCCGTAACCGACCAGCGGTTACGTGAACCACCCAACGACGGCGAGAATTTAAGTAATACCCTCCCACATTATTTCCATGGGTTTCGCATGATAATCAGAAATGCGATGGCACGCGAATTCTTAACGCATAGTATGATGCGCCACACCGTCGACCGGAGTTCAAATTAAATTATCAAAAACTTTAGAGAGCAGATTAACTCCCTATTGGAAATTTCGCTTTTATGCTTTACATTAATTAAAAAATAAACATAAACTTGGTTTTTAGTTCAGTTTTTATTCTTTTTTTTTGTTAGACTTCTATTAGTTCTTTCGTGGGTCCCTTCGCCCTGAAATGGCATTTTCACGTTTTTCATATGTTTTGTATTCCTATTTAATGTTCGAATAAATTATATATTTAGTATGAATGAAAAAACTATTTATTTCTGATCAAAAATCCTAATGTAGTGTCGTGCAGGTGCTGCCTTTATTGGGAGCCATAATTGTACGCATGAATGAGCATAGGTCAGTGACGAATGTTATTTTCGAGTTGCAGTTTTCGGTTACGTGGCTAGATTTCTCGTTTTTGTGAAAAATGGGTAGTTTTGGGCCAATTTTCGCCGTATTTTTGATATTTTTGGGGTTGTGTTTTGCTCAGGAAAGGGTTGATCAACGCGGAGCAGGCCGATTGAACGATCCAAATGCAGTTTTGGGAAATACGGGACAGCGTGGCAGCCTAAAAGGAGCTCCACAGCAGCACTTCAGGCAAGGTGATCAAGTCGCACGACTAGACCAAGGGGCACCGGTCAGGCATATAGATGATTCTAACCTCGTTAATATACCGCAGGCTGGTATCCCACGCCAGCCTGTTGTTGGGGAGGAAAAATTGAGGCACAGACAAAGAGCTAAACCACTTATCGCTGGTTTGAGCACCAGTCAAGAATGCGGAGAAGATGTCCAAAGAATCTGTGGTCACAGGAATTTACAAAGTAATTTGGAAGTTCTGGCCTGCGTTACAAATTCAGATCTTGACGAAACTGATTTAAGTGAAGAATGCCACGAACATATTTGGCATTACAAACTTAACATCACAAAAGATCAAAAATTTTCAAGCGTTGCTCGTGAAATTTGTAAACCGGCTTTAGAAAAGTTTCCGCAATGTGCGAAGTTTGATGACGCGAGTGGGAAATTGATTCCTTGCCTTCTTGACGAAAAGGATAAAATCCAGTTAAGGCCGTGTTATCATTTTTTGGTAAAAATGGGGACAATTATTTATAGCGATTATCGGTTAGTTTGTAATTTCATCGAAGACTGTAAAGAGGATATTCAGAAACATCATTGCGCGTTTTTGACTCAAGCAAATAAAGATGGTGACACTGCCGCGCATTCGCAAGGTGCCGTGATAAATTGTCTCGAGGAAAAAATTGTTGACGGTGAAACAGTAAATGAAGATTGTGCGAAACAAATTGTACGACTTTCAGAATTAACGTCTGATGATTATCACCTTGACAGGAATCTTTATTTCGCTTGCAAGGACGTGCGTGAGCGATTATGCGAAGAGGTCCAATCAGGTGAAGGAAAAGTTTATAAATGTCTTTTTCGACACAAGTTTGACCACGAGATGACGCCAGAGTGCCGTGAGGCTTTAACTTTGCGTCAAAAGCTTCTTGCGCGAGACTATAAAGCAAGTTACGAGCTCATGAACTATTGTCAAAAAGATATTGACACGCTTGGATGCATTCATCACCCAGAGTATAGGGTACAAGACGCCAATGATCACGGCGATATTATCGGCCTTTCTGGAATGCTTCTGTGTCTAGAAGAAATCGCTCATCATCAAGATACACAGTCTCACGTTAGCCAGCAGTGTGAAAACCAACTCGCCGATTTCCGACAAATGTTAAGCGAGGATTACCAAATGAGTCCTGAGATAGTACGTGGTTGTTCCACTGAGATAAATATTTGCGCTGAAAAAGAAGAAGTTTTAAAGAACGGGCAAACGATACACTGCCTTATGAATCTGGCTCGAAATAAAGACGGCATTGGTGGGAGCTGTGAAGCCGCGATAATGCATTTATTGAAAGAAGAGGCGGTTTTGTCAGACTATCGCATGGATTACGCGCTTGCTCAAGCTTGTACTCCGGTCGTTCAAACGGCATGTTCTCATCTTAAAGATGGAGATCCAATGATTCTATCCTGCCTTATGGATCATTTACATTCAGATGCGATGGTGGAGGATTGCCGCAATCGTTTGCTTGAGTTACAATATTTCATCAGTCGAGATTTTACCCTGGATCCAATTTTCATGAAAAAATGTAAAAACGATGCGAAAAATCTCTGTGGTATAGAGAAATTTGGAAACACTGAAAATGATGTTGAAATGCCGTACTCTCTTGTAGTATCATGTCTTTATCGACACATTCCCGGGGCCGTTCAACCTCGAGACGGCCCAGTTAATAAAAAAAAGCAAACCTCACGTGGATGTGCAGAAGAAGTTCGAAAAATCATGAAAACGAGAGCGTTAGATTTTCAATTAAATCCAGATTTGGAGAAAGCTTGCCGAATTTCCCTCGGACAATATTGTTCTGATAACGTAGTGGAAAAGGGAATGGAGCTTGTCTGCTTACAAGATGCGTTTGAGAATATAACACTCGATGCTGATAAAGGGCAAGGAGACGCAGAAAAATGCATTGATAAACTCGAAGAGATTACTGAACTGGAAGAGGGGGAGGCGGGGAATTTGGATAATATTTTACTCAGAGCTTGTGAGCCTGATATTGATCGTTTATGCTCAGACAAACAGGATGATGATGAAAATGAAGGCGAGGTAATGCAGTGTTTGATTGATAATAAATTCGACCTCACAGATGATTGTAAAGCCGGCGTGTTACATTTCCAACTCATTGAATTGAAAGATATAAATTTTAGTTATAACTTCATGAAAGCTTGTAAAAGTGACGTCGAAAAAAATTGTTTGACCGAAGGGAATAAACGGAAAACTAAAAATGAGGTTGTTGAATGTCTCAGTGAGATACATTTACGAGATATTGTTGAAAAACGTGACGACACGATCTCCGAAGAATGTATCGCTGAACTTTCGGTTGAAAATTTACAACGCCACGAAGATATGAAACTTAATCCTTCATTGAAAAATGCTTGCCAAGCTGATTATAAAAAATTTTGCAAAAAAGGTAAAGTGAAGGGCATTGAATGCTTGCGAATGCACCATCATAAAATCAGTAATCAGTGTCGAAAACAACTTTTTAAATTCGAAAAAGAAGAAGCGATTGAACCAGACCTTGATTTCATTCTAAGAAGGACATGCAAATCAGCAATTATGCAGTTTTGCCATAAAGAAGGCGAGTCACAATCAATTTTAGACTGTTTGATTCGAAATAAAGAAAATTTAGAGGACGCCTGCCACGATATTGTCCATGAAAGAGAAAGAGAGCAATACTCAGACATAAACCTCAATCCGGAGTTAAAAGATGCTTGCGAAAACGATATTGACACTCACTGTAAACAGATTTTGGATGATTTGAAAAAAGGCGAATCGAAAGGGGATGACATGACCGGCCAAGTTACCGAGTGTCTCAAGGAAGTTGAACTAGATCAGGGTCGTGAACTCACACGATCCTGCTCAAGGCACATTCGATTCGTTATAAAACAGGAAGAGAATGATTATAGTTTAGATCCAATGTTGACCTTAAATTGCTTAAAATCGATTCAAGAAATTTGCAAACCAAATAAAGTTCCAAACGTAATTGAATGCTTGAAACATGCTTACTTCAACGGCGGTTTACAGAAAGATACGATGTGTATGGTGGAAGTGGCGCGTTTACTCAAAGAAGGACGCATGGACATCTTAGCGGATCCCGTTCTACACAACCTCTGTCAGATGGATATACGACGCCATTGCAGTGACGTCGCGGAGGGCAAAGGTCGCATTATGGGTTGTTTATTATATACAATAGAACAGGGACAGAAAGAAGTCTTGCGTGATTGCGCGGATGCTCTAATACAGCGGAAAGAAATGTGGGACTATGCAGTTGAGCACGGTGCAAAGGGCTTCCCGGGTCTCATGAAGCAAGTAATGACTTCTCCAGACTCTAGTTACTTACTAACTGGTATAACTGCTTTTCTAATTTGCATCCTTATTTTGGGGATGGTCTGCGGAAGAGTAACAAAGCGTGTATCTCGGCAGAGAAAAATGCTTTGAAAACACATTTTTGACGATTTTATCGATGTTTAACATAAAAAGTGCGCTTTCCAACATTTGGTAAAGTTGTGTGTTATTAGGCTATAGCCACCCCCTACTTCCCCTGTTGTCACAGTTTTTGTTATGATGTCATATTTACTGTTTATGATGACTTGTCTTTGTATAATGTCATAATAATAGCGCTAATATCTGTTTTTCCTGATATCTGATAAGGCAGGCTGTATTCAGAATTCGAAAGAAACCAGTTCTCCCTAGCTTGCATGGAGCATTGTTCAGAGCACAATTTTTTTCTTTTGGTCAAGGATAAGGGATTATTAAGCTTCAAATAATAGAAGGACACATTTTTTTCAACTTTTTTTTTTGGGGGGGGGGGCACTACCTTTTAGGCAACCAAACCAAACTTGATGTATGGTAATCGTAGGTGAAAAAAAACATTTTTTAAACTTTGAAAAATACAGTTTGCTTAACAGTGGTATTTGTTATTACCATTGTTTCATCTCCCGGGATAAATATGGAAGTCATGCCCTAATTATTCATGATTTCAAAAAAAAAAGGAAACATTAAAATATTTTAAACTGGGTCATGATCAACAAAAGCACATAGAAGTCAATGTACATCTAATAAGAGTTGAATTCAGAAATGCAGGAAAGTTGAGATTTGATTTATTTATTTTAGTTTTTAGAAATCAAAGGAAGGCCTTTTTGGTCATTCTGCTAGAGTTGATTTATTTATTGAATATGGAAATGCAGTACATTTATTAAGATAAGCCATATGTGAGATTTGGTATAATCTGTTAACTATCGTAGTTATTATATAGGGTATCTATAAAGTCCCTAACATTTTTTGAAATTGCAAAGGGAATTTATCGATACCATATATTGTTTTGGCCATCATAGATGTATTAAATGAAGTAAAAATACTTGTATAATTACCTATTAAAGAACAAACAAACCTGGTTGACATATATATTGAGAACTGACTCCATAACAAAATTGAAATTGTAAAGAGACTTTATGCACACTATATTGAAGTTGACTTTGAAAATGCAGTACCGTTAAGATAAGCCATATTTGTGAGATTTTTTAGATATCATTTTGTAGATCTTGCAACTAGGTATTATATATACAGGGTGTTCATGAAGTCCTTTTACATGTTCAATTTTGTTCCGAAGTCAGTTCTCAATATATCTTAATCAGGCTTGTCTTTTTAATCTGTGTTTATTCCAACTTGGGAACAACAGACTATAAAATGTGGTATCGTCAATGTTAATGAAATTAAATTTGCATTCCAAAACGTCACAATTTTTTTGTCTCACAAAATATAAATGCCGACAAACTATAAATGATTTCGATGAATTCCTTTTGCAATTTAGAAAGTTTAATAAGATCTTACGAACACCGTGTATTATTTTGAATATTTGAGAATTCCTAGGCAAGAGGGCGAATGTAAAAATTACGAGTAAATTTAGATTGAAAAGGTTTCATAAACTGTTTTTGTAACCAAATTTTGAAGCCATATTCACCAAAATACTTCAATTTAAAATTGAGAAGAGTTTAAAGACAAAATATAGCTTTTCTCTATTTTTTTTAGTTTCGTATTTTTAGGTTAAAGCCCTTGTATTTTATTTACCTTGTCAAAAATTTTAAATGTATTTGAATATTCGATTCGATTCATTTTTTAAAGTTTAGTTATTAGTGATTTAACTTCACATTATGGTAATCACAAATTAGAATACCATACATCCGGATATGCACGTGTAAGCAACCAGGAAACTGTTATTCATTGTCTGCTAGCTTAACTATGCATTGTAACCTGATGTTCCAGCCAATTGATGGATACTTATCTAATTCTATGAAGCTGATGTTTGAAAATTTTCAAACTTACGGCATATTTATACCCTACTGCATGGCTACTAAACTATTTTTACCGAAGATCCGCATACAAAACTTCAAAATTATTTGGTCCGGTGTTTCCAGAAATTTCCGCACTTCCTCGACCGGCTAATGATTATTAATTTATTAGCTAGTCAAGATTGTTTATTATGGCGTTTTAGTTCTTTTCATATTATATTCAAAACTGTAAAAGTCATTTAATAAAAGGAAACTTCAAAAGTGAGGCTAATGATCGAAAATAAAGAATTAGGTCCGCCAGTTGCCCTGCCCAACTGTAAAACTACAAATCATGTCTCAATAAAAACTATTTTAATTCATTATCCTAAGTGATTCAAGACCTTGGTCAGACGAATCGTTGGAGCAGACATGGCCGAACTACGGCTCGTTTCAATTCGGCCCGCCCGATGCTGCCACAACCGAATTGAAACCAAATTTTGATGTTGAGCTAAGAATAGCTTATTGAGTTTGTTGAGATTGTGATTAAATTTAGTCTATAAGGCACTAGGCTAATTGTTTCCCACTTTTGCTTTGCTTAAAAAAATGACTTTTTATCCATTACATTTAGATTATTTTGGCATAAAATGATTCGTTAAGAAAAAGTAAAGCTGGTTAAATCAAAAATTCAGCATATTATGGTCGTTTGTGCACGCAAAAACAAGCCCATTTTCACAGCAAAAACGACAAATTTAATAAAAAATTTGTATTCTCCATCATTCAACATTTTCAAAATTCTTATGAAATATAATCTTAACTTTTTTTGTAATTAAAAACCAAAATTGTTTATGAGGTAAATTTTTACCTGTAAAACCTGATTTTCATTTCAAGAATGGCAAGTTTTACAAAAATGTATCTTCCGTTATATGAGAGAAAATATTCTCAAATTTTGAAAATGTAATTTCTTGACGTCTTCACGCATAATAAGCTTTTTTAATTTTGTACACACCACAACCATGGTTTTGTGTTTACCAACTAATGTAAAAGATATTAATATCCCGCACCCCGGGGCTGTTTTGTGATCTAGAAG
Organism: Styela clava; assembly: GCF_964204865.1. Classification (NCBI taxonomy): domain Eukaryota; kingdom Metazoa; phylum Chordata; class Ascidiacea; order Stolidobranchia; family Styelidae; genus Styela; species Styela clava. Next base: position 32,121,319 of record NC_135250.1, on the reverse strand, counting down.
GCCACGTCGACAATCACTCAAGTGGATTATTGATTTAAAATAGAAAAATAATCTGGAATTAGAAATTCTCAAAAATAAAATTTGAAAAAAGTTGAAAAGTATTGTTGCACTTTCATAAATCTAATTTGGTACTTTTTTCTCTGACCAAAGTCAAGACTTCCTCAGATGCGCTGTTTACAGCAGGGATCAAAATTTACGGAAGTTTGATGTGGCATAATTGTAACGTAATTACTGCTTCTTCTCTCTGTCTTTGTGTTATTGGCTGTATCGTTTCAGTGATTCTTAAGTCTTGCAATAACATCTGAAATTTGAAAAAGATTGAAAATAGCTCAAAGTATAGCACTTTCATAAATTTAATTCTGTTACGTTCAATCTGACTGAATCCCTTTTCCTAGACAGGCAATGATGTGAATATGATATATGGCACAATTGTACCAACTACTGCTACACTTTTTGGGTCCCTTTCTTTTTCATAGCAATGCCAAGTCATGATTTTTAAATGTGTTTCCATTAGGTGTTTATGTGGGCCATTTTTAATAATGAAACCCAATGATGGAAAGCAAAATATAACTCCTTTCAATTTACCTTAAATTAATGTGTTAGTACCTAATGAACCTGTGCTCATGGCTCATAGATAATTGCTCTATATGCACCTAGAAGAGTCGGGGTCAAGTTCGAGAAAAACACAAGTAGATGTGACAATTGAAAATTTGTGATTTATGTAGTTTCTGATTTTTTTTGTATTTTTAGATCAAGTTAGCTATAAAGAAAAGAGTTCGTTTCCCTATTTTCTGCTTTGAATAGTTTTTTCAGGCCAGGTCACTCAAAATTCTGTTTTTAATATTAAAATTGAAGAACATTTTTTAAAACTTAAATTCTTCTCAAAATTTATGATTACTTTGCTGTGTAAACCGTTTTCACAATTATGTTGTCATTTTATTTCAGCTGACAATGTAATTTGCCCCGAGGGTTTTTCGTGCGGTGAAGGTATTACAGGCTTTATTAAAATACCGCACAGCTTGTATGAAAGTATGAGATAATTATTATAAACAAAAGAAGCAATAATACTTAGTAAGAATGACTAAACTGAAAGTACATTTTAAAATAAAATTCCCAAATATCGGATTAATTTTGGATTTACTTAGCAAATAAATTTGTTCAAAGTATTTTATAATATGGTGAACAAAGAAGTTTGCAAAATATTTGTAAGATTTTAGAAATTGTATAATTACAAGTCTGAATACATTCTAATATAACGGTTTCGAATATTGAATAAATTGTCAGATTTGCACTTTTTCTAATTCAGCTCGTACCAAGATATTGATAATTGCGATTTCACTACAAAACACGTCCTGAAATATTATCATTCTATTTTTCGAATATTTTGTCCCGTTATTTGGAGTGCTGCATAAACGCATTCGGCAGTTTTAACGCCACCAAAAACAACGATTAACAAACGTTCAATTTTTTTTTTCGGTCCCGTAGTTTGGTGTTATTTGGAGTGCCGCATGAACGCATTCGGCAGATTTAAAGCCGTCAAAAATAACGATTTAACAAACGTTCCGTGTTTTTTTTTTGGTAAATCGCTCTCTTTTTCCAAATCGCGTAAATCTGATTCGAATTGATCCGATTCGTAAATCCAAAAGTGGCATCCCTAATTTCCACAGCTGAAAATGTTCTCTAGGATGTATTCGGAATAGCAAATTATTGGATTCTGGTTGAGCCTAGTTTGTTCCAACAGGCGAGCCTAAAAATAAACATGGATTAAAATCAAAACTGAAACAATTACAGCTTTAAATTGAAAATCAGGTCTCTGTTTCATAATGAGTAGAGACCAAAAAATTTCGTTCCTCGAAAAATGTGGCGATTGTGTTGGTTTTACTGTAGCAATTTTTGTGCGCGTTCACCAGAATTGGCTATTTTCCAAATATTTGCTTTCTTCGGCATAATAATATATTTTAAACGTGATCAATCAATAATATCAAGAGATCAATCACTTTTGGAACCGTGGTTTATTTGTATCGTATTCATACACGGTATTATAAAACTGGCATGTAATGCACCACCATAATTCTAGTGCTTTGAACCGTGTCCTGAAAATTCGCCGCAAGAAATTTTACTGCAAGATCATTTGTCGTTAAAACAAGTATAAATAAAGAATCTTTGGGGCTCCCGAAGTATGCGAACCAAGATGGCGGACATCGGAAGTAATATGTGTACTAGGTTAGGGTTAGGCCATAATTTTAAGTATAAATACTACCGGAGGCTCTTGGTTAGTCTTCGAACTGATAATAGGACTAGAATAAGAAAAATTGGAAAAAAATTATCGCCTAACCCTAACTTGTTACCCATGTTACGTTCCGATGCCCGTCATCTTGGTTCGCATACTTTGGGAGCACCGAATCTTTTTTAAAAAAACCTAACTGATTTTGTCACAGCAAAATTGCTCTTGCGGCAAATTTTCCTATGTGCCGAGATTTCCTGCGAGGAATTTCCGTTGAACCGCTTTCAACTGTTGCCATTTCGGTAGTTACATGAAATTTGGTTTGAGACGAGTCTCTGTTACTTCTGAATGAGTGTGTGTTATGCACTACGTATATCTTTATTATGTAAATTTCGGCTTTTCAAAGGTTGGATGTACTGTAACTTTGTTCAGAAATATTATCTTTGAACAAAAGCCTATAGACACCAATAGTCCACATCAGAAGTGTGCGACATTTTAATATTGGAGGGCCAGAGATAAATAACTGGATGAAACCACAACATAGGCTTTCCGGTAGTTGCAAGCTCAAAAATTTTGGGTATGGATTTTATGACATGCGTTGTTTGCTTCAAACAAGGTCAGGCCATTGTTATGTCACAGGCATAGGTAATAGATTTGAATCAGGTATAGGCTTTGCAACGCAAAGGGATTGGAATTACTTGCACATACCAGATTAAACTAAATTAAAAACTCCTTTCGTAGGGCGCAAAATATTTTCTTGTGGGCAGCATTTGACCCGCAGGTTGCACACCTCTGGCCTACATAATAAACTCATGTGTCCCTTTTATATCTTAACTATCCATAACCTACATTTGTTTGTCGTGATATAATAGTGACATGTCACAAAATGTCACCAATAAAATATAGATATTTGAACTAAAATTTATAGCTATTTGGTCCCATAGCAAGTGGCTACTATCTAAATATACAGGCATATTAAAATATCTGAATGTGGATAAATTTTCTGAGTTTGTGAATGGTTTAGCAAAGTTTTTTGACAAATTATTTTATCACTGATTAGGACTGGTATCAAAGATATCCAATTTTCACATACATTTAAAACTTGTTATATTAAAACTGTTTACATTTAAAATGAGTGTTATATACCAAATTCTTGATTTAGAAAAGTTTGAGTTGATCACACAATATGACTGAAAACATTTTATTCAATATACAAAACTGGTACTCCCGTAGTATGTTCACCAAGATGGCGAACCCCGGAACATAGTATGTGTACCAGGTTAGGATTAGGCCATAATTTCAGGTACAAATACTACAGAAGTCACCTTGCTAGTCCCCAAAATCGTAATGGAACTAAAATAAGGAAAATTACTTATACTACGTTTCAGTGTCCGCCATATTGGTGCACATACTACTGGAGCGCCCAAATATTATTAGAAAACCAACAAAATCATCGTTTATCTTACGATGAACTCGCTGCATTTCCGAATTCGAACTTATTTATTGATAATGCATTGACCCTATGTGTTCATTGTTGATCCGGTTTAGAATATATTCATGTATTTGTGAACATCATCATTGGATTATCCAAGTCATTGAACGTACATTGACATGTGTTTTTGGACATGGTTAACATGACAACTTTAAAAAAGATTTTTAATATTCCAATTTATAAAAATATTATTTTGGAAGGTGTTCAAAATTTGACACATTTCACAATTTATTCCATAATCAAAATTATTATTTTGTACTGTAACGGCTTGATCTCGACACATATCATCGAAATCCAATTTCTGGGTTAAACATGACCCCATTTAAAAATATACTTTATAAATTGGGGTCCTTATGTCCTTGATCTGACCTTGAGTCCGTGTGACTCAAAATCCAAGTTTTGCATATTTCTGCTGTTTCTAACTCGGGAGCCAGTATTAGAATATAAACTCTCATGAATATTTTATGTTCAGACGACATCTAGGCGTTAATTTTGACGGCTTTTTATTGGTATTTCATAACAATTTTTCAATCTCAATTTTTTTCAGTGTTTCCGAACTTTTAATGCTTCGTATATCCTATGTAACTCTTGACAAGACTGTGGTTGCAACATAAATTAGATATTATGTACCAACCCCCTCAACGCTCAAAATATAAAAATTAGTAAATATCCGGTTTGTGTTAGAAATGCAGATTGTGCTGAAAATTCCAATCATTACTAACTAGATAGTATTTAATTTGATTTTTTAAAACCTGCAGGGGGGGTGTTTTTCTCAAATCACATATTTTTGCATTGAGGGCGGGGGTTTCCCTTCAATTTTATTCGAATATCAACCTGTGCTTCCAATATTGCCAAAAAGCTTGTTTTGCTTCAGATAGAATAGTTCGAAATGGTATGAAATATTTGAATTAACAACCATTAGGTAAAAGGTAGAGCTTTTGCAGATATGGTCAATCTAACTCTATCTGTTGGGCGGATTATACATCAAACAGGGCAGGATTAGGTTGCCATGGACATCAAAAAAAAATTTCGTGGTATATTCCCCCCCCCCCCCCATAGGCTTAAAACTTGTTCTAAATCCCTCAATTTAGGGAAGTTTGAACATTTTCTCCGCTGACAAATTTGTGTGGATACTGTGTGATGTTTCAGAAAGTTGAGCCACTAGAGGCAATTCTAAACTTTGATTTTTGCCCCCCCCTCTCTACCCCTAGACCTGGTCGTACTTGTACCTGTTACACAAATGCAGTTTGAACTACTATAGAGATTTTCTTAATAAAATGGGTTGAATTTTGTATGTTTTGTAGGATTGAAGGCATTTTTGGGTCTATTTTGTTTGTTTTTGATGCAAAAAGTTTGTTTTTGTTTTTATGGATAAATGCAGCCAATAACTGGTTCTATTTGCATTCAAGATTTGAAAAGTTTGTGCAGACCTTGCATTTTATACGATGAATATCTTTAATTTTCATGATCAAATGGAACCAGCCATTGGCTGTATTTGTATATCAGACTTGTTTTGTTTAAATATTGTGCATGTTGGGATTTTTTTTCTTGGTTGCGAAAAGATTGTTTTGTTTTTTGTACGTAAATATTGTGCCATTGTCGTGAACAAATACAGCCAATCACTGGCTTTATGTGTCCGGGACTGGCTGTATATGTACTGGATTATCGAATTGAAGCCATTTACGTTTCTTTTGTGCAGTTTTTGTTCCTTATGTTGCAGAATTTTGTTGCTAAAAATATTTTTCGTCTGTGTAGAATTACAATGAAGCATGTCCTGTTCTTATTTGCATTGTTGGTCACATATGGAACCACAAGGCAGGGTGTGTTGTTGTACATTAAGTGGACTAAATTGTTGTTTAAAAAATATCGCTTTTCTTTGCAGCCATCGGACCGATTAAGTTTAAGTACTTTCAATGGGTTTTATAAAATCAGATATTTTACCAAAATTTTTGCTGATTTATTTTATTGCATCCCACTTGTTCCCCAAAATTTCAAGCAAACTTAGCGTTACTGTACATATTATTATTGTGTGCGACCATTATGTTCATATGTTTGAGCATTGCTCCCTTATTTCTGAAATATCTGAAGATCATTTTTATGAAATTGATTCTATCCAAAAATGGGCGCTCCAAGAGTGTACGTTCCAATATGGAGGTAACTAATTTTGTTCGCCTACTTTACATCAAGTTGTGTAAAGGGACTGAAGCCTATGGACAGGGGGTATATTCACTTGACTAACACAGACTTGTCCCCGAACTTGTAATAGAACCAAAATAAGGGAAATTGGAATAAAATCATGGCCTAACTCTAACCTGGTACACACACTACGGGAGTACCTGAAAATGCTGTTTATCAGAAATTCAAACGATTGGAAATTTCTTTAGGGACCCCGAACATGTATAAGCATATCAAAGTACGTAGAGATAGTACTTGTTTAAATACGTTTGAAAATTGCAATATATTATAAGTTTTAAAAAAAATAAAATTTGGATTTCGATATCCGGATGTCATCATTCTATTTGAAACATGTTCTGTAAATACCAATATAACAATTCTACTTCCGTTCAGTGGGCGTTTTCTGTTTAACATGTCTTGATATTTGCTTTATGTATATTTGTCTAAGTATAATCTACTTCAGTACCCCTTCTGTCATTTGTAATTGATGGAGCGTAACTAGTCAGAATTGTTTTATTTAATATGAAGGTTGCAATGTCGCTTGTTCACACTTCATTGACCAAATTAGCTAAACTAACCATTCACAAAAATCAATTGAGCATGAATGGTCAGAATTATATGTTCCTAAAATGTATTGTCTATGCTGTCAGGTTTTGCTCCATTGGTCAAAGCCGCAAAACTATGAATTTTCCGTATTCCTTCACATGTTTTAGTTTGTCTATTTTGACTATCAATGACCTAAAGTTAGCGAAGCATGTCTTGCCAGAATATTGGCGTCTTAAGTTGTAATGAATAGCTTGGTGTATTCAAACTTCCTTTTATTAATATAATGTAAACTGATTGCTATTTGCGAGTTTCTAAGACTATTAAAATTGTGAAATTCCAACTTATACATCTAATCCACAACAACCCTGTATTACCGGTAATTTTTTTTACCCCGTTTCCCCGAAAATAAGACCTGACTTGAAAAGCATAGCCTGAATTTATAAATGATTTTATTATAAGCACTCCCCTTAAAATGAGACCTAGTCGATAAAAATGTGTTATTCATAAGTAAATGAATTTTAGTTTTCATATTTCGCTTATTTGAAAATCTTGTCATTCCCTCATTTGTTATATATTTTTCAAAATTGTTATTGCGATTTATCAAAAAAGATTTAAATAAAGCCATGTTTCTATTTTTCAGGTAAACACGGTATTATTGTTGTATATAGATAGAACTGGGCACAGAAAAATGTTTGAACTGTATGAATCTTGTTTGACTTTAAATATGACACAACTATGTTCTTGTAAATAACTTTATTCGTTTTTGCAAAGTTTGAAATTTATTATTTGTGTGTGCATTGTAGTTGTGAAAATATAGGTGTTTTCCAAGAAATAATATTTTTTGCAACAGTTTTCTTTTTGTTATTTGTGATTCTTTTTAATTAATATGGCTTAATGGTTAGTTAGCGTGTTTGACTTGACATTTTGGGTTTCAAATATTTGGGTCAATCCCCCCCCCCCCAAACGAAGGGTGTAATACATTTGGTCTGCAAATTACAGCTTTTTAAACACATATTTTTCTTCCATTTTTTGTCTGGAGCCATCTCTGAGAAAACGGTCCCATGAAGGATTCGTATTTATATTGGGTTGTTGTCAGTAACTGGTTACATGGTGACTTCAAAAATTCCACTGACAAAAATTCTGGAACAATTTTAAAAACTATGCCTTCAAACAAAAAATCAATTGAAAAAGTCTGTTAACGAAGTTTGATGTTAATATTTGTCTGGTTTGAATATTCCATGGAGGAAATCTCTAATGGAGAAATTCCACTAGCATCGATTAAAATTCAACCAATTGCTTATAAATTGCATTCCTAGTACTTGCTTTTGCATATTCGGTGTCTAGAGAATCGCGATCTAAAATTGCCTTCCAACGAGCTTAAGGTTTTGAATAAAATTTGCGTTAAATATCCCATGGATAACTTACGTTAAGAGGAATTTCAAAATAACCAATTAAATTTTTCTCCCAGTGGAGATGAGGTGGCTTTTTGTCTGGGTGATATATTTGATACAGGGAATTATCCAAGATCTACTCTTGCTGAGATATTCTTGGCATCAGTTCAAATGGCGCTCCGGTAGTGTGTGTACCAATATGTGATAACTAATTTTGTTCGCCTACTTTACATCAAGTTGTGTCAACCCTAATTTGGTACACATACTACAGGAGTACTGTTGAAATTGCTTGCAAATTATGCTTTTATTGGGATTCATTATACTCCTCATACTTGTGTATGTATATTCAGCGATATATTTTTGCCAATTACACATTTTCTCTTATAAGGCAAATTATTTTTGTGTATAAATGACCTTTGACATGTACTATTTTGCCCTGTGAAGTAATCATCGTATCATGCACGGCCAAATTTGATTCTGTCTACATTAGACTGTCTCTGTTTATTTTAAACCAGTGGTTCCTAACCTTTTTTGTGAAATCCCCCCGTTTTCCTTTTTGGATCACTTTATCAGCCAATACAAAGCAGAATCACCCCCCCCCCCCCCCCCTGCACTACTAAAAGCGTTAGGAACTTTCTGACAGCCTTTATTTTATAACCATATGTAATCGCACCCAAATCCTTGTCTGGGGCATATTTAAAAAGAGAAATCAATTTTAAACTAGAATCCATATGAAAAGGATGTCACTCAAATTCATCCAGGGAAAAAGTTTGAATCACCTCTAAAGAAAATCGGTATACGCTCAATTACATGTTGTCATTCATGATATGATGATCTTCCAAACACCATGTATATATTCCATATATATCATTTTTGCGTTTGATTCCGGGTTTTCCTCGTATATTTGACCTCAATCAAGTTTGAAAATCAATGAAGCATCACTAGCCAGAATTCTGATATTCGAAACAGATGATCTCAATGCTGTCCGTTGTGCTTCATAAAATTTAAGTTAAAATGGGGTCTAAATATACTTGCAAAACCAGATATTTTTTTTTTTTGAATTTAAAGATAAAATATTCACATACATTCATGTATTTGTTTTTTGTTAAGAATATGGTGTGGCTAACAACAGTTGTATATTCGAATAAAATTTACATATTTATTCCGGGGAGAGGAAAAACGATAGGCAGCTTATCATATGGACAACCACGGCCTCTCGTCCGGTTACCAGTCTCGTGTCAGGTGTGGGATTGGTTAGCCAGTTACTTGTTTCAGATACATGGACTTGTCCATAATTGGCGAAATGCGCCGATCTATAGGAACTTGCTTTTGGCAGATTGGACTTTCAATTAACCTTGTGTGGGTGGGCCGAGTTATAATCCCGAAAAGACCTCGGTGAACTACGGGCTCTCGTCCGGTTATCAGTCCGTGCCTGGTATGATGTTTGCTAGTCAAATTAATCGTTTCTGATGCATGGACTTGTTAGACTTGGCGGTTGGCAAAATGCGCTGATCGTTAAAAACTTGTTATTTAGCTTTTACTCAACCTTGTGTGGGTTGACAAGTTGTGCTTCCGAGAGAATTACTGGACTCTACGCCGTCGTAGGGTGGTTCACGTAATCGCTGATGGGTTGCGTCAAACTCTCACGTAACCGCCGTTGGGCTGCGTCAAACGCTTACATCTCGAACAACAGCTAGTTAAGTATTGGGTAGTTTTTGAGTCTGGGAAACTTACACCCGTAGTTAACGGCTTCTTCTCTATGCGAGCTCATGCATCGGAAACGATTGTCTATCGGAACCGCCGTTGGTTTTTTTAACGCGAGAAAAGCTTTCGCGGCTCACTGGTGGGCTGCCAAGCACATCATAGTGGGCATCGAACTCGTTGTCAAATTATTCGTATTTTCCAATATTTTTTGTTATGTTAGTTTTTTATATGCTAAAATTGAAATTATTACGACTTTTCCGTAGGATAGCAATGCTTTTATCATGAGGATCCAGATCGGTTTCATCAATTTAGAGGTTCCAACGTCAATATATATTAGAATATTCGATTAGTTCTGGACCACCCTGCATCGAGCTATTTGGGCCTTCGAAAAAAACATTGACAAAGGTGTTTCGCGAAGTAAAACTTTCCGTGAAAGTGGGCCGTGATATAAAAGAAGGTTGAGAGCCACTGCTTTAGCGTGTAAAAGCCTTCCTTGATTGTTTACGGTGAATTCTTAGTTAAAAAAATTTTTGTAAATTTTGACATCGATTGTCATCAATATTAGTTTTCGATTCCGACAAATTCCCATTTTGGCTCCGCGGAGTTTGAAAACTCGACATGCCAGACTTCGACTCCGCATTTTGGTAACATTGCAAACGCTAATCCGCGCTTATTGCGTAATAAATCACTTTTATTGTGATCGCTCTGCCATAAAACAAAAGAACAACAAACGGGCAAACAGAATGCAGAGATACCTGGAAGACGATCCTAACTTAGGCCAAAGTCATAAACGTACAAGTACTCGCCCTTCCGCTAAAAACGTTAAAAGCACACAATAAAATAAACACAATGGATACAAAATCTGGTAAAAATCGATTTAAGACATAAAAAAAACGGTATTCAAAAAAAGAACAGGGCCACACCATACAAAGTTTTTTAGAAGCATATGTTATATTGTGCTCATGGATGCTCAGTGTCATCCGCGCACTTCAGAACAGCGTTCGTGAACAAGCTCGTGTAGCGTTCTATTAACATGTGGGACATCGTTCCAAGCTCGATTTCAAATCATCGTTTGCAAAAATGAATAGCTGTTTGACAAATTTTCTGTTTATCTAGCGACCCCCCTGTAGAAATTAATAATATTTGTCTTTAATAATAATAAGCGGTGATCCCGGCAACTTCGCGCGAAATTACGTATATATCTCTAATTTATCTTATCGGCTTACTAGCCACGGGCTAAACAAGAAATTCTATCCTAGATCACTGATATATCTGTAAACTTTATGAGTAATGGATACTCTCTTGATATTTCTTATATTACTCATTTTACAATTTCTTTTTTTTGATGATGAGATAGGATGCACATATTTATCCCGACGCGGGTGGGGCTTTGTTCGAAGCAGAAGGCACGAGTTAGCGTCGTATTGCGTCATTATACCAAAAAATGTCATTATCTATATTTTGAGCTGGCTACGCTCTTATCCCGTGAAGGTAAGCCGAAAAATGACTTAGTCATATGGTATCTTGTATGGTTTCCGGTCCATATCGGACATGGGATTAGTTAGCTAGTTATTCGTGTCAGATTAATCGACTTAAAGGCGGAGGAAGCCGAAGCCGACCATCAGGTATGTGAAATACTCTACGGTGGCAAATCCTCTCGCACGTAATTATTTCTTGCGGGATTTGAGCATCTGAACACACGCAGGGTTATCAGAGGCACGGTGGCGAGCGTATTCCTAACGATTAGAACGATGCAACACCTCGTCAAGCCAAAGACTCGATTGGAATGACCTAAATTCCTCGCCCCATCTTACGTGTAACAAACTTAGTTTTTGCCTACTCCCACTTGTGGGTAATTCCCCTCCGTTTCAGTCATACAAATAAGAAATTTTTTTCTAAAAAATTCATGAATTTATTAACAAAAATCATAATACTAGCAGTAACATCTCATCAATAAACACACTTTAAACGTGGCCATACATGATACGAATATAAATTATGTGTGTGGTATCCACGGCCTAATAGGATATTGTAAATTACATATCGTGATAGTTTTCTAACATCTCATTGGTTGAGTTGTTTAGGACCACGCCCACTTTTATGTATATGTAAATTGGGACCTCCTGAAGTATGCGCACCAAGATGGCGCAAAACCTGAACTCAGGTTGTGTACAAGTTTAGGGTTCAGGTTGTGCGACATCTTGTTGCGCATACTTCAGGAGTACCGTAAATTGATTTGAAAGGGATTTTCAAAATAATTATTTTAGGAAGAAGTAAAAATGACGCGGTCCAATCATCAAGACAATGAATGAAAATGCCTTGGTGTAGCTTATCTGTCCAAGCCAGGGATTTTCAACCATTTTGGTGTTGCGGAACTTCAATGAAACATTCCATAGGCTAAACAAAAGAAGAAAACCTGATACTAAAATCTCTAAAGTGTGGCAAGTTTGAAATAATATTGGCAAATCTGATAGGTGATTGATTATGTTCAAACAATATACATGTAATAATTTAGAATCGGATTTGAGCGGGAACTTACTGAACATCTGGACTGTGCTGGTGAAATGAGTCCAACCTATAGGGAGTAAACACCGATATCGCCTTGAAGGCCCTAGATGAAGTTTTCCTGTCATACATTCAAAGCAAAGGCGTAGTCAGAAATTTTCAAAGGGGGGGGGGGGTTCAGATTTTTTTTTTTTTGGCAAATTAGATCGAAACAACCAGCGGGTCCGATCGAACGCTGGAATATGCGTGTTTTTAGTAGTTTTGGGGTATAAAAAGCATTTCAAGCTACAGAAAATTGCTATCTATGATACAGGAAAGTGATTTTTTTTTTTTAATTCCAAAAGGGGGGGGGGGGGGTTCGACCCGCAAAACCACCCCCCAGGCTACGCTACTAATTCAAAGTGTTGTCTGGACCATGGTTTCATATATGAATTATCGCCTTGTTGTTTCGGCGCTACCGTTGTTAAATTTTATTAATGCCGTTATTGGTTCATTGGACAGTAAAAAAATTACCCAAGTCAATATTTTAATAAGTAAACGAATAGACCACGGGGTCCCTAGGTTCCTCTCACGGAGACCTGGGGCTCCGTACGAAGCACTTTGGGAACCTATGGCATAGACCCGTGTTTTTGACCGCGGATCCCTGTTAGTGAATCTTGTTTTTGATGAACCCCCATCCTATGTCGTATCAATTTATGTGCCTAACAAACGAGAAAGTATGTTGTTTCTTTTGATGAAATAAAACTTATGAGTCTCAATTAATACATACTAACGTTAAATACTGGCAGGCTGAAGCAATTCAATAAGATTAAGCTCCATTTGTGTATATTTGAGACTCTCTTCATATCGTTACGGACCCCTTGTTTGGGAAACCCTGGCATAGACCATTGTTTCCAACCCTAAACCCTAAGAAGGGGGGGACAAAGCAGTTGGGTAGGGGCCACAATGCTGGGCGCAAGATTGATTTTACAATTTCATTTACCAGAAAACTACTCCCCGTTTTTCCCAGTTTCATTGTTTTCACTTTGTTGAGCATGAATAGTTTAAACATAATGGGATTCAGAATCTACCAATTAAATTAGAATTATAAATACTACTGTGATGGGGGGGGGAGGAGGGGGGGGGGAGTGCTTACAAGTCATCAAAGGTTGGGAACCACTGGCATAGACAATAACGTTTACTAGTTGTATGTGTATTATTATGAATAATAATAAACGCCCTAAGACACCACCTCGATATGAAAAAATGTTGGTAAACAGTCAGAAAGAAATTCACGAGAAATATGTCAGGAGTGAGGGCTTTATGTTGATTAAAATAAACAAACAAAGAATGTGAAAAAAGGTAAACGAGACTGTTGAAAAAATCAGCAAGAATACCGGCATTTATGTGTTATTGGAAAAGTAAATTTGCTGTGAATCAGAAATGAAACAACGATTTCAAATCCGGAATCATTCAAAAGGTTCCGACTCCGGTTAATAACATCTAGATCCGACTCCGGAGTGAAGGATTTTTTTGACTGCGACTTCAGCTCTGGGGGAAACCAAATTTTGATAACAAAATAATAGTTTTGAAAGAAAAATGTTAGATTTGATCTTGTCCGCTTTATTTTGGATATTTATATTTTTCATTGTGGATATTCAAGTCTCATCCACTTATATTCAACGTGTTTTTGGAATAAAACATACTTTCGCTTTGCTATCTGTTATTATTTGTAGCTTATTGTCAGTTATTTATTTTTTTAAAATGAGGCGCGAGACTTGATAAATTCTAAAAAGAGCTTAAAAGTTTGAGAACCACTGAACTCTAATGGATTTCTTCTGAGTGTCCGGGACATACTCTTTATTAATTTACTATAAAAAGTGACCATTTTCTATGAAATGCCAATAAATTTGCTGGATTTTTCAACAGTTTGCAGGTAAATGAGGAAACTTAGTATTTGGAGGCGCATTTAAATAAAAAAACAAACAAACTAAAAGAGGTATGGGAACTTATGGTTGGAAAACACACGGCCAAACCTAATAATCAACCTTTATCTGCGGCCTAGCAAAATCAGACATTAATTAGCTTAATAAAATAAAAAGCAAGCGTGAATAATAAAAATGCGCCGAAAGCATGCAAAAATTGTGTGTGTTGTTCAATGCAATATTGCGATTTTTTTTGGAGGGGGGGGGGAGCTCCAGAATCCTAAAAAGCTTTTTAAGTTATGTTTTTTCTCAACAGCATGATAGGATGATGGGAGTAAAAAATGCTGAGTCAGCAAAAATGCAATAAATAAAAGGAACAATCGATGATATGAACTTTAGGGGATAAAAATGTTACAGAAATAAGATTTATGTTCGGTGTATATATATAGGCAGATGGTATTTGAGCGACATTGTATTACGTCGCAGGTATGACGTCATGACATATGACGCATATTAGATTAGATGACGTCAAAAGTGAGTCGTTTTGTAATAAATCAAAAAAAAATGAGTGATTTAATTGCTGTGAATAGAATTTGGAACATTGGTGACGTCATGTTAGTGACGTCATAGTATGTCAGGCACTAAACTGTGTTTGTTCGTGAACGGTAAAATCTGTGACGTCACTCATTCGATGATGACGTCATTGCAATATACAAATAAATTCATAATAAAGAAGACGCTGATTCTAATTATACATTGCCAAGCGATGGTAACGCCAATTGATCTAATTAAGCTTTGAGCAAAGATATGATAAATAAGTTACAAGCAATGAGATATCTACAAAGATAACAAGATAAAAAGATAAGGAATATCAAGGCAAAGATAGCGAGACATTTGTTATCTAGATATTTGATAAGTAGATAAGAGTTAACGAAAAAACTGTTTATGATACGAGTGTTTATGATATACGATAAAACAACGAGTCAAAAAATAAGAATATAACAGAGATAAAATTTTAAAAAATGATTAAAATATTGAACTTTCCACTTTGTGGTGATCAGTTAGTAGCAAAGTTCTAGAATTTAGAATCGAACCGAATATATTCGATGAAAATTCTGATAAAACGGAAAAAAGGTTTAACAATTGAGTTCGTTAAAAATATAATTTAGAGATCAGAAAGAATATAATTCATTTGATATGGCGACGATTCGTTTGGATTTCCTTTTTTTAGGGGGGGGGGGGGGGGGGGGGCAATTGCTCGAGTTTTTGTAAATTATAGTAGCTAAATGCATATCAGTGACTGCTTGCACATTGGTCAGAGTATAAGACGTGTAAAGGCATTGTATGAACAATTTTGGATCGATTGGCCAAAAAACATAATTTGGTGCGTTTGGTCATTTTGGCTTGGACACGGCCTTGTTTGGAGTACTCCCGAAGTATGTGAACCAAGATGGCGGACACCGAAACGTAGTAAGTGTACCAAGTTAGGGCTAGGCCATAATTTGTTTGCGATTTTCTTTATTTTAGTTCTATTACGAGTTCAGCGACTAGCCATGTGACTCTGGTAGTATTTGCACTTGAAATTATGGCCTAACCCTAACTTGGTGGACATACCATTGAAATATATTTATGGCCTAACCCTAACTTGGTACACCTACTACGTTCCGGTGTCCGCCATCTTGGTTCACATTTTTACATTCGGGAGTACCAACCTTTGAACATAAATACTGTCAATCAGTCTCAAAGTTTTGATGAAATATATATGGCCAAGTTTGGGCTAATCACGGAACGTGCTTTCCAGGTACGGTTTATCTACGAACAACGCTTGATCATTTGTGATTAAAGCAGAGGAAAAATAGCTCTGACCTTTGACATCGACGTGTTATCCGGAATAAAAAGCAGAAAATTTAACGCTGGAGGTTAACTTCAACGAATAGGATAATATAAAAGTACATGTTGGCTTATTTTGACAATGTTTAGCGTTGCCTGACCAATATCATGTAACTCGTTAGTCACTAATTGGCCATTTACCCGGAAGAGAAACAGAAAATTTACCACTGAGGGTCAACAGACTCTAATGATTCAACTGGCATTACTTCAAATGGCCAGTGCAGCCATTTTTTTAAAAAAATTTTCTTGACGTCAAGACCGATCCAGTTTTTGTGACTCCCCTTTTCCTCCCCACGTTTTTTAAATTTTTTGGCGCGAATTTATTCACGCATAACGTCTTTTCATTTGTCGTTAGACATAGGTGGGGCTTGAGCCGCTGAAGCTGCGCTTCCATTGGCTGCTGAGTTGTCCATCATTCCCCCAGGTGGAATAGGCGGGAAAAGTCTTTCCTCTGCAACCAAGGTCTCGTCCGGATTCAGTCCTGGTACTACGCCTGAAATGTTGAAATAATGTGTGATTTTTATTCAAGGAACAAAGTCACGCGCACTCATTCAGAAGTTAAAGAGACTCAGCTCTGAGTAAAGTTCTGTGCAGTCACTCAGAAGTTAAAGAGACTCACCTCTGAGTAAAGTTTTGTGCAGTCACTCAGAAGTAAAGGTGACCCATCTTCGAGTAGAATTACAGGCACTCACTCGGAAGTAAAGAAGATTCATCTCTGAGCAAAGTTATGCGCACTCACTCGGAAGTTAAAGAGACTCATCTCTGAGTAAAGTGTTATGCAGTCACTCAGAAGTAAAGGTGACCCATCTTCGAGTAGAATTACAGGCACTCACTCGGAAGTAAAGGAGACTCATCTCTGAGTAAAGTTTTATGCAGTCAATCAGAAGTTAAGGTGACCCATCTTCGAGTAGAATTACAGGCACTCACTCGGAAGTAAATGCGACTCATCTCTGAGAAAAGATTTATGCAGTCACTCAGAAGTAAAGGTGACCCATCTTCGAGTAGAATTACATGCACTCACTCGGAAGTAAAGGAGACTCATCTCTGAGTAAAGTTTTATGCACTCACTCGGAAGTAAAGGAGACTCATCTCTGAGCAAAGTTATGGGCACTCACTCAGAAATAAATGAGACTCATTTCTAAGTGATGTTACGGGCACTCACTCAGAAATAAATGAGACTCATCTCCAAACAATTCCCCTCCCCCGAAAATATACCTTGAATCCTGTCGTTCGGTATCATAGGATGGAAATCCACAGCTGACGTCTCGTCCAAGGAACCCTGCGTCGTCGGCCATCTTGAACTCTCTTGTGACGCGTCATGACCTCTGACTCCGGAAGAAGGATGATAGCTGAGTAACTGTGTTGAAAGAGTAATGTGAATAGTCGGACTTGAGCAAAAAGCGCTTTAAATTTAAATTGCGTCAGATAATTTGACCCCCCCTACCAAAAATCCAGATATATCGCCACCTACTGGAATTCTTATCTGACGTGGATGATATTTTGGAATTTTCGCAGTCAGGCAAACAAACTGAGCAAATTTTTTTTCAAGTTTCCCAAAATTAGATATGTCGGAGAATCTTCTAATTTAAATTACATCATCAAGTGTGACGTCACATAATTTACACACCCCTCACCAAAATAGGTATGTCGCCTCCGACTGCAATTCGCGACAGAGGATCCTCTACATTTAGGCAAGCAACCTGTGTAACAATCTCTTATAATGTTAGTGACGTCATCAAGTATGACGCCACAGAATTTCACCCCCTCAAAAAAAAAATATGTCACTCCCTACTGGAATCCTTACCTAACTAGGGGGATGTTTCGCCACCTCTGCACTAAGTATTTCAAACTGAGGAAATGTTATTTCTATGATGTCATCGAGTATGACGTCACATAATTTTTATACCTGCTCCCCAGCCCAATTTACTATTATAATTATTCTAATCCCAATGACGTAAGTAAGTATGACGTCATATAATTTTATACTCCTTCACTAAAAATATATATATCGCCACCTAATGGCGTTCTTACCTGACTAGGATGATGTTTTGCGGCTTCTGCACTTAAACAAGCGAACTGAGCAAAATCTTTTAAGTCCTGACTTGGGTGACCGAAAGCTTGGGTATGGGGGTACGGAAAGGCATGGGGCTGCTGCAGTACTGGGTGCCATGAACCTGCTGTGAGAATAAGAATATTATTATTGGTGAAGGATTTTTAGTACGAGAATCAGTTGGACACGCAAAACATAGAGCGGAGTCTGAAACACACCGAAGTCTAAAGTCACTAAAAACCAGAATTTTTAACATAACACCTTTTGTTAGTCGAAGTGTGATTTTCTGTACTAGTAGTAGTCAAAGTGAAGAATATTTTTTCGAAATTGTAAATGGAAATCCGATCCACATATCATATATATATATATAGTCTTTGCTTCAGGGCGAACAGAAAAGATGGGAAATAATTTATAGCTCTATAGATGAATTCATAGCTCTCAGTGGGGCTATGCTCTAATTCAGCGTTTCTCAACCTAAAAGACGGGGCTGCCATAACGTCCCTTTTTCCTAAGATTTGTCCTTATTTTGAAAGTCTTTGTCTTAGAAAATATATTTGTCCTTATTTCTGTGAAACGTTCTTGTTTTAACATGTGTCTTTATTTTTGTCATTATGTTTTGGGTAGATGTTCTAATACCAGGCACTTAGATTAGTCAATTCGAAGGACTGATTTGCTAGAAATGATATTTTACAACTTCATTGATTGCTACGCGCATTCATTACGTAATAACAGCAAATTAATTGACCCAGTGACAAAACGTTACCCTACCGGCCAAAACTTGTTCGTGTAACTTGAATCAAAATACAACTTAAAAGTGAGATGGAACAAATAGTTTCTCAGAATAAAAAACCTCTTTGCAAAGTATGATTAGACATGAGTCGCGCTGGCGTGGATGTATTTTGTTCATTACATCTCGTTCTTTGTTATTCTATTATTATGTTTTCCTGATGTCCTTATTTTGGGGTTTATATCGATGGCAGCCCTACTTATAGAGCAGTGGAGTAGAGTAGATAAATTGAGAGCAACCACTGTCGAGAGTGACTTTCTGTTCTTACCTTGCAGTCTTGGGAAAGATGACGTAGGGGTTGAGCTTGTTGAAACTCCGGGTGTATGGGGAGGGGGCATCCCCGAATTTCCACCTGAAATATTATGAATTAACACAATAAGTTCATAGGGACTATTAAAATTTGTTAAAACTCGTCAAATTTAAGCAAAGTGAACTGTTTTTTTGCAAATTTGTTGCTATCAGTGTTGTTATTCTCGTTGTTGTTGTTAAAAATCGCCTTTCTCCGCATTCAATGATTCAATTAATTCTAAATTTTTAGTGCCAGACCAGGGGTTTTCAAACTGGGAACATGAATCGCCAGGGGTACATTTCGACTTTTCAAGGGGTATATTATATTAATCTTGAGATTTAATGAGAATTAATCTTTAAACAACTTCAAATGGGCCTTAAAATATTTTATCACATGGTGTGAATAATTAGAAGGACATCGTTTAGCAACCTTTTAAACAGACACATCTTCACCCCAGTAGAAGATATACCTTCAAGTACAGTAACTACCGAGGATATATTCGCAGTCACGTGGTTTACTTTGTCCAATCACAGTACGAAAGGCATTTTTGGCGGTACACAAGCGATTTTTGAATGAAGAGTCCAACATTAAATTTGGGAAACTCTGTGCTATATAGAGAAAGTCACCACTAGTAAACCGTGCTCGTGAATTTGAGCATTGCTCTCTCGTTTTACTTGACTCCATGTATTATTGCTGCGAGTGGAAAGCTATGAGACGACTCAAACATATTATCGAAACAGGTGTGGAAAGCCCAGGAAAGCCCAAAATACACGAATGCATTTGAAACTTGGAAAGAGAAGGGGTAAAGGGTGTTGGTGCAAAATATTCTGAAACGCACAGATCAATACTAAACCCACCTGCAGATGAAACGTTCGTTCCCGGATGATCGTTTGAATTTCTGGGAGTTTTATTCGTTGGAGATTGAAGTGGACTTGTTGTTGCTGAAACATAGAAAGTCTAGAATCAGATTTATCGATTTTCATATTTTTTTCATATTTTTCTTATTTTCGGGGAAACACAGTATGTATTGTTCATGCAAAAGTTGAACTGATGACGTCACTAGCTACATTTTTTGAAAATTGGAATAATTCAAATAATCCTAATATCGACTAATGACGTAACTGGAGACACGAAACAATGATAAAAATTACGTCATTAATTATCCCACATTTTTTTAATAATTTCATCATAAAAATACCGATTGATGACGTAGCCGATACCAAAGCAATCTGAGATGATGACATGACACCAGTTAAGTCATATTTGTTTTTAAATATCTATGTTTTGAATACCATTCTTTTTCAAATATTGAAGTTAAACAATTCTGGCAATACCTAAATATTCACCCGGTAAGCAACCGTTAGGTTGGCATCGACCATACTTTTTTTTTCTGGTTCACCGTGAAAATGTACCAAAATATTCTAACGATACACCACTAACTGAGCGATGGATTGGTATGTACCAAATTATTCAACCGATACGCCACCAACCACCAGTTAAACCGTTATGACTATAACACAATCGGTAATTACTGACGCTAGTCGATAATGATTAACACTCGGCATACTTTACTTTGATCGACATAAACTTTTTAACGGTACACCACTAACCAACGGTAATCGATAACCACACCCTACCTTGATCCATATCCGACCCATGCCAGCTATGATGGGACCCGGGTTGCCTGCTGTAGAACGACGATTCATTTTCATTCTCTCCACCGCTCTCCAATCCATTCTGATCTTCAGTCGACATACTGCTGCCCGACGATTTCAAGCGCTTATTTGATGAATGACTTCCCCTGTAAATAGAAAAAGTTTTACTGCGAATTTTAATCAGAACATACCTAAATTGACGTCACAAATATGACGTCATCAATGTACTGATTTCCATTGAGCTAATCAATAATAATTTTTTGCTTTGTTTCAAATAACTCACATATGATGTCATCAAACCTTTATTGCGTCATATCTTATGACGTCATACGAAGTCTATCTGAAGATTTCAAGCGCTTATTAGACAAATGTCTTCCTATTTAGAGAGAAAATATATCTGTTTCACCGAGTCGAATCTGATCTAATATGACGTCATCAATGTTCCGAATTCCATTCATAGCAAGCAAATCAAAAGTAATTTACTCATTCATTTCAAAGCGACTGATATATGACAAAAAAAAATTCTGTCATTCTGAAACGACTCACATATGACGTCATCAAACCTCAAATCAGTCATATCTTATGACGTCAAAAAAACTTACGATGTCATAAACTGTATGGTTCTATGGAGAGTGTTTAATTTACTACACGCTCGACAAGAATGTCGACGGTTCCTCTGTTGGGGGTGGGGGGGATATTTTTGAAACTCGTTCCGCTCAGAACAAGGCTCTGTACGGAGGAGAGGAGAAGTAGAGTGCTCAATTTATTCAACCCCCTAGCAAAAAGGGTTTTGCCTATGTTGATAAAATCCGGACAGATGTGGAGTTTGTGCATTTACAATGTGAGATTGCGCATTGCAATGTGAGATTGCGTTTGTTAGTAAGTACCGATTAATACTTGAATGAGTTCAAGTCAACTCGATCAGAAAAACAGCTATGAATTAGTGAATTCAGTACACCCGAAGTATGTGAACCAAGATGGCGGACATTACAATGCAGTATGTGTACCAGGTTAGATAAGGCCATAATTTTATACTAATTTTCCTTATTTTAGTTCTATTACGAGTTCGGGGACAAGCCAAGTGACTCCCGTAGTATTTGTATCTAAAATTATGACCTAACCCTAACCTGGCACACATACTACCTTCCAGTGTCCGCCATATTGGTTCACATACTTCGGGAGTGCCGTGAATTCCGTATAACTAATGTCCTTAGAAATAACTAATAATTTAAACTTGTTCCGTCTTATAGGCATTGGCCATCTCATATCAATACAATATTTAAAATACTTACGACGAAGGTTGTCTCATCACTAGAGGGCTCTGTGGCATTCTTCCTTCATGATGGTGGGAGTAGTAATATGGCGACGAACTCTCAATGCTGTGATTGATGGGGAGGTTATGAACATCCCCGGATATGATGGGCGCTGCGTAAATAAAAAAAGAATTCTTAAGTGCTAGATTTGAGGTTGGCATTGCAGACTTCCAATGGTAATAATAGAAGTCAAAATATTGTACAAGAACTCGAAAAACAGTCAAAAAACAAGTTTACTCTTTACGGTCTGGTCAAGAAACCTTGCGCCATAAGTCCTTGTTATCTAATTCTGCTTTTTTCGGTGCTGGAGTCTAAATTATTTTCCACCCGGATTTATTAATCCGGAGTAAATTTTCCCAACCTCATAGCTCTGTTTACAACACAAGACCAAGGTTGGAAGATCCAATTAAACTGGCATGACTATAGAATCTATGATGAATCCATTTTTACTTTTACCACCTATTCAAAGTTTATAAATATTCCTGTTCTGACTCAAGCTCTCCGATTTGTTAATTCCAATTTCAAAACAATAACTGTGAAACAATTAGGCTTCAAAGTTTAGGATTTCCAAGACAATTTTTCCTTACCGCCTGTTTCCCGGCCCCGGAGATTTCAATATGACTCAAATATCAGCAGTGAGCGAGTACTTTTCAATGTATGATTTTTGGGGGTGAAAACTAAAATTGGATATCAGATTACAGCATTTCAAGCTAACACTGATATCTAACGATGTGTAAAGAAAATTGTTATAACGATATTATAAACTGAACGCATGCCAGTACCAATATTAATGCACTGAGCACTCAATTTTAACGATTTTAGAGAACTGATTTAGCACTATTCCAGCATTCCATAACAATCTTAAAACTGACTTACTTTTTGAAATCCTGTAAATCTCTTGAACCCCAAAGACCCCACTTGTTTTGAACGAAGGGACAGCTCCGATTGTGCCTGCAAAACAAATACATAACGAATGAAGAAAAGGAATGTCAACAATTTGCTCGATTATCTATAGCAGGGTCGTAGCAAGGAATAGGAAGAGAGGTTTGAAATCTCTAATTGCCAAGTTAGACCGTGACAGCCATGAGTCATGAGTCGGAGGCCGGAAAGCACGGTTGTTCAAGACGTAGGGATGCTAAGAATGATTACTTTCAAGTATTCGATTCTTATCCGGTTCCTAAATTTTCGATTCCGATTCTCGATTCCTTGACATATCTTTCCGAAAAAACATACCTACCTAAGCAATACCGTATGAAATCAAACCAGAGAGCGATGTTTCAACATATGGACGGACAAGGAGGCCAAAACTAAGTAGTATGGGTATTCAGTCTGTCACAGGAGACTAAATCGCACAAAATAAGAGGAATCACTCAGAGATTTTAGAAATAAATAAACGTAAACGTAAAAGCCTTCTAGCGAAATATATATATATATAGTGAAGCTTGCGGCGTCGTAGCAATTCAACATAGCAGTAAAGCAGTTCAAACAGATATGTGAAGGAATTGCCACAAAACTTTACACATTGTTTGAAATTCAAGATTTAACCTCGAGAATCGATTCTAATGCATCGGACTCGATTCTGGTCGATTCCGCGAAGAATCGATTCTGTAATCGAATCCGGACACGATTCCGCCATCCCTATTCAAGAATCTTGAGTGTCTAAAAAGCGCTCAAAGCTACGAAAAATTGCTATGTATGTTAAAGAAAATGCTTTCTTACATTTCAATTATAAAATGAAGGGTTTGGTATATTGAATATATTCAGGAGATTTCTATTTATCACCGAGGTAAGCACGTGAAGTAAGGAATAATTTGGATATATTTTAACACGTTTTTCTACTTGAGGGTAAAAATGCGACCACTTAGCTGGTTTTATTTGCTTCGAACATTTTGAGGAATTTTAAACAATGAGTAGTTTCAATTTCCATTGTGATGTTTTGATTTGGTTTATGATATCATAATAGCGTCAACGTAAACAATCGTGTTATTTTCGATTTTAGCAGGAAGTTTGAGGCTGGAAACATTCACGCGTCGTTTGTGACGACACAATATGAAATAGATGAAAGATTATTGTGACGAAACAGAAACAAGCCAAATCATAACACAAATAGCAAATACTTAGTGATTTTTAGTTAAAATTAGTTTAGTTTAATTTTCTGGGATTAGGATTTTTGTTTGTTTGCTCTCCTCATAAAACGCCAAAAATCACACGCAATGAGACGCCATTTTGTTTTGATGTGAAAAAAAACGCAAAGAACTTTTCTGTCGGTTTTTTTTATGACGCATTCTAACCAAGGCTATAGACATGTAGCCATTGAAACACAATGAATAGCTGGAATTATCTTGTTTCGGTATTTGAAATAGGTTTTTTATTGTTTGTAACAGCATTTCTTAAATAAAGTCGTTGAAAGGCGATCGGAACCGCATACCCATCTCCCATACCCCCATTTGAAAAGTAAAATACCACGTTTCCGGCATCCGGTCGCAACCACGAACTCATATAATCTAAGTTGGCAATTAGAAATTAATTTCAGAACCTTCCTGCCACCCCCCTTTGTTTGAAAATTCTTTGACATCGTCGATTACCCGATAAACTAACATTACTATAAATTAAAGACAAATATTCGAAATTTTTATTCATTTTCAATCACTTTGTTGAACCTTACATAATGTTGAAGCGGTTGAATATTTATTCGCTATTTTGAGAAAAAATACAAAATTGCCGATTGCTTCAATCAGCCGAATTAAGGGCGCTATAAACTGGCAGCTATTGATATATTCGAATATATACTACTCTTTGTCGGCAGGAATGTTTCTGTTTCAGTATTCAAATTTTTTCATCAATTTGTTAAATTCGCATACATCAACGGTAAACCGGTCGATTATGGTCGGTTAAATGTAGAAAAGAATTTCGAAATTACCGCCCGACTTTATTAGTAAAAGTTTCATGTTTAGCGCTAACCGCCCCCACTTGACCCTCCACAAACAAGAAGAACCAAATTGAGCTAATTGCGCAAGTTTATTTACAAAACGAGCCAAAGAGCAGGAAATACTTTTATATGGAACCGGAAAATAGATTTATAAACAATAAAGTTATGACTGGAATATTCACGAAATTCAGCTGAAATGTAATCTACCGGCGTGTAAGGCCACGTCATAAATATATATAGCAGCGGCTTCCAATCGGGGGGCTAAGAGCAGTTCGAGGAGAGCACAATGCTAGGCGAAAAACGAATTTTACTTTACACTTTACAAGATAACTCCCCGTTATTTCCAGTTTCATTGCTTGACAAGGTTATTTCACAGGGTGTTTTCATTTTGTTGAACACGAATTGTTTGAACATAATGGGATTCATAATCTATCAATCAAAATAACACTACGAATACATGAATGATAAACAGGGGGGGGGGGGGGGGGTAATGAGTGCTAAAAACCATCGGAAAGGGGCCACTAGCCTTAAAAGGTTGGGAATCACTGTAACTTTGCTCAGAGATGTTCATAGTAGCATCAATTAGTTCAGCTGTGTAAGGGAGGGAACTCTGATGCGTTTCGCGCAACTTACGGTGGACATGCCGCTATGAAAGTGTATTAAAAGAAATAAAATTCTTAAACAAACACTGCTTAAAATATGAGAAGTCCGGTTAAGATATGCTAAAAACTAATGAAATTTTGATTTTAATAGAAATTCACGAACACTACACACACGAGATACTGTGCGTTAAATAACACACATTCAAAAAAACAAACTCGCTATCGCACCACTGATTACGCCGAGGCAATCCAGCTCATATTTTATGTACTCAACATTTTAAGCTACCATTTGTGGTTGAAACGTAACATTTTCGCGAGTGGATCAAACATTATTTTTCTCGCATTGTGTGATTCTTTTCAAAGAGACACTGGAACATCAAACGCTACTGAAACTGAATAATCATGATTATGCATTGCGCATGAGTTAATAGTTATACGGTTTAGAAGAAAACTCCAGAAGTATGTGAACCAAGATGGCGGACACCGGAACGTAGTATGTGTACCAGGTTAGGGTTAGGCCATAATTTCAAGTACAAATACTACGGGAGTTACTTGGCTAGTCTCCGAACTCGTAATAGAACTAAAATAAGGAAAATTTGAATAAAATTATGGCCTAACCCTAACCTAGTATACAGACTACGTTCCTGTGTCCGCCATCTTGGTTCACATACTTCGGGAACGCCGTTTATAGCATGAATTGTATAAACTCATATTTTCAGTAATATATATCACCCAGACAAAGAATTCCACAACACAGGGGTTAACGACGCAACGAGATATCAGATTCCATCTTTGCGGGATTCGGGGTTAAACGGCTCTTGAGAAAGAATTTACTTAACCGCACGGAGCATCTTCGCTCAAAGATAAATGCTGAATTCATACAAAACGCTCAAATTCATATTTTCAACAATATTACTTGGAACAAAAGCACAAGTCAAGCGACATTGATGCCAAAGTCACAAGATTACTATGACGTCATGATGATTTGACAAATCTTTTTATTTTGTCACAAATATTATTTTTAAAGACAAAGACACCAAACAGACTTCAGGTCACGTGACCCGTGCCCTTATCACGTGACCCATATTCAAACCTTGCGCATTAGTTTGGGTGGCGACCAGGTGCAAATAACTTGCTGTTATGTCAATAATGGATCCCATTACGCCTGCGTTTTTTAATATTTTTTTGAAACAAAAATATTGCCAGTTCAGCAACGCGATAGGAAGTTTACAATGCTAGCTTTTTTTTTAAACAGCGTTTTCATGTACAACTCCCTATGAGAATTTGTAAACGCAGTCACTGTTACATACAAAACTGCTATTTCTGAAAAGACCCTTCTGGAGTTTTTCTGGTTCGAAATGACTGACCTAATTTATCAGATTCTGGGCGACGTGACAGGTTTGAGCTTTGATCTGCGATATCACCAAGGTCAGATCAAAGACCCTATTCACCAGGCGAACACACCACGACCCAAATCTCAAATTGATTTTGGTAGAAGAATAAGAAGCGACTAACACATTCTTAGGACTGTAATACGTCTAGCTAGCATTGCATGTCCATCTTAGTAATTTTACGTCTTATTTTACGAAATGAACCCGATATTTGGACAGAAAATATGCGCATGAAATTTTGATAACAATATGGTCAATGAAGACAGTCGAGCATTAAATGTAGGAGTGTAGGCCTACGTAGTGAAATCGGAAAATGAGAAGTTACAAAATCACAGCTAAGGGGTCGTTGTCTTTTGAGGCGTCCCGATTTGAAGTCACAAAAATATGGCAACCCTACCTATAGTCGAAGTAGTGGACTATATATTTAACAAAATAAAATAAACTAGAGCAAACAGTCAAATCCCCAAAAGCCTCTGATTATGCGCAATATCAGAAACATTGTCCACAAATTTGAATACGGATTCAACTGCTTGAAGTTTACTGGTAAATATAAGTTACATTAACGGCACTTCAGTTGTGTGTGTACCAGGTTGGGATTAGGCCATAATTTTATTCTGATTTTCCTTATTTTGTTCTATTACGTGTTAGCCAAGTGGATATATCCTCTGTCCATAGATTTCAGTCCCTTTACACAACTTGATGTAAAGTAGGTGAAAAAAATTAGTTACCCCCATATTGGTACACATCCTTCTGGATCGCCAAATTAACTATAAGAATACAAAAAAAAATGAAGAGAAGTGTTAAATACACACAAAGCACGAATCCCCCAATTACGCACAATATTGTCTACAACGTTACATAGATATTCACGGCCCGTATCCACCTCTAATCTTCAAACCCAAACAAGATCTTTTCATCCCAGACTTTGTGTTTATTGTTTTAAAACTCTAACTAAACAATTTATTCTCAAAATTCACAAATATGATTTAATTATTATGAGGCGGTATTTACTGTTAAAAAATCGTTATATTAACTTTTTGTGAGATGTTTCAGGGCCGTAGCAATGGGGTGAGGGGTCGAAGGTCGGATTCCCTTAACCATTTTTGAATTGTAATTCTGTGTCTTACACACCAATTTTCGTAGTTTGAAACACTTTTTAGAACCTCAAGATCCTTGGAAACTAACGTTTGTTGAAAATACATTAACTTTTCTATTGATTGAGTGTTTAACAATATTTTCGAACCGAATTATTCATAGCAGAATAGCGTTAAAAATGTGCGTTAATTGTACTTGGAAAAATGTGTAATTTTATTTGAAATTGCAGAAGTTTGTAATATGGATAATTTGATGTATTTGCCCATGCGTGACATATTTGCTCCTGACATGGCTTTACAAAATTTACTTAAAAAAATATTTCTTTCCGCAAAGTTAGACACTTTTTTTAATTAAAATGAAAATCACCACTCAGTTTCCAAAAATAACATTCATTGCTTCACCAAGTTAAAATAAATTATTGCTTTTTTAATCAAATTATAATTCCAGCGTTTTTTAATAGGTTTATGTCCCAACTAAATATGTTTTTGTGGCCCAGCAATGGGCCATGTCCGGTAGGTGAACGGTGTTCTACCCTAACCTTAAACAAGTAGTGCTTCTTTATCATGCCTCAAATCAGCAACAAGGCTTTAACCAAGAATTGTATTATTGTGACGACACCCACAAATGCTCACGATTTGGATTTTGTACAAAGTTTCCGCCAAAAATGTGAGATTTAAGAAAAACACCTTCGCCACGTTTTGAAATAAAAGTTAGTAATTATCCAGTTGGGGTCAGAGTTGGGGTTGATTTGAAAAGTTGAATTTCCATCGCAGTCTATATTCCTAACCCTAATTGGATATTGGGTGTACTGGGGTATTGTGTATTGAACTGCAGGTCCTTTCTCCTTGTTTACTTTCTATTCCGAATCCGTATTTGGCTGTTGCCACAAGGATGCGTGACTGAGATAGTATTAT
This sequence comes from Styela clava, assembly GCF_964204865.1. Taxonomy (NCBI): domain Eukaryota; kingdom Metazoa; phylum Chordata; class Ascidiacea; order Stolidobranchia; family Styelidae; genus Styela; species Styela clava. Next base: position 32,092,463 of record NC_135250.1, on the reverse strand, counting down.
GAAGATAAATAAAAATAACATAATCTCTTTCCACGAAACATCAAGTATATTTATGAGCTTTCGGTACATCATAGTCTAACTTCTTCACATAAAACAAGATATGGCTGCAAATAATAAAGATCAGTAATTAGTTAAAAATTGCAGGATAAAAATCACAGAAGTACATCATATACATCTCTCCCAACCAACCAATGTATAATGTACTTCTGTGATTTTTATCCTGCAATTTTTAACTAATTACTGATCTTTATTATTTGCAGCCATATCTTGTTTTATCTAAGAAGTTAGACAATGATCTAACGAAAGCTCATAAATATACCTAATTGGATAATAACTATTTTTCTTTTTTTTCTAGCTTTTCGGGGGATTTGTACAAAATATCTTTAACTTCGACCACGGAATTGAATTCGAATATTTGAACACCCGGGTCGAGAGCCCCCAACCTTATTATTATGTATTACTAGGCTAACATGGAATGGGGTGAGAGGTAATGGGGTCGAGAAAAAAAAATTCTGTATCATACACACAATTATTCGTAGCTTGAAACGTATTTTAGAACCTCAAAAATCTTGGAAAACCACGTTTTTCGGGAATCTGTTACGGACTAACTTGGCAATTAGTATTTCACACCCTCCTGGCTACGATCTTGTCCTGATATGTCATTTAAGAAGCCGTCTCATCAGCTTTCCACTCTCAAATATAGTAAATATGAGCCCTGTACTCAAATTCTATTTAAACTTAAACCCATCGAGAACGCACTTTGTCGCCCCTTAACCTGTATATTATGACAACATAAATGAAGTTGTAATCCACACGGCAAGTACGAGACTAGCTCTTGTCTTGTCAAGTAAGCGGGTTTAATTTGGTTTGGGACAATAAAATAAAACTAATAGAATGATTTTAGGTTCGGTTGGATTGCATGGCTATCAATTTTAGACAAAACAATATTTTCCCTTTAGGATTGGGCTCGGCGGTGTGGCGCATCGTGCTAAGCGTTAGAAATACGCTCGTAACCGCACCTTTGATGACCTTTCGTGCGTTCGAATCTCCTGCGGGGATAGTTATGTGCGAGGGGATTGCTGGACTCCTCGGCGCCGTAGGGTAGTCCACGTGACCGCTGGTCGGTTACGGCTTCCTCCACTTTCAATTCCATGTATCCGAAAACAAATAACTGGCTAACTAATCCCATACCCGACATGGAATGATAACCGGACGAGAGGCCGTGGATCGCCATATGTTTAAGCCGTATTATCGGCTTTTCTCTTTCCCGGGTTAAACATGTAAAGCTTATCTTCCTATCCTAATTTCAGATATTAAGCAGAATTTAATGCTTCATAGCTGCTCTCCTGACGGTATTGAGTTAAACTGCTCCGAATCTAGGATCAATTAGTATGCAATGAGGTAGTCCACGAAGTCCCTATACAATTTCAATTTTGTTATGAAGTCAGTTCTCAATATATCTTAACCAGGTTTGTTGTTTTTATTCAGTAATTATTCAAGTATTTTTACTTCATTTGATACATCTGTGAGGGCCAAAACAATATGTGGTATCGATAAATTTTCATTGCAATTTTGAAAAATTTGAGATTACATGGACACCCTGCATAATGTACATAAAGCACCGCCATAAAAAAGTGCCCGTAACTTTATCTAGAAATGAGTTCTCTTCAGTTCAGAAAGGGCACTTGTGACCATGCATAAAAAAAACCCTTAAAAAATAAATATAAAGACGGTTGAACCCGCCAGCCACTGGTCAGGCACAAAAAACGATAAATTTTTAAATTAAACTGTTCCATATTATCTATTATACTCAATTTCAATTTTTTTCGAATGTTCGATTCGATTCCGGCATCCTTGTGGTAACTTAAAACTCCGGTCCCGGATGTAAAAAATATGGACTCCAACATTAGCGAATAATTCTACTATTCCGAAAATTCCGTAAAACCGCATTTGTAACGAAAAACCACACTAAGCTCTCGAGCGTTCAAGTATCCGCATAAGAGAGCTATTGTGTGGGGTTGTATCGAGTAATTCTAGACTGTGACGATCGCTGGAAATAAACTTTTGGGTGAATTTTTGTGGCCACGTGAATTTAGAATGTTTTAATTGAATTCTTCTGTCAGTACTGTATTGAAGGGAGCAATCAGCATTAATGATCTTTTTCAACGTTTATTTATTTGAAGGGCAGACTTGGATAAGCCGCACTTTATATTGGTATGTTTCGTTTTACCCCCCCCCCCCCCCCCCCCCCTGCACGAGAGAGGCCAGAATTCCTGGCAAATTCAACAGCGTTAATTTAGGATAAATGTGAATAATAACAAAACTGAAGAGGACGTATTGTAGCGCCATGGCGCTGTATTGGAAAAGCGCGATATAAAATTTATTCTATATTTAACTCGTGTTTCTGAGGGGGGGTCGAGCATGCCCACCCGAGCCATCCCTCAAAATTCAAAAAAAGATACCGGTAGTGATCATTGAGTTAGATTCGCGAATGTAGATTGCGATGGAAATTCAAGTATTTAAAACATTCCTAACCCCTACTGGATAATTACTAATTTGGTATTTAAAAGAGGTGGCGGGAGTATTTTTCTCAAATCTTACATGTTTGCATTAGTGACAAGACAGTACATACTCTCGTATATTCTTATATATCGATGGAATTACCATAAAACTCATTCCGGTTCCGTTGGAATTAAAATTGAGGTCAGGAAGAATTTGAACATTTTGAAAATTTTGAAATTTGAAAATATGAATTTCTGAATTCCCAATTCTAGCTGCATAATTACTAATTTTCTTATTTTGGGTTCGGGAGTGTTTTTTGGCGGGAACTTTGTACAAAAGATCCATACTCTGTTACATTCTTAGATATCGATGTATTTACCATAAATCCTTTCGGTTCACTCGCTCGATCAAATTTGAAATTTCACAAAATAGCGGGTAGTCGCTTGTGCACGACGCTCTTTAAAACCCGCATTGGTTTGGCAATGGAAATCAAAATGGCGGATTGGCGCCAAAACTACGAGTTTGGCGGGAACAATTATGCTGTCACAATGTGACGATGGATTGTAGCGGAGGTAATTATGACGTGACACTCGATACATTCGATCAATAAACATACTTGACATTGGCATTCACCCAGCTGTGCAGCTAAAAATAACAGAAGTTTTATTACATTTTTAGAAAACCTAACCGCATTATTTTAAAATGCACGAAACATCCATCAAAAATCCCCCCCCCCCCCCCTCGCAAAAAAAAGTTGAAGTTCCCTAATATCGGCGATATAAGATAAGTGCACTGGGAATAATTGATTTCGAGAATTTATCAAAACCTTCGCGATTCCGGAAAGTCAGAAAGATAAAAACACAGACCCGCACAGACAAAAATTTTAATTTTATGTGACTTCAAGTTGGCAAGATCCGGTAACTAACAACTAATTTCGTTGGAATTGATTTAAAAAAAATACCAATTGCCGTTTACATATTTCATCACTTATTTTATTGAAACGACATTTCAATTTTGTTATATAAGATTAATAATACTAATATTAATGCGCGACTTCAGCGCAAAATTCAATTTTGTTACGATCCGGAAAATTAACAGCGGAGCCGTCACACGTCCAATATCGGCAAGATTCGACAGCTATACCAAAAATAAGTTATTAACAAAAAAAAATTAAAATTTTTGCTATTCAAAGAGCGGTGCCGAAGAAAAGTATGTATAAAGCACTAGAATATAGTTTTTTTTTAAATAAAAATCACTTCTCTAAGAGTGGAAAAAAAAACTTTTGGAAAAAATTTTCATATTGCATAAGCTCATTTCCCCTATTAAAACAGTATTTCCATTTTATTATATAAAATAAATAAGAAAAAAACTTATACGCGACATCGACGAACTTTTTGCAAAGATTTAATAAATCACAGCAAAGCATTCACAAGCAACACCATTGTAGCCACAAACACGCCAAAGCAAACTCAACTTTGACCTTCGAACCCGTTCTGGATGACTTAAGATTTGTTACTACCGTAACAGCTGTGCCAAACGCTTTGCCAAACCCTCTGTGGGATTTGTAAAGGCCAGCATGTGCAGTTAATGAAGGAATATAAACCATGATTTAATGGAATAGATCCAGAGTTCCGTTCTTTAAGAGAATTTGCTCTTTAAGAGAATTGACTCATCTCCGAGAAAAGTTACAAGCACTCACTCAGAAGTAAAGGATACTCATATCTGAGCAGAGTTACGGGCACTCATTAGGAAGTAAAAAAGACTCACTTCTGAGCATACCGAGTAATGGTAAAGCATTTTTCATGAACCGGTACTAAAGAAAAGTACACGTAAAGCACCAGAATATAGCTTTTTTTACTTGTGGAAGTAGAAAAAAACTTCTGGCAATCATTCTCAAATCGTGTTGGTATTTTCACAATGTTACCTGAACGCTATTTTTAGATTTTGGTTCGAAATTTCGAAACGTGTCTCGGATGTTTGTGTCAGTATGTCTGATGAAGTTCAATATCTTTAGAGTTTCGATTCCAGATTGGTAACTTCCGGAAGTGATGTTTACCGGAACAATAAAGTTGCTATTAGAAACACGTAAACACGACAACACGCTGGGATTTTTTATTTGTCAGAAGTGGCGTGCAGCAGAACAAAAGTGTTGCTATTAGAAACCATGACCGAACAATATGTACGTTTTTTTCACCCCTTTTAAACGTCTAAAGTAAAACAACGCGTCACACCAAGACATCCAGTTGGGCCAGTTTTTTGTATACACAACAAATTAAATGATTAGCGACAACCAAAGAGCCGCGGTAAAGGCAAGAGAAGAGAATGCGCCTATCGCTTAGACTTAGAGTAATAAAGACACCAGGCAAAACGGTGAAAGATTTAACTTAGCGACAAGAGAAAAAAAAACATTATGTATTGTTACCCACGTCAGCGCCTTTTTAAGCTTAAAATGTCGGATTAGGATTTGATGCTTGATGGGGAAAAACCTGAGTGTTGACAAGAGCCTCACTGAATGACTTAGCGGGCTGGATTGTGGCCCGCGGGCCGCCTGTTGAACACACCGTGATTGCTTGTGGGAAGGGTACTCCCGTAGTATGTGTACCAGGTTAGGGTTAGGCCATAATTTTATTCCGATTTTCCTTATTTTATTTCTATCACGAGTTTGGTGACTGTCTGTGTTAGCCAAGTAAATATATGCCCTGGACATAGATTTCCGTCCCTTTACATAACTTGATGAAAAGAGGGCAAACAAAGTTAGTTACCTCCATATTGATGCACACACTTCTGGAACGCCATGGAAAGCCGTATTTACGGTAAAAATGTCGAAAAAAATCGACTGAGCGTTAGGACATCAAAACAACAACACGAACGTGATTAATTGAGTACCGACATACGGAACAAAACGTCACTTCCGTGCCAAATTGGCTGTAATTGAACATTTTTACTGAGAATTTCCATCTATTTTGGCACGATGTGTACGCGGGGAAAACCCGATATCATTTGATCGATTATCACGCGTAATACACAAAGACATTTTTAGCAAAAATTTGAATAAATATCGATTAAAAATGGCCACAATTCTAAGAACTGGAAATTGAAAAAAAAAAATGTAAGATTTACTACAATCTTATGGTAAAACGATTACCGATTAAAATGGTTTTTGTGGAAGGAGAAAAAAAGTGGAGCCGTGTAAGGGAGCAATGATCAAGTATATGAACGCGAAGGGCATATGTCAAGACAGTGCGTCTATATGAGCTTAAAAACATTAAAATTTCGGGTGGTGTTCAAAAACAAAAGTAAACGCCTGAGGGAATGCAAATTTGAAACCGATCGATTTATTAAATGCGTAGAAATGGGCGCTCCGGAAGTATTTGTACCAAGATGACGCACAGCCTAAACAACCCTACCCTGTTACACATACTATGTCCAGGTTGTGCGCCATCTTGGTACAAATAATTCGAGATCACATAGAAATGCAATTTTTATTCACGACAACACATACCGATCAACGGCAAAACATCAACATATGTACACTTTTGTGTCCTTGAAACTAAATCGTGAAGCCGAGTTATTTAGTCACTCTAAGCAACATTTGTTTTGATCTGTGGTTTTTAACCCTTTATGGCTCGTGGCACCTTTTGGAGGCTTTTAGCACCCAGGGCACCCTGTTTATCATTCCAGTGGTATTTAGAGTGTTATTTTGATTGGTAGATTCCAAATCCCATTATGTTCAAACAATTCATGCTTGACAAAGTCAAAACACCTTATGAAATAACCTTATCAAGCACAATGAGACTAGGAAGAACGAGAAGATTTCTAGTGAAAAGAAAAGTAAAATCAGTTTGCGCCTAGTATCTATGTGGCCCCCAGTTCACAACGATAGATATATGCATACTTCGTGTTCTAAATCTAGATAGTATATGAGGGCTGTTTTGTTACTGAATGCAACATTCGTTTTAGTCAAAATTCCCAAATGGGGGGGGGGGGGGATTTTGCCGTTTTTCGGGAAGAATTTTATCGTTTTTTGGGGGGGGAGTTCGTTTTGTATCCGCCATAGTATTACTTGTACTCTTTACTTCTTTACTAATACTATACTTATACGAGGCCTTGATTTGACTTGTAATTTTATCTCTACTCTCCGTACCGCGTAATCCGTTCCGTAACAGTTAAGACCGTTCCTGCGTGGTTTACCATATTGGCTTTCTTTTTCCATGAAAGATTTATGAAAAATATTCATTTCAACTTCCTATATAACTTCCTATATCACTGACCTTTGACATCATCTTCACGTAATACTTCGTCATCGTCTCGATTGCCTTCTTCAGTTGATTCTAAATATTTAAAAATAAATGTCGGGTTAAAGAACAACTTTGACTCCGACTACCACCATTATACAAAATTAGTGTATGAACTATATTTTATTGCAGTTCAAATTCACTACACTGGCTGTAGGATATTGGAATTCGGGGACCGGACAATTAAAATTTTTGACTCCGACCACAGCAAAGTACTTTTTTTGAATTCGTCAAAGATATAACCTAAAGCCACTCCTCGAAGGAGCGTCCGGTTGCTATACTGTTGTAGCACAGGATTAATTTTCCCGCGTGTTTTCTTTTATTCCGTTCATTTTACCATAGGCCAGGTCAGAATACGTTGGGTTAGATTATTGTCACGCGTTCTAAGTAGTCGGCCGGCAAAGTTTTTTGAGTGAGGTCCAAATATTACAATGAAAAAGTTTTAAGGCCCGAAAACCATCACGTTGGTGACAACTTAGCTTGTCTCGGCCAACATTTCCTTTAATAAAGGAGGACCAAGTACAAATAAGTGGGTGCTCCAGAAGTATGCGCACCGAGATGTCGCACAACCTGAATTCTAACCGGTACACACACACACACTATGTTCAGGTTGTGCGCCATCTTAGTGCGCATACTCTGGAGGTCCAATAAGTGGGTGAAACCGCGGGCGGCACTTTCATATAATATAGGGTTCCTAGCAGTTGCAAAAACTTTGGTTATTGGTCTTATGGCATGCGATGTTTGCACAAGCTCGAGAATAGGCTTTGCAAAGCAAATGAATTGAAATCACCTGCACGCAGTAGATTAAACTGAAATATACAGGAACCATAAAGAGCACTAGAATTAAAATTCGTTTTGCGGGCCAAACGCCATTCAAAATTGACAATTCTCCGCGGGCCTGTGGTCCGCAGGTTGCCCGTGGGCCGCTGTTTGCACACCCATGGTCTGGGAAATGTTCGGCGGCCAACAGGGTATGAAGGAATGTACTAGCTTAGTTGTCGGCATCGTTGAGGCCCGAATAGTAAAAGGGAAAAAGTTTCAAGGTGTATCAATTTGTTGGAAATTCTAAATGTACTCACGTATTAATTTTGGTAAAGGACATTTAATTTGTAATCAAAACTAGTGCAAACGTACCGATACACGTGGCGGTACAAAGATGGAACAACCGAGGACGTTCCAGAAATACGTACACACCGATATGGAGGTGACTAATTTTGTTCGCCTACTTTACATCAAGTTGTACAAAGAGACCGAAACCTATGGGCAAGGGTATGGCCTAACCCTAACACATACTACGGGAGTATCTAACCGAGGGTAGCGGTACACCTCGTTAGCTTGTGGGACAAAAAACCCGGATTCGCAAGAATGAACAGACCAGAATAGTTGAAATGAACGTCGATTGTTTGTTATATAAACAAAGACCATTTAGAAGCAAAAAAATGAAATATAATGTTGGACTGTTTTTGTGTATCAATGCAATATTTAAAATTGATTAGAAGAAGCCCACTAGAAAATGCTTGGCATGACCGAACCGAACCCAGAATTAAAGACTACAGACAGCAAAATTAGAGGCGGAACAATAACCGGATAATACTCCGGCTCTAAAACAACTAAAAAACGACTCCAATATTCACCAACATGAAAAGCCACACCCACCTTCATGCCGAACGTGACTGGCCAGATATAAATCCAGTTCTTTAATGGTGATGCTGATATGATAAGGCTGAACACACAAACCAGCATTGTGGCCGCAATGAGGAGATTTACTCAACCGTTCGCCGTCTGTTGATTCGAGGGGGATTCCCCGGAAAAGAATTACCATCACCAAATCGAGTCGCCAGACCTGAAAATATAATTTTTAAATAATACTGTGGACGATGGCCTTGTGGTTAAAGTACGAAACTTAAAAATGTCGGCATTGCGAGTTGAAGTTTTGGGTTCAAATCCCGTACCATTCACCCGCAGTCAGTGCATTGATGATCGCAAACCTAAAAACTATGCTTGCTACCAAGGATGTAATGGATTCGGGACGCCCAGAACTGATATATTCCGGCCCTTTCAAACTATAGGAGCTATTTTTATGTAAGTGCATGTAAACGTCTTGTTCATAGCCGTGTTCGTAGTGAAAGACTAAAAGAGAGGGTATTTACTCGTTTGTCGTTTAATCCTATTGGCCACATATGCAACGTTATTAGGCAGAACGGTACTCCCGTAGTATGTGAACCAAGATGGCGGACACCGGAACGTAGTATGTGTACCAGGTTAGGGTTAGGCTATAATTTTAGGTACAAATACTACGGGAGTCACTTGGCTAGTCCCTGAACTCGTAATAACTAAAATAAGGAAAATTGAAATAAAATTATAACCTAACCCTAACCTGGTACACATACTACGTTCCGTGTTCGCCATCTTGGTTCACATACTACGGGAGTACCGACAGAACATGTTATAAAACCTAACACGGCCAGATTATGACATCATAGTATCAAAAGAAACGTCATAGATCAAATCGAAGACTCAAAGCAACAGTACGAGCCAATAATGACGTCACTATTACAAAATGACGTCGTAAGGATGTGGGTCGTAAGAGCGTGACAACATTGACGTCACCATCACAAAATGACGTCATAATGTCGGGCATAGTCATGAAGCGCATGTGGAAGTAGTGGCATCAAAGTTAGAAAATCTACGTGGCTCAATGCATGATAGCTTGAAATATTTCACAAGATAAACCCAATTAAAACTGAACGACAATTAAAATTCTTTGCAACGTTAATTATTATATCAAGAGATTTTAGGTTGCCAGATTACATGTAATTACAGTAGCCTAATTATACACCATGATACACATATGTGTTTAAATACTCTGACTGATTATAAACTTTGGAAATAATTAAAAAGCGCTTGAAACTTCAAACGAAAATAAATCAAATAAAAATATAAATTATGTAACAGAAGAATTAGATCATTTGTCTGGTTTAAAATTCACAATTAAAGTTTTTATGCGACCCGTAGACAAGTTTTTGAGGGAATGTTAGCCTATTCAAAAATAAAAAATAATTGTTAGATTTTATCTTGCTCGACTTATTTTGGATATTTACATTTCAAAACTTTTCATTTATTTTTTATTTAAGTTCCATCCACGTATTTTCAAGGTGTTTTTTTGAATAAAACATAATTTCGCCTTACTATCTGTTATTTGTTAGCTAGTTATTTTTAAGGTGGGGAGGAACTTTAAAGATTCTAAAAAAGGGTCGCGGATTAAAAAGTTTGTGAACCATGGCGTGGGTTACGTGAATAAACAGCCCACAATCGTTGTTGAATCGAAGTCCTTCAAGCGATGAATTGGGGTTTTTGACGTCACAATAGGTTTTATGTCATCATAGATCGATTGTTTATTTTGAAAAAAAAATTAATATAGACTACGATATAAAATGCTATTTTGGGGTAAAAAGAAATTATTTATTATCTGTGGGAAAATGAATAAATAAATTTGCAAAAAAAATTTTCAAATTTCTTCACGCGTATACACTAAAGGTAAAACAGTATTTAGCTAATTATTTTTTTGGAATTTCAACATTTTTTGTCTTGAAATATATATATCATATAGTCATACTATAGTATCTTGGGAATATAAGCACATTTTTAAAATGAGAATACCCCCCTGCTAAATTATGAATACTATTTGGACTTTTGCGTTATGGGAATTGGTGAATTACTTATAAAAGGAAAAATGAATTTCGAAATTAATAACAAAGTCCAAAAATTATTTTCAGAAACTTTGAATTTTGTTTGAAATAATTTCTCAGAATAAGCCTCTTACGACAAGGGTTCCATGCAAAACTTTTGACTGTGAAACTTATAATTGTCGAGTTAAACCGTCACAACTCGCGGGTCCGGCCGTAAAAACTGGGATTTTTAAGAGTTACATAGGTCTAAGAAGCGCTTCAAGCCACGGAGTATTGTTATGTATCGTTTTTTCGCATTTCAAAAAGGAAGATGGGTGTTCGACCAGCAAAACCACCTCGCTGGGTGATCCCCGAGGGCAGCTTTCCCCTTATTCTCTATCACGGAACCGAAATAATTAAGTTTTTTCTGGTCAGCAATTACAAGACAAAGGCAGGCTGATGTCGGTTAGTTCACGGCCCGGTTTATTTGCCTTCTCGATAAAAACTTGAATTATTACTTGATAAATGATGAACGAAGTTTCCGGTAAACCTGTCACGAATCGAAAGTGAGAAGTCTAGTCATTGTCAAAGCTATCAACATGTCTCATCCGCGATAGCGCTTTATTTTAGAGAAAAATTGAGCAACGGAAAGCAAGAGATGCTCAAATATAAGGACACGAAAGCCAAAACGAAGTAGCATTAAATCTTTTACAGTACCGATAGTCTGGGCACGAAATCGCTGAAATGCAGGCACGGAACCACGCAAAAAAAGCATTATTTAAATTTTTAGGACGTTATCGCACACAAAATTTGATTTCAATAAAGCCCACAGAAATTTTAAAACTAAATAAAAGTTATAGCTTTCTAGCGAAAAGTCACTAAAAAACCACTGGAAATTTCAAAACTATTGGTACTGTAGTTGATGAGAAAAGCGATAGTTAGTTATCCATCACAAGAAAAATACTAACAAGGAATGAAGAAGAACAACAACATAATAAAAACAAAACGATCCATGGTTGCCTTTGTCTTTGTCAATATTCGAATACCTTTCTGTAACAATGTTTTGTCACAAGAATTTACAATAAATTTGTGAAAAAAAATTTACACAAAATAACAATAAAAAATGTACTTTTTATGAGTAACAGCAAGGAAATGGGCTTGAAAACTTTGGAACCTTTGAAAAATAGTGGGTTCTAGTAGTTCTAACTATTTTTTTCACGATATTCTCACGCCTTCTCTTGAAATAAAGCTTTGTGCAAGTACACACTAAGGAGTCACTATTATTCGAAAGAAACGAAACCTTTCCAGTCTGGCATTGCCTATACGATTTATGGATGTTTCCCCGACCTTTGACCCCCGGGAAATTCTTTTTATACTTTACCATTGCATTGGTTCCTATATTGAGAGTGATTTTGCGAGTTGGCGTCTATAAACTGGGGTATATGTTTCAACCATCATTCGGATCCAGAACATTCAACAATTTGATATCAAAAGTGCCGTTACAAAAGTTTAGCCTTGTTCATCACAGCTATTTTAAGACTAATTTTTGATTGCTGCAATTGAACTAAAACTTCTAAGAGGTTGAAATGATCATTAAATGATTTGATTCATACTCAAATTTCCTGAACACAACTAAAAACTAATAAATAGCATTCAAAAATGCCAAAACGAGGTGTTTTACCCGGGATTTAAAATCTGCGATGTCATTATAAATAAAGTCCAAGCTTCAACCACAACAAAAATGGCGCCGTTTTCAAGTCCACATCCAACGTGACAAAAAATGGTGCGAAATGATTATAAATGACATCGCGTGATATTTCCAGACGGCATATCAATTAATTAGGCTGATTAGACTTCATTTGTGAGAGCCGGACGCGTATTTTTTGTTAATTTTGACTTTTTTTATGGTTCCGCGTCACGTACGATGGAGTTCTTAGTATTATTTGGGCGCAAACATTGAAATTGTGAGCTGAACGTGAAACATGATCATTAAACTTGTGTTGACGTGACTCGGTACAAAATTGAACTAAATTTGAGTCCATTCTATGTCTATCTGTAACAAGAGTGTGCAACAAGCGGCCCGCGGGCCACAACAAGACCCGCCAAGGTATTTAGTGTCGTCCTTACCAACACGCAGAATTTTCTCCATTATGCATAAAATCCCAATCCGACAGCATAAAGGCGCTCAAAATACATATCATAAAAATACTTACTACGTTTCCAAATTTAAGAGGGGGGGGGGGGGGGGGGTTGATTACTTGCTATTAGTGATTAATCTATTGGTAACTTGAAGAAGTTTGTCATGTATAAGTCATACATGCTTCTTTCTGCATAAACACAATTGAATTTAAGTCAGAAGTTAAAGTGCATTTTCAGACCTCAAGATTAAGGGGGGCGGGAGAGGGGGGATATTGAAATTTTGGCGGGGCTGAACCCCCCATGAGGCGAGCGTAGGGAACTCATTGGCAGCTGTTATCTCACGAAAGCACTCATTTTATTAGTATATGACATGTGTTTTCTGGAGAAAAAGGCGAATATCCGTTGTTGACTTGAACGCGGACCGCGTCGCGTAAGCTATTTGGACAATTTTTTTTAGTTGGAAAATGATGACCTTTGACCCATGGCGTTTGATAAATTTCATTGATTTCGTTTGTTACAATAAACATAGCGGTTCCGCATATATCAGTGAATGTAATTGACTTTGAATAATTTAACTCTTTCGAGTCGTCGATTTTAGAGAACGAATATCTAATACTGGCCTTAATTAATATTAAAGTATGTGAAAATTCCGAAATTCGCAAAATCCGGCCTTGTATGTTTTGGGAGAACTTGTTCAAAGATATTTCACTCAAAGAGATTCATCTCTAAGCAAAGTTACGGTCGACCACGAATTGCCAAGAGCTTCTGAAACTATTTAAAACTATGGCACTGAATCGCGCGCCAGCAATTTCGAATTGACACAAGACTGGAAGAAGTCAATTCGGTCGGGAAATCAGCCAAGAAGTCCCAAATTCCGCATAAGTGAAGTTTTGGGCTGAAATCGAACCCAAATACTTTACGGAATCGAATCGGATTCAAAAAACAATTAAAAACCGCATTTGGATTTTTTCACAAAAAAATCTTGAAAATTTGAACTTGAAGACGAAATTCGAGAAAGATTGTGTTTCGTCTTCTGCATTGTGATGCGGATTACGTAACAAAGGGGACAGACTTGTCAAATTGTTTGCAAACAATTGATCAGGATATTCGCCAGACAACTTCCGGAAATGGCGGGAAATTTAATTTAAACGAAACCCAATACTCCCGCGAGCGGGAAAATCATTAGCACACTCGGCCCATTCTTAATACATACATAAATAACATCAAAATAGAGCATATCTTGCATGGCCGATTTTGGGCGAAAACGCGGTTTTGGCGCGTGTTCAAACTTTTTGTAATGTTTGATGTCAGCGGCAATTAAAGTTTTTGCAGAAAAAAGAAAGAAATTGATACTTTAATGTTTCTTTGTTACATGATAATGTACATCGCCGACTAAAGTCCAATACAACTGTATAATAGAATTGGTTGAAGAATTAAAATGACCAAATTCGAATAATTTCAATTAAAGCGGGGGATGTGAATTGTAATGGTAAGTAATGTGGACAAAAATATCGAGGCAAAACGATGGAGTAATAATTATGCATGTAAATTTATGTTCAATTTACGAAATGTCGAAACAAAACTATATCGCAATAATCTGACACATGGATTGGATTCGAAGTATTTGTTTGATTTTTCGTTCACAACGAGGCTTTGGAGAGCAGCTAGGGAACTTGTAAATCTGTTGAAGAAAAGGGTACGATTGCGATTGCCCAAGTTTTTTTTCCCCTTGATTCTGTTTATAACGATAGATTGAACGGTATGTTGTACAGATTAAAAATCCAAACATTTTGACACAAAACTATGGCTAACAACTCGGGAATAGGAATTATAATTTTAAGTAAAATACTTAAGAATCAATCCGATAAAACGTTAGAATTATTTCAGGAACCAAAATGGACAAAATGAACAAAGTTCAAGTTCGAAATTGAGGGGGAATTCGGAAAAAGTTAAAAATACTTTGAAACAAGATCCGCCATTACATTGCAAACAACACCACAACAGATCAGTAGAATCGGTTGAAAAGTAAAATGGCCAGTTTAAAATATTTAAATAAATTTATTATTTGAGGACAAACCGTATAAACTTAAACAAATGTAGTCAAAAATAATTCAAAAAATTTGAAACAAGAACCCCTATCAGTCTTTACTTATCAATGATTTGCCCAAAGTCTTCTTTAGATTGAATATGTGAAACATTCAATAAATATGAGTAAGAGACTCTTTCAGAGTGAAGAAGTGAACGACTCATAAAAACTTGGGTTTACCGCAGACACCAAAGTCATAAACTTCAATCGTTCAACGCGCGTTTCATCAGATAAATTTTTCCGATTTTTGTGAATGTCAGAAATTTTTTTGATGAAAAATTCGTTTTTAATGGCGTGTTTGTTTGAACTTTCGCTGTAAACAAGCCTTTGGCAAGCAGCTAGGGAAACCGTAAGGACATTTGAAGGCAAGATTAGAAAAAATTGCGATTGCATGAATGTATTTAGAAATGTATATTGTTTGGTAACGGCTTCCGTTCAATTTTTTAGATTCTACTTCATCGTAACTTCTATCCCATTTCAATCCCAAATGCATTGATTGAATAACCAATGACTTCTACATGTAGAATTACGTGTGAATATAGCAAATCTGCAGAAATCAACAAAACTGCGATCGAGCTCATGATATTTTAGTGGGAAGATGAAGTCCAAACTTATAAATTATATGGTTTTTGTATCCATAATGCAGGGGATGTTCATGAGAAAATGGGAAATATAAAAATGGCTGTTGAATTATACAGAATGGCATTGAAAGACTATTGCAAGTTTGACTACGCCCCTCTTGTAAAGCGCGGCGCACTACCGTTTGAGATCATCTGGTTCAGACGAATAAATTGTGTAAAAACGCCGAACTAGAATAAATTCAAAGTCCAGGGGTATTCGAAAAAAAAATCAAACAACTGCTGTTTGTGAATACTTCAAAAATTTGAAACAACACACACACACACACACACACACACACACTACATTTCAACCCACGTTACAACAGATCATTGAGATTGGTTGGAATATAAAATGGCCAAATTATAATATTCAAATACATTTAAATAGAAATCGAATAACCCAATGTACTCTATATTCTTTCAGAATGTATTAGAAATATTAGCTCAGGGGTTCTCCAACTTTTGGTGTTATGGAGCCTACGAAAAGAATGGCTATTAGTTACGTATACCCACAATAAATTCATAAAATTTGAAAACTTCATTGTTAGAACATTGAAACTTATGTTATATTTGAATTACATTGTTGCTTTATTTTATTAATGCCGTTATTTTTTCTTTGAACAGTTACAAATTTAATCAAGTCAGTATTTTAATAAGTAAACGAATAGCTCGCGGAGCCTCTGCATTTCTCTAACGAAGCCCTGGGGCTCATCACGGAACACTTTGAAAACAGATGCACTTGAACAGGGTGGTCCAAGGTTGTGGGCTCCGCGGGCCACAAAATTATTTTGGCATTGGTCGCGGGCCACAATAGTACCAAGGTAAACAGTGCAATACATAACAAAGGATTTCTATTCTGTAAACACATAGGTATCAGGCATTGCCAACCTAGGGTAATGGAATCCGCATTCGATGTTTAGTTTTCTATCATGCCTATATTGTTAGCATATATTCACAACCGCGGGCCTGGGTTTGGTCCATCCTGCACTAGAACAGGGCTACTCAACTATTTTTACCGAAGGTCCGCATACAAAACTTCAAAGATATTTGGGTCCAGTCTTTCCAGAAATTATAACACGCAATTTCTCGGTCGACTAATGATTATTCAACTTTACAATTTTTTTTATCGCCTAGGGAGGGCAATATTATTGTGGGAAGGTTTTCAAATATTTTGTGGGAACAAGCTGACGAGATAACAGCCAATGTGCCGAAGGGAGAGGAAGTCTCGTGGGAGTGAGACCAGTTTTCCGCCAGACGCTAAAATGTTAAATTCCTTGATGACAGCTCGATGTGTCTGTAGGCGTCAGAACAGTCAAACTAGAAAGACTCTGTTATTGAATTAGGAATTGGTAGCCAGCCATTTACCGCTGTTACTTTCTCTGTGGCTTTTCCCTCTATATACGCGGTTCACGATCAAAAAACTTAATTTCTTGCTGGTCATGACATTAGGTAAAGCATGATCAGGGTTGAGGAAGTTGACTTGAAAACAATTTGTCATCGAAGCAAGCCATTCAACGCTTCTGCCCTATCTTGTGGCCTCGTCCTCTATATTTGCGACCTCCGACAGAAAAAAATATTTCTTTTTTTAATCTGGACGTTAGATAAAGCAGGGTGAGAGTTGTGGAAGTTGCCTTGAAAAACAATTTTATCGAGTCGGGATTTCTTATAATTATAATCGGAATGAAAATTCTAGTTTTAAAGCTAAAAAAAGGCATTAAATTGACAACGTCAGCGGTTCTCAACTTCTTTCTTTTATGGCTTATTTTAGTTGCGCAAAAACTCCGTGACCTATTAATTACAACATACAAAAAAATCTGCCAATATAGACTTCTTCACTTTAATAATTAGAATGAAAATCACCACTCAGTAGCAAAAACAGCATCGTCATTGATTGCTACTACAATCAGACAATCAAAGAGTCTTACATACGTCAAAGTTTTCAGTGTCAAATTTGATTTTCACAGAATTGTGAATGCCCACCTGGAGTCGAGGTCGTTTTGCAAATGGATCGGAGTCATATTCAGATTTTAACCACCTTCACCGCCCTGCTAAAGCTGCCTCCTTGATGATTGAACATATATGACCAACAGTCCTATTTTTCTCAATAAAAACGAAATTTCTGACCCATTCGTTGAAAAATGTTCGCCATCCCCGACCTAGAACACCGAGCTATTTTAATGTGGACTTCCCTGGTCCAATAACCTCATAAGGAAAGTATAAGCCAAGTTCATAATTTTATAAAGTCTTTGAGAGCTAGTATTATTCCCAAATAAATTCTAGAATAGCTGACAAATTCGAAAATAGACACTCGTTTATTCATTCTTTTTATATCCCAACCGTCATTGAACAAAATGGCGTCGACGATTTCAGTTTGTCAGCCAAGTCGGGGAAATGATTTTTGCCGAGTTATGTTCGATCTACTGTGGCCCTCATGTGACTGTGGTTTGAATTCTGGCTGGAAATACATGAGGTTGCGAATGCGGCTGATGTGGTTCTGGTTTGAAATTGGCGACAAGTGCTGTTTGTCAGTAAGTAAGTTCACATACTGAAAATTCAGTACAAACAGTGAGGTAAAATGAAAATAATGCATTTCAGCGTGAAGGAAGACGCGATAAACCGTCATCTATGTGGAAGTCTAACAAAGATAGCTTAACAAATTTCACTAACAGAAATGGGCCATTTAGGAACGTTTAGGGACCTGGTGTTCTAGTATCATTCGTTATGACGCGATATTTTTGCCACTAATTTCATAAACTTTTTTTTTTCATGTTTTCAAAATTTCTCGTGACCAAACTATTCGTTTTCAACACTAACGTGTCCTGTGTGTAGAGATGGAGACTATATTTCCGCTAACCGCCAGGTTATCCTAAAAATTGTTTGTTGCCAAATATCAAGGCCTTATGGGAATATAGAGTCACATCAACCGTCAGCCCTGTGCTTCTGGAATATACTCTTCGCTGGTATGAAATAGGCGGCGGGTGTTATAGTGGTATTATTCTGACACTAATTTTCTAAACTAGTTTTTTTATTTTGCATATTTTGGGTTAATTTAGAACAGTGGTGTGCAACCGGCGGCCCGCGGGCCATGAATCGGAGCCCCAAGTCATTTAGCGTGGCTCTTGTCAACACTCAGATTATTTTCCATCCGACCCTTTATGTATAAAAAGGCGCTCACATGGATAAAATACATATTGTTTTTGCTTTTGTCGTTGCGTTAAATATATTTTGCCGTTTTGCCCGGTGTATTTCATTACTGTAAGGCTAAGCCATAGTTTTTTCATTGTGCAAATTTTTGTAATTCATTGCTCTCATGAAAAACTAATATATTTGTATGGCCTGCTAGATTTCTAAAGTTAGTTAGATGGCCAGCCGACGAAAAATATTACACGTCCCTGATATTGGAAGATGGATACAAAATACATGTTCAGAAAAAAATGCATATACATGTTAACGAAACATGTTTTAATGTTTAAACCCAATTCCCCCAAATAAATTAAAATTTTGGCATTACTCCTAAAATTCCAATCCCATCTTGTCTGTTTGTTTCAGGCAATTTATTCTCAGAATTCCCTCAATACACCTCTCACCTCCAAGAAATTCCGAAACCAAAAAATTCGAATCATTACCAAAACCGCCCAAACAATTCTCTGCTACTCACTCCCCAAATTTAATTTAATTACCTCCTACCACTCAAAAAAATGAATACCTTGTCCGCTTGTCGCAGGCAATCTATTCTCCGGATTTTTCCTTTCTGGTCCGGGTTGGACAAAATACAACAAACCGGTTTCTTTCCGGTGATTGACAGGACAAAATCCTCCCTGAATTCGGGTCGAATATCTTTCCGAAGTTTTGCAAGAAGCCGTGACGCCCATTTCTGTTGAACCTTTATAAGGAAAGTATTCAATTTCTATGTGCAATGGAAGTATGTTTTATAAATTTATTCCCAAAGACTTTCTGGTTTTGAGCTCACACACGTATATTTGAACACGGTAACAATGCAGAGTAAGTAAATTGAAAACAAAAATATGACCCACTAAATATTTTAGGTATCGCGATTGTATTTCCGGGTTGGGTTCACAGTTCCGGGTTCAAGATTAAATTAGGGTTCAGGGTTAATATTTACACCATCAACAACTCAGCAATAGCAAATTAGAAAAATCAAAAATTGAATTCATTTCTATTTTTCGGGTAGAGCCTCTATTTCCGGGTTTAGGTTTACACTTCCGGGTTCAAGATTGAGGGTTAATTTCAACACCGTCAACAACTCAGCAATAGCAAATTTTAAAAGTAGTACGAAACACTGGATACCAGTGGCTGCCTTCACAGAATCTCGTTTTGAGTGAAAAATCGCGTGAAGGAAAACTCACTTCTGGTTTTTCATGCAATAATTCCTCTTTCACTGCCCTCTCTTCCTCGGAATTCATTCGTTTCTCATGTTTTTTGAAATATTTTCTTTTCCTAGCTTGCAGGTTGAACCAAGTGTAAGCAAAACTTTTCACGTGGGGGAGGAGCGCCTCGATAAACGGGTGAAATTCGTCCTGAAATAGGAAATTATGGAATTTTAAGGGCTTTGTATTTTGCCCCTGATTTTGTCCATGTACGAGTCACAATCTGGCACATTATACCAGGTATACATACAATAAATCAAGTGAATTTTCATTTTAATATGACTTGCCAAAAGAGAGGATGCAATATAAACATTGTTCTCCTAATCATTTTTGATCTCTGGACTCCGAGTAAAATCGAGTCAAGAGTCAAATCGAGTCACGTCTCAAGTGACGTTGGGTTGCGAGCTTGTTTAATTTTGATCAGAAATGAATCGGCCGAAACAGGCACTTTTTTACGAAAATATAAATGTATTACGGGTACCAAATTGAAAAATGGATATTTATATATTTTGATGTTATGCATCACCTGGATAGAGCAGAAGCTGTAGGGCGGTGTGTCGTAGGCTAGCATTGCTGCCGCAGTGTTGGGGCTTATACCTGCAGCACTGTTGTGCCGGTGGTAATGCAGCGAGGGGTGAACAAACTCTTCCCCGGGGCGGGAATACCCTTGTTGGGGCTGTTTGTGTTGGAATTGGGACAATGTAGCAACTTCCAGGACCCCGGGGTCTGTGAGATTAGTTCTAGGGGAAGATGAAGACCCAATTCCCGCTGCTAACGCCGCTGCAGCCGGTCCCGCTAATAACTGCGGGTATCTTTGCGCCGCTGCCGCCACAGCTGCTACACTTAAGTTTGCGGCTGTAGACCCGCCCCCTGTAGGGGGAGCTAGAGATGCTGTAGTCGGGGAGGGGAAATTCCCCGAAGTAGCGAAATTTCCGATACTCCCAACAATGTTTTGAAGTAATTGTGTGTGATGGTGGGAGGACAAAAATTGGGGATTTTGGGGGGTGTGGTACTGCTGGCTACCAAGAAAAGCAATGTCGTCTGCCGTTAGTCCCCCCTCGCTGTGCTGGTTACGAAGTCTCTGGCGACGCTCAGCGGCACTCAGCACGCTTTCGTCAACAGAAGCGCAATGTCCCCGTTCCCGGAACGCCAAAGTGGGGTCCGTGCGGCCCCAACGATCAATATTGCTCCCGGTATGTGGCGCAGGCCCAGAAGTAAAAAAACGCGAAGTTTCCGAACTTCCTGTGCTGTAACTCCTCTTTAAATTTTCATGTTGGGCTTTCAAACCCCTTGTAAATGCGTTCTGCCCCAGCGGGTAAGATGTATACCCCGCTAATGTGGATGGATCCTGAAAAACGACCCCCGTTTCCGGGTTGGGGTTATGAAAATATTGCTGCTGCCCCGTGTGGTATTGTGATGACTGAGTCCGGTACGATACTGCGGAAGCCAGATCGATTGTTTGGTTGTGACTATCCGGAAAATCCGGAAATCCGTAACCTCTATCCGATTGTCTTGTTGTAATCCGGTTATATGCAGTAGATCCGGTTGGAAGTGAACTCCGTCTACCAGTTATACTAAGTCTATCCGCTAAAGGTATCCGTAACGGCCGGATTTCAGACTGCAATATTGCTGAGTGGTCCGCTGTGTTTCCAAATATCGAGAAATCATGTGTCATACCACATTAAAGTAAACATTAGGAGTCTATGGCGATTTTTAAGAAAAATTTGGAACAAAAATCTGTGGAGAATAAATAAAATGTAACGAAGTATTGTGTACCATAAAGCAGTGATTCTCAAACTTATTGAGTCACGCCTTTTTAGAATTTGTCAAATTTTGCGCCTCACCCCAAAAATAATTAGTCAACGATAAGCTACAAATAACAGATAGTAAGGCGAAAGTATGTTTCATACAAAAACACGTTGAAAATGCGTAGATGGAACGTAAAAACCAAATAAAGAAATGTAAATATCCAAAATACGGCAACAAGATCAAGTCAAACAAATATTTTTATTTTTAATTAGCTTCACGTCCTCTCAGCAATTGTCTACGCCACCTTTTGGAGCGCGTTACAGTTTGAAATCGCTACTTTAAAGCATTTATCTAGTTTTTTCGAAGCAAGAACTCGGATTTCCTACAGAAAGCATTGCCTCGACCGACTCCTTTCTTAAACGTGAGAACATTGAGCAAACGGCGATTTATAACGCAAGCACACCAAATCGGACGAAATACACAAAAAGTAATTGAAAGAAAAGTACAATTTACTAAAGTAAGTTCTACTCTAGCCTAAATGATACCGATAAAAGAGTTAAAAGCCACTAACTGATGCTTCAGAAGATGAGTTTAGTTAAATTAACAACAAGGGAACAATAATCAAATATTTGAAAATTAAAGATCATATAAAAGTGTTATCAATTATATAAAAGCAAATTGAACTAAAAGCAAAATTTCGATTGAAAACTCAGGCCATGCGAATCCGGATAATTACGTCCCACTTACATGGCCCGCCAACCTCGCCAGTTTTTAATTACTGATACTTCGTAAACTAACAAAATCAGAAAATCATAGGTATCATATCACAGCAGTCATAAAATGCAAACTTTATGGTAAAACTGATTCGGACAGACTTATTGATATACTGAGACTCGAAATTTAGGCAAATTAGATATTACCCAATCTATGGGTATTTTAGTTTAGTTTTAGTATTTGAAAAAATGATTTCTCACAACAATGACAATCTTAACAACAAGAACAGCAAGATTATTTTAAGGCAGTGGTGCGGATGTGCAAACTGTATCCCGCGGGCCAAAAGCGGCTCACAAGAAAAAATAGCGCAGCCCGCGGAGGAGCGCCAATTTTAAATGGTGTGCGACCCGCAATACGAGTTTTTAATTTAGTTTAATCTGGTACGTGCAAGTAATTCCGATCCCTTTGCGTCGCAAAGATATACCTTAGTCCAATTATCCATGCCTATGACGTCATAATGCCCTAACAGTTAGCTTGTGCGAAGCGAACAGCGCATGTCATTAGATTAACATTTAAAAAATTTGTGCCTGCAACTACTAGAAAGCCTATGTTGAATAAAAGTGCGGCCCGCGGTTTCACCCACTTATTTGTATCTGGCACTCCTGTATTGAAGGTTGAACACTCCTGTCCTTATGTCCTAAGGTGTAGACGTCCGTCGTCCTGAATAATATTATCGAAAATTTAATCTTGAAAAATATTTTTCTTGAAACCTTAGATTTAAAATAATGCGAGAAATTAGAAACAAAACTGAGAATTTAAAAATTTCTTAATCGATCGAAACTGAGTTTTAATTATCCAGGATAATTCCAGACGAGACACAAAGGCTTCGATCAATACTACACGTCGGGTAATTTTTTAATCGATGGATAAATAAAAACGAAAATATAACTTTTTAATTCAAATTTTTTAGATAATTAATGAAAAATGGAGAACCTGGCACATAGATGTTAAAAAAGTGGCTCAAACGAAATAATTACGATTAAAATTATTTGAAAAAAACACGGGAAATGAGAATTGATGTCTTTTATTTAAATTTTAACCTTTTAACAAGACAGCAATGCTTAAGTATGTGGACACAGGTATGCAATCACATTAGACTACCGGTACCGCAGTCTTCCCTAGTAACCACTAGATAACAACGACCGTTAATCAACAATCGAAAAGCGTTTGACTCTTGCGTAGCATGAGAGAGGTCGCAGAACCGCTACAAATAATTAATTTTGAAGGCGTCATCACAAAAAATTTCAATGTGAAAATGAGTCAGATATAGGCCCACAGAAAAAGAACACTAACAACAACAACATAACAAAAAGATCTAGAAGTTCGTTTCGATTCCAATAACATTCTTTACTGCCAAATATATCAAATTAGAACACAACAATTAATTAAAAGAATTCTGAACAATGTAACAGTTAAGGCATTGCAATCACCGGATATATATCGAACATTCATTTATATAGGTAAAGAAGAAAGCCAATGACGACTTGATCATATAGCGAACAGTGTTCTCTTATGCGAATGCCAGTCCAGGACTGTTATGTTGAATGTTAAAACTATCCAATAATAAGTTCTAGTTCATTTCTATACTATGAGCATGTTGGGCTGATCTACCTTAGTAAGATCATATATGATTTGAACCTAAACCGAGATATAATGAACGCAAGAAAAATAGCAGCATCGGCACTTGTACATTTGGGCTAGATTATTCTGTTCCGTCACGCTTCAATTAACAAATTCTGATAAATTTGGTAGCTTCACGGCAGACGGAACTCCGCCTAATAACCGAACACGAGGGCTCTTAACTTTACACAAACACCACTTGTGACAACATAAAGCATTTCAATTGTTCGATCACAAATGAGCGTCCTTAGCAGACGACACATGTCCGACAAAACGTGACGACATTATATGATTGATTATGACATCACGGTACATTGCTTCATTTTACTGCAACATGATTTATGTCGTCACTATAAATTTACCTGCCCAACTCAAGATAATAAAATTGAAAGCGATAAACAAGAAAAATTCATTTTACATTTCGCTTTGATACAATCATTGGCAGCCCGCAGGACGGAAATTCGGAGAAGGTGTAAAAACCTAGAGTCTATAATAAAATTAAACCAACGAGATAATTTATGCAAAACCCATGCATTTGAAAATAATTAATTGCCTACCTAATCTAATACCCGACATAGACTGGTAGCCGGACGAGAGGACATCGTTCGCCACATGATTAAGCTGTCCTATCGGCTTTCCTCTCCCCCGAGGTGAACATAAAAACCCTATCCTGACTCGCACATCGTACAAAATAATTTCAAGCACACGAGACAAACACAAAGCATGAAAACACACAAAAAACGTCAAAATTAGTTTAAATCGTAAAACATCAAAGTAACACATGTGCAGCACGTAGAGGGGGCATAGAGGAAGCCGCCCAGGCAGCACGTTATTGGGGTAAGTTTGTTGTTTAGTTTGATGATTTAAATATTGATAATACACAAATTCACTCTTACTTGACCTTCAATTTATTCATTCCTATCTATAACAACATCTATAATTTGTTTATCCCCCAAATTATTTTTGAAGTTAGGTATAAGGGGCAGCATTATCAGAATCTCACCCCGGACAGCAGGAAATTTTGACACGACCCCGCATATGTGGCAGCATACAATATATTTGGAAAGACAATGAGATACCGGAGAAACGTTTGGGACATTTAATTAATTGTGTTATTTTAACTCCCAGATCTGTACTTCAAGTCTTTAAATTACTGATTTTACAAATATCCTGTTATTCTAAGTGATTCAAGAGTCTTGCTGCACATTACCACGAATATATTTTTATAACGTTACGGCTGACGAATTTCCTCAGATATGCATAGTTCAACTCTAACAGAGAAAGCAGTTGTATGCATATTTGAACAATCATTGTAAAATTATGGAAGTTATGCAAGGTAAACGTCCTGTTATGGTCCGCCATTAATTTTCTGATTCGTCTTTTTCAGTGGCGAAAACTTAACCTAACACTCAGCTACCGTCACACTTCCCATTTCGAATTAATCACAAACCCCTATTCCAAATACGCCCTCAAAAATGCTCAAAGTGTCATCATACTGCACACGTATCAAGAGCGTACAAGGTAAGAAAGAATCGAGTACGTTATAGAGAAAAAAATGCCACGATATTTTCTATTCTAGTTTCTGTACCGATATCTAATTTTCTGATTTGTTTTATTTTATTCTGATTGGAGGTGGACTCATTTAGTAATATAACGTCAGTATTCAGTAATATGACTTCAAAGTTACTAAGATGTCGTCACACTTCCTGAGATTTTAAATCCAAATAATGGCTAACCGTGTACTATATAGCTAAACCGCTCAATGCTGGCTTAAATACATTTATATGAAAACATTGTTATCACACTATAGGTAGCTCAAGTGTTGTTGCATTTTGAAGAATGGCATAAGTATGATACATATATAAAAAACGACGCGAAATCTATAACCCGAGTCTGGTAAAGCTTGAAGTCAATCCTGGATATTGCGATGAAATAACAAATTGGTTTCGACTGCAGATCGACTAAAGAGCCCGCACTTACAACAGTGGTTTGTTTTGCTTTAACAGCTAGCAATGCAATAACTTTAGATATATACCATTATCTGGAGTACAGGGCCTCATTTATAACCTTTGACCTAAACCAACGATGCCCCGGAAGTTACATTTCATTTTGTATATACGACGGAATTCGCTCTAAATAAGATTCTGTCCAAGAAGCTACGTTATAGCAATTAAAATAACTGTTCATCGCCAAATAATTTCAATTCACCGCTGATCTCTGATAACACAATTTCATAATTATTCTGTCCAGTCACGCTTCATTGCACAACTCAGAGCTTTTTTCAATCAACTCGAGTAACTCACAAAAACCAGCTTTAAGAAATCTTTCGTCTCATGAAAACTTATCCAACGCTAATCTTTGACTATACAATATTATAATTATGCTGGCCAGTAATGCTTGATTGCACAAAAGTAGCCCGACCTCACAAACCACATTCTGTCCAGCTATGCTTCCCTGCACAACTTAAGTCGACATAATTCATGAAAACTGCCCTAATCTTTAACGAATTCATATTCAAATGACAATTCTAGCGCTAATCTCTCCCTATACACGCGTCCGTGACCCCCCCTCTACACAAAGTTGAAGTATCAATAAAGTACAAACCACCATAGATGTCCCGATGATAAATTCCACGATATAGACTCTATTTATCATTGTGCCAAGTATGATAGGATCACAAGCTCTCGATACCAATAAGCACCAATGTCAAGGGTCAAGTTCGTCGCCGGCGCCTAATTGTCGCGTCACAAGTACTGTAAACTAATCTCAACTCGATTGTCGGGTCGAGAACTTAGAATATAAAAATAAAAAACTTTGAATTGGGAGGCGCTCAACTCTCAGAACAAGTCTCTGCATAAGCAGGCAGTGATATGTATGGAGTTCCTGTGCTCATTGGCCAATAATTAGTCAACCGTATAGAAGAGTGTACTATTTTTGGTACTCCGAAGTATGCAAACCAAGATGGCGGACACGTAGTATGTGTACCAGGTTAGGGTTAGGCTATAAATTTATTCCGATTTTTCTTATTTTAGTTCTATTACGAGTTTGGAGACTAGCTAAGTGACCTCCTTAGTATTTGTACCTGAAATTATGGCCTAACCCTAACCGGGTGCACATACTACATCCCAGTGTACGCCATCTTGGTTCACATACTCTGGGAGTATCCTATTTTTTGCATGGTGTCCCGAAAAATTCACCCCAAAATTCTGGAAAAAGTCGAAAAATATGCCATTATGCAAAGAATTAATTATGAATAACTTCAAAATATAGTTTATGGTTGAATTTTGTCTCGGTGGAATATTTTACAGAGAAAATAAGAGTATAATTGTTCCAAGACTGTTTTGCGCAACTTGACCAATAAATAAAATACTAATATGTCCATAAAGTCCTAAAATTTTTCAAAATTGCAAAGCAAATTTATCGATACCTTATATTGTTTTGATCTTCATTCAAATTCTAAAATTTATCATAGTCTTTGTACAATGAGCCATGTCGTTTTCTAATATTCATATTTGACCCCTCCCCCCTCTTCCCCCCCCCAAAAAAAAATTCGAGCGTTTAAATATTCCTCACTTTGCATTTTTTTATTTCTTTATTCCTCCCTCTCGTCACAATGACCCTGATTGTTACACGTGCTTCTTATTATTATATAAGCGTTAGTCTAGCTCTTGTACATAAACTGTTTTTAT
The DNA here is from genome assembly GCF_964204865.1 of Styela clava. NCBI lineage: Eukaryota > Metazoa > Chordata > Ascidiacea > Stolidobranchia > Styelidae > Styela > Styela clava. The sequence continues at coordinate 32,064,933 of NC_135250.1, read as the reverse complement.
AAATATTTTTTCATACTAAATTTTAAGCCTCCTGCCAGTAACTAAGTCTAGTACCTGTAATGGCCCACTCAGAAAAATAAATGCCCACCCCTGCTCTAAAGTAACATTTAGTCTCTTAAATCAATTTATCTTTTCTTGTTATTACTCTATTTCGCAACCTAATTCGACGTATTTCCTATCGTTCTATGTTTCTTTGGAAAGACAATTAATTATCCATTTATTCTGACGCAAAATACGGTCACGCATTTACGTACGATACACGCAGACTTTTACGCAAATTGACGTATAACAACTCGACTAAAATTAAACGAGAATTCTAAAAAAGAAAACTCATTGTAATCATTTAGGTTGCAAATAAAATTTTCGCGGGATGACACTTTATTTTGCATCGCAGCCTTGGACCGGAGTTTCGGGTCTGTAGTTGTTCACTATTTTATTATTAAAAATTTATTTGAGACATTTTTAAAACAAAATTCTAAAATGAATGTCCACTCCCAAAATTGCAAAAAAAAATTTACATTTAATTTTTTGTTATTACATAATATTTTACAAATCTTAATGATATTGGAAACATTTTAAAATTTTTGTTATTCATTCCGAAGTTGAACTTGGAGTCAATTGTTTTTTTGAACCCGGAGTCCGGTCGGAGTTAATTGATCAAGACCGAAATCGGAACCTTATTTGGAGTCGTAGTCCGGAACCGGAGATATTTCAAACGCCTAGTTATTTTTCTAAGCCCGGAATTAATAGTCGAAGTCGATATAATAATCCGTATCCGAATAGAAATTTTCCTGACTCCGACTGAGTCTATTTTTGTTAACCGGATTCTTTATCCGGGTCCGAATATAAATTCCTCCGACTCCATCGGTATCCAGCTAGACAATACAAAATGGCGGGTGTGGTTTCCTATCCCGTGCAATTAAGCCGTGTTTCTTCGTTAAGTGTTTTTCGACCACAAGAGAATTGAGATTTAATCCAGAAATTTTTTAAAGTCTGTCAAGTTAGGGCCGTCCATAACTTTTAAAGATTATCCCTGGGAAACGTTTGAAGTGGATTTAAAATAGAAAAAATCATGTTGGTAGCGAAGTAGCAAAAATGATTTGAGTTCAAATCGAATGCTTTTAAAAACTTTGACAATTCGGATGGAATTTTGAAGTAAAAGTTTCATACGAGTGTTGGTGCATTACAATTTTCGGTGTTCCCGTAGTATGTGTACCAGGTTAGAGTTTGGCCATAAGTTTATTCCGATTTTTATTTAGTTTCATTACGAGCTCGGGGACTGTCTGTGTTAGCGAAGTGAATATACCCATGCCCATCGGTTTCAGCTCTTTTACACAACTTGATGTTAAATAGACGAACAAAATCAGTTACCTCCATATTGGTACAAATACTTTTGAAGCGTCGAATTTTCAAATAAGGCTTTATAATAAGTCCCTGAAGCGTTGCAAATTACTGGGATAATGCAACAAGTTTTGCATGCCAATGCCAAACTTTTCTAATTCATGATACATTTCCTTTGACGAAAATTTGCCCAAAATAACATTAAATTGCGCCGCGGAAAAGTACATCCAATATATCCTAATAATTTACAAGTAAGATAGTTATCCTTATTTTTCTCCTTGCATTATAAGCATACGGATCCATCGGCACAAAAGAATAGAAGAAGGATAAAACCAAATCATTAGCGCAAGTAATCATAGAAATACTTTTAAATTTTTCTGTACACTATATATTTGTATTCATGCGCAGTAGGACTCTTGAATTGCATAGAATAGTCATGTTTACTCATGCTACAGCATCATACGGATCCGCTATCCCAGGAGTGTGCAAACTTTAATACAGAAGGGTTAGATAAAATAACTGGGTTAAACCGCGGGCCGTGGCATATAGACATAGTTTTTGAAACGCAATGGAGTTTGGATTACTTGCACGTACCAGATTAAACTAAATTGAATACTTGTTTCGCGGACAGAACACCGTTAAAAATTGGCATTTCTCCGCGGGCCGCATTTGACCCGCAGTATGCACACTCCCACACTACCGCATTGAGGAAGGATTGGGAGTCAGTTTCGCGTAGTCTCTACTGATAATCATAGAGATGCCGGGAATTACTGGCGATAGTGTAAGCACAGCTGGTCAAGCCCCGCGTTCCTAAACGCATTGTAAAGAAAATTGGCCAAGTTAACGTGGAATTATGTCTAGAAAAAGTTCTGTAATATATTACACACTAAGTCAATGCGATACATTGGCTTGTTTTCGTGTATAAACGATTTAATTTGCGGAATGTTACGAAGCGTTTCTCTAGCTTTTCTCGGCTTGGAATATCTACGCTTTTTATCTCGCTTTGCGAAACAACAAGAAATTAGAAAGTAAAATTGGTGGGTGATTGACGAAATACTTAGCTCATGGTAAAATTAAAAAGTTTTCTGTAAAGTTGACATGTAAAAAATAGAGCCAACGGTTAACGATATTGAACGGTTAACAAAAATGTCACGCTTCCAGACTTTGAGTCAGTTGTTGCCATTAACTTGAAAACAAGAAGCCCTCCTGCTTTTTCAAACGCACCCGCTTCCCCATCACCAAAAATATACAAATGAGGAAAATGAAAATCAAACGGCTCTCATACTCCAAGTACTTTACCTCAGTAAAAGTGTAGTAAAAAAAAGTAAATAAATAAAAATAAAAACAAAGCCACCACAGTCGAAGCGCTTGACAAAGTTTACCTAGCTATATCTTCTCGGAACAACTAACGCGCTGTGACAGGATGGAAAACGGAACTGCTTCTTATAATCCAACTCTAAGACGTTATTCATTGCACACTGACGTCCACAGATAACAGTCATAACATAAATACGCATATTGTTTATTACTAATCGTCTGCAACTGATTAGCGTCGATAGATGTGATGGGGACGGGACTGGGCAAAGGTTGAAAAGTACATTCTTACTCTGTTTTCGAGGTATTCAGATATCCGAATCCGGACCCAAAATATCAATTTTTTGACTCCGACTATAACCCAAATTAGCAAAATACAAAATGCAATTACTTTGGCGTTAGCAATACCAATAGAAAATATATTCACTCAGTTATCCGGATATCCGACTCCCAGGGTAATAAAATTTAGACTCCGACTTTAACCAAAGCTTAAGCTTGGCTAAATTTGAAACTTGAGTTGGTTGTCTAATTCTGTTTCTGCTATTGGTTTGTGGATTCTGGTTCCGGATATCAAGTTTGTAGATCTTGCATTGTGCAAGATTTGGATACAGGTGTACATGAAAAGACGAAATTGGATGCGAAGAAAGCGTTTTTGCACAACAATTATTCCAACACGAGGCGCTTCAGAAGTTTGTGCACCAAGTTGGCAGACACCGAAACGTCGTATGTGTACCAGGTTAGGGTTAGGCCGTAATTTAAGGTACAACTACTACAGGAGTCACTTGGCTATTCCCCGAATTCGTAATAAAACTAAAATAAGGAAAATTGGAATAAAATTAGGGCCTAACCTGCTGGTACACATACGACGTTTCGGTGTTCGCCATCTTGGTGCACATACTTCTGGAGCGTACTTCTATGTGTACTATTTTGCGCCTCTGTGTAATATCACAATACATATATAACACGGAGTAAAGTTTGTTATCCTTGAGTCAACCGGATATCCGACTATCGAGTTGATAATATTTTGACTCCGACTTTAACCATGGTCGGCTTTGGCTACAGACGTACAGGGAATGGCAAAATTAGTTACGGAGAAACGCGTACGATCTATTCTATAAGCAAGTTCTTTTGTACTAAAACCATGTGTATAAACCGAGTACAGTTTGTAGAACTCTCAGTTTTTTGCGGATTTGGTTACAGACGTACAAAGAACCGTAAAATTAGTCGTGTAGGAGTGAAAACAAAAAAACTTTGCAAAACTGTAACAAAACGATCGGTATGCATATTCTGTGCCCAGAAACCCAGCGCATATATATCCATCGGTTCCATTACATTTGAACCCACGTACATTTGAACCCATGACAATTGCACCTGTATGCTGTTGCACCTATGGAATTTTTTTTGTTCCACGGATAGTTGAACCCATACTAACCCTAACCCATGGGTTTTAGCACCCGCATATAGATTGAACCCGTGGATATACGCATGAGTTCAAATGTACATGGGTTCAAATGTACGGTCACCATATCCATCGCTCCCTACCTCCTTTTAAAATGTGATAGAACTCAGTATTATGCATATATATTAATTTTTCGAAACTTGAAATGCTTTTCCGACCTGCAATACTCTTGAAAATTCCGTATTCCGGCCCCGTTATAGCTGTTACGGTATGATTTGGAAAATAAGAAATTTTAGACGCCCTCGGAAAAATCCTGGATACGCCCTTGCAATATATTTATATTCCGTGTCTAAGCTTGTAGTTTCACAAATTTGATTGACATCCAATAGAGCGGTGAAATATCATTTCACAACTCATTTAGCCTTCTAATACACATCTTCGCGCGCCAACTTTTTATTCATCGTGAACAAATTCGTTCGTGAATCATCATTTTTTATAAATAGTGAATCAGCGATTTTTAATGTGACGTGGCCAAGTAGAATATATTTGTAAATGCAATGATTCACATCAGCATTGGAAAGATATGAACAATGTATTGCTGCAGTCACAGCATATTAAAACGTCACAACTGGTAAGAAAAAGTTCAGGCAACGTTCCAGATGTCTATACATATATGATTCAGTAGCCAACGTATAGAAATAAAATGCACTTTTCATGTGATAGATATAGTTACTCTCATTATAGGTAGGCGTATGTGTATATTGCTACATAAATAATAGGGAAAAGCATACGAGTTATATACTTGACAATATCCCGCGGGCCAAAAACGGCCTTTAAGTAATTCAATCTGGCCCGCCTGATGCTGCCACAACTAAACTAAAACCAAATTTTGATGTTTTAGGTAAAAAAATAGCTCAAGGAATTTGTTAAGATTGCGATTAAATTCATTCGTTTTGGCACGGTGCTTATTGTTTTTCACTTTTGCTTTTGTAGCACTGTGGATACTGTTCATAAAATGTAATTTTCTACTAATACTTACATAGCACGCCATACTGACGCCTGGTCCGAAAACCTTGCCTCTGGTCTATGCAGAACAACTTCATAAAGGCAATGAGGAAAAAAAAAAGATCACAATACATAAACGTATTCTAATTTCTATGTATTAACTTACCGCAGGGCCAGCTATTTCTTCCACGCTATTGGAATCGTATAATGAATGCATCGTAGGATGCTGTAGCAAAATTAAAGACGACTATTCTAAGTAATTTCCTAATTAAACTATGAACTTTTTTTTTAAAAGAAGTCTGACACCGATCATTCGAAACGTTACAAAAATGCATTTGTGCCAGGGTTGCAGCAGGACTCTCGAATCCCTTAGAACGGTCATCTTTACTCTTGCTACGCCATCCTTGCATTATGTGCAAAAATATTCACCAGCGCAAAAGCATAGAAAAATAACGAGCTTACGCCGGTTACGACAACCGCCTTGCCGCCGACGGAAGAATCATTTTTTCTCGCGGATTCCGAGCATTTAAAACATAGTATTCATAGCGATGTAGTAACTACTGATTTTCTGATATTTTTTGTTTTGTTTATTCTTAGTTTGAATAGATTAGAACAAGGGTGGGCAGAGTTTTTAGACCAGGACTGAAAATTTGTCCACTTAGACTAGTGTGACGTAATAAATTACATTTTATGAATAATATTTACAGATTTACAAAAGTAAATGTGAAAAACAATAAGCCTCGTGCTAAAACTAAATGTAATTGCAATCTCAACAAATTCCTTGAGCTATTTTTTAGTTAAAACATCAAATTTGGTTTTAGTTTGGTTGTGGCAGCGGACCGGATGGCGCTAATCAGAAAATTTGAAAAACATCATTACAACGAAGCTCAGTTGCACAAAAGAAACAGAATCAGAAAACTCTTCAAAAATAATGACGTCATACGAAATGAGGTTAGAAAAACTCCCATAAGTTAACCCTAACCTAAAAATTATGTTCATAACCCTCCAACAAAGGTTAGGCAAATTATAAATAAGTGCAAGATCACACACATTTAGGACATTCAAAAAATGATGACGTCATAATAAATGACGTCAGAAAAATACCCATAAGTTAATCCAAACCTAAATATTATGTTCATCTCCCTCAACAAAATGGTTATGCAATAACAAAAAAATTCAAGATGACTTATGTACAGGGTGTCCATGAAGTTTCTTTACTATTTCAATTTTCCTATGGAATCAGTTCTCCATATATCTTACCCAGGTTTGTTGTTTTTTAATCTAGAAATTGGTAAAGTATTTTTACTTTATTGAATACATCTGTGACAGCCAATACAATATATGGTATCGATAATTTCCCTTTGCAATTTAAAAAAAATTTAAGACTTTATGGACACCCTATCTATACAATGATAATGGTTATATTCTATCATCTGCTTCTACCTGCATGGAAAAATATCTGAGTAGCCGCGTCCAGCACTACAATTGCTATCACACTGTCGTGATTCCCCTATTTCAGTTCGCCAACTAACTCCTGTCTACTAATAGATAACGAAATAATGTCATACTAAAAAATTACACCCAAAATTTTAACGAAAAAATCGACTTTTTTCTCTTTTTCGCTACAAAAAATTCATGGCGGCCATTTTGTGTCCTGACCTCGACCTTGTAATTGCGATTTGCTACTCAGTAGTTTGGCATCATTGGACTAAATACGGATGACAAAACAAAATGGCGGATGTTACGGTAATTTGAAAATTGAAATTGCCTGTAAATTAGCGATAGATTGTTTGTGAACTCGATACGTATATTCGCATTTGTATTTTATGTTAAAAACTTCTGTCTGAATTTTCAGTGATTTTTAAAATTCCATTAATTGGAGAAGCAAGTGCCTAAATACTGTACCTTTTCTCTCTGTCTTTTTGTTGGCAGAGGGGTGTGCAACCTTTGATACAGGGGGATCAGATACAAATAACCGGGTGAAACCGCGGACATGCGTTATTCGCTTCGCATAAGCATGCATACACAGGTATAAACATTGCAACAAAAAAAAATTGAAATTACTCGCTGCGCGTCCTAGATTAAACCAAATGAAAAACTCGTTTCACAGGCCACACCCTATTCCAAATCGGCACTTCTCCACGGGTGGCACAATTTTTTCTTGCGGGCCGCATTTGGCCCGCGGGGCGCAGGTTGCACACCGATGTGTTAGAGAATACGTATGACTGACTGAGTATAACTGACTGCAAAATCCCCTAATCGGGGACTAAGATATTTCTCTCTTTAAATGAATCATAAATTCACCCCTTTCCAAAAATTATGACAACTGTGACTATTAAATCTCGCAAATCCAAGACTTCCTTTCCTCAACGAATCAAAACAAAAATGGCTTTTGTCCAAGTTTTTAAATCTCACAACAACAGTATTAAATGCATATTATCTTGGTTTTATGAATTCCCCTTCGATTAAAAATAGACGAAGCATACTATGAAAAATGCACAGTAAAATATAATACAATTTTAGCGTAATCAAAATCTCAGAAAACTAAAAGTAAGCCTTTTACAAAATCAGTCCAAACAGACTTCACGTTAAGACTCAACCAACTACCGGTCTAACGATTCCTATACGGTAAAACAGTAAAAAGTTTTATGTCAGATCGTATATATATAGCATTTGAGGAGCTTTTCTTAGAGATGGGTCTCTTTTACTACTTAAAGAGTTCGTACGAACTTGACAAAATATTTAAAAAAATGTTTGTTTTCCAAAAACAGTAGTATCGCACTTTCAATATTTAATTTCCCATTTCCTTGTTTAAAGAGGTATATATACAAGACCTAAAGCACTAATGTAAGAAATAACACCCAAATTAAACTATTTTACGATTTTTCTAACAGCGCACGCAAACTGTACACGTTTTCTGTACAAACGATGTTCTAATCATGAGGTCAAATGATCATTAATCTACAGAAAAACAACGTGTCATTGGTCATTAGACCGGAACTACATTACAACTTCCTGCGATGCAAAAAACAATTGATTGCTCAGAGACTAATTCGCAGAGATAAGGCTAATCGCGGTATAACCTGAATTCTCGCGGACGAAAATTACCCAAAATAACTGAACTATGTATGTCTGAAGAAGTCTGACCTTGGTCAGACGAAACGTTACAGAAATATATTTGTGTTAGTGTGCAGCAAGACTCTTGAATCACTTAGGATAATTATCTCCACTCTTGCTACAGCATCCTTGCAATATATGCATACGGATCCACCGGCTCAAAAGCATAGAAGAAGGATAAGTAGTCACCTAGGCTCGCAGAAACCAAATAATCAGCACAAAAAATTAATACACAAAAAATAAGCTCACTTTCGTAGTATGTGTACCCGGTTGGGGTTAAGCCATAATTTTATTCCGATTTTCCCTATTTTAGTTTTATTACGAGTTCGGGGACTGTCTGTGTTAGCCAAGTGAATATACCCCCTGCCCATTGGGTTCAGTCACTTTACTCAACTTGATGTAAAGTAGGCGAACAAAATTGTTACCGCCATATTGGTACACACACTTCTGGAGCGACAAGAATAACAACTAGCAATTCTAATGATTATCCGTGTCTCATTAAAAAAACTAAAACTATCCTTCGACGATTTTCAAGTAGCACCAACGAAAGTAAACTATAGACAGAAAATCCTATTGAGTGGTTAAAAATCTGGCGTCCCACATTCACAAATTTTGTTCTGACTTTTCATTCGACCAAAGTCAGACTTCCTTAGGTTATGATAATAATAAAATGAAAACTTTCATAAGCAATGTTCTCTCTAATTTTTTGTAGTATGTGTGCGCAGAAATTTTAGTGTGTGCGCGCTTTTTTGGAAATGACTGATATTTGTGCAAAAACCAATGAAGAAATTTCGGCGTTCTAACCGGGTAATAAGTGGGTCAACAACAAACTTTCTCAACCTGCCAACCGAGCACATTGTTACATTACATCGAAATACGTTTGTGCGCAGTAAATCTATTCGTGTGCGCACCCTCTGAAAGCTGTGTGCGCGCGCACACGCGCACACCTTAGAGGGAACACTGTTCATAAGTAAGAGTAAAATTCGCAAAAGTGAGATGCCAGATTTTCAACGATTCAATACAACTGTTTTGTTTCTTGTTACGGCAACGGAGACGTCAGTACATCCACTAACACAGGGCTACTCAACTATTTTTGACGAAGGTCCGCAAACAAAACTTCAAAATTATTTGGGTCCGGTCTTTCCAGAAATGATATTTCGGCATCCTTAAACAAGCACTTCCTCGACCGACTAATGATTAGTAGCATATTAAAATTGTTTATTATGGTGTTATAGTTCTTTTCGTATAAATTCAAAACTATAAAAGTCATTTTATAATAGGAAATTCAAAAAGTGGGGCTGATGATCCCAAATAAATAATTAGGTGCGGTCCAAATCCAATACTCGAAAGGTCCGGATTCGCACTAACACATAAGCAAGATCTTTTGTACAATAACTGGCCACTAATGCAAAAATGGGACATTAGAAAGGCCCTTCGCCCGCCACGTTTTTTAACAACGATTTAGTAATTAACCTGTTGGGGTTAGGATGATTCAGCTATTCGAATTTTCAGTGCATCTGCATTCTTAACTCTAACTTAATAAATACTAATTTTCTTATTTTACGCGTTGGTGGGGTGTTGTTTGGTAACTCCCGAAGTATGTAAACCAAGATGGCGGACACTGGAACGTAGTATGTGTACCGGGTTAGAGTTAGGCCATAAATCTATTCCAATTTTCCTTATTTTAGTTCTATTACGAGTTCGGGGACTAGTCGAGTGACTCCCGTAGTATTTGTACCTGAAATTATGGCCTAACCCTAACTGGTACACATACTACGTTCCGGTATCCACCATCTTGGTTCACATACTTCGGGAGTACCGTTTTTCGGCGGGGGAATTGTACAAAAGATCCCAAAAACAGAGAGGAAAACACGTAGTCTGGTATGTCAGCGAGATTTCTGGCAACTATAGTGTTGACAATAACTGGCGGAAAAATAGCTAGGCATACGTTACCTCAATAACCATTCAATATGGCGGTTCTGAGTCTCGCTGTAGCAAGGGTGTGCAACCTGCGTCCCGCGGGCCAAATGCGGCTCCAAAAAATAATCGTGTGGCCCGCAAAACGAGTTTTTCATTCAGTTAATCTGTTACGTAATAGTAATTCTAATCCCTTTGCGTTGTGAAACCTGTAACCGAGTTTAATTTAATATCTATGACGTTACAATGCCTTAACAGCTAACTTGTGCGATGTGAATAACAAATAACAAGATCAAAAGCCGGAGTGTGCCTGCAACTACTAGAAAAGCCTTTGTTAAATAAAGATGCAGCCCGCGGTTTCACCAATTTAATTGTATCTGGCCTTCTTGTATCAAAGGTTGCACACCCTTGCGCTATAGTATTCTTGCTGCACGTTACACTAATCAACGAAGAAAAATCAAAATTCTGCATATTCAATCCTGACCACGGAAACCATTGTCTCAACTGATCAATACATGCGTCATGCTTCGATTGATTAATTATTACTTCACAATTATAACGTAATCGTTTGTTATATTGATCTATCAGACCAAAGTTCGAATCTCTGGCTCAAGGGTGTTTGAATAATATAAGTCGGCTGACGACCGTCAGATTCGATACCAAAGCCGGTTTTAAGCCACGCCCCCTTTTTAGAATTTGTCAAATCTCGCGCTCGATCTCAAAAATAATTAGCTTACACAAATAACAGATAGTAGAGCAAAAGTATGTTCTATTCAAAATATTCAAAATAAGGCGGGCAAAGTCAAATTGACCTAATATTTTTATTTTCAATTGGCTTCGCGCCACCTCAAAAAATTGGGTACTCCAGAAGTATGTGCACCAAGATGGCGGACACCGGAACGTCGTATGTGTACCAGGTTAGGGTTACGCCATAATTTCAGGTACAAATACTACGGGAGTCATTTAGCTAGTCACCGAACTCGTAATAGAGCTAAAATGAGAAAAATTGAAATAAAATTATGGCCTAACCCTAACCTGGTACACATACTACGTTTCGGTGTCCGCCATCTTGGGTCACATACTTCGGGGGTACCGATTTGTGTATACCCGGTTGAATAACACTCGTACTAAATAACATGAAAATCACATTTCCAAAATTCCGATATTTCACAGTGCTGACTTGCAATGCTTACATCAATCACTTTTCGTTATAAATCGTGAAACGCTGAGTCACGCTGATATCTTCGCATTGTTTCAAGTGAGTTCGTATGACGTCATCCTGATTGATTAACAGCTCATCGCGCGATTACGTCATCAGACACTAAGAAATAATATGGCGAAAGCATTATTGCAACACAATTTGTGTTAGTATGCAGAGGACTCTTGAATTGCTTAGTATGGTCATGTTTATTCCTGCTACAGCATCCTTGCATTATACGCATATGGGTCCACTAGCGCAAAGGCATTGAGAAAAGATTGAAAGTTAGTCTCGCGTACCTCTACTGATAGTTATGTTAGCCTTTTCGCGTGACTCCTGTATCTGATTGGATTCTGCTAACTCCGGACTTCTAATAACGCTTCTAAATTATCACAAATATTTCATGCCGAAAACCGATCGTATTTTTTCGTCACAATCTGTTTCTAAATATAAGTACCTGTTTATTGTTTGGTCACAATTATTATCAAAAAAATTATTTATACCGCACGATTGCTCTTTTCTTGTCACAGCTGAAAACTGCTTGTCTGAGGAAGTCTGACCTTGGTCAGACGAAACTTTACAGAAATACATTTGTGTTAGTGTGCAGCAAGACTCTTGAATCACTTAGGATAGTTATCTTTACTCTTGCTACAGCATCCTTGCATTATACGCAAACGGATTCACTAGTGCAAACGCATTGGGGGCGGATTGGGAGTATGTCTCTCGTAAAATTTACCGATAGCTATTCAAAAACGTTAGCTTTTTCCTCATCAATGGCTGCCCATGCAGAGTTCTGTTCAAAGAAAAGTGTAATGAAGTTGAGCCGACCTCTTCGACAATCCATAGTGGCGCTACTAACATACACGCAAACTGGGAATCGAACCCGGGACCTCCAACCCAACTAAAGTAAATCTCCATCACAGTATTTTCCTAATTTTTCTGACCCAATTGCTCTGTGTGACTTGACATTGCAATCAATACCGTCTCAGTGTTAAGTAGCGATGCTGGTATCGAATTTCGGGTCACGGTGGCCATTTTGTACGGGTACCATTCATTACTAACTTTTCGTTATTTTATTTAATGAAGATTCATTGGGATACGATGACGTCATATACAGTGACGTCACGATCACTGACGTCATTAGTGGAATATACTTATACACTTATTTTGTTCGGTGAAATGCGAAATCGTTTTATTATTTTATTCTATGAAGTAATACTCAAATATGATGACGTAATATTTGATGACGTCATGTACATTTTCTTCAGACGGATAAATTACGGTATTAATTGGTAAATGTAAATAGTAACCAGTTACACATTTCCTGTCTTAACCCACTCATACGAGTATGCAATTAAACATATCTAAATGGGAAGTTTTGAAATAGATAAAAGTGATAGTCTTCTTGATTGCTAGCAAAATATACAATCATCGAACACTGAAAATTTTAAAGCAATCGGTCCAGTAAATAATGAGAAAGCATTTTTCACAACAAGAAGAAAAAAAATACCAACAAAATCAAGAACAACATAATAGCAAATAATGCATATTTACACTCCGTACGCGATAATAAACTGTTTAAAACTTTAACTGAGCTATAGTCTTTATACAGTGCAGTAAAACCATTAACGGAAAACTCACTTAGACTGTTTTTTGGCTTTTATTTACGTAAACATAACTGCCATACTAAAACAAGCAAAATAACAATTTAGAAGATGTAGCAATCTTGACAAACGCTAACCAAATAAAATCTCGCTTTGCCAAGCGACTATTAACATTTCCAGATCGCTCGGTGATGATGCCTCATTATGTCCAATTTTGCTAATTCAATTTCATCACATGCAGTCTTTCATAGAGACCAACAGGTTCTAAGCCACTGCTTCTTAACCAGTGGGCCATGGCCCACTACTGGGCCACAGAACTATTAGGAATTGAATTTTGTGCAACGAAAATGGGCCACAAAAAAGTGAGAGCCACTGATGTAAGCAAACATCCCCGAACAACGGAACTCTGAATTTTTCTGGCTGGTCGGAGTGTCTGATAATCTGGTCAAATTTTAATTGCCACACCAAGGTGTGCGTTTTATGAATGCAGAAATCTGCTATAACCTTTGCAAAGTAACGTTTTCTACTGCTTTGAGATCAAATCGAATTTTGAATAAGAAAATATTTTGTATCATATTCAGATCACTAGAGATGCGCTCATATGAAGATCTCCCCCCTCCCCCCCCTGCTTTACAGTTTATTAGACCCTCAAAACTCTCGAGACCCATGTTACCGGCCTCTGACCGAGTCCGATAGCTGTTACGGTCTAACATGGCAAATAGGAATTTCAGAATCCCCCTTTAAAAGTTCTTGGCTACGCCCCTGACCCAGATCAGCATCTGCTAGGCTAGGTCAATATCATGATAGCAATCAAAATTAGCATATACAAATTATGTAAAGAAAAAACGTTATTGACAAAAATTTTGATATTTTTTCTTTAATGCTACCGATGTTGAACTGTAAACATAGCACCGGACGGGTGAAAAATGTCACTAGCTCTCTTCTGTGGGGCGTTTTCACACATTCGCCGATAACAAAACCCAGCACAAGCGGTCGACTATACGTCATAAAATATTATATTATTGAGGAAAAATGAAATGCTTCTGCGATTCAGCATAGCCTACCTAACTCATTACAGTTAAGTAAAGGTGGCAAACATTGGATTCCAGCCGGACTATGACTATAAGTTAATATACAGGGTGTCCATAGAGGCTATTTACAATTTCAATTTTGTCAGTTCTCAATATATCTCAACCAGGTTTGATGTTTTTTAACCAATAATTGTTCAAGTATTTTACTCCATTTAATACATTTGTGATGGCCAAAACTATATACGGTATCGATAAGTTTCCTTCGCAATTTCAAAATTTTTCAATACTTTATGGACGCCGTGTATGCAACTTTAAGTTGGGGTTACGTGAAACTAACTTCCTTTCCTCACTCTCTATTAAAAATGGCATGAAAATTGATAACCTTATGTGCATGCTATCGCTTTTCTTGTCAGAGTTGTAAAATGCTTGTCTGAGGAAGTCTGACCCCTGTCAGACGAAACGTTACAGAATGCGTTTGTGTTAGTGTGCAGCAAGACTCTTAAATAAAATAAATTAAATATTTAACATGCTAATCTAAGACATAATAATTCCAAAGGTGCTAACTTCCCCCAAAAAAACTTTAAAATAGCCACAAATCCATGTCGGTGAAATTCATAAACTCCCGAGCTGTCTGTTACCCTCCTGCCTCGCCTGAAGCCAACTACAGACTGCCGAATGCTCAAATCGTCTCGAGCTGACAGATACACGAACGAGTTTTATCTTCTTATACATTTCTCTCGAATTTTAATATTTACGGCTAAGATACTACACAACAAGCGAGGGAAATAGATATCTCGTATATAAAGCAAGCATAATATGTATTGCCCATGCTAGATCGTAAATAATTCTCTCTCACCAAGTTCAGAGTAAACGGCGGCCCTTCACACGGGTGGTGAATACATACGAGGTTTGTGGTGAAGTTATGAATTGCACTGACAGATATATAGGGTGTACATAAAGTCTTAAAAAAATTTCAATTGCAAAAGAAATTTATCTATACCGTATATTGTTTTGGCCCTCACAGATGTATTAATTAAACAAAGTAAAAATACTTGAACGATTACTGAATAAAAACAACAAACTTGCTTAAGATATACTGAGAACTGACTTCATAACAAAATTGAAATTGTAAATGGACTTTATGGACACCCTGTACTTCACGAGGTTTGCGATAAGGTTATGAATTGCCATGACAGATATATTGTACCAAAGAAATATTCAAGGTTTTGGGACCGGATATAGCCTTTTTGACTCTAAATCCGGATTGATAATAAATTGAATTTTTTTTTGACTCCGATTAAAAGAATTTTGACTCTAACCACATCCACCAAATTTGGTATATTTATATCATACTCCTAATCCGATTTAAAAAAAATTGACTCCAACTCCAACTGTCGAATCCGGGAAAAATATGTCAAATCTGCAGTTTCGGATATATTGGAAGTTGACTCCAGCTCCGGGTTGAGAAAATTTAGACTCCAACTCTCCAATCCGGGCTAAATATTCAGAGCCATTGAACTATATAATTCTATTTGTCTCTAACTCCGGATCAAAATCAAATTGTTAAAAATTTGACTCCAACACCAACTATCCAAGCCGCGGAACAATTGAGGCTGATGCGTCGGATATATCAGACCCCGAATCCGGATTGTATTCCGTTTTAAAATACTTTTGACTCAAATCACAGCTAACCAATCCAGGGTAACGAAATACTGATTGATAAATATTTACAAGACTTGACTCTTCTGTCCAGATACCGATGCCGGACAATAAATTTTATTAACTCAACTCTAAACTCCGGAATTTCAAATTTTCTTACAAATCCGGTGAATATAAAAATACTACTCCGGTTTTGACTCTTACACCAGCCCGGAATTTTGACTCTTCCGCTAGCGTTCCGCCAACACCGAAACCAGACAATGAATATTCATCAATACTGTGAGATTTAATTAAATAAGTCAGCTCCCCGATTCTATCAATAATTACTGAAAACTTCAAAACCATCAAAAAATTAACACAAATTAGGCCCAAACAAGCATGGGTGATACATAATCATACACTTATTACCTAAGGGCCGAGCGTGGTAGGGCATAGAAGCACTTAACCTTGACAATTTAATCATTTCTAAAATTATGTAATTTTTTCTCAATTTTTTTTGACAACAAATTTCCTAACTAAAAAGTTGAATTGAAGAATTAATAACATTAGTAGCCTATTTCATGGTTTTCAATAAAATTTCTGATCTAAAATCGAAAAATTAATTGCGAATAAATGAAACTGCTGGGGGATACTCAACCGAATAGTTTGATAATTCGGCGCTCCCGAAGTATGTGCACCAAGATGGCGCACAACCTGAACCCTAACATGGTACGCATACTATTTTCAGGTTGTGAGCCATCTTGGTGCACATACTTCTGGAGGTCCGATAATTCTAGATAATTCGGTACCTCATAGCAGTTTATCTTGTTGTACAGTCGTTTTACGGAATCGCCTACTCCGGGGGTTCTCAACCTTTTGGTGTTGCACTGCTACTCAACTATTTTCACTAAAGGTCCGTTAACGAAACTTCAAAATTACTGGGGCCTGGACATTACAGACAATTCTTTAGTAAATAAACAAAACGTCAAATACAATATTAAATTAAATACAAGAGCAATGAATGGCTCGCAAATATGGACACGAATATCGCACATCGGTACCAGTACGACAAGCTGTATAGCTGTGTATTTAAATTGTATCAAAATCATCGAAAACTATAAAACGATGCTTATGCTGTCAAAATAAACAAGCAGACGCGGTCCAAATTTTATGGTCAAAAATTCCGAATTCAGACCGCGGTCCGCCAGTTGAGTAGCCCTGTTATAAAGCTCGTGAGGAGGTCGATTACTATTTACGAAGCCTCATAATAAGTAAAAATCACAATGTTACTTGGGTAAAAGTAAAATTACTCTTTTTAATGACTCAGATGTATGTTGCGGATTTGTATTTTGAAAAATATCAAAATTGTGGCAACAAGGCGGTACGCGAAATATGGCATTATCTATTGGAACTTATAAATAATTGCATATTTAAATTACCGCCTCGTTGCCACATTTTGACACTACCGTTGTCAAATTTTATTAATGCCGTTACTGGACAGTGCTCCTTTGGTTACAGTTATGCTTCTTTGGACAGTTACAAAATTAGCCAAGTCAGTATTTTAGTAAGTAAACTGATAGATCGCGGAGCCTCTAGGTTTCTTTCACGGAGCCGTGTGGACCACTTTGATAACCTTCAGGACTTCCCAAACTTTTAGGCACGCGACCCTATTCAATATATTAAAATTTTCCGTGATCCCTGTTAAGTAGGTATTGTTAAGCAATCGCGCCGCCTCTCTGCTCCTATGTATTCTCTCGAAGTTGTAAGATTTATGTTTTGCACTAGTTTTAATAATTGTGCTTCGAATCCAAAGTCTAAAAAGTACAATAGATGTAGTACTTTGTGTGAAATTGGTGAACTCATTACGACCTAAAACTCGTTGCGCGCGCCCTGCGTGGTCGCGACTCCCAGTTTGGGAATTCTCGCCTACTCAATACACCACACACACAAACACACACCCTGGTGAAAATTTGGGTATGGGGTTCTCTAAAAACACGCTTTTCCCACTAAAAACGATTCATTTTCTAAATAAGTCTCTTGACCACCCAATCACCAAAATTCTGCGTAAAATTTGTGAATTTTTTTTATAATAAGATTATAACCATCGCCGGTGGCTATCCGCGAAAAATCCCGACCAAAACAAAGCGCTAACGCGAATTTACATCGGCCGATTCATAAAGTTAATTTATTTGTAAAGCGTTTTTGTTCATTTTGATTGCGAAAAACTGCAAAATTGACTTCTAACAAGCGAAAAAATCCGTATAAGAGTCCATACGGAAATATTTTCTGCCGTCAAGGTTTGTCGTAATTCTATGATCTTAGAGACATCGCCTTCTCTCTACTTTGGTTACTCAGTTTGCAATATGCTCAAGAAACGTTGGAAAATTAAAAAAAATATTAAAAGACAAGAACTGATATTTAATAATTTGTGTTGAACTATGTATGTATGAAGAAGTCTGACCTTGGTCAGACGAAACGTTACAGAAATATATTTGTGTTAGTGTGCAGCAAGACTCTTGAATCACTTAGGATAGCTATTAAATTATCATTTTTTTTTTGGATTTTCATAATAGGTACAAAACATTTTGCAAAATACAATTTTGTGCTGAACTGAAAATATGTCACTGAAGTGTGATGGGAAAAAAATACTTCAAACTATTCGATCTCCGTAAAATTTCACACACCCAACTACGAGGTTTTAAAAGCTTGCACTCAATCAAATTGTCGTGAAGTTTGCAGTAATGAACAGCGGAGGGATTCGCTGGTTCATGCGAACCTGTTCGCGAACCCGCACTACCTATAGCAGTGGTTCCCTACCTTTTTCACGAGCGACTGAGATTTTTGGAAAAATAAATTTTGTTAAATCTCACGACTCAAATACATATGTCTTAAACGACTGACTTAACTGTCTGACTAATAACAGCAGATGTCAAATTTTCAAGCTGTGATGCTTTCCACATAAACATTGAGCAACACAACAATACAAATATAAAATAATGAAAAATTGGGGCTCCCGAAGTATGCGAACCAAGATGGCGGACATCGAAATGTAATATGTGTACTAGATTAGGGTTAGGCCATAATTTTAGGTATAAATACTACGAGAGGCTCTTGGCTAGTCTTCAAACTGATAATAGGATTAAAATAAGGAAAATTGGAAAAAAATTATCGCCTAACCCTAACCTGTTACCCATGTTACGTTCCGATGTTCGCCATCTTGGTTCGCATACTTCGGGAGCACCAAAAAATTTACTAAAAAATAAAAGCATTAACTGTCAAGTTTTTGTTGAAAAAACAATTGACCCAAAAAAATTCCCAGGCGAGATTGTAAATCAATGATCTAAAGGAATATTCCTCCCTACTTTTTCAGATCTTTTTTAGATTAGATATAAGATGCGTGATCATTCGACTCTGTGTGCTATCCTTTAACTACCTGTCTACTACTTTGTTAGGACGGATTAGGTAATTCCCGTCTGTCACTATTCAGCTTCAAAACTTTTAATATTATTCATACTATCGTAGGATAAGATAGTTTTGGTTTAATAACCTTTTCAATCTTTTCTTTTCGCGGGGTCGCGTATCTCCTAATTTATTACTATAGAAATTGCCTTTCTGTCTAGATTTGAGTCATTTACAGGCCCTCAAAGTTTATTCGTTTGCGCTACAACATGAAACCAAGCTGGTTTGGCAACTGTTAGTTTCTGAAAATCCTCGGATCGCCTAATCACGCGAGGAATGTACATACGTCTCACATAAATACATAGGGCCATGCATGATAAGAGATAACGGTTAAACCGCGCCTAAGCCGATAAACCGCCAAGTTTATCTGATCACATTCCTAAACAGCATTTCTAATCATAACGTTAAAAAATACAAAATTTAGTAGCATTTTGAGGTAGTTAGAGAGGTATTTACACGTCACTGATTACGTCACGTGTGACGCCATTAAAAATTTAATCAGAAAAACGTAAGTTTAAACGACGAAAATTAATAATGAACAAGGTATTTTTGTTACTTGAAAATTAGAATTAATTTACTGATTACTGTTCACAGTAAAACAAAGTTAGCATTGTGACGAAACAAACGTTTGCAAACTGAATTCTCTCGTTTATTTCTCTCGTTTTTAATGCAGATTCTGCTGCTGCAATTAGGAATATGTATATAAATTCAAATAATTATGGATATCACGAATTCGAATATTCTAGAGTAACTGTTCGAACCTCTTGTTCGCGAGCGCAACTAAATGGCCATCAAATACCTATTCCTTGGACGTTTTATTGATAATTTTGACGCTAACTGTTCCAAATACCGAGCCAATTTATCTGAGAGTAATTCACCGTCATACTTCCTACCCTATACCCTATACCAGTGTTCTTCAACCTTTTTTATTGTGGTATACCTTTTACAATTTTTCAAGGGCTTTGTATACCTCACAAATACCAATGTTTATTTAAGGCTTAAAAAGACATTGAATTTCAAGCACATATTGTACTGCAACATCATCATGCAATCTAATAGGCTAGTGTCCGCAAGTTATAAATTTGACTGACGGCCTCATCGTTAACAGGAATAATGTTCAACATAAATCAAACGAAGTACACGGCAGCCGAAATCACCAACCCAGTCACGTGACCGCATTATCTATATAATTTGTGATGTAACAATGTACTCACGTCGGTTCTTTGCGTAATGTCATTTCATATTTCATTTGCGCAGCGTTTGCATTGTTGTCTTCACTTGAATATTTTATAATTTATTGTATCATAATTTAGAATCCCCAACTTAGGCTGTACACCCTTCGTATACGCTTTATCAGTTGTATACCCAAATTATGGTCCGGTATACACTTGGGTATACCGCATACCCGGTTGAAGAACACTGCTCTATATCATACCCTACTCGAAGCCTTCCACAAAGCAATTAGAAGAGGGCCTCAATGCTAGGAGTAAACTTGATTTTATTTTTTACTTCCCAAGAAAATTCTTCTCTTTGTCCATTTCCATATAGTTCCAGTAAATCTTGACACGTCAGTAGTCAGTTGTGTGTAGCTCTGTTCTCAGATATAACTTTGCTTTTGAGTGAGTCGCTTTCATTTCCTAATGAGGGCGTATGACAAAAAAGCCAAACGCCTGCTTGTTATCGTTAAATATAACTCTTCCTTGTACCTTACACTTGCTTGTTTTTTAGTTTGAAGGACCCCCCCCCCCCCTCTCAAAAGAAAATAAGATTCCAACTATTACCATCTCGTTTTGCTACGTCTAGTGGCGTATCTACGTAAAATGGCGCCAATGGCAAGTTTCAAAATGCGCCCCGTTGATCACTGACTTACAATTTTTAACGACTGTTGTTGAATTGCGACACTTCTACGTTATTATTTAGGTTTCAGTGTTTACCAATTTGGAATTATTGTATTGAAACATTTTAGGAATAAAACTTTTCGCCATTTTCGCCCCAATCCAAATGACACTCGAGTCATAGCTGCCATACCCCACTGGTTACCTCTACAATTTTCTATCTGTACTTTCCTCCTTGAAATCACGATGGGCTGCCGATCCGATGCCGCATTTTGGCTTCTTTTGAAGCCAAGAATATACCCATTAGGTTCCCGAAACCATACTCGCTCAGAGATAAGTTTCATTTATTTCTGAACTACTGTGGATAACTTCGCTTTAAGAAAACACTTTTATATAATGAAATGTGAACTTTAATTCTATCGTCCAATTGACGTATATCTGCATTTTTCCACTTTTAAAAATAATCACTTAGGGCCGACCGCCCGATCTGGGCAGCATTTTGGCTTCTTTTGACGCCGAGAATTTGCGTCTAAACGCGTTATCAATTACATGCATCGCCGCCCCCGATTCCGTATTTTTTGTCAAAAATTCAAATTTGAAACGATTTGACTTATTTTTCATGACAGCCAAACTCAATAAGTTTTATGCTTCATTTAAAAAGGCCGTATATAAATCATGACTGAAATTATTAAAATACTCAAGGACCATGCTTAAACTAAGAACAATATAAAATGTCGGTTTCAGCAATAGGTCGCGAACTGTCGTTTCAAATTACTGTATGAAAAATCTTACAATTAACAAATATTTTATATCAAAGGTTCCCAACTGAGGCCCGTGGCACCCCAAGAGGGTCGCAATGATGGCCACAACACTGATTTCGCTTTTCCCTTTACAAGAACAACGGGTCACCCTAACTGTTTAAATTACTATGTCAAAAATTTAAAATTAACAAAACATTTTATGGTATAGCATTGAGTTATGCAAGTTTTCTCAAATCAAAGTTTGAACATCGCTCTTTTACCGCGCTTCGGCTACATAATTTGCCAACTATAATTTTGTTTTTTAACATGAATTATCATGCATGATTGCTCTAGAAAACTTGCGCTCGCTGCCCATGGCGATGGCAGCCACTCCTGCACTAAGTCGGCTGCTAGTTCAGTGTCTTTCTCGGAGAGTAACATAAGTCAAAGGTGGAAAATTACTATTGTTCCAAACAAAGAATTCAGCGATAGTGTAGGACAGTGTTGTGCAACCTTTAATACAGTAGGTCAATATTTAAAATAACTGGGTGAAACCGCGGGACGCACTTTAATTGAACATAGGCTTTATAGTAGTTGCAGGCACAAAAATTTAGGTCGTTGTAACGGTCATAGGCATAGATAATATTTGTGCCTTGGTATAAGCTTCGCAAGCAACACAAAGGGATCGAAATTATTCACACATACTAGATTAAACTAAATTAAAAACTCACTCCTCGGGCCGAACACGATTTCAAATTGGCACTGCTCCGCGGGCTGCACAATTTTTTCTTGTGGGCCGCATTTGGCCCGCCGGTTGCCTCTGATGTAGGGGATGCTCTATGTGTAAAAAAAATGAGGGGGGGGGTTCAGGCCAGAGAGACTAGGCAATCTCGACTTATGTGGGATGATACAGCTCAACTGGTGACCGTGCATTTGAACCCACGTATATTTGAACCATGTACATTTGAACCCATGTGTATATCCGCGGGTTCAATCTATATGTGGGTGCTAAAACCCATGGGTTAGGGTTAGTATGGGTTCAAATATCCGTAAAACAAAAAAAGGTGCAATAGTATGCAGGTGCAATTATCGTGGGTTCAAATGTACGGGAACCGGCTCAGCTGAATGCTGGACTGTGTAAAGGTCAGGAACCGGGTTTAGGAATAGAGAATTCTGCAAGATTCAGAGACTAATAAATCCACCGCCACAAAGTTGTTTTTCAGGTCGTATTGACTAAAACTCCTTGAAGTTTTGTGCCAAACAGCTTTAATAATGCGTGATTCTACACTTCTTTATCAGTGGCATTTTAATAACTTTTCTCAAAGATGAGTCTCCTTCACTTTCAGTGAGTGTCTGTAATTTTGCTCAGAGATGAGTCTCATTTATTTCGGAGTAAGTGCCCATACCTTTGCTCAGAGATGAGTCTTCTTTATTTTGAAGGGAGTCTTCATAACTTTGCTAAGAGATGAGTGCGCGTGACTCGACCCCGCTCACAACAAATTCTCATAAAAATTTCTTAAACATGCTTCGACAATAAGTTGGTAATTCTATTTTTAGCGTCAAAAAAATTTGGGTGTCGGCGTATTCGATGGCTTAACGTTAATTTCACGCATCAGTAAAAATCGGGTTTCCAAGTTCACAAAGCTGGGTAAAGTAAATAAATAAATAAAGATGGTCCCTCTGTGATTTAGAATCCGTGTTCCTATTTTTAGTTTTTCGTTTTTGAAAATTTGCGTGTCGACTTACTCACAGGATGGCAGATTGGGGTTACAGAGGGAGGGCAGTTGATAGCAGAATCGAGCTATCGCACACGCCTGTTTTGGCGTAGCCTCGACAACCATTTTCCCACCAATGGCCATTTCTCGTGCATAATTTCCCCGATTATCGTCATCTTTATGCTCCATTTACTCTTTCATGCTTGAGCCTATTCGCGCAAACGGGTTTCTCACCAATATGCGCTACTTCATACTTTGACATTTCAGTTAATTCTCGGAAATTGTTTTCTCATTAACGGTCTTTAATTTCTATTATATCTCACATTTACGGCCTACTGTAATAAGCCTCTTGATACGAAAAATACTAGGTAACATGATATCTATTAAACATTTAAGTCAATTCGCGACAACGGTTTTCCTACCAATGAGCCTCAACTTCATCCTATGTTCCATATTTCAGTCAATTCTCTCAATTAGTTTTCTGATAACGGTCATTTTCTTTGCATCATTCCTCTTTCAAATTTTAGCATATTCGCGGCAACGATCCTCTCACCAATCGTCAGCTACTATATTCCATTTCTCACATTTAATTTATTTCGCGGTATACGTTTTCCACTAATAGTTATCGCCTGTATCCCATCTCTCATATTTCCGGGCCTCGTGAAGCACTTAACGCCAATATAAATATTTCAGTCAATTCGCGACAACAGTTTTCCCGTCAACCGTCACATACCTAATCATTCTATCCCAGTTAATTCTCGGCAATGGTTTTCGCACAAACCATTTTCTACTATTCCCTATCTCTGACATTTCCGTTTTTAATGTAACAAGCTTCTCACAGCCATGAGCTGCCAATTCGCGGCAATAATTTTTCCGTCAACCGTCACATACTTCATTATTCCCTTTAATTCTCGAAAAGAGTTTTCGCACTAATGGTTTTCTGCTATTCCCTAATCTCACATTTCCGGGCCTACTGTAATAAGCTTCTTACTGACACAAAATGCCAATTCGCGACAATAGTTTTCCCGCCAATCATCATATACCTAATCATTCTATCCCAGTTAATTCTCGGCAATGGTTTTTGCACAAACCATTTTCTACTATTCCCTATCTCTGCCATTTCCGTTCTTAATGTAACAAGCTTCTCACAGCCATGAGCTGCCAATTCGCGGCAATGCTTTTTCCGTCAACCGTCACATACTTCATTATTCCTTTTATTTCTCGGCAAGAGTTTTCACACTTACAGTTCTCTGCTATTCCCTAATCTCACATTTCCGGGCCTACTGTAATAAGCTTCTTACTGACACAAAATGCCAATTCCCGACAATAGTTTTCCCGCCAATCATCATATACCTAATCATTCTATCCCAGTTAATTCTCGACAAAGTTTTCGCACAAACGGTCCTCTACTATTCCCTATCTCTCACATTTCCGAGGCCATTATATCGAATCAATACAGTTAATTAACCTTTCTAAAAATACTATCGATCGGTTTGCACCGAGACTAATGGTCTTTGGCTCCTTATCAAGCGCTAAACTATTTTCCCGCTTGTCGGGGTCAAATTCAGGCGGAAGTTAATATGCGGAAGAAGATATAAATCTTTAAGATCAGAGGTCGTAAAATTGGTAAAAATGCAGAAAAAATGTTCATAGCACTCAATATTCAAAATAATTTAAGAATAAGTTAGGATATTTTTATTTGAAATATTATTTTGAACAGTATCACAGTATTGCTAAAAGGGTTAATTTCTGAAAAACTATTAACACTGTTTTACTTAGATATCTAAATTTATACTCATTGAATATACATGATTTCAACGTGTTTTTTGTTAAAATGACTCAATGTAGAATATATTCGATATTCGTGTTGGGCACTCCTGATGTATGTGCACCAAGATGACTCACAACCTGAACCCTAACCTGGTACACATACTATGTTCAGGATGTGCCAATGTTGTTATGTACTTGACTGACCATCTGTACCGGTATATGCGCCACCTTCTGTATATATAAATACAATTCTATTTGAATTAAAAATTCAAAAGTGTGGTGTTGCACCTCTAAAGTAGAAGTGTTCCAAATTTTAGAGTGGTGGGGAGGGGGGGGTGTCCCCCCCCCCCCCCCCTATAGGAAGAGGGGGTTGTAGAAAAATAAACGTTTCTACCTATTACCGGGAGGTTCAACAAGGCGGGACTAAAGTTGCGAAAGATACCAGCCAGCTAAATCAATAAACAAACAGTACATCCAAAACCTAGTCTTGATATTGTACTTGACGAAAATGTCCCCAAATATTAAAAGAGTGATTGATTCTTCTCTGCCTCATTAAAAAACTATGATTAGTCAACTTGCTTGATTTATTTTCATTTATTTTGTTTATTGCCGAAGCCACGATGTTGTATAAAGTAATATAAGGTGGCGATGATACAACCGCCCTTTTTCCACATATTTATTTCCTAATTCAATGTGCAAAGTCTTCAATACAAGCGACGAGTATTGTCTTAATCAGGATATTCAAATACAATTATATTTATATTAAAATGTGGTGTCACATACTTTAAATTATGGGGGTGTTCGAAATTTTTACGCCACCGAAACCACCTAATTAAAAAAACAAACAGTACATTTCGAACCCGCCCCTTTTTCCACGATTTTATTTTCCCAATCCAATGTGCAAACTCTTCAATACAAGCGCGTATTGCCCTAATCGCCGTATTTGGCCTGCAAAGCCGATTTGATCTATTTTTGGCTTCGATTGGTCGAAACAAGAAAACGATTCGGTTCCAACAGCCCTGAGAAGTCGCGAGTTGGCAAAACAAGAGTTCTATTTTTGACGAAGGTTATTTATAGCGAGTTTGTTTATTCGGGAAATAATGAAATGAATAGCAATGTTGCGATTTCTCTCTAAAGAATGCCGTGGACAAGCCGATACAGAAAGTGCAAAGTTTATTTACATAATATGTATGTGTTGCGTAACAATGGTCTCTCATTTTTGGGAGTACCGGGGGAGTAATCAGGAGGAATGAAGGACGCCCCCCCCCCCCCATTTTAAAAAAAAAGTTTTTTGTAATATACATAGCAATTTTACGTAGATTTTTACGCGCTTTTTCAGACCCTCAAGTTTCTGGAAACACACGTTTTTCGGACCCTCTAATGGTTACGATTCAGCTTGTAACCACCCTCATCTCCTTTGAAAATTCCCAGTCTACGGTTTTACCTAATATGCCATCGCGCCTATAATTGCAACAACAAGAAATCGAGTTTGAAATGTAAAAGAGCATTTTTCTGTATCACACATAACAATTTTCAGTGCATTGAAACGCTTTTTATACCCTGAAGAATCTCAAAACCCACTGAACTCCCCCTGACAATGTCTGAGTCTAACGGCTTCGCGACTGAAACTGCAACACCAAGATGCAAACTGAGGTAAACCTCACTCGCGGTTTGAATGTCAACAATCCCTAATCTACCACATATCGCTTCCTCCCTTTGCCTCAGACCTCAGGGATATTAATAGAAGCAACGTCTGATAGGGTAACGATTGTTTCCGCCGCGCTAATGAGATAATAACAACTCGTTTATCAAAGAAAGCCGAACGTTTCGATCTGAGGAAGGTTATAAGCAAGCAACGTTATATGCAAAGTGCGACTAGACCCAAAGGGGTAGGCAAGGTTTTGGACCATAAACCACAACTATTGCCCACTTACCCTGGTGTGCCATGTAAGATACCTTTTATGAACAATATTTACAGCGTTACAAAAGCAAAAAGTAATAGGTTTCGTGCCAAATCTAAATTTAATCGCAATGTCAACAAATTCCATCAGATAAAACATCAAAATTTGGCTTTTGCCTGGCTGTAGCATAATCAGATGGGCCAGATTTAATTACCCAATGGGCCGGATTTGGCCCGGGTGCCGTTGTTTGCTAATGTCAGGACTAAGTATTTCTCTCCTATGATAAGAATACGTAAACAGTCAGATTATATCGATAAGCAATGGGTGAATTAGCATGAATTCTCCCCCCCCCCCCCCAAATGGTCATGTAATGCTATTTTTGAAAATTCTTATGCGGCGTTCAATATGCATTTCACTCAGAACAAGGCTCGATACACTGATTCCCGATATGGGAGAGAGCGCTGGCGTTAGTGAGTTCGTTATCATCGGCGCAGATGCCATTTCGGACGATTGTAGCTATATTTTAGCAAACTGTATGACGTAATTTTGACGCCGCAGTGACGTAATTTTTGGATGACGTAGTCAGGTGAGGACTAGAAAATTACATATGCAAAAAATGGTTATGCTATACCCATTAGAAGTACTTGTGGTACTAAACTACACGAGACTCACAGAATCTTTTCGGTTCTGAATCTCAGTTCATCACACCATAGGTGAGATAAATAAGAATATTCGCATTCCCTTGCAGCGCAAATTACATACACTGCGTCAGTGCAAATATCATGAATGCTTCTTGATAAATTCCGCATTCAACGTTTATAATAAAGCACAATGAAAAATTTACTACAAACAGAAAAACGCGAAAGCTATATAAGTTTTCATCTTAAATAAAGTTCTGCCAACAAATGTCCTTCACACACATACACTAACAAACTAAAACCACATGCGGGGATAATTGTGCACGAGAGGGTTGCTGGACGTCCCTTCGCCGTATGGTGGTTCACGAAACCGCTGGTCTGTTACGGCTTCCTCCACCATTCTGTCCACGCTTCCGAAAACAAATAACTAACTAACTAATCTCATACCCGACATTGACTCTAGTAACCGGACGAAAAGCCGTTGTTCGCATATGATTAGGCAGTCTTATCGGCCTACCTCTCCCCGACAAAGGTATGAAAATCATATCTTAGGTAAGGGTAATGCAAGCAATTTTTTTTTCTGACTAACCCCCCCCCCCCTCCTGCTCTCATAAAAATTTGTAAATATACATCACAAAAACGCTTCCGCCCGCCACCAATATTCCTCCACCAAACTCCATTTTCTCTTTCTGAGTTAAAAATAAACCCGCGGTCTGTTTTATTCTGAATTGGAGGCAATAATGAAAAGTATTACTTCCGATGCCACGATGCATTACTGTACTATTGAAAACTGAAGAGAAATTACAAAAAATTCAGGTAATTAGAACCGCATAGATCTAGTGATGTACTTTTCAAACTTTTCAAGTATGCGACAAGCTTCTTAAATACAAGAAAACCACGTTTCATATTAATTTATTTCCAATAAATCCTTTGAAATGGAAAAATCCTAACCTAATATTTTAATGAAGTATACAAAATATACGCGTACAAAACAAGATTGTCATTTGAAAGTAGGAAGCCGCTATTTTTGTGACGGAACAAAGCCTTTTCTGTCCTCACACCCTGGGTGAAGTGGGGGCATGGGGTCTGGTCCCGACATGATTAATTTCTGATCCCGCATATTCTTTGTTTACCCACTAGGTCATTACGTCATTATTCATCAACACCTGACTTGGGCAACCTACAGTCCGCGGGCCAATTCCGGCCCGCTGGTACTTCAATATGGCCCGCCTGATGCTGCCACAAGCAAACTTGAAACAAAATTTTGATGTTTTAACTAAAAAATAGCTCAAGGATTTTTGTTGAGATTGGGATTAAATTTAGTTTCGGCACGAAGCTTATTTTTTTTTTGCTTTTGTGACACAATAAATATTGTTCATAAAATGTGACTTTCACGTCACACTTACATGGCCCGCCAGTGTAGGTGATCAATATTGTTAACCCCTGGTCATCTGCAAATAAACTTTTAAAAGAATGAACATATTTCGATTTGTTTTTTGAACAAGACCGAAATCAGAATTCATCAAAGCCCGGTGGTTTTTAAAAAAGGCGTGACGCACCAAGGAGGCGTAGACATTTTTTTGACGGGGAGTGAAGCTAATCAAAAATAATGCTAGTTATTTTTGAGAAGGGGCGAGACTTGACAACTTCTCAAATTCTCCAGAATTTGGAGACTCCAAGTTTCCATGCACAAATTCAAAGGCGCTTGATTATGGTTATTTCGTAGATGGTTTCCGAATGTCTGTGAGCTCAAAATTGCCTATATATGGCTAGGTTTATGACGTATTCCTTCAATCATAAACAAGATCTTGATTGAGGATAATTAAAAAAAACGCCAAAGACTTTCAACTTCTTTCAATTAACAAAATGGCGAATGAGAAAAGATACGTCGATGACGGCGTTTGCATGACGTAAATTACAAATTTAAACATTCGCGTCTAAAACGAAATTTTGGACACAGTATTACAAAAGCTTATTTTTCACTCGCACTCACTCAGAAGTAAAGGAGACTCATCTCCGAGCAAAGTTACGGGCACTCACTCAGAAGTAAAGGAGACTCATCTCTGAGCAAAAATACAGGCACTCACTCAGAAGTAAAGGAGACTCATCTCTGAGCAAAGTTACGGACACTCACTCAGAAGTAAAGGAGACTCACCTTAGAGAAAAGTTACACACTCATTCAGAACTAAGACTTACAGAAGTTCATGTCAAAACGTTTAGAAAAGCAACTATGAGAAAGCGAATTCCAGGGCATAACTGAAGTTATCGGAAAAAAATTTGGTATAAAAATTACTCTAAAATTTTGGTTAATATTACGAATTTTTCACTTTATATTTTCCCATCGATGGAAAGATGGAAAAACAGTCATCCGGTTTCATATTAATTGACCCAAAATTAAATCGAAAATTAGTTTTAAACGGTTTGAAAATCACTTTATAGCGTGATGTTCGACTCAATTAAAAACTAACCTAATATTTGTGGTAACATTAGTTCTTAATTTGCATTTTTAGGAAGTATCACTGGCAAAGCTCGAATCATACATGGTAGTAAATGATTGATATGGCCCAAGCTTGGTCTATGAAAAAATTAACATAATACGTCGCAATGTGAGGTCTGTGACAAAATAATAACAAGAGAGCGTTTCTCAAATAAATGGACACGAAACCCGAAACGAAGTAGGATTCATGCAATCTGTCATAGACTACCGCCACAAGGTGCGCAATTTTTTACTTTGATGACGTCACCGCACAAAAAAATCCGATAGAGCTCACAGAATTTTTTGAAAGTAATGAAAGTAATACCTTCCTAGCGAAAATACAAATTATTACCACTGAAAATTTCAAAGCAAAAGTTCCAGTAGTTAATGAGAAAAGCAATTTTTTTTTATAATAAGAATGCTAACAACAACAAGAACAACAACAACATTATAATAAAACGATCCATATGTACGCCTTATGAATTATCTACAAAAAAATACAAAATCAAAGCCTTGGCGAGACGACTGGTTTCCAACCCTTTCGATACATTTCTTCTATAGCCTATTTCAGATCTCTTTATTCCCCCTCATTACGCTTAAAGAGAATGTTTACGTTAATAGATCATCAGTTAGCGCTTCATGTACTCTGGCTTTTGAACAGTTTGTACAGCTTATGATAGTATTAGAATAATGCTAAATAAATGAACAATATTATTAAATTTACACCAAATACAAATTGATAATTCCGACCCAAAATAACTGATTTCTACCTGTAGAGGTATGTCCGAGGGTCTGAAATACGTTTCAAGAGTCCTTCTGCACACTAACACAAATGTATTTCTGCAGCGTTTTGTCTTATCAAAGTTAGACCTTCTCAGACGAACGGTTTACAACAATAACCATTTGGCCTTAGTCAGACTAAACGTTACAGAAATACATTTGTGTTAGTGTGCAACAGGACTCTTGAATTGAATAGTTTAATTTAATTGATACACTGCCAATTTGGAGATTTTTCTACAACCTGACAAAGCGTCGGACATAAGGTTCAAACTCGCGATATCTGATCTACGTTTTGTCTTTGATTTAACCTTGTATATAGTTTTCCACGAATATTATGTTTCATTAAATGACCTTCCTTTGGTTAAAAGCGTTTTCTTCGATAGATAATTACAACCTGCTGACTAGTATAGATATCAAAGAGACAGTCAATAAAGTTCATTGAAGTAAATATGTCTAGAAAGCACAAAAACGCGATGTAAAAATACTAAATTTAAACGCAAAAATGATCATAAAGATCGGAGAATTCAAAATCGATGCTCGATATCAACGTCATAAGGCCAGACCGCCGCTGCTCATATCTAGGCTTATCATATATATGAAACAAAAAACAGATCAGATTGGACAAAGCTTGGTTCGATCCAAAGGATTATTAATATTCAACTCATGTGATTATTAGTAATATTCGAAGCATTGAAAAATGTTCAATATTATGAATACCCAACATAAGATCGCAAACAGACCCAACATTTGAAACCAATATTTATGTGCATGCAATTGCGTTTCTTGTTATAGTTGTAAAATGCTTGTCTGAAGAAGTCTGACCGAGGTCAGACGAAACGTTACAGAAATATATTTGTGTTCGTGTGCAGCAAGACTTTTGAATTGAATAGAATAAGATGTTAAATTACCTTATTTATCTGATGACACAACAATATATTAGTGCTCACTCTCTTATTGAAACAGTGAACCAGCGTTAGTATAGTGTCTCCCACCCTGGGTCACCAGACAACTATCCTGAGTTGCTTGTTTTTTAACAAAAACCTTAATTTTTTTGTTAGTAATTTTTATTGAATTGTTGCAAAATAGTAGTCGTTTTTGTCGAAAGTATCACCGCTTAAAAACTTGGAAGCATTTATTTCGTTAAGTGAAACCACGCAGCAATTTTTAAAAAATAGCTAAAGGCAAACAAATAATAATGTTGAAATAATAATAAGAAAATAAACTGTATGTATTTCTCCGCATTTGTATTATTTAATTTTGTGGCCATAGCACTACATGCCGTTTAGTATTTAAGCATATGTCATGCCGCAAGATTTTAGGAAATTACTTGGGTAACTTGTATAAAAAGTTGGAAACCACTGGTGTTATAAAATCATCAACCTCGAACAACCTAATACGCGTTCAATTAATTCGAGCTTTTTATTGATGCGATGTTTCCCGTCTTTTCGTCCCCAGAGAATTCAGCCTCATTTACTCTTATTTGCTAATGCTTATGTCGTGCGTTCCCGTTAGCAGCTCAGAATTAATTTTCTCATTTGTAAAGAGATTCATAATCTCTCTTCGCGCTCATTTTTGATGAAAATGAAATTTGACAAAATAAATTATCAGTCACCGGTTATTAAGCCTTACATTAACATAAAATTGGTTGTCATTGCGAAGGATATTGGGAACAGTGTCTTATTGGGACCGTAGCCCGCCACTAGGGCTGGACATTTTTAAATACCCGATGATTTCAGAATCGGATCGAATGTTTTTTTCGAATCGAATCTCGAATACTTGTGAGTCAATGGAAGATAGATATGTAATTGCATGCTACTTTTTTATTGTAATTGGTCCTGTCAGCAAATGTATTACTGAAAACATGGCTAAATCACTAAGACAGATTGTTGAGCGTTCACACACAACGAAATACACTTATTTATCAATAACTCACTACAGAAAATAGTCATATGTCAGAATTGTAATGAAAAAATAATCAAGTCACTGCAATTCAATGTTGCCATCGTGAGTAAAAATCGGTGAAGAATTTTGCTCATGGCCCAGAAAGAGGGCTGCTCTGTGTCCCTCATAGTTGGGCCGAAGACCACATCTATCTAGTCTTCTGATTCTCATACCACTGTCCGTGGTTAATTACTGCATAACGATTTAATATGGCCTAGCGAACTTGAAGTGATATAGTGAAATAGAGACCAAACCGACCCTGTAACAACTTATTCTGGGGCTCCCGAAGTATGCGAACCAAGATGGCGGACATCGGAATGTAATATGTGTAGTAGGTTAGGGTTAGGCCATAATTTTAGATATAAATACTACGGGAGGCTCTTGGCTAGTCTTCGAACTGATAATAGGACTAAAATAAGGAAAACCGGAAAAAAAATTATCGCCTAACCCTAACCTGTTACGTTCCGATGTCCGCCATCTTGGTTCGCATACTTCGGGAGCACCCTTATCCTAACTGCAATACCCACGTTATCGATTGATATGGTCTACCTTTGCGATTAGAAATTTTGAATTTCACCCCCCCCCCCCTGACAAGGTCATGCCTGACCTGCAACAACCTATTCTAACTGCAATTCCAACTCCCTACGGGTAGAAATCATCGCCCACGTTCTATATGCGGGGAGATGTTTATTGAATAAAAAGGTTTGCCGCATTCACGGTGATTGCAAGTCTGCGGTTGCTGTGCGGTTAATAAGCAACGGATATAACCAAGACGAGATCTTTCAAGACCCGTGTCTGTTGAACTTAGAATTTTCATGTTCATCTCGGGGAAAAGAAAGCCGATAATACGGCGAGAAACGGCCTCTCGTCTGGTTACCAGTCCATGTCGGATATGGGATTAATTACCCAGTTATTTGTTTCAGATGCATGGAGAAGAAAGCCGCTAATACGACTTAATATGACGTATCACACGCTCTCGTCCGATTACCTGTTCATGTCATATTATAGATTTCAACGTTGTTGTAAACTGCTTGTCTGAGGAAGTCTGATTTTGGTCAGACGGAACGTTACAGAAATATATTTGTGGTAGTGTACAGCAAGACTCTTGAATTGCATAGGATAGCAATCTTTATTCCAGCTACAGCATCCTTACAGTATACGCATACGGATTCACTAGCATAAAGGCATAGAGAAAAGATAGGAAGTCAGTCTCGCGCACCTCTACTGAAAGTTCATATCATAATGGAATATTATACTGTTCTCGACTCGTTAAAACAAAGAAATATGCATACCGTTTTATATGGAAGGTCATATTAACTAGGAAAAGCACGCAGAACAAAAAAAGCACGCGTGTAGATCCTTAGCTTGCGAGATTTGTCGTAGCGCATTCGCAATGAATTGGAGCCGAAAAGCGAAAAGTGTGATTGCTTGGTGCCAAGATGTCGCGAAAGACGTCGCCAGACGAAACGTTACAGATGTACATTTGTTAGTGTGCAGCAGAACTTTTGAATTGCACATTATGGTATTTTTTTCTGCTACAGCATCCTTGCGTTACACGCATACGATTCCACTAGCGCAGAAGTCGGCAACCTACGGCCCGCGGTCCGGATCCGGCCCGCGAAGTAACATAATCCAGCACGCGACGCTTCACTGAATTATAGTAACAAAATAGCTGTTTTGACGATTCTATTTTTCATGTTACATAATTCACTGTAAGACGCGTGCAAACCATATTATATTATATTCTAACAAGTAAAAAATTTACAATTACTCGTTTAATGAGCTTCTAATTGGACAAATGGCAACAAAACGCAGCAAAGTTGATGCTAAGTGCAAAGGGTTGAATGGCTCCGAAAATGCAATGCAATGAGGAAATTAATATATATTCTATTCGACAGATGTATCACTGCTTAATTTTTATTATAAAATGTATCATCCGTTCGGTTTTCAACTTTCTAAAAATATGTGCGGCCCGCCAATGACTTGCAACCGTTATTTTGGCCCGCGAGTTACAAAAGGTTGCCGACCCCAGCAATAGCGCAAAGGCATTGATTGAGGAAGGATTGGGAGTCAGTCTCGCGTTACCTCTACTAGAAGTTATGAATATTTCGTATTTTAAAATTTGATGTGAATTATTTCGACACTAGGATGACTTGACTGTATTTGCGGTTTGAAGTTCAGGCAGCCACTTCCGGGTTCAAGATAAGGCAAAGTCTGAACTCTTCTTGTTTAAATGACCCATTGACCACTCAAAGAAAAGATTTCGGCATTTTCAATTCTGAAAAAAAAAAAAAATTGAGATATTCACTAATTCTTTGTTCAAATCCAATTTATTTTGCGAAAAACAATAAAATTAGCATTAAACCATGTTTTATTGCTAAAAAATAGAGATGCATTTTTAATTTTATGTAAAAACAGTTGAAAACCTTTTGAAAAATACAAATTCGAGCAGAGATCCGATTAAAGCATTCTATTAGGAGATTTATTCAGTTTTATTTATTTATTATAGAGTCCCTAATTCTTTTTCACAGCGAAAGATCGGACCGAACAACGTTTTGCTCTTTCGTTTCACATTTTAAAACATCACTAATACAATAAATGGTTTTTCTGATTAAAACGATCAAAAATGGATAAAATGCAAATTTGCGGTAGCACTTTTTTCAATTTATGAGTCATTTTACATTTAGGGGATTTTCATACCCGATTTTTTTCAGTGGTTCCCAACATAATTATTTTATGATTGAATATTTTACATATTGTATTTATAATAAATGTCATTGTTTCCTCGTTTAAATGCTGTGTATATGAACCAATAAATTCATTTTATCTTTCTATGTCGTTTACTTTCTGTTGCGTAGTGTCTTTTTTCGTGCGACGTGAGTTTTTTTCTCTGATATTTTGGCGTCGCATAAACAAAACATTTTGGAAACCGATGCTTTGATTGAAATTTTAGAATCAGAATTTCCCCATCAAGTATAAAATCTAATTCCGTCAGTTTATATTTAAAAAGGCGCTCAAATGGGTGAAAATAAATAATGGTTTTTGCTCTCGTCACTGCGTTAAATCTTTTGTCGTTTTGCCCGGTGCTTTATTTAATGTAAGACTAAGCGATAGCCGCATTCTCTTCTCTTGCCTTTCCTGCTAAATTTATTGTGTGGTCCAGCTAAATGTCTGAGATGTTGTACAATGGATTGATGTAAACTGCTTGTCTGAGGAAATCTGACGAAACGTTACAGAAATACATTTGTGTTAGTGTGCAGCTGGACTCTTTAATTGGATAGAATATTTAGGTATAACTAACTATTCCACGATTTGAAATATTCAAACACTTCAGTCTCAAAACAATATCATTTACTATTTCTGAATAATAAATGATTTAAATACGGTCCCAGACGTTTTTAAAAATGGCGAAAATTACAAAATAAACATTTTTAGATTTTTCTTGAATAATAAAAAAACCATGTAATCAAATTACCGAGAAAAATTAGCCTTTTTGATTCCACTTAATTTAATTTTGTCTTTTATTTAACAAATCGTCGAGACAAAAATGAAAAAAATAAAATTCATACCAGGATTGACTTTTTAAATTCTGTGTACCTTAGCACCATAATGGATGTTTCACCGACCTTTGACCCCAGAAAAAAATCTCCCTTATACTTTACTGTTGCAAAATATTTTATACTTATTTGTGAGTGTTTTGGAGAGTTAGAGCTTACAAACTGATCTGCTTATTTGAAACCATAATTTTCATTAAAATGCTAATAGTTAATTTTAGCCTAGTCTATCGTAGCCTTTGCGAGACTAATTTTTGATTACTGCAACTAAACTAATGCTCATTGGAACACTCATTCACAACTAAATTTTGGAGACACAACTGAAAATTCACAAATAACACGCAAAACCGCGAAAACGAGGCAATGTTTTAATATCTGTCTGAGCGACAAAAATAATAATTGTTGGTCATCGTCGAATTTTTGCTGATTGGTAATTATTACGGAAATAAACAAGGAAATTCATAGGCTTCAGATCAGTTTCGCGCAGAATTACTGCTCTTTTACTAACATACTAATCTATTCCTAACTGGAAAATTTTTCTTAACAATATTTTCAAAATTGCTTTATGCACAATAGAGAGAGAGAGGAAGGATTAATTTGCCAAACCCGGAAACACAATACAAACGTATATATACATAAAATGTTCCTCCCGTAGCATGAGAACAAAGATGGCGGACGCCGGAACGTAGTATGTGTACCAGGTTAATGTTAGGCCATAATTTTATTTTGATTTTCCTTATTTTAGTTCTATTACGAGTTCGGGGACTAGCCAAGTGACTCCCGTAGTATTTGTACTTGAATTAGGGCCTAACCCTAACCTGATACACATACTACGTTTCAGTGTCTGCCATCTTGGTTCGCATACTACAGAAGTACCCATAAAATAATGAGTTGAAAATTCCCGTTTAATTACAAGACGGTTAGGAGTTACAGTACGGCCTCTAAATCAGCAGAGCCTGCCTGGTACTATACGACCCTTGGATAGAGCCTCACTCAGAACGAATCACCTCACAAATCAGTGTTTCTCAAACGGTGGGACGCGCCCCACTTAGGGACATAGACAATTTTTTGAGGGGACGTGAAACTAATCAAAAATTTAAAAAAAATTGTCCGCCTTGCTTCAAATATTTTCATTTCTTTATTATGTATGTACACGTATTTTCAACGTATTAGCTAGTTGGGTGGGGCGCCAGACCTGAAAAGTTTAAGAACCACTGTTCTTACAATAAACCCTAGACCAGGGGTGCAAAACCTGCCAACCTGAGACGAAATGTGAGGCCGTGATAGTATGTGTTTTAGCTGAAAATAAGCATAAAGAGCAAATATTTACAACGCCATTAGTAGTTATTTAGAATTTCGTTAGTTTTTTGCGGTGTCGTTTGCGTACCTCTTTCTATGTTCATAACTCTTTGTGACATCAAGATCTTGTCTGTTGTCACAAAAGGTATTGAAATAATAAGGGAATCTACGTTCGAAGTTCAGTGTTGAGATAAAATTTTGCGTTCATTGTTTGATATGCGTATAAGAATTAGTAATACTCGTAGGATGGGAAGAATCAGCGATAGAAAACCACGATAGCAAAAAATACATTTTCTAAACATTATCTTAAACAAATAAATCAAGGTGTTCGATCGACATTTTTCGTCCAAAATTTGCAATTTATTTGCACACAAAATGGCTCTCAATGTCCGCCATTTTCTTCCTAAATTCGCTAATGCGCGGATTTTAACCAATTTTGGACTAAATTAGGGGAAGCGAAACTAATCTCACTGATTTAATTAAGCAAGGAGATTCCCCGCGGTCACGGTGGATCAGATGAAAAGACCTTTAGACCAATTTGGACCACATTAACGACTTCTTTGCGTCTGAGAGATTAGAAAGCTTTCGATTCCTATTTTGACTACACCGATGAATGAAGGTTAATTCTTCAATGTTAAGATTTTTAGTTAAGTTTGGTCAGCGCAAAATTGAGACATAAAGGTGGAAAAATGTTAATTGCGGGGATGTAAAAAAACACTAACGTACTGGGTGATATAACGCTACACAAATTTTAAATTTTTTTTCAAATTTGCTCAAAGCAAAGTCCCGAGTCCTCAATTAAAAATGCAAAAAGTACTGATAGAATAATTACGAGTTTGCTCAAAGCAAGGTCCCGAGCCCTCAAATAACATTGGAAAGAGTAATGATATAAGAGTTGTACGTTGGCTCAATACAAGGTCCTAAGTCCTCAACTTAAAGTGGGAATATTACTGATAAAAGAGTTGCAAGTTTGCTTAAAGCAAGGTCTCCAGCCCTCAACTCAAAGTGGGAATATTACTGATAAAAGAGTTGCAAGTTTGCTCAAAGCAAGGTCCTAGCCCTCAACTAAATGTGGAAAGAGTACTGATAGAAGGGTTGTACGTTTGCTCAAAGCAAAGTCTCTGGTTTTCAACTAAAAGTGAAAAGAGTACTGATGGAAAAGTTGAAAGTTTGCACAAAGCAAGGTCCTAAGCCCTCAACTAAATGTGGAAAGAGTACTGATAGAAGAGTTGTACGTTTGCTTAAAGCAAGGTCTCTGGTTTTCAACTAAAAGTGGAAAGAGTACTGATAGAGGATTTCCAAGTTAGGCTCAATCATGCGACAAAGATATTAGAACAATAGTGTGCAATATATAACCAACTTCAGTGATAAAAAAATTAGTTTTTTTATGTACATGACGAATCAAAGTAATAAAGGCAGCGGGCAAAACGGCGAAAGATTCAACGCAGCGACAAGAGCAGAGAAACATTATGTGTTTTTATCCATGTAAACGTAAACAGTGGTATTATGATGTTATGCTTGATGAGAAAAAATCTGAGTGTTGACATGGGGCAGCACTAAATGGCTTAGCGGGCCGGATTGTGGCCCGCCTGTTACACACTCCTGTATTGGAACAGAGCGATTAAGACGATACTTGAAAGAATGCAACTCAGCTCGGATTGAAAACGCGTTGTATGAATATCATTAGTACCTTAACAACGTAAATTAGGCCGAAGAATTCCATTGTTCACGCTATAAATACATTCCGCATAATTAATATAAACACATAAACGGCCGATCACATTAACCATATGCCGCACATTCCGATAGTTACGAGTAGAAAAATGTAAAGGTACTGGCATTTTGAAGTAAGCTTAATATTAAAACCTGCTCAGAGTCAGCAGTGCGTGACGGGAGTTGCTGGACCATGACTTCGATATAGCACAAACACATATTGTTGATGACGTCAGATCTAAAATTATTACGTCACACAATTCGAAGAAGTTTATCGTTTATTGAAAAAAAAATCATTAATATAAAAGTTTCATACAACAACCAGCGCTAAGGGGTATATATTTAGGTATTATATGAAGGCTTTTTAAAGTCAATAGCCCGCGACGAGGGTCACTGGAACATGACCTCCTTTAAATTAAACGTCGATCAAACTCATTTTGATATCGTCATATTTTTTTTATCTGCGTCATGTTTAAAATTATTAAGTTTTTCAATTTTTAGGGATCGAAGGATGAGCCCATTCTAAATGATAGGTTCCAAGTAAACTACTGTTTGTGGTAATAAATGAAAAAAACTTATGAACAAAATATTCCAAATATTGACATCTCGACGCGTCCCATGAGGAGTTTGTACTCGTTTTCGAGCATTTGTTTTTCCTTGACGCGAACAAATGAGGAACATAATATATTATATATGTATAGCGAAGTATGTTTAGATCAGAATTTCTCAGACAGGTCATAAAAAATTTATAACTTGATAATAATCACACGGGGTGATAATTTATTCCCACCACGAATTCTTCAAAACCGTGTTCCCCATGATGAAATGTGATTCGAAAACCATCATTATAAATGTTTCATTAAGTGTAAAGACAATTTTATGAGTTTATACACATTTAATTAGATTCAAAAGTCTAATATTAAATAAAAAATAACCGTTTTCGCGCATTTTATAAAATGTTTAAAACAAGGGGAACATTGTACGTCAAGCCTCGTGCTACCGTCTGGTATTTGATTGAAATTCTACGCGGAATTAATCGGAATATTTTCCGGTAAGTTTCGTTTGAATAATTAAAATTTCTAAGCAGAAAGGTCAAGTTTAGCGAAAGTTATACAAAATTTCGATTAGTTATACTGCAAAAAATAATGATATAAATTCACTATAATTCCGTGGTAATTGAAGCCATACATCTTATCGTGTAGGTCCATGAAATCCATGCAACAAAACCAAATACCTGGTTTAACTAATTTAATACCCGACATGGCCTGGTAACTGGACGAGACGCCGTGGTTCGCCATATGATTTCGCCACCTGGATTGGCGGCCATGTAAGTGTGAGGCAAGAAGTTACATTCTATGAACAATATTTACAGTGTTACAAAAGAAAAAGTGAAAAACAATAAGCCTCGTGCCAAAACTAAATTTAATCGTAATCTCAACAAATTCCTTGAGCAATTTTTCAGCTAAAACATCAAAATTTGGTTTTGGTGTGGTTGTGGCAGCATCAGGCGGGCCAAATTGACCCAACGGGCCGGATTTGGCCCACGGGTCGTAGTTTGTTCATGTCAGCCATCCTAGGCACTCCGAAGTATACTCAAATAGATGCGGCAGGTTGCGTTTCTAACAAAATGAACACTAACAAAAATATCACAATTCCATTCAATTTACCAGATAATTTTACATTTATGAAAAATTTCGATCAAAGAATGTGACCTGTATAGGACTCCGGGGAGGCGGGAGAAAGTATTCCCACCTTCAAATGTTTAGAACTGACATCTCGGCGATTCGAGGGAAGCCGTAAACATGATAGGAGTCGGAAATTTTGTCGAAACTTTCCAAAAATGATAAAAATGATATTTTTAACAAAACTGTTTTTAGGGTTTATGTGGTTTTGCTATAAATAAGATTTTTCAATGTTAACTTTCTATAAATAAAGTCGCGAGAACTCTTTCATAGACACAAACATATTTTATTCTGTAAAGAATACTTTCACAAAGTACCCTCGCTTATTTAGAAGTGGAGAAGGCCATTTTTCGGTCACTGAAATGCCATAAACTACTGAAACTATAGGCCTATAAAATCGTGGTGTTGCATAATGTTCCCTCACTCAGAAATAAAGAAAACTCAGAAGTAAAATAGGCTCATCTCTGGGCAAAGTTAAAGGCACTCACTCAGAAGTAAAGGAGACTAATCTCTGAGCG
The DNA here is from genome assembly GCF_964204865.1 of Styela clava. NCBI lineage: Eukaryota > Metazoa > Chordata > Ascidiacea > Stolidobranchia > Styelidae > Styela > Styela clava. The sequence continues at coordinate 32,023,348 of NC_135250.1, read as the reverse complement.
AAGTTACGCGCACTCACTCAAAAGTAAAGAAAACTCATCTCCGAGCAAAGTTACGCGCACCCGGAAGTAACGCACACCCGGAAGTAAAGGAGACTCATCTCTAAGCAAACTTATGGATCACTAAAATGCCAATAGTTACTGAAGATATAAACCGATAAGATCTATACGCGGGCACATTGACACATTGGCGAAGTCAGCTAATGTCAATCAGACGGAATATAATGCATCGAATAATAAAATTGACTCGAGTCAGCTAAATAAAATGACTCGGACTCATCATCAACTTACCACCAGTGCGACTTAACTCATTGATTAACTTGGACTCGTTTTTTCGGGACTGCCACCCAACACTGCAAAAAAGCAGCGGAGCTAGGAGGTCTGCCAAAAATTTTTTGGGTGAACGAGTTCAAAAAACTTAGATGAGTACGCAACAGATTAAAGATACAGGCTCATGATTAAATTTGAACGCTCGGGGGAATTTCAACCTGTTCACAGGATTATTGCAACATGATTTCTGTGACAAAGATACGATCAGAATTAATTGCAAAGCATGATTCTAGACTGACTAACTATCATAGAGGTAGCCTTTTTAATATTTTTTAATCTAATTTTGCGGCATTTAAAGTAAGATATTAATCCATACGCTTTTCTGTCACAATTTTGATCTATTTTTGGACGATTTACTACGAAAACAGGGCGTTTCCTGGAGTGCTTGCTATCAATAGTTCTTTCACCAAATAAACAAACGAGATAGATGGAAATGTGCGATTGGATACCTTGGATAACTTCGACAGCAAAGTACGTTTGTAGAGCGATTTTTCAAGGTATTGTTAGATAACAGTGGCTAGTTTTATCTGGTTTTGTTCGGAGCAAATAGCACGAGTGAGGGTCGTAATACGTCATCATACAAAAAAATTTACCCCAACCCCATAATTTTGGGCTGGCTACGATCTTGCCGACTATTGTGGTATCATTATATGACGTCGCCAATTTTTCAAACCATTGCAATTCCATTGCTGCAATTATATCGAAAATAGAACGAAGCGAAAAGATGAAATACTCATTCACCATAAAAATCGTTGATATTTAGAATACAACGCAGTATAATTCTGTATATATAACAATAACGGGACAACGTTGACACCTACAAAAGCGGTTCCCAATCATTTTGGAAATATTCATCCCTTTTGGCAATTTTAATTCTCCTAATTCCTTTCTCGCTATGCGTAAAAACTTATCTTTCGGTATTTGTTAAATGCATCCTTCGCTTGTGCAATGCGTTACCTCGCACTCTGGCTTTTGCGCAGTTTGACTAGTTTATAATAAGTCCATAAAATAACTAACCAATACTTTTGAAACTACGCTAAAAACAAAGTAATATTTGCTCCCTGTTTTAGAAACGCTGACTTAGAACTTCCAAACTAAGTTATCAATCGAATTGAACAGTCCACGCGATTCAGTCTACGTAGCTGAAGACGTCTAGCTTAACCGAGGCCAAGAGCATTGTTGAGGCAACAATGAATGAGCTTTGAAACGATTATGATACAATAAACGTGAATAAGAGCCGACACCACGTACGTGACTTGGCAAGTCGCCAAACAAGTTTACAGCGATCGACGATTACGCCGGCAGGGTAAAGAATGAGCTGGAATTTATTTTAAAACGATTTGAGGGAAATGGGGGGAGAAGAAAAGTCGGTAAGACGGCTTAAACATGAGGAAACCACGGACTATTGTAAAGTATTCAGGCTTCCAAGCGTGAGTTAACTGTATAGCTGTACTTTTCTATTAATGCGTGTTTTAGCGAATGCAGTTTGAGTATGCGTTTGTCTCGGAATAGGAAAGAAGATGAAACAATTACCTCTCGTAAAAGTACCAGTCAAAGTCAAGCGTATATTCTCTGCCGTTTTATTAAACCAAATCGCGTATTCTGGCGAATGCACTTTAAAATAAATGTTTATACCATAGAGAAGTAAGATAGTTAAAATAGGCGAACAAAATTGGTTACCTCCATATTGGTACATACACTTCTGGAGCGTCTATTTTTGTCCGGTTACTAATTATCGTAGGCTGAGTCAACAGTACATTCGTCCCACTTTAAATCACTGCACATGTAACTGTATGGATTTTGACAAACGCACGGATTTAATTTAAAACAGTAGACGTTTATACCGGAGAGAGGAAAGCCGTTGAGAAACTAACATATGGCGAACAACGCGTTTTCTTGATAGATATCAATCAAGATTGAGTGTAGACTAACTGCACTTTATACATTCGTCAGCGTTCGTATCACTGGTAACTTTGATTTAATTAATTTTGAACAACAATCGAATTCAGATTAGGCGGAATTTAAACCAAGTTCAAGCAACGATGTATATATTGTATTAGGACCAAATTGTCCAAGCTTTTATTATCTTGAACGTATTAAAGTAGCGGTTCCCGTAACCATTTAATATGTCCCGCCAAATTCAAGTTAAATAGTTCAACACTTTATGTTTATTATTTTTTGTGTTCAAGATACCACCAATTGTTACATCATTATCACAGTTTGAGCATGTCGTAACAAACCAATTATACCGGTATTTCAATTATACACGCTGGTATCCCCTCACTCGGCCCGCGAATATCTTCTCGCTTCTAATTTCGGCCCCAGGTCAATCAAGTTTGGTAACCACTGTATTAAGGTTTACTTAGCTACTGGTTGAACTCGTGGTTAGTTCATCATGCTAACCATTACACTGACGATTACCTACTGTGGGTTTGTTGGTCGAATCTCGTGGGAGATGTCTATGTTGCAATCACCTCGGTTACAGGTTTATTTATATAACCTGTAGTCGATGTTAAATCATCCACCATCAAGTCCATGCACCTCGAACAAATAACTGGTTAACTAATCCCATACCTGACATGACTGGTAACCGAACGAGAGGTCGTGGACTTAGAGCTGGGCATTTCGAATCGAATAGTAAATTATTCGAATCGGTTCAGGGCTAAATTTCGAATCGCCGCCATCTTGTTTTTATCTTTCCGTTAATGGTCGAGGTGAATTCCCCAATTTTTTTTTCATTGAAGCCATATTTTTTCAACAAAATTCTAACATATGACTATTTTCTGTAGTGAGTTATTGATAAAACGTGTTTTATATTTTGTGTGAACGCTCAGTAATCTATCTGAGTGATTTATTCTATGTCTTCAGTAATTCATTTGTTGAGAAGACCAATTACTATAATAAAGTCGCTTGCAATTATATATTTTAAAGTATTCGAGATTCGATTCGAAAAAATCATTCGATTCGATTCTGAAATCACAAGGTATTCGAAAATGCCCAGCCCACTCGTGGTTCGAGATATGATCAAGCAATCTTTTCTCTCCGAGATTTGATATATGATTAAGAAGGAATTAACATTCCTTTCCTCCCAGGGACAAAAGAAATGGAAAATTCTACCAAAACCAAAACACACTAAAATCTTATCTTATTCAAAAAATTATGTTTCAATATGTATCCTATCGGCTTTCCTCTCCTGAGATAACCAAGAAATCCCATTCTAATACACTCGCCTATCTTCTAACACTGTGTTTTAAATCTATAGGTTTACGCACAAGCCGGCAGTCAAACTTTAGTGTTACAACTCAATCGCTAATGAGTCTTTCCACTGGAACAAAAATGAAAACACCATTCTATGATTAGGCTATCTTACAGGCTTTTCTCTCCCCCGAATAAGTATGAAATGCCTTATCCGATACTCCCGTAGTATGTGTATCAGATTAGGGTTAAGCCATAATTCTATTTCGATTTTTCTCATTGTCCACAGGTTTGGGTCCCTTTACACAATTTGATGTAAAATTGGTGAACAAAATTAGTTACCTCCATATTGATACATATACTTCTGGAGCACCGCTTATCCTAATATAACAACGAAGGCTATCCTCTGCTTAGGCTATGTTTTAAATCTATGAGTCTACGCACAATAAGCCGCAACCATACTTCAGTGTTACAACTCCTATGCGGCATCGAGCCATAGTTTTATCGCCAGACAAGAATCCCACACATGCGAGTATCGCTGAAGCGTATAATCTGTCAGGTCTAGGCCAAGTTCTTTAAGATTAGAATATTTTAAGCTTACGTGGGGAATTAGCGCTATCGCGATTTCGTTTTTGCTTCGTCGTGATCATAGATAGCGAATGGATAGAGATGTCCGTATTCGGATAGCTTACTCTACAAAAGTGGTTTTTAATATTTTTGGTTGAACTGAAGTTTTGAGGAATCCCATTGCAATGGTTCATTTGTCCTATTCCAATTTACGTTCTTGCAAGACAGTATGAAGAATTATATAAACTATAAATATAAGCAAATCTAATACTGGCAAAACAAAATGATCTTTGAAGTGTAACAAGTTTATTAATGGTGGAAAACCTGAGGTATATAATAAATTTTCAACAATATTAATATATTTATATAGATTTTCGAAATTGAATGGAAACTTGGGGAACCCCCAGGCCAGAGGTGGGCAATTACTTTTACGAGTGGACCATTCACAAATGATAGACTTGGTTACTGGGCCGGAGGCTCGAAACTTAATATGAAAAGCAATAAATAAAAACAGTTTATTTACAACAGCTAGTATAACGTTTCTATAATAATTAGATGGAATGCTTTAATTAAAATGCTTTAAAAAAATTAACCAAATTTTAAGGCAATAATTTGAAACTCCGATCATCTTATTTATTAACAAGAGAGCAATGCTCAAATATGGACACGAAAGCCAAACGAAGTAGTACGGTTATGCAATCTTTCACACTTATTGTTATAAAACAGTCAGTTCTCCCATTAACTACAGGCCCAATTGCTTTGAAATTTCCAGTGGTTAGAAATTGCATTTTTTTTCGCTAAAAAGCTTTTTCATGTCCATGTATTCGAACATAGCTTTAATTAATCGTTTTAATATGACTTACTAAACTTAATCAGACATCGAAAAACTTAGCCAAAGTTGAACTTCTCAACGAGTGCAAAATTCATGGTAAAACCGCATTTTTCCGAGCAGGACTCTCGAAACTGAAGTCCACGATAATTCAGCCACAACACCATTAATTAACTACTTCTAAGCAAAACTTTGTTGTGGCGGCTTCCCAAACTTTTAAAATAAATGAGTGAAATTAGCAAAATATTTAACGTAGTTTAATTATTTGTTGAGGCCATTGATGTAAAAGTCTGAAAATGACGTCATAATGAAAATAGTGACGTAAGATTTCAAATTTAGGGTCACAATACAAAAAATGCTAAACTAATGAGAATTAGTAAAACATATAAAAAAGGTTAGGAAATTAAAATTTTTTTTTACGGAAAATGATTTAATATAATAATAATAATAAACTGACGTCATAATGCAAGCTTGTCATAATTGAAAATATAATGTAAAATGTGCCGACAAGACACCCTTAACTAAATTGTATAAAGATTTCGACCAGAATTGTGTGTACCAATAAGGAGGTAACTAATTTTGTTCGCCTATTTTACATCTGGTTGTGGGAAGGAACTGAAACCTATGGGCAGAGGTATATTTACTTGCCTAACACAGAAAGTCCCTGAACTTGTAATAGAACTAAAATAAGAAAAATCGGAATGAAATTATGGCCTAACTTTAACCTTGTACACACGCAACGGGAGTACCAAAACTTGACACCGAACGATACTTCAGTAATAGTATTAGACAGTATTTAAGGGAAATTCGGATATTATAAGACAAATGCCGCTACACATGCGCGGCTATGTATCGCTGATTGAGGCAGAGGTCACCCAAACGGTCCCGTACTTCCGGGATTCCTGTCATCGTTACATCATTCCGTTTATCTTTAAATTTTTTATCGAGTCACGCGTTCGATTGTTACCAAACAAACACAACTTGAATACGAACGTTGTCTGCCGAATCCAAGTTCATTGTAATGTCACAAAAGAAAGAAAAATAAAATATGTTTAATGTTTGTCTATTACTTGGCGACAGATAAGAGCATTGTTTGGGGGTTTTGTTACGAAAACAAACGCGAATAAACATATTATGAAAACATAATTCGAATCGAGCATTTTGCCATTGTTTGTACTGTTAAGAAATATCGAGGAGTCTCAGGGTCTAAAAAGCGTTTCAAGCTACGAACATGGCTATGTAAGAAACAGAAAAATGCTTTATTTTTACATTTCAAAAGGGGGGTCCGGCCGCTGGTCTGAATAATGAGATCATTAACCTTCTACACCGACATATTTAAGTCCAACGCCCTCCAGGGGCCACGGAACGGTTCTCTGGGAGCAACGAGAAAAAGCTTTTGCTAGATACCATTCGCGATGACCACATTAATATAAAGTGATATTAGACCAATACTTTGACTGAAATGCATTTGTTCTATTGATTTCGTTTGATGGCTATTAATGAATAAACGTGGCGCAGATAAGAACCAACGAAAATGCGCTGAAAGCAATACTCGGGGGACTTTTTCAGATAGGGGCCACATGTATTGAGAGTCTTTAAAAGTGAGTCACGAATCTTGAGAGTTTGAAAACCAGAGCTATGAAACAGGCTGCCCGCGGGCCACGCCAAGCCCCTATTGTTGCCCTAGTGATTCCCAATCAAGCATGAAACCGTAATCTGAGAGTTTATGTTTAAAAAGGCGTTCATATGAGTAAAAATACATAGTGATTTTTGCTTCTGTCGATGCGTTAAATCTTTCGCCGTTTTGCGAGGTGGATTTATTACTGTTAGGGTAAGTGGTAGCCACATTCTCTTGCCTTTCCCGCGGCGTTCTGGTTGTCGCTAATTATTTTAATTTGTTGTGTACATGGGAAGAATATTTTATTTGTGTGGCCCAGCCAGATGTCTGGAGTTGTTTATATGGCCCACCGACAAAAAATGTTGCACACCCCCGATTCTGTGGGACTCAATAATATGGCTTCGTACTTATGTAATGAATTCAATTAACCCAACGCAATGTTGCCAATGTCTAAATGTACCCATGTGGGTAAATGCACCCCAGTTAGGGAACGCCTGCACCAGACTGTGGTACTCAATACGCATGGTTTCGTAGACTCATGTAATAAATCCGAGTAACCCAACGCAATGTTGTCAATGTCAAATGCCGACCTTGACCCTGAACGGATTTAAACAAAGCTAGGGTTCAAGTTTAGGGTTATTCGCGGTCATTGACCCCGGTGACATAAACAAGGCTTCCTTCTTACATTACAACCCCAAGTATGCATTGTTTTGTAATAATATGCGATGTTTTGGTTATTTCGTAATAAGCATAAGGTACTAAGATGAGGTTTGTTTTTTTCTGTGGGAAGATGGTACTCTGTCTTATTAAAATGTGTTTTACATACGCGTTTAAACAGCTTCTATATTTATTTATCTCCCCTATTCAACACTGTTTGATAAAATCGCGAGTCTTCCGCGTCTTAAGTCGGCTGGAATTCGAGTCAAAATCACTTAGTTATATCTCAAACTGGCGGATGAGTACGAGTTTGAGTCATTGTATAAACGGGGTACTCCCGTAGTGCATGTACCGGGTTAGGCCTGGATTTATTCCGATTTTTCTTATTTTAGTTCTATGACAAGTTCGGGGACTGTCTGTGTTAGCTAAGTGAATATACCCCCTGCCCATAGGTTTCAGTCCCTTTACACAAATCGATGTGAAGTAGGCGAACAAAATTAGTTACCTACATATTGGTACACACAGCTCTGGGCGCCTTGACGGAACTGGTCATTTCGAGACTTCGTCCGTTTTTGCAAGGCTTTGGAACGAGTTTTTTCGGGTCTTTGATAAATGATAGGTTCAATTACTTGTACCTCCCCAAGAATGGTTCAATATTCCTCAGTCGAACCAATGACTGAACGAAGTCTCACTGATCACTCAGTTGAGCAATAACCCGAGTTATTTCGTGTAGATCGGGGCTCCCCAAACGTTCAGGCTTGCGACCCCTTCCAATATATTAAAAACCCCTGTTCTGAGTAGCGCTTCGCTTCTTGGGTCTTACGATGAAAGTCGGCATTGTTATGCAATCGTGCAGCCTATCTGATCCTATGTATTCTCTCGAAATCGTGAGATTTATGTTTTGCACTATTTTTATTAATTGTGTTTTGAATCCAAAGTCTGGAAAGTACAATAAATATGGTACTTTGTGTGAAATTGGTGTCCTCATTGCGACCCCTAAAATTCGTTTCGCCTGTGGGGTTGCGACCCCCAGTTTGAAGAACCTTGGCGTAGATGAATCGCGCTACTTTTTCGAGTCATTGGTAGATTCTGACTTGACTCAAAAACATGTCGAGTCAAGGATTCGGGCTTTGCTAACACTTCTACTGCTATTCACCGTAGTTCCAAATAAATTTCTATACTTCCAAACCATCTTGAACAAATGAGAAAAGTAAAAATTGTATCCGCTAACCATCCAAAATTGGTCTGCCGTTTTTTTCGGTTTAATCACTCCCGTTTTATCTTAATATTCACACCCGATAAACGTCATAATCCGGTTAAACGATAAACCGGTTATTGGTCAATAATGTAAACAAACGGATAAATTGAATATTGTAATCAATAGGCGTCAAAATTCGGTTTACCGTTTAAGCTATTGTACATATTATTCCAGAATTACATAGGCCGTGGAGGAAGAACGACCGAGTCCTGTTATTGATATACTCCAAATTTCAAGTTTAATTAACTGATCTTTTTCATACACCTAAATTCAAACATGGCCCATATATAATTTAAGTATTCACATCACTCATTATATGCGGCCCAGGCTAACCCGAGTATAATTCCACAAATATTTCTTGGCTAAATACGTATGTGGCGGTCTGGCCGCGGGCCACCAGACGTCTTTGTTTGTTTATTATATCAGTTCGATCTGGATCTCAAATTGCAAACGAGGGAATCAGAATTGTATACTGTTAAAAATACAGTAAAATTAATTTGTATTGAGCGGTTGCTACCAAGTTTATTCATAGTAAGGCATGTACAGCTGGTAAGAAGTTTAACCCATTGCTTCCCAATCTTTTACAGTTATCGACCTACTTTTATTGCCATTTTAGCTCATGCGACCTACAATGAAAAGTTATATGATTCACAATTATTGCGAAACTTTATCTTGCGTATTGGATATTATCAGATCAAGGCTGATAACCACACATAATTCCAATTGTTACATTGCTTCTTAATCCAAACATAATGATAACGACTCAATCTCCTGATCTAATTGAAAACTGAATGTAACATTTGAAAATACTTCGCGACCTACCAACATTCAGCCAACGTTCAAAATTTCTGCTCGAACAAGATTCAACAGGACTATTCTATTCCATTCATTGGGTCAACCCTAAAACAAACATTCATAGCTAGTAACAGGCAAACGATATGGTTGAGGTGGCGTATCTTGCGTCTGGCTGCCATGGCTTGAGCTAGGAAGTTGGGGAGTTCTTAAATTTCTAATTGCAAAGTTAGACCTAATGAGATAGTGGGTCTTAAGGGTCTAAAAGACGTTTCAAGGCATGCAAAATTGCTATGTACAAAAAATGTCTTTTTCTACTTTCCCAAAGTGGGGGTTCCGAACCTCAACAATGGATATGCCCAGTTGTGGGATTCAGCCGGTTCGCACCGGTTCTATAGAACCGTCTCACGTAATTTTACGAGATCAGCGAACCGGTTAGCATTACTGGTTACTGTGAATGTTATGTTTGTAGCAGAACCGGCTGAAAAAATATGACTTTTGTGAAGGAACCAACTGACAAAAAATTTGAATTCCACCACTGGATACGCCCCTCTTCCACCCTGCCTTATTTTATAGTTTACATCAACTCAAGTGCAGAACACTCTACATAATACAAGTTTCACAGAGCTTTTACTAGCCCCTTGTCTTGGATAGAACCCTATACTTGACGGAACTAAACCAGTGTTCTTCAACCTTTTTTTATCGTGGTATATCTCATACAAATTTTTCAGGGACTTTGTATACCTTACAAATACCAATGTTTATTTAAGGTTTCAATAAATATTAAATTTTAAGCACATATTCTACTGCAATATCGTCATGCAATCTAATAGGCTAGATTCCGCAAGTTATAAATTTGACTGACGGCCTTAGCGTGAACGTGAATAATGTTCAACGTAAATCAAACGAAGTGCATGGAAGCCGAAATCACCAACCCAGACACGTGACCGCATTATCTATATAATTTGTGATGTAACAATGTGCTCACGTCGGTTCTTTGCGTTGGTGACATTTTATATTTCACGTGCGCCGCGTTTGCATTGTTGTGTCCGCTTTAGTATTTTATAATTTCTTATATTAGAGTTTAGAATCCCTGATTAGGGCTGTACACCCTTCGTATACTCTTCATCAGCTGTGTAACCAACTTATAGTCCGGTATACCGTATACCCGGTTGAAGAGCACTGAGCTAGACTATCAGTTATTCTGTGCAATAATTCAATTGTTTAACGTTGATGTTTATTTGTAGACATCCCGTGTAGTAATTTTGTCTTATTTTCTGTTATATCATATTGTCTAACGAAACTGAAAATACGCTATTTCATATATTATATATATAGTTATGAAATGATTCAGCACTAAAATATAGGTCAAGAGTTACAGTTAAAAAAAAAACGTTGAAACGAAACGGCTCTCTATCTCCGCAAGTGAGCGACTGCAAAAGTCCATTTGCCTTTTTTATCTAAAATTTATTTTTTATCAAGGAACCGTGAACCGTAGATAGTTATTTTTTGTCAGAGATACGCTTGATTAAGTCTTAATAGTGTGAATATTCGATTCGATACAGAAATATTCGATTAGAATTCAGACTTAATGATATTCGATTTTATGTATTCCCTCCCGATATCTTTAAAAGACTAGCTACGTATGTGAGTTCACAAGGGTGCGTCAACGATTCGTAAGGGCCATATCTCGGACCCACCATTAGGTCCATTGACGGGGTCCGATTAGATAGCATTGTCTCGCGTTAGGGGGCGTAAAGCTTTAACTAGCTGTATATAACAAGCAACAAACGTCTCACTCATAGGCGTAGCCCCCCCCCCCCCCCCCTCTAAAGCAATTTTGCGGCATTTACAGTGAGACATCCAAATGAACAAAACGATCCTCCTCCTCCCACAAAAATTGTGAGTTGGCTACGGTCTTGCCAATATACCCAAATTCAAGTAGCCAACCTACGCTATTTGGAGCTCCCGATGTATACTGCATACCTGAACATAGTGGGTATACCAGGTTAGGGTTCAGGTTGTGCGCCATCTTGGTGCACATACTTCAGGAACACTCGCTATGTACAGTATATATAAAAATTACCACCGTCAACAAATAGTAGGATGTATGTAATATGCTAAAAACAGAAAAGCTTCGATAAAAAGCTTCGTGAATTCTGTACGATTCGAAAAAATATTCGATTGAAATCAGGAATCGCAACAAATCGTTTTTTACTGCAGCCTTGCATACCTGCATACCAAACACTAGCCATATGTACACAAATTCACACGAGTGCGTCGACGATTCGTGGGGTCATATTTCTGACCCACTAATGACCAACCCCATTAGGTTCATTGACGGGGTCCGATGTCACAGCATTGTCTAGCGTTAAGGGGGCGAAAAGCAAACCCAAACAATCGCCAGTCAGGGGTGGGTGACTGATTGTAACACGTGGGGAAGTCCCCAGAGCAGGGGTGGGCATGGTTTTTAAACAAGGTGTGGAAAGCACGCAGTCGAATCTAGTGAGCGTAAAAACGTAAAGTTTTGTAAACTTACAACTTACGCAGACTACGACCATAATCTAGCAAGCCTATTGCAGGGCCAGATTGAATCAGTAAACGGGCCAGATTTGGCCCGTAAGTCGTAGTTTGCATATGTCAGCATTAGAGCGCGGTATTTCTTATTCTAAAGTCGCGGGTTTGCATCCTTTGACCGTTAGGTGATACAAATTCGATCAAGCTGTGTAGCTGCTTTGTGCGCTTTTTATAGTTAGATATGTCTATAATCTAAAGGCCGAGGGTCCACGAACTCACTCTTAAGTAAATTTTGTGATTTCCCGTTAACATGCCAAGATCATAGGCGTAGGGGAAATGGCAATTTTTTTTTTTTGTTAAAATGCAATTTTGCGGCATTTACAGTGAGACATAAATTCGTACGCCTTTTTCAACACCATTTTACTCTATTCTTCAACGATTTACTGAAAACTGGCTTGCTATCAATAGTATTTTTACCAAATGAACCAGACGACATAGATGTAGATGCGCGCTTATATGCCCTGGTTAATTTCGACAGTAAAGTAAGACTGTAGAGGGATTCTTTAAGATATTGTTAAATATCAGTGGCTGCTATTATCTGGCTTTACTCGGAGCAAAAGACACGAGTAAGCGTCGTTCCTTGTTGGCCGCAGGTTGGGGTTGGTGTAAATTACTATTTAATACTGTGGTCTAAAGTTCGTGACTTTGCGCTAATTCATCAGCTTTAGCGTGGACGCAAATATTTTACGCCTAGCTGCCCTTGAAACGAATACCAGCGCACTTCTGCGTTGGCAACAAATATTTATGGATTACTCAAGCGTTGCACAAATAAAGAAATAATTTTACGATTCGGACTTAAATCACGCTAGTTTAATTCAGCTGTAATATAGGGTTATTTCTTTTTCACTCGGACTAGATGAAATTTCATATGAAGCCATGGAGTGGATAAAAAACCGTTATCAATGAAAAAACGATCATCATCTTTCACGTATTGATATGTTGTCATAATCAAGTCAAGAATTTTGAAAAGGAGGTTTTGAAATTCCTAATTGCCAAGTTAGTTAGTATCATCTATTGGCCCCGGAAAACACGGGATTTCAGTAGTTTTGATAGTCGAAAAACTGTATGAAGTCCCGAAGTATGCCCGACCCAAAAGTAAATGGGAAAAACAATTATCATCTTTCCTGTTTTTGATCTGACAGGCCGTCAGAATTTAATTCAAAGGAATGGGTTATATGAGAAAAAAATGGAAGAACTTTTTTTAAAAACAGAAAAGGGCTTATGATAGCTTAACCAAGCGTCGAGTATTGATGATCGAATTCACACGTGGCGTCATAAAACATGACGTCATTATTGCAAATCCACCCCCTGAAAAAATCCAAAAAAATCGACTTGGCCATTTTGGTAAGAGGTCTTTTTCCACACCAAGTCTAGCAAAAGTCATTGAACTTATATTAGAGTTCATCGAAGGTCAATGAACTGAGGTCACGCACAACGCGAGTGGATAACAGTTCTTGACCTGATAGCAAGACCATTGTTTATTTTTCAGTCTAGACCAGATGTAATTGAAGAAATACGGAAAATGAGTAAAAATTTAAAGTAAACTGAAAAGAACGATGGTAATTATTAATTGCCAAGTTACACCGTAACAGCAAGCGGGTCGATAGGTTTTCAAGAGTTTTTGGGTCTGAAACTGTTTCAAGCAACAAACAATTGCTATGTATACTACGGAGATCAATTTTTTTGTTCCCACATTTTACAAACCACCCTCTTGGTCATTTGAATCGAATAGTAAATTATTCGAATCGGTTCCCACGAATCCTGACTTATGTCACTGCTAAATATGCGCCGTAGACTCCGAGATTATTTTTGATGTAAATTGATACATTTAGACCAGGGCTGGGCAACTTCCCTAGTCGGCGGACCAGATGTGAGAAAATGAAGTCCTCGGTGGGCCGGATTATTACAAAAAAATACTTCGGTATCCAATATTTGTCAAATGCTCGACACTCTCTGTCCACTTTACGTTTCTTGGGATATTCCATGGTTAATAAAACTTAATATAAAATCTTATTTCTAAAATCTATTTATATTTAGAATATAAATAAAACTGATAACAGTTGTGGGGAATGTTTACAACGCTCTCTGCTTTGACCTTGTATTGTTTGTTTAACAAGTGTGCTAACGCAATTGTTTGTTCACTAAGGCAATTGTTTATTTCCCCAGCTCGCACTGACAGTGCGGTGAGAGTAGAGCGATCGGCAACTTTCAGGAATGATGCGTCGGACCACATTACAGGGTGTGGTTGGATACAGTCAGCGGGCCGGTCAAAATCTCGTCGCGGGCCGGACCCGGTCCGCGGGCCGTATGTTGCCCACCCCTGATTTAGACGGTCTCCTGAAGTATGCGCACCAAGATGTCGCATAACCTGAACCCTAACCTGGTACACAACCTGAGTTCAGGTTGTGCGCCATCTTAGTGCGCAATCTTCAGGAGGTCCAATTAGACTCGTGAACCTCTCAACGTGAAATTGCACCAGTCGTTATTTTTCTCTCGAAGGTAATAAAAACTAAGAGCTTCGTGTTCAGCTGTTACCCTTATCTATATTAAAATTGGGTGCTCCCGAAGTATTCGTACCAAGATGGCGCACAACCTGAACACAGTATGTGTACCAGGTTAGGGTTGTTCAGGTTGTGCGTCATCTTGGTACGAATACTTACCCCGCGCAAACCGTTAGCTTACTTCTTTTTTGTCACTGACTTGTGTTAAAACGATCGATCAAATTTGGAAGCGGTACTGTGATCCACCATTTCCGAAATCGAGCCAAGATTCGATCTTTCGTGCGAGAATTGGTCGGAAGCACATCGGACTCATTTCATGTATTGTCCATTTTATCATTGATTTTTCAATGTTTTCTGTATAATTGAACTTGGTACTCCCGTAGTATGTGTACCCGGTTAGGTTAAGGCCATAATTTTATTCCGATTTACCTTATTTTAGTTCTATTACGAGTTCATGGACTGTCTGTGTTAGCCAAGTGAATATACCCCCTGCCCATAGGCTTCAGTCCCTTTACACAACTTGATATAAAGTAGGCGAACAAAATTAGTTACCCTCATATTGGTACACATACTTCTGAAGCGCCCTAAATTTGATCATGACAAGTGGGTCGTGATGAGAAAAGTTTGAAAAACACTAGATCTTATCAGTATATCGCTGATGAGATAGTGTTCTTTTTATATCTTAATGCGTGCCTTGGCGTGTCACTTGAATTAAAATAAGGTGGGTCGCTCGAGCTTGGACGAAAAATAGCGTGCTTGGTGTTCGAACATATTGCGAGAGTAAAGCAACTGCTTTCATTTTGCCTGCACTAATCCTCACAACGTAATTTGAACCTGGAAAGTAGAGAAAAAAATCACTTACTGTTGTACTTCCTTCTGAATGCCTTCTAGACTGCGATCTAAATCCTGGCGATCTCGGTTCGTGGTAAATCCGAACGTTTCGGTCATCGGTAGGGAGTTCGTATTCGGTCGGAAAGCGAATAGGCTGAAAAGTAGGGACAGTATATCACATGAACTTCTTAAAACTCAAATTTTCTCTCTAAATCCCCCTTGTCAGAATGTAAGGCGAATTGTTTAATATTGATATAAAACACACAAATTCATTAAGACGTCACCGTAATATGAATTTCTTCAATTACAATTTTCCTTTTTAGAATAAGAATCCATACTGTAAGCTGAATTTATTTTTGTGACGCATTTTGTTTTGTTACTTCACGTTTTTGTTAATTTTTACTTTGTGACGTTATGTTTGTACTGTTACATCATATTTTCTGAAATAATATTGTACTGTTCAATATTGTCCCGCTTTTGTCAACTTTTCTTGAAGCTCCCGCTTTGAATGAATTCCTTTTAATCAGGGTAGTGACGTTTGAGTCCAGTAATTTTGCTGGTGCCGGAGTCTCAAAGTTATCGAGATGGAAGTCGAAATTTTGCAATATCCGGATAGCGGAAACTCCGGAGTTAGTATCAAACTATCAAAATGAAAAAGAATAGGTCTACCAGTTTGTTATCGTGAAGTCGGAGTCAAAAATTCTTGATCCCGGATCCGCTTTTTTCATTACCGGATAGTATATCCGACTCCATATCTATAGGTGAAATAAACTTACCTTATGTGCGTGCATCGTTCTTGCCGGATATTGAAAAAACTCGTGCGCACAGGCAGGGTAACTTTGAACGGGTGGATAGTAAGAATCCGTTGACCTATGATAATGTCCGATGACGTGATTTGATGACGTGTCATGATAGTATCGGTTGATGGAGTGATGTTCCAATGACGTCATAGAGTTTGGTGACGTCATACAAGTGAATAGTATCCGTTTACTTTAAGAATATTATACTATTGAAAGTTATCACATTGCAAGGCAGTTTTACTGTGAAATAAAGAGCGACCTTTGAACCAGGAAAACGGAAATATAAATATAATTACCGACAGGAACAAATAGCTCCGAAGAGCAAGAGCGTAGCGATACTGCCGGAATATGTGAACCAAGATGGCGGACATCGGAACATAGTATGTGTACCAGGTTAGGGTTGAACCATAATTTTATTCCGATTTTCCTTATTTTATTCTATAACGAGTTCGGGGACCAAGTGACTCACGTAGTATTCGTATCTGAAATTATGGCCTAACTTGGTGCACATACTTCTTTCCGCTGTCCGCCATTTACTTCGGGAGTACCAACGTAGTTATACTTTTCTCAAGATACTAATTCCAACATCAATCCTCATCTCAGTGGTTCGTTGCCAGACTTTTCCCTACATTCGTCTCCCTTTGGCCATTTCGAGATTTTTAATTCCCCCTCACTCGACATAAAAGCTAAATTCGGTTCATTGTTCAATATTCAACAGACCATTAGCTGATAGTTCTCAGGGGTAGCAGTTTCCTGCTACCCGGGACGAGTTTCTGATAATGCTTCCCCTTAAACCTAACTTCAAAAATAATTCGAGGGATAAACAAAATATAGATGTTGTTATACACGAGAATGAATAAATTAAATGTCAATTAAGAGTGAAATGTTCGTAATATTATTATTTAAAAAACAAATCCACCCATACAACGTGCTCCCCTTTGTCCCGCTTTCACTAACCCCCTCAAAAAAATCATAATTCTTCCCGTGTGAGGAAACGCTCGGTTACCTGCATTTGTCTAACTAAGTGAAATGAGCTGTCACTCACAGGCTTATGACGTAACAAACGTTTTTTTCAATCAACGCCGTCAACAAACACACTGTGAAAAAGATAGTTCACCTAACTGGAATTTTACAGTTACTAATTATATTTGCAATTTAAAGTCGTCTTGAGATATTTTTGCCAATGATTTGAATCACAGTAAAATTCGTTTATATCGACGATTCTTTACATAAGCAAATGCTTATTTATAACTAATATAATGTTTTTTAGGTATGGCCAAGCTTGGTAGACGATAAAACAGAAAACAGACATTATCTAAGATTCATGTAAGGCCGACGCTAAAATTCACGTTGCGGAATAACGCTTTTTGATTGGCCAATTGGAATTTGATATCAGGCCGCTCGAATTCGCTGTCGCTCACAAGCTTAGAACGGAAACTCCCGTGGGATCCATATCAGGATACCTCTAATATAGCAATGCCCACTTCGAAAAAGAATTTTGATGTTTGTTGATCGCCAGTCGAAAACTGATGATGCTTAAATGCCACATTTCCTATTCCAGGGCTACTCAACTATTTCCACCAAAAGTCCGTTTACAAAACTTCAAAATTACTGGGGTCCGGACATTTCATAAAATTTATTTCATCAAATAAACGAAACTTCAAATGCAATATCAAATTAAATACAAGACCAATGTATGGCTCGCAAATATGGACACAAATGTCGCACAACGGTACAAGTACAACAAACTGTATAGCTGTATATTTAAATTGTATCAAAAATCATCTAATCATCATGAGACAGGTTAGTTTTACCCTACTGATGTAGTGTTGTTGCGATAGTAATTCTGCTCAGTACGAGAGGAACCGCAGATTCAGACATTTGGTTCATGTGCTTGGCTGATAAGCCAATGGTGTGAAGCTAATAGGCTCTAATTTGGGGAATGAAATGGTCTCGCCCACCTCTTCATGCACCCAATTCTGACAAGTTTGGTTGGGCAACTTGGCATTTGACTCCAACTATAATCAGCTTGGCAATATGTTTTCAATAGAATCTTCCTTTTATATCTTAATTAACGATTAGAAGATCGATCAATTTGGCAATGGCAACCATTACAAAAATATCAATATGGTGTGGCAGATAATTTTTTTCTTTTCTAGTATTTATTTTTGTTTACTGTATAGTATACCCTAAATTTATGGCGTTTTATTCTTACTTAAATAAGTTCTCAGTGGTTGTGTGTGTGTGTGGCTGGTGGGTGCATGTGAGCGTGTGTGAAATAACTTAATAATTTTAGGTGAGTAAACACGTACCACTTCCTCTTGGCAAAACCTTCCTTCTTATATTTTGTACGTTATAATCTGTCAAATGTATCGTTATGCTGATTATGGAGTCGAAATAAACTTATACTTATACATCATCAGAAAATCATCTGCCAAAATAAACAAGCAGATGCGGAAACAAATTGAATGGTCGAAAGGTCCGAATTCGAACCGCGGTTGGCCAGTTAAGTAGCTTTGCCCCAGACCAGAGTTTCTCAGACTGTATTCCGCAAAACACTGCTATACTGCGAGCTCCTTCGTTCCACAGAACAGGAATCAAAATTGCGACTAAATTGGTCGCCATGGCGATCTCGGTCGTACTGCGTCGACTCTGGGTCGTGAATTTGTCTCCAAACAGGCGGACAAACTCTGTTATCTGAACGGGGTGACAGGCCTCGTGCCAGTATGGAAACATGGTCAACCGTTCAATATCGTTTACCGTTGGCCTAATTTTTTAATCGTAAAGTCTACAGCAAACTTTTTAATTTCACCATAGGCTAAACTTTTTGCTAACAACTCGTCAATTTTACCTTCTAATTTCTTGGTGTTCTACAAGGCGAGATATAAAGCGTAGGCCTTCCGGGGCAAAAAAGTTTGGGAAACGCTGAACTGGACTATCTCAAATCTAACTCGAAAATACAAAAAAAAAATGAATAGAGCACAAAATGATTTCAGATTTTCATACTTCATGAACGATAATCGCCGTATCTTATGTTTTCTTCCATCATAATGCCTATGCAGGAACATACAAATTCCCAAGAGTGAACTTTGAACCTTGGGTCAAAAGTCATGTGAAAGTTGACAACAACAAGAAGCGAATAATTGTGTAACTACATCGAACTTCTTTAACAAGGTGCGAAATGAACATGGATATCGCGTTTTCGAAAAAAAATTACAAACTAAAAAATGAAAACTAAAAACTAAAGAAGGACATATAAAGTTAACAGTTTAGAGCAGCGGTGGGCACGTATTTTGGACAAGGGGTCAAACGTTTTACTCGCCGACTACTGGCGGGCTATGTAAGCGTGACGTAAAAAGTAACACGTGACGCACAGATCAAGCACACGAGGCAAAAGAAAGAGGTGTAAAAATCACGCCGTCGAATCGATTGAGCGAAAAAATTTGAAGATTTGTTAAAGTCCCCATAAAGTGAAAATCTGTGGCAACCTAAAATACGAGAATATCGGTCAGAGACCGAAGACTTATCGATCGAGAGTTAGGGGATCCCTAAAACAGCGCCCTTCCTCCATAGTGACACCTTGTGTCCCATCACTAATTAATTAATAACTCGCTAATTATACTACATAATTCATCCAAAATCAATGGGCTTCTGGTACGACATATGATGAATGCACATGCAAAATCTGGAGCAGATTCAACCACGCCTTCGTGAGATATCGCGTGCACCTAACAGACAAACAGATACCTATCAACATACTTACCCATTAAACTCGATAAGTAACAACTTACACAGACTGCGATCATAATCTAGCAAGTCTAGTGCGAGGCCAGATTGAAAAACCAAAGGGCCAATATAAGCCCGCGGGCCCTAGCTTGGCCGCGTGAGTTTTAGAGTCTGAACTGCAAAAGCGAGTCAATGAATTCACCGAATCAAAACCGAATATTTATTTAAGTGTTTCGAACAAACGTAGCAAACTGTGGACACGTCAGTCAAACTTATTTGCACCACAGAGGCGACCACAGATATTTGCGACCATAGAATTCTCAGGAGAGGTTCCTAAGTGATTCTAAAGTCTTTGAGGTTAAAGGTTAAATGAAATCTGACACCTCAAAACCGGAGATGATATTTATAGACTCCGTCATTCTAAAGATGACTCAAACCAACGCAATGGGAAAACTGGACCGCAAAAATTTGGTGCCTAGGACAACAGTGTGCAACTTTTTTAGCTTGCGGACCGGTAAACCTTCAGAAATTTCCCACATAAGTAAGTTGGACAAAAAATCAACAGTAATTTAATGGTTTTGTCACTGAGGTCAGGATATTCTTTTCAAGCGATATCCAAAACTGTCACAATGTCAAGTAGTCTTCATGCTTCGTGCCTGGGGTGTGCAACCTTCAACACAGGAGGGCCAGATCAAATAACTGTATTTAACATGGGCTTTCTTGTAGTTGCAGGCAGAAAATATTGGTTATCAATCTTATGACATGCGGCGTACACTTATACACGCATAAGCTAGCTGTTATAGATAACATTGTAACGTCATAGGCATAGATTGAAAAATTATCCAAAAGAAGATTATTTTCTTAAAGTTGTTTTAATGCAGGTTGGAGGGTTATAAATATCTTGACTGGGTTGAGGAACATTTTTCAGAGATGAAACCTTTCGGCGATGAGTTTTCTGGGTGCATCATTTTGAATATTTATCAACGAGATCTGTCTGTTAGCTACCCAGTTGTATATAGAAACAGTGGCCTTCGTTATATTCATCGTTCTGGTGAAGTTTGTCTGTATAGACCAGCGGCTAAGAAAAATTATTTTCTTAATATTCCTACGAAACGGAAATGAAACGACAATTACGTTGCATTCGAATTTACCAAAGTTAGTCTATAATGTTCGCAATGCGTGCATTTCTCGTATTATTAAAGTGGTGAATAGAGGGGCCACTAGAGCTAAAAGCCACAAGCCATAGACGATTGGAAACCACTGGTATGAACATTCGAAACGTTGGCCAAACCTACGTTGCTTCCTACGAGTTGCGCATGTCATGCTACGAATATCCCTGACAGCAATCACTCGATATATTCTTGTAGCCCGTAGTTTTTACTATTCTTTCACGTTGAGACATTTTTTACCTACTCCCCAGACACGGTTCAGTGGTTTTGGTTTATTGCAGGAAGAGAAAATCACTAAAAACCAGACTACCTGAGTCGCAGTAATATATAGGGTGTCCGTCAAGTCCTAAATTGTTTTAAAATTGCAAAGAAAAATTCATCAATACCATACATTGTTTTGGCCCTCACAGATGTATTGAATAAAGTGAAAATACTTGTTGAAAATAATTATTGATTAAAAAACAGTAAACCTGATCAATATATAATTAGAACTGACTTTATTACAAAATTGAAAATTGTAAAGAGACTTTATGAACATCTCGTTCATCCAACCCCTTGCGCCAATCTCCTCATTCTAATACTCATGTACACTTAACGCATCAAGGCAGCATTGGCCCAATTTTTTTTCTGCATGTATCCACAATTTGTCTAAAACTGCAAGTTTCTATTTATGCAAATGTAAAGAATAGTGTTGATTTTCCTAATTTCCTCCTAACGAGATTATGGTACGTCACTGTTCATGTACTATTAAAATGAATCTACCCTGTTACGCATAGCAAGTTTAACACAAGAATACAACAATACCAACAAAATAAGGATGACCAATGACTAACAAAATCGAAACGAAAATTTAGAACGCTACTGAACCTTCACGCTAATCTTACAAACAGAAAAAATACAAAATAAACTGAAAATACAAAAAAATCAAAAATATCGGACTCAAGATAGGTAACACCAAATATCCATACAACTCCAGTAATGTAAACCAGGGTTGTGCAACCGGCGACACGCGGGTCAAATGCGGCCTTCAAGAATAATTCATCCGACCCACGGAAAAGCGCCAATTTTGAAATATGTGCGAACCGCGAGACGAGTTATCTATTCAATTTGGTACTGGCGAGTAATTGCAATCTCTTCGCTTTGCGGAGCCTGTATACCTGAGTTTGATTTATCTATGCCTATGACGTCACAATGCCCTAACAACTAGCTTGTGCGAAGCGAAAAACGCATGCCACGAGATCTTCTTTTTTTGTCTGCAACTACTAGAAAGCCTATGTTAAATACATGTGCGGGCCGCGGTTTCACTAAGTTATTTGTATCTGGCACTTCTGTATTAAAGTTTGCACACCCCCTGTAAACTAATAATCAAAATAAAAGCGGTTTGTACGTTTAGTGAAGGTGCTTCGTAAGAAAGCGCACTACCCTTTGACAAATACCTAGCGCCGTATGACTTCATAAGACGACGCCTTCTTCCGTATTGAGCTACTAATTCCCTAAGGTGACCTCTGAACTTTGCGGTCAAAGGTCACGTGAAAGATGACACCAACAACGAGCGTCATTTCTATCCCGGAACGTATTCGCAAAAGCATTGGCCATTGTAGGTCTTTAACGCAATGCTCTGCTCAGAACAAGACTCTGTATAAGAATCACTTGATATGTAATGAGTAGGTAATGAGTAGACCAGTTAATCGGTTAACCGAT
Source organism: Styela clava (assembly GCF_964204865.1). Classification (NCBI taxonomy): domain Eukaryota; kingdom Metazoa; phylum Chordata; class Ascidiacea; order Stolidobranchia; family Styelidae; genus Styela; species Styela clava. The sequence goes on along the minus strand of NC_135250.1, from coordinate 32,000,800 downwards.
TTCAGATGGTTAACGGTTACGATTTATTTTAACCGTTAACTGATATCTCGGGTACAAATCATCTTCATAATGTATAATTTGTTCAAAAATGATTGCGTCATCGCAAATTTATCTCCTGTGGCGTTTAATTTAAAAGAATATCACTAACTGTATTGGTAAGGACGCAATAAATGTGAAAAATAATTATCTCAGAGAAGAATTTGCACTTCAAACACTGAAAATTTGTCGCATAAATGATATTTAATAACGGATTCGGGTTCTACTAAATTACTTCCATATGTCCGAAACACTATCTTCATTCGTGAATAATTTTGAGCGATACCGGGATAAGATCACCCGAAATTGCTTTGTGACCATGAGTGACGTAACAAGCTAAAATTTTTTAATTATTACGTCAAACGTCACGCTGCAATTAACCGGTTAATTTTACCCGGTTAACGATTAAAGTGTTTCCCTGAAATTCCCAGCTCTACACATACTACTATAGTTCGGAAGTGCGGGATCTATCCCATCCGACAGGTGCTCCCGAAGTATGCGAACCAAGATGGCGGACATCGGAACGTAACATGGGTAACAGGTTAGGGTTAGGCGATAATTTTTTTTCCAATTTTTCCCTATTTTAGTCCTATTATCAGTTCGAAGACTAGCCAAGAGCCTCCCGTAGTATTTATACCTAAAATTATGGCCTAACCCTAACCTAGTACACATATTACATTCCGATGTCCGCCATCTTGGTTCGCATACTTCGGGAGCCCCACCCGACATTATTACAATGCGGGTGAAGACAGGGGCGTGGCCAAGTTTTTCAAAAGGGGCGCGGTGAAAATTACCAAGTTAGATCGTAGCAGCTTGCGGGTCCGCGAAAACGTGAGATTTCGGACTCTTGAGCGTCCGAAGCTACTAAAAATTGCTATGTGTGATACATTTTTTTTTACATTTAAAAAGGGGGGGGGGGGGTTCCAATTCACCCAAATAGTGTTAACTGTATTATTACTTATCAATCTTAAGATCGGTAAGTATGTTGATAGGTATTTGTCTGTTTGTATGTCTGTTACATGAACGCGATATCTCAAGAAGGCGAGGTTGAATCTGCTCCAAATTTTGCATGTGCATTCATCATATTTCGGACCAGAAGCCTATTTTGGATGAATTATGTCGTATAATTAGCACATTATTAATAAGTTAGTGATGGGACACGCGGTGTCACTATAGAGTCATGAATCGAAACCGCAGTTTCGATCGATAAGTCTTCGGTTCCGACCGATATTCTCGTTTATTTTCTTACAAAAAATTTATTCCTTCCTTTATCCGAACTTGTAAGTGAACTAAAATATGAAAAATCGGAATAAAATTATGCCCTAACCCTAACCTGGTACACTAACTACTGAAGTACTCAATATATTACTCCCTCTGTGTGGGTTACCTCGAAATTGCCAATAATTTTGATTAATTTTTTAACAGGTTCATACGGTCGTGGGAAGAATTCCAAAACATTTTGGGGGAATTCGACCTTTGACCCTGTTTTGGGGGATTAAATTGTTTGTGGTAGTTTGTCACGTGATAATATTACATCATCTCCATGGCGACACTTCATGAAAATACGCGAAAGTTTAACGGTTCGAAGGTCTGTACTGCGTATCTGAAAGCGCAACAAGGTCAACTCTAATATTAGTTTACACCAGTAGTTCTCAAACCTTTCAAGCCACGCCCCCTTTTTTAGAATTTGTCAAATCTCGTGCCCATCCTCAAAAATAACTATGGCTAACAATAAGCTACAAATGCAACGTTAAAATACGTAGATGGGACGTAAATAATGAATGAAAAATTTTGAAACAAGCAAAACTTATCACAACAGCTAGCTCTCTGCAATCTCTAAACAACAAAGAAATGTAAATACCCAAAATAAGGCTGGCAAGATCAAATCTAGCAAATATTTTAGTTTTATTTCTCTTCACGGCTCTTCAAACAATTGTATACGCCCTTTTGAAGCGTGCCCTGCCGTTTGAGAACAACTGCTTTAAACTTTGCTCAGAAGTAAAGAACCCATGCCTGACCAAAATTACAAAGTATTCAAGCGGTTACTATTAGAAAAAGTACCGACAACTATTTAACAGCTTTTTAGAGGCATTTGTCGTTGAGCAAAAATAAACTAAAAATTTTTTGAACATAAAATGGACATTGAGTTATTTGTTCCAGTATATTCCCCAGTTTTTTATTTTATTTTAAGAGCGGTGTTCCTTCCCTAATTTAGAGGGTGGTGAATATTTTGGTATTAGTGATAAAACCATTTGTAACTTCGAAATCACGAATAATTACTGATAAATAGATACCAAGTTTCAAAAACAAAGTGGATGAGCGTAACTTTGCTCGAATATGAGTCTCCTTTACCTTAGAGTGAGTGTATGTTCCCTTGCTTCGAGTAAATTGAAATAAACGAAATTGGGTTTTTTGAATTCTCGCAAAACATGCTCGATAACACGCTCTCGTCTGTTTGTATCGCTTAAAAGTAATTCAATCCTCATGCACTTAAGCGGGGGCTTCACGGTTCACTGGAAGAACGCAGGCTCAAGTCCAAGTGTCTTTGCCAATATTATGTTGTGTCTGGCACAGCGCCGACACCGTTAAAATTGAGCAGCGAAAACAACTTGAATTTATGAGTAAGTGTGACTTGAAATTCTAACACGAAACGCAGTCGCGTATCTAATATCTCGGTGGATGAATTGTCCTTGATTAAAAATAAACAAATATGAAGGCACAATACTAAAAAATGACGTCATAAGTCATAATACAGTTTCGAACCATTAAAAGATTATCTTATAACGCGAACAGCTTCAGTCTCGCGTTAGACTTATTTGCTGGCGCGTGAGCCTCTTTTACTTCTGAATAAATGTGCGTAACGAGGTTTAGAGGCAAGCCTTTTATATTTGTGCGCGTGGAATCGTTTTGAACCCTTTTCCTTTCGAAAACTGAGATAAATTATTGGGCACGCCAAAGACACTAATTCCAAACCAATAGCATTACAGAATAGGTGAAGTAAAGACAGAACGTAGTTTTTAATACGGCCTTTGATACTCGCTGAAGCATGGATAGAACGCGTCTCGCGGAGGCACGATGTCACGTTTGAAAATTCGAAAAGTCCAAGATCTCACGGTAGCAACAATCGCGGTAATCGTTATTTTCTCCAGCTTTTAGGGGGGGGGGGGGGGTATTTCCAATTTTAGGGGGAGGTAGATATTATGTTATTCGTGGTAAAACTGTTTGTAACGGTGACCGTACATTTGAACCCATGTACATTTGAACCCATGCGTATATCCACGGGTTCAATCTATATGCGGGTGCTAAAACCCATGGGTTAGTATGGGTTTAACTATCTGTGGAACAAAAAAAATTCCATAGGTGCAATAGCATACAGGTGCAATTGCCATGGGTTCAAATGTACGTGGGTTCAAATGTAATGGAACCGTTTGTAGCTTATGAAAACGTGTTATGTATTGGACTGATTATTTTCACCGTCATATGACCAACTTTCTTCTGGATATTCAAATACATTTTTATCTACGTTAAGAATTGAAGTATGGTGTCACACCTAAATATTAGTGGGGTGCTTAAAATTTTAGGGGGGTAGGGAAATCACTGACGATAGCCCATCGAAAAATAGGGGATCAAAAGCCCCCTTTCATATCTAAGCCCGAGTGCAAGAAGATGAACCTTATTTCGCATTCGGTAAACGTAATAGGACTAAAACCATGAGCCTTGCAGCGGGTGTTATTAATTGGTTGGCAATGCTGGCCCGAAAAGATATCAGTCCTCACAAAAATAGCATCTACGCCTTATATAGAGCCTAGTTCGGAGTGAGGGCGCATCATAAAAAAAAACATCCGTCGAAGAATCCGATTCTTTAGATCTACCTACACAGGCACATTCATTTTCGCTCTTCTTGATAATTACCGTACCTTCTGATTTCTATTAGCAGAACGATAGCTCCCGGAAATAAATTACCTTATAATTACACTATAAATCAGGGAAAGAATACTGGTTTGTCACAGTTAGACCAACTGTATCTGCCTTTTTTTTTTTTATCTGCGATACAAGGCTAGCACAGCAGCGCCTTTGCTTTTACATGCTGCAATATACTGCGATGACCTTTCCGGACATTTTCCAGTTAACCCCCACTCATATCCATAATTCTTTTATTTTTGCTCAATAATGCGGAAATGCTCAATAATGTGGAAATTTTCAAAAATCTGGTCAAACAAAAAGAAGAATGGGCCCCATAAATAAAATACTTCCATTGGTGAGTGTGGGTGTTCATATGTTAGTGCGTGAATGACTGGAAAAAGTCCCGTTTCCCAATCAGTCATGAAATGCCAGTCTAATTGCCATGGCTACCATGAAGCATTTGCCAACTTTAAGTTGACTAGCTTCCAGTAGAAATCTTCCAAACTTGCTGGCTATAAAATTGCCTATTATGTACAAACACTACATTGTCACTGTCGTACACTGTTTTTCTGGTGTTTTCCTGGTGTTTTTCCTGCTTTAGCCTCAAAAATAAGTTCAAAATTTTCAATAAAACGCAAAAATTGTTTGGAAATTTGCCCATTTTGCGGCTAAACTCACTCTATTCTTTGGCATCAGCGACGCTGAATTGATTGAACTTGTCTGGCAGACAACCAAGTGATTGTGCATTATTGCCGCACAACCGCACACACAATTGCTTATCGTAGCCAGTTATGACGAAATAGACGGCAGACGAAAATCCCGTATGATACGGCGAGATGGATCAGACGATAAAATTGCTGCTAAGGTTCACGAGGGTTGAGTTTGTCGAAATATCTTCAGCATTTATTAGTTAAACATAAGCATTTATTAAACATAAGCTTTCGGATTCTTCCTATAACTTAACTTAACATAGCAAAATTTTGGATGCCTATTTCGCAAGTGTTTTGGAGAGTTGACGCTCACAAACTGATTTACATGCTCAAAACTATTATTTTTATTATCATATACAACCACGTGGCTAATGTTAGCCCAGTCTATCGTAGCTTTTCCGGAGTGATTCTTTGGTATTGCAACTAAACTAAAGCTCATCGGAAGACATAATGACAATCTTTTACAACTATTTTTCGAAACATAACTGAAAACTGACAAATAACTCGCAAAACTACGTAAACAATTCCATGTTTACAACCAAGCTTGAATATCTGTCTGAGCGAACAAAGTGTCTTAGCGGCTGCAAAAATTCTAATTGTAATGTCATCGTTGACTTTTGTTGATTGGTCATTGTTACAAAAATAAACAAGTAAATCGATGCTCGGGAAACATCCATCACTCGAGAAAACATCTATATATATATGTTGAAGCGAACCGACATCGCCCATCCCGTTTAGTTCATAATCATATGGTGACGGGATTAAGGATAACAAGCAAGAAAAGTCAAATTTCAGTAAATAGTTTAAGAATAGAGCGAAATGGTGTTGGAGAAAGCGTACGAATTTGTGTGTCTCTGTGAATGCCGCAAAATCTCTTTTCAAAAAAAAGTTGCAAATTCCAGGGCTGGCCTATGGAATAGTAGTCTTATCCGACTGTCTTCTCCTCCAGCCAAATATCCTAAATTACCAAAGAATTGACGGTACACAAGCTGTAATCGTTGAAGCAAACTAAAAAGACTACAAAATCATATAGTCAGTTTGAGCCTCCAACCGCACTCTTGATGTTCTAAATTAGGGGTTCTTAAACTTTTGGTGTTACGGAGCCCGTGAAGCGGAAGATTACTATTTATGGAGTCCCGCAAATTTGACACTTGACAAACATATTGATGAAGTAGTGTCGAAATGTGGCAACAAGGCTGTAATTGAAATATGGCGTTATCAATTGAAACTTATAGATAATCATATCCGAAAGACCGCTTCGTTGCCATATTTCGACGCTACCGTTGTCACATTTTATTAATGCCGTTATTTATTTTTATGTTAGACTACAATTTTTCAGTATTTTAATAAGTGAACGAATAGCTCGCGGAACCCCACGAAGATTTTTCTCACAGAGCCCGGAGGCTTTGAGAACTTTCTAAACAGCCATGGTCACTTCCCCTTTCCAAGAACAATAAAACAGCTTTACTCTCTCCCCGGGAAAACCTATGCAGTTGGTTGAGGCTTCCGTCATCATCAAGTCCATGCATTCGAAAACTAATAACTTGCTGACAAATCCCATACCCGACATGGAAAGGTAACTGGACGAGATACTGTGGTTCGTCATATGATTGAGCCGTCCTATCGGCTTTCCTCTCCCCCGGGATGAATATGTAAATCCTATCCGAACATTGGCATCAAAGATGCAATATTTTGCGGGTTACAAAAAACATACCATATTGTGATCAAATAATATATTTTGCTTATGATGTCACATCAGGATGAACGAACAAAAATAAACGCTTATACAATACATGCATTCACTGGCCACATACGGCCCGGGCATAAAACAAACTAGGTTAAGAATTCATCGTATTTTTCCGGAATGGTAATTGTATTTCCAAACTCCTAAGAATTGAACGAAATATTTTTGATTCTCTGAGCCAGAAAACGTTCATTTTATTAGAACATTTGTATTTGCTTGAAGCAAGGTTGATCGTTCTCCCTCAGAAGTCAAGAAAACGCATCTCCGTGCATAAGTTGCAGGAGGCCATTGAAAAACCAAGAGCTTCTGAAACTATGGGTGTGCCAGAAATTGCGAATTGACATGACACTAGCGGTTAAGAAGGTTGAACTGGGTTTGAATTTTGTTAAAATGAAGCCAAGGGACTGTTTCCTTAAAGGTTCAGAGTATGGGATCAAAATCTAGAAAAAAAATGGTAATTTTCTAATTTTGGGCTTATTTTCAAGTATTTTATTTGAAAATATGCAATTCTTCGCATTTTTGTAACACATATGGCCGTAGGATAATGCAAGCTTATTAGACTAAATAATAATAAAATGATTTGATCATACGTAAATAAGCATGGTCTTTAGATAACACGAGCCATTATACAGTGATATAACAAGCATGGACCTAATATAAATCAAGCTAAATGTAAGCTAGGCAACTGTAATATAAAATTTGGTAGTCCCATAGTATGTGTACCAGGTTAGGGTTAGGCCATAATTTTATTCAGCTTTTCCTTATTTTAGTTCTATTACGAGTTCAGAGACTGCCTGTGTTGGCCAAGTTTATATACCCCCTGCCCATAGGCTTCAGTTCCTTTACACAACTTGATGTAAAGTAGGCAAACAGAATTAGTTATCTCCATATTGGTACACACACTTCTGGAGTGCCCAAAATCGTGCTTGGGCCAGACATCAATATACAATAATAATTCATAGAAAGAAAAGTACCAGTGAGATGGGATAGTTGAAATATATCAAGGAAAGGTTCCATCAAGAATATTTACATTCAAAATTAATTCTAGCTGATCTCTTCCAAACGAAGTACTAGGATTTATTAACACTAGGGGCATAGCCAGGAATTTTCAAAGGGGGGAGGGAGGTTATAAAATTTGTGAAAATAAAGTTAGACCTTACAAGTAAGGGTCCTGTCAGAGTGCTAAAATCGTGGGTTCCCAAGAGTCTGAGAGTCCGAAAAACATTTCAAGCTATGAAATAAACTTCTACGTATGATATAGAAAAATGCTTTTTTTACATATCAAAAAGGGGGGTTTCGACCCTCAAACCCCCTAATGGCCACACCCCTTATTAGAACCCCTAGTAACGATGTGGGGTAATTTACAATGGCGCATCCCCCTCCCCCAAGGTTGTCAAACCCAAAGCATGATTGGCATGTTCTTATTTAAATCTGGTGTTACATTTCCCAAAGTCTTTAATAGTGATAAAAAAAATTTCTCAACTCTTGACTTGATTGTAAATTTTTTACTCCCCAAATAAAAAAAAAGTTCTCAATGGAATAAAAGCGAGCATGGAAAATAGCTAGATTATATTTTTCTTCAAATTTGCCATGTTTTAAATGATTATCTACTTTGGGCATCGATAACCAGAATCAACGAAGCATGACTAGTCAGAATAAATCACTCATGAAAGAAGTGTACCAATTCCGCCAGGTCACACTTCATTAATTTTTGAAACTAGGATAGAATCCTAAATCATGTGCGACTGGCCAGAATATAGTGCCAGTGCTGTCAGGTCACGCTCCATTGATTCTGCAATTAAGTTGAGCTGTACAAAGGTATCCTACTAACTAACAATATAAATACAACTGCAAATGAATTGATAAGATAAAAGAGTTTGTCTGAAACAAACATGTCAAAGCCCACAATCTGGACCGAATAACTGTTTAATACGAGAAATAGGCTGGTACGTGCCAGTCTACTATTCTCCATCAAGACATAGGCTAGGAACCGGGTAAGAAATGGCGTTTGCCATAGTATTTATTACTACCTTTCCATACTCCAAGACAGTGTTTACCAATTTATGGATCGCTTGAAATTTCTTTTGGGTCACTTGTTTTTGAACAAAAACAAGTGTTGCTGGAGAGTAATTGTATATATGTGAGAATATCACAGCATAAAAATTTTGATTGAAGCAACACCACATGAAGGCGAACAATTGCAGCTTAGTCATTTAATTTTGCGACTATAAAAGTATTACATGTCATTTAGCATATCCTTGCACCGCAAGATTTTACAAAAATTTTTTTTTAGAAAATTTGGGTTGCTTGAAAAAAGGATTGGATACCACTACCTTTATGCCAATATGGTCTGGATAGATGTGTATCAGTATGTGTACCAGGTTAAGGTTAGGCCATAATTTTATTCCGATTTCCCTTATATTAGTTCTATTAGGAGTTCGGGGACTGTCTGTGTTAGCGAATTGAATAAACACCTGCTCATAGGTTTCAATCACTTTACACAACTAGATGTAGAATTTAAGGCAGTCAGATTTGGGATAAAAAATATTCCGGTAGTCTAAGTTTCCGTGACAGCAATGACTTGAAATACCTCCAAGTCTAGTATCATTCAGTACATACAGGCATCTCTACCAAAACCTTGAACAAAACTCTAAAGAGTGCTTTCTTCAATATACCTATTTAACTCATTTTTGTTCAAGTTGTTTCAGAGTTTGACTTAATATTGTTGGCATTGGAGGTTAAGAATTCGAGGATCCAAGCCAGTGATTCTCAACCGCGTTTCCTCACCATTCTCCAGCGGTTCTCATTATCCTTAAAAAATGGGGGCTCCCGAAGTATGCGAACCAAGATGGCGGACATCGGAACGTAACATTGGCAACAGGTTAGGCGATAATTTTTTTCCAATTTTCCTTTTTTAGTCGTATTATCAGTTCGAAGACTAGCCAAGAGCCTCCCGTAGTATTTATACCTAAAATTATGGCCTAACCCTAACCTAGTACACATATTACATTTCGATGTCCGCCATCTTGGTTCGCATACTTCGGGAGCCCCAAAAAATGTAACTTTTCCCCGACGATCCTCCTACTTCCAATAGAGAGTTTAGGACCTTGCTTCGAACTGACTTGCATAAGAATTATTTCCAAAACAACAATTATAAATGTGTAATGGCTGTAAACAAATTTTACAGAATAAAATTTTTATTTTGCAACGAAGGGCAGCAGATTTTAGATTGATGGGCCCCAAAGTTGATTGACTGGGCCACCAAATTTAGAAGCGGAAGGATATTCGCGGGTCGGAAGGGAGAATTGCCATCAAGGGGCCTGTACATAAAATACCGGTATAAATGAATTGTTACTGCTGATGGAAACGTTAGAAACAGTCAAAACTAACTATTTTCAAATCAAATCTTTTCCAGTGAGAACTTCCAAGTAGATAAAGACTGACAAAACATTCAATTGCACAATTTCAAAAACTGTATAAATCAGGGAATTTAAAAGATGGAATTTTTTATTTTTTGAGGTGAAAAACCAACATTTTTCAAACAGATATCCAGATCATACAACACCATATAAAATTAACGCTAATAATAAATACAAGGGGGTGTTAAAAAACTCTCTCACCCCAGCTTGAGGTGACTAGCAGATAGCTTATTTGCTTCAAGTTTATATATTATTATAATATTTATTTTTATGCTTCGCCATTTTGCTGGAGAGGAGCGGCAACTTCAGTTGGGGCTTGGGGCTCGGAAACCGCAGGTTGGGGCAAAAGTGGGGTCATTTTCGGAAGGGCTGCATTCAGACTGTCCAGAGATGGCAGGGTGACCTGGCCCGCAGCTGGCATTGGGGTGATATTAATTGGGTCAGTTGCAATGGGGTTTGATAGGGTTGGCATTGCGTAACTTGTGGGTAAAAGTGGGACTTGGCTAACTCCTACAAGTGGGGGTAAATTCAGGGGTGGGATGGTTAAATTAGGGGGCATTGTCAGGTTAGGGAGTTGTGGCATAGGGGGGAGGCCCGCGGGGAGTGAAATAGGGGGAATCCCCGGTATAGAACTCGTAGCCGGTTGTAGTGGTGCTTGCATCTGTGCAAGTGTTGGTACGTTGAGATCAATGTTGTTGCCGGGTAACATTGAAGCGGTCGTTGCCATAGGAACAGACACTAGAGGTGGCACTGAGGCATAGTGAGCCGTGGACTGCCCAGGCAAGGAGGAACTGAGAGAAACCTGTAAAATAGAGTTAGACTTTCTGTTCGAGATATTTATCTGTAAAATAAATGGGGCATGTTGCCATATACCCAGGAATTTTATTTGAACATAATTCGAATTAATGCTATCTGAAAAAGCCTTGGTCTGTCACATAATTCAGCAAAGTAGTTTTCTCCCACCCTGAGAATGTCAAAATTAAAGCCTAATGATTCAAATATGAGTAATTAGAGTAATTATTTGCCCTCCGTACATCGATGACCAAAGTCTAAAACTAAAAAAATTTGGTACTCCTGAAGTATGCACACCAAGATGTCGCATAACCTGAACCTTAACCTGGTACATAACCTGAGTTCAGGTTGTGCGCCATCTTGGTGCGCATACTTCAGGAGGTCAAAAAAATTTATTATTCCATATACATACGAAGATTCAATTTAACAACATGGAATATCAAATATTCTAAAATCGGGCCATGCTCAGCAGATCAATTTCGACTGAGAAGTGAGAACTTCAGAATATCAGAAGCTGAAAAAACTAATTTTTCTGTCAATTTTAAACAATTCAAATTATTCCGAAATCTGGAAAACCAACTATATCGAATAGAATATAGTCAATTTTAAATGTATACGATTATATACATAAGGCGTATCGGGTTATAAAACACAACGGTTTTTAAAAGCAATTATCAGATTTTGAGAGAAGGTGATAAAGCACTACCAGATCCATACATTAGACTTATAAGGCCACAATCAATTTTTGAGAAAAATAAAGGATTTTAAGTGAGCCGTAATGTCCATAAAATATGGCACTATATACTCGAATTATTGATCGTCCATCACTAATGTTAACTGTATATTTATTGTATTTCTGGCAACTTGCATTTTACCAGATGGCCGAGCATGACCTGTGATGTCATTAAGTCACAGATGACTGATTATGACCAACCAGCTGTGAAGGTGAAGTAGCCATATGCTTGAGGGCACATTCCTGTTTGTGTATCTTGGGGGTTACTTTGGTTATGTTTTGGGCATTTATTAGTTATTATACGCAGGGATGGCCAATACCGTTACCGAATAGTCCACTATTTTGAATACAGTTGAAATTATTATTTTTGAAAATGAAATTTCGAATAGGAATTTAATTATAACCGGGCAGTTTACCACACATTGCCGTGCTATGTTAGAGTATAAATACTTTTATTATTTTGTAAACACAAAAATATGAATCATAAATTATTGATAATCAGGCAATTTACCACACATTTTATGTCCACAGATTGTTGATGCAACCATGAGTAACATTGGACAAAATTAAATTAATAAAATTAATAATAATTTTGAATGATGGCATCGGATACGGATATGAATACTTTGACTAATGACTTTCACTATCATCATCAAAATTATTAGCCAAAAAGCCGACTTGCGACAATTAATTGGTATCATAACAATTTCAACACTAAATAATTTTCACGTAAGAGAAATGAATGTGTAAATTAGAAGCCTTATATGGAAAGGGCGGCAATGTCCACCATGCGACTATGCAAATGTGTCGCAACAATATGCGTGATGAAGCGCAAAAATTCTGTATCATTCGGAATTATTTGAAAATCAGCCTTTAATTTGATACTTCAATATTCGAATATTTGATTCGTTTTGGACAACCCTGATTATAGTTTATACTGAGTTAACACTGATGACTCACCTCTGAGAACCCGTCCACTGGTTGTACTAACTGCTGGGCTGGTACAGCAGGGGCCACAGCTACTGAGCTGAGAGTGCCAGGATCTGTCTGTTGAGATGGATCTATAGGTGAAAAAATAGTTTGATTTAGTATAAGGTAGGACAACGTTTCCCAGGAAGAGAGGAATTTTCCTGCCCAAGGAGGCTTTTGATGTTCGTGGGGAGGAAATATGATAGAAAAAAATCATCTACTGAATATACAATTGCAATGGATGTTAGCTTGAAATGATCGGAGTCAATACTTTTCAATATGACATTTACTGCATCTTAAAACAACCCCTTCTAGGTAAAAAGCAACCGTTATTTGAAACGACAAGATTTTTTTTTTAATTCAGCATTACCTGTCCAATTTATAACACCAGTGAAGTGGGGGCCGTGGAATTTGAGCCCAAAATTCATGACCTATAATGCCAACTTATTTGAGAGTTCATAGCTTTGACAACGTTTCCCAACCAGTAAGAACTTTACCCTAAGGAAGAATTTGAATGTTTTTACTTTCTATACATTAGTTTGCATCTAGCATTACTAATATTTTATACCTTTCAGTATCATCGAAATGCATATAGAAGCAGACATCGTAAACCATTGAAAATGTACAAAAATTGTTAAGTTGCACGTATTGCAAGGCAAAGTCTCAGATAAAGATAGCATAACAATTGAAAACAATGTTTTTATGCATAGCTTGGGGGATCAGGAAATTAATAGTAGACAAGGGAGGAACGTTTCAAAAAATGTTTGTTTCAAAAAACCACTTTGCAATCTCACTTATGCTGTACAGAGAACTACCTATCCTGAATTCAATTCAAAAATTTTGAAGGAAAGACAAACCTCTTGCAACCGTCGGTATCCTATGCAGATATCCGTAGCCAATTCCACAACCAAGGTTGCCTTCCCCTCCCCACGCACTATTGGGAGTTATAACAACTTCTCTGAAACAAGAAGGCGAAGTTAATATCCAAAAAAGCACATAAATTATTCTAAAACCCCTTGGTTTCGCATAGGATTAACCTACTCAAAGCAAGTCAATGGCACTCATTCAGAAGTAAAGTAGACTCATCTCTGAGCAAAGTCAGGGACTCGCTCGAAGAAGATTTAACTTTGAGCAAAGTAACTGGCACTCGCTCAGAAGTAAAGGAGACTCATCTCTGAGCAAAGTTATGGGCACTCACTCAGAAGTAAAGAAGACTCATCTCTGAGCAAAGTCACGAGCACTCACTCAAAAGAGTAAAGGAGGCTCATTTCTGAGCAAATTTACGGCCACTCATTCCAATGGAGTGGACTCATCTCTGAGCAAAAGTACCTGCCACTACTGGAATGTCGAGATTTACACAAAAAATATAGATCTTTGGTGGTGCATTACGCAACAGTGAATGTCTCAAATTTTGACTTTATTAATAACTCAAAGCTCAACATTTAGTCCTGCTTTCAAACTCCAAAATTCAAAAACGTGACGGCAACTCGAATAAAACAGTTAATTACCGGCAATCATAAAATGTTTTTTCAGAATAAAAATTCGAAAAATTGTGATACCTTGAACTGTCTGTGTCACTATTATAAACGTATAACTTCAATTGCTTTCCATCATGCGACTCGATCAGTGAAAATAAATCGTCCTGTTCGTTCAGAAGAGAATCTGCTCCAATGATGTAGTCAGAATAAGGACGAAGTCCTGGATAAAAAGAGAGACTAGGATTAATTTAAGGTTCTGAAACTGAGCACCCCGAGCGGTTTTCTTAGGGCCACGAGCCCTTCACAGGATATTCGTTGCGACTACATCAATTTAATAAAGTAAAGTGACAATAATTTATTCATTCTTTGCTTTCGTTTGTTGGTTTTTTTAATATTTAATGTGGTGCATTGAATAACTGATGAAACGTATCATTAAAAGCAAAGCTGAGTGTTTTTATAGAATTATGTAGTGACGCAAGCGTTTATAGTTTGGAAGGTGGCAAAAAATCACCAAAGGTTCCTGAACATTACAAACTTATGACATATTTACTTGGTGTAATGAAAATCACAAACAAATTGAAATAAAAATTTGACTTTGTTAACACTGAATTATGAAAAGAAAAGGATCTATCCATACTTTATGTGAATTTTGTCAATGCCATCCCATATTATGTGAGCTTGTTTTTGTGCACAAACGACCACATAAGTTGGCATATTCACAAATTTAAATTTAAAATCGGGGCTGAGTCAGATACTTAATTTTGAAGCTAATTTCATTTCCTATGAAACAATATAAGAGCGGGCTTTATACGACACTGAGAAGTACAAAACTTTGTGCACATTTCAGGCTTATAACTTTTGAGCTGCTATGGCTAAAAATCCAGAAAATGCCAATATTCGAATAGTAAAATCCGTATGCAATGACTGCAAGAATATTGTAGACAACCTGCCCACATTATTGGGCCGACCAATGTCTAAAAAACTGACAGAATTAAAACACTCTATTAATAATAGGATTATTCTGTCAACTTTTTTGATGCTTCAGAAGTGTGTGTACCAATATGGAGATAACTAATTTTGTTCGCCTACTTTACATCAAGTTGTGTAAAGGGACTGAAACCTACTGGCAAGGGGTATGTATATTCACTTAGCTAATATAGACAGGCCCCGGAACTCGTAATAGAACTAAAATAAGAAAAATCGGAACAAAATTATGGCCTAACTTGGTACACAAACTACAGGAGTACCATTTTTTGCACTACATTTATATAAAAATCTCACCAGCTAAATAAGCAGGTGAATTCGGTTCAACATCCAAGATATGCCAGACGTTCTCGTTTGCTCCTTCAAACGAGCAAAACCTAATTGATACTCCGAGTAGACCCTGTCCTCCCCAAACACTACTAGGAGTGAGAGTGACTTCCCTCAATTGTAAACTTTTACTGCTGTAAACGAGCATTTTTATCGGTTTCTCAACGTTCGCTCGCAAAATGTCTTTCAATCTGTCATCGTCTTGATTTAATCTTGTGTTTCCGATCATTACGATAAAATCGAAGAACGGTTCCAAACCAGCACGATGGCCGGGTGAATTTTCTTGGACACGTAAGACATGGTAACCTTCGGTGCCTCCACCAGGGATTTCAATACTACTCCCCGCTCCCATTATTATTTAAAGTATTTGAAGTTCTATAAACAAAACGAAAATAATAATAATTAAATCATAGAATTCAGTATAATCATGAGGGGGCTGATAAAATGACATCATCATAAGATGTCATTTTTTATATTTCTCTTGGGAGAGAGGAAGCTAGTAAGATGATTCATTCACATTATATGATATTGTATGTTCAGTTATCATTCCTTGTCGATATGGGAATAAAGTTGTGAGAAATTAAATTTCTATAAAAATAGGTTGGCATTCGGTGCAATGTAACAAACACTTGATTTGTTTCCGAAACATGACAGCATGCGTGTCAGATCGCGACATGCTTGTCTCAATAATTATCTTAATCAATCGCAGTGTGCGCCGATCGTTACGTGGCCAAAACTGTGTTTTTTGTTGGTAAAGCGGATTATTTTTTTCAGTGAAATTCAGGACGACGTTTTTAGATTGCGCTCTCTTTTGTCTTGCGCATGCGCAATATCGGTTTACCAATTATTGTCCATATACAGATACAACTGTATAAAGACCCAGACATCTCATAGAGGAAGGGTTAGAATTCACTGTTATAATTGATGTCTTTCAATATGGGGCCTTCTATTCTTGGAATTGGAGAACTGTGCCCCACTGCAAGTGTAATCAAGCTCGACTAGTCAGAAGGGTCATTATGGCAGTACCGGTATGGTTGAGCTGTATTACAGTATAGCCGTACGGTACGCTATATAAATAAGCTGCCTTATCCTCTCCCCCAGGATAAATATGTAAATCCTATCTTATAGTCCTAGGTCTGTAGGTTGACTAGACCAGTTCTTTGATGTTACATATTTCAGCTTTTAAAAGATCAGAAGATAGGCACTCGACTACAGACTAAAAGAGCTCACTTGCAATATTTGTAAAATTCTCGACTTGACTGTTACAGTCATTAAAATTAATGTACATAACATTCTAATACATAATTCCATAACCCGCCGGAGGCAATCTCCAATTCGCGATCCGTGAAAAGCCACGCGGCAACAGAAACAAGAAAGCGAGACGTGTAGGCTACAAAGAAGCCGAAAACAGGTTTCGAGAAACTTACCACCAAAAATCCATGCATTATCCGATACCTAAAAATGATTTTTAGCACTTTGACGTAATAAAAAGTCCTAAAAAAGAATGAATTCGCTCAAAATATTTCCGAAAACTTGAAAAACCGTTGTCGAAAACCTGAAATTAACTTGAAAATTGTTTTCGCTACTGACGTGGCTGTTCGCTCATGCGACGCGACCTATTTTATATCCGGTTAAAACCGGATTACCGTAGTTGACTCATTTGCGAAGGTATTCTTATAATACCAACGACTAACTATAATACGGAGGAGAAGATTTGAGAAACCAATTTTTGATTGAATAAATTATAAGACAGAATTTTGAAAAAAAGTTATACGCTTATACCTTTTTCAAGTCTATACAAATGGGGCAATACCCGATTCGGTATTTTCATACCCGACACGTTTCCGGACGAGAGGTTGTGATTCCATATGTAATTAAGCCGTCTTAATGCCTTTCTTTTCCCTCTGTATAACTATTAAAAATACTGCTGCATTGTATTAAATTGAAATTTAAAATACTCTAAACGTTGGAATGCATCATTGTTCACTTGTTTACAAACAACGGTAGGGTTAAATTTCTCAAAGAAACAAGTCAGCTTGTGGGTTTATTGAGAAAATGCGTCTTTCGCAGCTTACATGTAGTGAAGTCGGGGTTGCGCGCGGCTAATTAGCTATCATTTTTCAATGCTTTTGGACTTGTGGATCCGTATCCTCAAATTGTAGGTTGTTGTAGCAAGAGTAAAGATTACAATTCCAAAATGTTAGTCAGTTATTTGTTTTTAGTTTAGATGCAGGAACTTGATTGTGGAGGAATCAGGTTTATTTGCCCAAAAATTCAACAACATCTGCGTGATAAATAAGCATCAAACCAGATTCAATAGCCTCACTAAATACCAACACAAATATTTTTATGTAACATTACTCCTGGCCAAATTTGACAAAGCTTAAAAGCTAATGTTATCTTCGCCATGTCCTAGATTCCTTTATCGAAGCTTGGTATGTAAACGATAAGCTGCTTCGCTTGATCTTGTTTGCGTTGTGTCGCTTGTATTCATCAGTTGCCCCCAGCATCAGCAGTAGATCTCAGAAGTATCTCGTCATCTCCCCTTCCACTTAACACTTCCCAATACCTGTTTTCCTAATGCTTTTTGCACTCGCCGTTTTCATGTCTTCATCCCGATAAAAGGTGACTATTCTCAAAATCAGACTCTTTAAGACAAGCAGAACGCGAGTACTGCTTGTCTGAGGAAGTCTGATTTTGGTCAGACGGAACGTTACAGAAATAAATTTGTGTTAGTGTGCAGCAGAACTCTTGAATTGTATAGTAAAATATTTTTATTCCTGCTACAGCATCCTTGTATTATACGCATATTGGATCCACTAACGAAAATACATAGCCCGTAGAGTGAGGATTGGGAGTTATTCTCGCGTAACATCTACTGATAGTTATTCTAAGTATGTTCGTATGTATGTATTTACCCAAAATTGTAAAGCAAAAAAACACTATAACATATTTGAGAGCCTTGCTGCGTACACTTATATTTATATAGCGTTTTTTCTGACCGACAACATACAAAGCATAAATACAAATAATCTTTTCGCTACGGCCTAGATTCTTTTATCTAGACTTGGAATGTAAATAATATCGCCAACAACAGCGTTCTGAGTCGTTGGTGCGTCGCTTGGTCTTGTTTGCGTTGTTCCGCTGATCTTCATCCGTTGTCCGTTATTACAGACACTTAATTAGTAATTCGATCCAGATATATGAACTTGGATGTTAGAGGGAGCCATAACAGACCAACGGCGGTTACGTGAACCAGGAATTAAGCATTCATCTTATTAACACCGCCGTGGGCAGGACTATCGTCTTTTTCGACACTATTTTGCTCTATTTGTGAGCGATTCACTGATAACCCGGTGTTTTTGGCTTTTAATATCAATCTCTCTTCCAATTGAGATATATGAAATTGCTCTTGTATATGGCTTGGATAACCTCGGCGGCGAGATAAGTCTGTGAAGAGCCTATTACTCATCGATTTCGATCGGTAAGTATGTTGTTAGGTATTTGTCTGTTTGTCTGTCTGTCTGTATGTCTGTCTGTCTGTCTGTTAGATGCACGCGATATCTCACGAGAGCGAGATCTGCTCCAGATTTTGCATGTGCATTCATCACATCTCGGACCAGAAGCATATTGATTTTGGGCGAATTATGTCGTATAATTAGCGAGTTATTAATTAATTAGTGATGGGAAACAAGGTGTCACTATGGAGTAAGAGCGCTGTTTTGGGGGATCCCCTAACTTTCGATCGATAAGTCTTGGGTCTCTGACCGATATTCTCGTTTGTCTGCCTTTCTATTAAACACTTTCGTATGTTACGCGATATCTCACGAAAGCGAGGTTGAATCTGCTTCAAATTTTGCATGTGCATTCATCATATCTCGGATCATAAGCCCAACTTCCGATCGATAAGTCGTCGATCTCCGACAGATATGCTCGTTAAAGGTATTATTAGATATCAGTGGCTTCTTGTATCTTTTGTACCTTGGCTTCTGGGGCGAAAGACGCGAGTAAGCGTCGTATTAAAATGTTGTTGAGCTGGTTACCGTCTGGCTTGAATATAATTCTTTAACAGAATTCAACCTTCAACCTATGAGCGTATTAATCAAGTCGCGAACACGGCCTCTCGCTCAGTTGTTGAAGGTACAATAGGGCGGGATTACTCATAAATTATACTGTATATAATGAATTATTTTAGCAGTGAGCCCACACGGGCATTTCTGGCGCCATCATTCTACTAATCAGTATCAGTAGTAACTTGCCATTTCATTGGTTGCCCGTGATTTGCCAAGAGATGAGAAGAGAATATTTTAGAATGAGTCACAAGATCCAATTTTCTGAACATTTAACCCGTATTTAGCACTTGACATAAAATAAGTGAATCTGTTCTAATTAACGTTGAGAGAGAAAGTACGACTTGCGATATGGAGCACTCAGTCACTTGCTTCATTATCGTCTCGCTCTATTATCTCATATTGATTAAACGTGTGTATATTTCTTTTAAAATTTTCTTCTATCGTAATTTAATGTTAATAAAGTAAAATTTTCGGAGCTTTTTGTACACTAATGCAAAAATGTGATATTTGAGAAAAACATCCCCGCCACGTTTTAAAATAACAAACGAGAATATCGGTCAGAGACCGAAGACTTATCGATCGAAAGTTAGGGGATTCCCCAAAACAGTGCTCTTACTCCATAGTGACACATTGTGTCCCATCATTAATTAATTAATAACTCGCTAATAATACGACATAATTCATTCAAAATCAATAGGCTTCTGGTCCGACTTATGATGAATGCACATGCAAAATCTGGAGCAGATTCAATCTCGCTTTCGTGAGATATCGCGTGCATCTAACAGACAGACAGACCTATTCATAACTTACCGATTAAAATTGATAAATAATTAGTAAATATCCAGTCAGGGTCAGAGTTAGAAATGAGTTAAAAATTTGAATCACAGCCCAATCTGCTATACTAACCCCAACTGGATAATTATTGATTCTCTTATTTTGAGCATTGGCGGGGGTGTTGTTTTTGGCGGGTGGCTTTGATCATAAAAATCCAAATTTTCTTTTATTACGTCGTTACTTGCATCACAGAAAGTGAATCAGTCGTGAGTTAGATAACTTAGGGAAACCCCTTGATCTGAGTAATCATTGATTAACTTTTAAATTTACTGAATAATCTTAAAAGCGCCATTAAAAGCAATCAGCATTATGACATTTTCTTCTGATAAATAATTTGCGAGGTCTGTGGAGCGTCAAAGCCACGTTTTTACGACGCTATTAAAAATAAAATCATTAACTGTTATTTCACGGTATAAACATTCACGAAGAATTATCCCACTTTCCAAATTTACTAACTAACTAGATTAGCAACCAAACGAGAGGCCGTGGTTTGTCATACGATTAGGACGTCTCGTCGGCTTTGCTTTCCGAGAAAAATACAAGAAATTCACTGATAAGAGTGCCAACACAATAGGCCATCCGTTACGTCTCTGAACAAGATGGCACATTGAAGGTACAAAAGGGCGGGATTACTCATAAATTCTACTGTATATACTGAATTATTTTAACAGTGAACCCACACGGGTAATTTCACTTCAATGGGCGCAAATTCGCCCGTTTTGCGGCTTCAATCGTTTAGTGTGGTAATATTGTTGCGTATGAATGCGTCGGTCTTATCCAATTATGACGACGTAAATGATTTGATTTTAAACTTTTGTCGCGTCACAAAGCTTGTTTGTGCTCCATCGGGAATAAATATTTTGTCATCAGACGAAAGTTTGAGCGAGTCGCTAGTTAGTCTCAGAGAATTCAGGGAAGAATATGAAAGGTACAGGAAGCCCTTTGGTGATATAAATAAACTTTCAGTTTAGCGCAGGAGTGGGCAGGGTTTTTGAACCAGGGATTTAAAATTTTGCTCACCTAGACTGGCGGGCCGTGTAAGCGTGACGCAAAAAGTTACAATATATAAACAATATTTACAGTGTTTCAAAAATCAAAAGTAGAAAACAATGAGCATCATGCCAAAACTAAATTTTATCGCAATTTCAACAAATTCCTTCATTCCTATTTTATAGCTAAAACATTGGAATTTGGGTTTAGTTTGGCTGGCCGTGTCAGTGTCAGGCGAGACAGATTGAAGTACCCAACGGGCCAGATTTAGCCCGCCGGGCCGTAGTTTGCTCATTTCAGATGTAACGTCCTTTCTTATGGGCATCTTCGTAGTGTTTAAAAATTAGTTTTGCTAGTCCAATCTGAATGTGACAAATAAACAGTACAAACGGACGGAATACTCTTGCTCCTTCATTGCTCCGCGACTCTATCGCTTCGTGATATCACATAATATGTTCCAGAATCCCTAGTTTTGTTACAATGCTTGTCTGGCAATTTTTGCATAACATATACATGCGCTGAGCGCTCGCTGTTTAACTGTTGGCAAATTTTCTGCCAATTTTGGTTATAAAAGAGAAACCTGGTAACAATAGTGAACTTAGCCTTAGAATATTGTATTTTTCTGGGAGCCATATGCCGTCACCAAAAGGGCCATATATGGTTCCCGTCTAGTCCAAAGTAATATTGGAGGAGTGACATTTAAGGAATTCCACCACTCAATCAGATTGTGACGTAATATTTCACATTGCTCATGAAGTCACGTAGTCATATAACTGGATTTCTCTGAAATACATATTACATCATACCCCGTATGTTAGGTTATAAGCATCCAAAAATTTTTCTATATAGGTAAAGTATAGGAAGAATTTTCTGGGGTCAAGGGTCAAGGAAATATCTTCACGATCAAGGAAACATCTATGAAATAGTGAATTCCGCATAACCAAAGTTTTTTGAAACACCTATTACATCATATCCCGTATATTAGGTTAACAATCCGAATGCTTCGACCTCAATACCTTTGATGAGTTAGGTCGTTTATGGAAATGGCTTTCTCGCATTTTCAAATGCGTTCGCCATTTATTTAGAGGAATTTGTGGTTATTGAGTGGCTCATAATGCAATTTGAAACGATTTTTTATTCGTTTCCAAGAATTTAAGGTTTCCAAAATTGATTAGGGTGCAGATTATACCGCCTGTCATGTATAATGTATTATTGCAGTACGTGAGATCTCCAACTGTTTCCGTAAGAGGATATATTTATATTTTTCAAGTCTCTTCTTAATCGGTGTCTCACCTCATATTTCCATGGAGTTCCAATATATTGTGGTATTTTAGTGAATGTCCTTATCCGTTATATTATTTAGAAAGGAGCGTCTTCTGGCACAGACACAGGAGTGAAACTTATTCTCGTTCTCGTTGATAGAAGTGTTATCGTCTTGTTCAGGTTTTGTTTTAGGAGGCCCGCGATAGAATTAAAAATGAATTTTTAGGCATTTCCTAAGCTTAGGTTTCGCATTGAGTAAAATTCCGTCTTTTTTTTTGTGTGTTGGTTGTTCGACTTATTTTCGACAACTCGACTTATTTTACCCTCTGAAAAAAACGTTAATAAATGTGAACTTAACGAACTTAACACTTCTAACCCCTGACGCAAGCATAGACAAAGTCACTAGCTTCCTGTGAGGCAAAAATACACAAAAAACCTCGCTTATCGAAGTTACCTCAAAATGCATGTGATGGATTAGAATTACAGCAGTATCAGACAGTAATTATACTCTCGCCATGTTGAAAATGTACATACGTGCCCATCAACAACGTATTTTAGTCTTCATGCAAGCTTGATCGAATATAAATGGGTATAATTCTAATTCATGAGCTACTAACGAGACATGCGATTAATTAAACGATTGCGGAGGGCTTAGATCCCCATGATCGAATTGTAAAACTTCAAGAAGAGACAAAGTTTCGACATGGTTACCGCCATTGCAGGGTAGAGTCGGTTTCGATCATAAGCAGCATGTGTCGCAGTTTTCATGGATAGTCTTTATTTGATCTACGGTCATTACGAACCAATGGACATCACTCAGCCTGGGTTTAGAAAAAAATTTACATATTTATCCAGCGAGAAAGAAAATCCGACTAGACGATAATACTATCAAAGTAGATTATGTCATAGACTTTATTTGATTCTTATGAACCAAGGGCCATTCTGGGTTAAAAAAGGATATGATAGCGAACCACGGCCTCTCGTCCGGTTACCAATTCATGGTGGGAATGGGATTAGTTAGCCAGTTATTCGTTTCAGATATATAAACGTGTTGGTGGAGGAAACAGATTTTGCTCTATTGTTACCATAGTTCTTCGTAAAAATGACTGTTAACTGCAACTATCAGTAATTATGCTATGGGTGTGTAATAAAACGTTCCCTAAAATTGAACCAAAATAACGTAAAACGTTCTCAATATATTTCTATCAACGTGCGCAATACTCTTCAATTGCATAGAATAGTTATCTTCACCTTGCCACTGCCACCTTGTATTATATGCATACGAATCCGCTTGCGCAAAGGTATAGAAGAAGGAGTTAGTTCCGCAGAAATAATCTATGTTATGCAGCAAGACTCTTGAATCGCTCAATATAATCGTGTTCACTCATTTAATTTGGCAGCATGGTTTAGATTCCAAGTGATTTACTATAGATGAAGCTTGTATGAGGAAGTCTGACTCTGTGCAGACAAAAACGTTATAGAAATATATCTGTGTTAATAAGCAACAAGGCAGTTAAGTAACCCATTCTTGCTATAACATACTTTGGGTGAGCATCCAATGATTCCTAAGATAATGACGTTCAATTTATTACAAGCCTTGAGAAGGGCGGAGGCACTAAGGCTGAAAAGAATTCTGGAATACAGGGGTGCATTTCGTGTTGGGAAAAATATTAATTTATTTTTATTTTCTCAGCTTATGTATACTTATACAGTAAATGCCCCAATATGTCTCAGCCGAATGAAAACTCACAAGTGTTGCCTCAATTCCGGGTTAGTATATTCATCTTTCTCTGTTTTTGTCGAAACGTTTAACTCAGTAATTGGGATGCGAGTCACCGTTATAAAATCGAATTTAACGATTCATTTTTCTTCTCCATACCTTCTCCTCAATATAGCTTTAAACGACAGACACTGATACGTAAGCGTGTCAGTACTTCATGCTTGTAAATTAGATTCTATTCAACTCGTATTGGGGTCCACATAGCTTAGACCAGGGGCTCTCAACCTTTTTTTATTCGTGGCCCACTTTCTCTGCACAAAAATTCCGTGGTCCACTAACATTTTCATGCGGAGGAAAAACTTCAAGAAAAAAATAGAATTCTTTCTGCAAAAATAGACATTTTTAATATTAATTGGAAGAAAATTATCACCCTGTCACAAAAAAACTGCATTATCCACTACTGTTACCACCAAATTTAACTAACTCGACAACTCTAGAAATTTTAATACGTCTGTGGCCCACTTAAAAATGCTCCTGTGGCCCAGCAGTGGGCCATGGCCCACTTGTTGAGAACCAGTGGCTTAGAGAAGGGGTCGGCAACCTACGGCCTGCGGGCCGGATCCGGCTCGCGTAACAATATAATCCGGCCCGCGACGCTTCACTAAATTATAGCAACCAATTATAGCTGTTTTGTCGATTATATTCTTTACGCAGAAGAATTTACGTGTAGACTAAATTATATTATAACGTGACAAGTATATAATTCACAATTACTCGTTTAATGAGATTATAATTTAAATATAATTTAGACCAGGGGTCTCAAACTCGCGGCCCGCGGGCCAGTTGCGGCCCGCAGGACGATAGTTTGCGGCCCCCGCCTGGGTATGAAAGTTTAATGTTAGTGCGGCCCGCAAATCACTCAACTCAGTTAGAATGATTGACGCATTTAATATATGATCAGGACAAGTAGAGCGAAACAAAATATTTTATAATCTATCCCCCGAAAGGAATATGCGGTACGGTAACCTACTAGTACCGTACCTGTGGGCATGATATTTGATGGACCTTTGACCCCGAAGAAAACTTCTTATCCTTACCATTGCAAATTCTTGGTGCTTATTTTAGAGGTGGCTTCGCGAGTTAAACCCTATAAACTGGGTTATATGTTTCACGACATCATTTTGATTCAAAACATTCAACTACCTGTTTTTTCAACAGTACGGTACCGGTAGAAAAGTTTAGCCTAGTCTATTACAGCTATTTCTAAACTAATTTTTGATTACAGCTATTAAGCTACGACGCCCAAGCAATCAGAATGATCATTGAGTTCTTTGATTCATACTTGAATTTCTGAAACACAACCCAAAACTAACAAATAGCATGCAAAAACGAGGTAATGTTTACAAACAAACATGCCTGAAAATCTTTCTGAGTGAAAAGTGTCTGAGCGTTTGCGAAAAATTCTATTGTTACGTCACTTTTTGCACCTTGCTGATTAGCCCATGTTATGGAATAAACAAGGAAGTAGATGCTCGGGGAAAGGTCCGTCTCGGCGCCCCCCAGGTAAATTGAGTTTGTGACCCCTGATTTAGACAAAAGACAACAAAACAAAGAAAAGTTGATGCTAAGTGCAAATGGTTTAATTAATGGCGCAAAAAATATTCAAATGGTCAGTCTTCACGCGCTGATTTACATCTAACTACTGATCTGTGTGATATAATGTGATTCATCGGCCATCCATTCGATTTTTAACATTCTAAAAATATGTGAAACCCGCCAATGACTTGCATCCTTTAATTTTGGCCCGCGAGCGACAAAAGGTTGCCGACCCCTGGCTTAGAGACTTAGGGTGATCCAAGGTTATTTTTTCATTGTTTGCGGGCCACAATAGTGCCAAGAATAGGTGAACGATGCAATACAAAACAAACACTTTTATTTTGCAAACACATAGTTATCAGACATAGCCATCACAGGCTAATAGAATCCGCATTTGATTTTTCTATGATGCCTATATTGTTAGCATATATTCCCGACCAAAAAGATAGAAAGCCATATTATAATTTAGACTAGCCAAGCACATCATTCAACTTCGCTATATGCCTCGGCTAGCCATAACACTAGTCCTGGGGTGTGCAAACTGCGGCCCGCGGGCCAAATGCGGCCCGCAAGAAGAAGTTGTGCGGCCCGCGGAGAAATAACAATTTCGAATGGTGTACCCGCAAAACGAGTATTTATTCTTTTTCGTCGCAAAGCCCATACCAGTTATATTAGCAAAACAAGCTAGCAAAACTCTGTTGCAAAATACACGATTTATATTACAAAAACGTGTTTCTCACTGCATTCGTTTGAAGTCGGTGTGACAAAAAATTTAAATAGCAGTTTCTTCAGAAGTTTATGCGCTTTAAATCTACTATTTCTGCAAGAACCCCTAATAATGCCGTAAGATCAATAGCAAATATAGGCAATTTTTGTGCTTGCAACTACCAGAAAGCCTGAATTTAATAAAGGTGCGGCCCGCGGCTTCACCCAGTTAATTGTATTTGACCCGCCAATAATAAAAGGTTGCACACCCCTGCACTAGTCAATTCAGTGACATTAGTGATGTAACAATATGTCAGAAGATTTTTCTTATTAATTTCATTACGAAACAACACGGAATGTGATTTATTGATTACTCGCCGAATGTGACGCGGGCCACAGATAATGAAGCGGCGGGCCACATGTGGCCCGCGGGCTTGGGTTTGGACCATCCTGGCTTAGACCAGTAGGTTCATCAAACTTTCATGTTATCTCTTCCAAAGACTTTTAACACCGCTTTGTGATTCTGTATGAATGCTCCGTTTTGGTTTAATATGTTTCGGTCTGTTTTTTTATTCTCTAATTATTCTAAAAAAAAACGACAAACGAAATAAAAACAACAAACTCATTACAGTCAAAGAACTGAACAACTCACAGTTAATTTAATGCAGACATCGCGAATCGTACATTGTGAAGGTTTTTTCTTGTTACCCCCAGAATATTTCTGCTACGGTTTCCATCTGACACGGGCAAATCCGGCCCGTTGGATAATTTAATCTGGCCCGCCTGATGTTGTCGCAACCAAACTAAAACCAAATTTAGATGTTTTTGTTAAAAAAAAAAGCTTAAGAAATTTGTTTACATTGTGATTAAATTTAGTATTAGCACGAAGCTTATTGTTTTCCACTTTTGCTTTTGTAACACTGTGAATATTGTTTATGAAATGTAACTTTTACGTCACACTTATATGGCCCGCCAGTCTGGGTGGGCAAAAATCTTGGCCCCTGGTCCGAAAACCTTGCCCACCCCTGGTTTCCATGGTTACTCGCATATTGGCGCTTGAAGTCGCTATCCAGTTCCGTTTGGATCGTGCGTCTTCTAGGTATAGCCAGGTCGCCTCGACGTCGTATTTTGACGTAAACTTCTTTTAATAAGCATTGTTTGATTTATTCATTACTGTTAGATTTAAATAAGGGTGTCGCTGCTTGATAACCAGTATTGTTTTCTCTCGCCTTCTTGCACCCAAAAATACCGGCGTCGCAGAAGTGCGTGTAGCAATATGGAGGTAACTAGTTTTGTTCGCCTACTTTACATCAAGGTATGTAAAGCGACGGAAACCTATGGGTAGCGGTATATTCACTTGGCAAACACAGACAGTCTCGAACTTGTGATAAAACTAAAACAAGGAAGATCTGAATAAAATTATGGCCTAATCCAAACCTGGTACGCATACTATACGGAAGTACCAAAACCCCCTTTTTTAGAATTTATATATATTCTGTTAAATATAATACAGGACACAAAACTCGGTAAATTTCGCATCGGGAAGTCCAGCAGCGGAGGCGGCTTCTACCTTCAATATGATTGGAAGATTATCGTTCTATATCTGGCTGTGAATCTCGCCTTCCTTACAATGAGTCTGATTTTACTTATTGGGGTGAAAGTGTATGTACCCGGATGGGTTGTATTGGGTGAGTGTATTTTGCTTTACAGAATGTTGGGGCGTTATGACCTATAGCGCAGCGGTTCACAAACTTTTTTATCAATGCGGCGTCAAATTATAAGGGAATCAACTCATGGCGCACTTACGCGAAAAAAAAGTGCTTTCAAACATGTTCCCCTGAGGAATAAAGGCAAAAGGAATAGATTTTCAATCGACAATGCCCTTCATTCTCAAGTGCCATATTTGGACACAAAATGTGGTGCACTTGCTAAATTGTTATTTTAGTTTTCTTATTGTTGTTGTTTTAAAAATTTGTTTTTCTCCGCAACTATTGCGCCAATTGATTATGAGTATTGGTATTTAAAGTAGGGCGCTCTGGAAGTATGTGCACCAAAGTGACACACATCCTGAATACACATATTATGTTCAGGTGTTGCGCCATCTTGGTGCACATACTTTGGGATCACCTAAAGAAGAAAAAAGAGACAATTATGATTTTAATCTAAATTTGTCCATATTTCCAGGCATCTGGGTTGTCCTCACAATTTGCGGAATCATTTGTGTCGTCATAGAATACTATAGGTCGAGGAAACACGCTTCAAAATCGAGTAAACAAGAAAGGATCGAGATGGAACTGAAGGTAAGAACAATCTAAAGTAATAGAAAACATTTCACTCACTTGGTGGAGAAGCCCTAACAGACCAGCGTTTACCTAAAACAGGGGTGTGCAACCTTTAATACAGGAGGGAAAGATACAAATAACTGGGTGAACCGGGCCGCAACTTTATTTAACATAGACTTTCTAGTTTCGGCACAAAAATTAGGTTTATTTATCTTATGACATGCGTTGTTTGCTTCGCACTAGCTGCTATGGCATTGTAACGTCATAGATAATAAATTGGACTCAGCTACAGGCTTTGCAAGTTGCAATGCAAAGGGATTGGAATTATATATTCACACATACTTTATCCAACTAAATTCAAAACTTATTTCGGGCCGTAAATCATTCAAAATTGGCCCTTCTACGCGGGCCGCACTGTTTTTCTTGTGGGCCGCAGGTTGTATGCATGACGTAAACTATTCACAGCGAGTAATGCAGCAATTCTATCCTTGTCACACATAATTATCTTCCAGTGGGATTCGAACCAGCACAGGGCAATCAGAGGTGCGATGGCAAGCAAATTTCTAAGGATTAGCACGATGCGACAGTAATTAGTTTTCTTTTTTCACAATCATGTAAATACACTTTGTACAAACACAACGTAAAAATGGTATCTGAGGTTTAAGGGTCGCGCGAAAAACCAGTACTGATTATCAAGCAGTGGCACTCGTAAGAAAGTCAAGCATTGTATCACTAAAAAAAGCGTTCGAGCTTAACTTGATTCCTTTTGATATGTATATCTTATCTCATTAGTGGTTGCTTACAGCTTACTTTGTGCAATCTCACACAGAAATAAATAAAGTATTCTTTTCACAGGCAACACAGAAAGAGAGTCTCTCCAATTTTCCGTGCGATCCAGTGATGAATCGGGCGATAACAAATCTAGTGTTCCATGGACAGGGTGACTGCGATGAATGCAGGTGTGTACGCCAGTTATTGGGGAATTGTCATTTGTAAGATTGAAAAATGTAGGTTTTCTTACATTCCATATGTGCATACCTTACATATGTGCTACTCAACTGGCGGACCGTTGTCCGAATCCGGACCTTTCGAGTATTTGAGTCGGATCGCACCACGATCTTTATTTTCGATCATTAGCGCCACTTTTGAAGTTTCATCTCATAAAAATAACTTTTATAGTTTTGATTACAATATGAAAAGAACTATAACACCATAATAAAAAATCTTGATTAGCTGATAATCCTTAGCCGGTCGATGAAGTGTGCTTTTAAGGATGCCGAAATATAATTTCTGGAAAGACCGGACCCAAATAATTTTGAAGTTTTGTATGCGGATCTTCGGTAAAAATTGTTGAATAGCCTTGTCTTACACCAGTGATTCCCAACCTCTTTGACACGTTCTTTCTTCGCCTCCATTTTAAGCTCATAATTCCTCCTCCACTATGCATTAAAAACCCTATTTGCATTTGTTACGATTACGATACGCACATTTGCTTGCGATAACTGATATATCTCATATACTCTGGATTTTGTACATTTTGAATAGTTCACAATGCACATTCAAATATAACCAATGCAACATAGGTTCCCAAATCTCTCCGTACTAACCCAGTGCCGCGAGCTATCCGTTTACTCATAAGAATACAAATTATTTTTTAAATACAAAGCAGCAAGTACATTCTAGTCAATAAATAGAGAAATTTTAATTTACTCAGGGAAATTAGCCACTGATCAACAATGCGGGTTTTTATTTTTATAAACTCATTATGGGGCTCCGTAAATAACAAGAGAGCTATGCTCAAGTATATGGACACGTAGAGCCACATAATTTTGATGACGTCATAGCGAAAAAAAGTAATAGTCTTTTAGAGAAAAATTCTATCTTCAACCACTAAAAATTTTAAAGAAATTGGTCCAGTAATCAAAGAGAGAAACGATTTTTTCAAAACGTGTCAAAGAAGAACAAGACTAGGAACAACATAACAACAAAACGATTGCTGTGTCCACTACGTGTCCAATAAATAACCTCTTCACGGGCTCTGTAACACCAAAAGTTTGAGAACCCTTTCTTTACAACAATAAGTGAAAAATAGTAATATTACACGAAAATACAAAGTGAAATTACTTCCTCCAAAATTTTTAAATTCTCCAGGGATTGGGAAACGTTTCCCTAGGTCATATATGCCACGGCGATAAAAATTGCTGTAGCGAATTGGTAAATTAAATGCTTAGTGTTTATGTTTTCACTTCATGTACATCAGAATAGTCCTCCTCTGAGGAGTTTTCGAAAATTCAATTTTATAGTATTTTCAGAAAATTACAAATTAATGTTCAGGTTATTACGTCACAGAGAAGATTACAATGCAACTCAGAGAATGACGAGTTATCCGAGCCCGACACCAAGCACAGGTAAATAAAGTCATTACTGTAGTTTATTGGACACGTCAGTGGACATAACAATCGTTTCGCATTTTATGCTGGCACTCTTCTTCTTCTTGTCTTGTTCTTTGATACGTTTTTAAAGTCGCTTTTCTCTTTGATTACTGGACTAATCTCTTTAAAATTTTCAATGCTTGTAGATTAAATTTTTCGCTAGGAGGCTATTACTTTTATTTATTTCAAATATTTCGGTAAACTGTAAGGAATTCGTTTTTTTGTGTGTGTGCTATGACGTCACCCGAGTTTGACACTAGGTCGCGCTACGTGTCCATATATTTGAGCGTAGCTTTCTTGTTTCATTGAGCCCCTTCCCGGCTATTTCTGATACCATTACGTTTTATTACTTTTTGAGCTTTTTTAATTGTATTCAATATATTGTGACGTCATAAATTTCCACATTTTACAACCGAATGCTAACGTACGCCACTGACAGGATTGGTTACTACATATATACGAATCGGGGATTCTACAACATGCTTATATCATCCAATTTAAGACACACTAACACGAATGTATTTCTGTAACGTTTCGTCCGACCAAAGTCATACTTGCTCAGACAAGCAGTTGGACTCTTTAATTGGATAGAATAGTCATGTTTATTGCGGCTACAGCATTCTTGCAGTATACGAATGAGGATCCAACTTTTCTGCGTTTTGTTGCCATTTGTCTAATTATTTTTAAATTATATGCTCAATAAACGAGCAATTGTGAATTTTATATTTGTTAGGTTATAAGGTAATTTAGTCTGCACGTGTCTAACAATAAATTCTGTTACGTAAAGAATATAATCGTCAAAAGAGCTGTTTTGTTACTATGTTTCAGTAGAGCGTCGCGGGCCGGATTCGGTCCGCGGGCCGTAGGTTGCCGACTCCTGCACTAGCATGAAGGCATATAGGTGAGATAGAGGGTTAGTCTCACGCAGCCCAATTCAAAGATACATATCTCACTCGGTTTTCCCTCTCCTATAATTACTTGAAATCATTTCCCATCATAACAAGCCTGATTTACATTTCAGGCAAAGTGTTTCCAAAGCTTTCAACTCCGATCCTCGCATCAGGAAGTATCAATACCAGCTATCAAACTTCTCCTGCACATTCAGGTCAAGCGCATCTACATGGGTTCCAACGACCGATGCCAGGTACTGGTGTGCTGGCGTCGAGCAAAGCTGGTCATACTTTTTAGAGCCCTAAGCCAGGGACCAAGGGCCAAAAAATTTGCCCACCTAGACTGGCGGGCCATGTATGTGCGACGTGAGAAGTTTTATGACCAATATTTACAGTGTTAGCAAAAGCAAATAACAATAAGCCTCGTGCCAGAACTAAATTTGATCGCAATCTCAACAAATTCCTTGAGGGGCTCACGAAGTATGCGAACCAAGATGGCGGACATCGGAATGTAATATGTGAACTAGGTTAGGGTTAGGCCATAATTTTAGGTATAAATACTGCGGGAGGCTCTTGGCTAGTCTTCGAACTGATAATAAGACTAAAATAGGGAAAATTGGAAAAAAATTATCGCCTAACCCTAACCTGTTACCCATGTTACGTTCCGTTGTCCGCCATCTTGGTTCGCATACTTCACCTTCCTTGAGCTATTTTTTACCTAAAACATCTAAAATTTGGTTTTGCTTTGGTTGTGGCAACATCAGGCGGGCCAAATTGAATTACCCAACGGGCCTGTAGCAAAAAATAATATTAACAAAACTGGTGTTCTATGTTATCTGAAATTGAATAAGTAAGTTTCAATATATTCATTACTAATCGAGGGCAATTTACGAATAATTTACAACATTTCTCATACTTACAAACATTGATAAAGAGGTTTAGGATGATAAGCTACTTGAGAACTTTATTTCAACCAGGCCAATATTGAGGTAGCCTATGTCACTTATGTGTTTTAATCAACACTGCAGAACAATTGAAAATTATCTATGAAAATTTTAATGTTACCCCCATTTTAGAAATATAGGTTAAACAATGTCTTTCAGGCCAGGATAGTTTCTTTCGCTATTCATTACGATTTAAACTTGGATGAAATGGGTGCGGTTTATAGAGTATGACCAGACATCTGATGCTGTATTACTTTCTGCATTTTTCGACAAAAGTCGAAAAGTCGCTTACATTTTTGAAAAATTACGTAGCCATGGCGTCATCTATTTACACCTACATCACACACAAAATCAGTCAAAATAAAGTCAAAATAAGTCGATTATTTTGGATCCCCATCAGGATTCAAACCCTAAATTTTTACTTTTTTTTTATACTGTACCCTCATTTTTACACTACAGGTCCCAGCAAGATTGAAGTTCGTGCTGTTGTTGAACGAAGTCGCTTCAGTGAGACGCAGACGAATTTTTCAAGTGATTATTATGACGAAATAGACGATGATGATGATGTTTTTTATAACGCAAACAATAATAATAATAACAACAGAAAAACTAAAGTAAACACGAAAATTTTAATCGAAAACGAGAAAATTTCTACTAATTCAAGAAGCAAATTTACTGGAATCAAAACAAACACTGAAAATTCTTTTTTATCCAGTACTTTCGGTACAAGAACCGCCATTGATCGCGTTCCACTAGTCTACGAATCTCTTTCGAACGATTCATTTGTGTCACGTGGTACGAATAGCAGACGACAACAGCATAGTGACGTAACTATCGGAAGACGACAATCTAAAAAACGACGAAAGACTAGCCGTAGGAGCGTGGTTGTTAGAAAATATTCGAGCAATTCAATAAGAAGAAACGATAATAGACGTAAAAAGAAAACTCCTCCTCGCCAGAAAGCGAAAGATTCGACGAGTTCTTCAGCTCAAAACTACGGATCAATGGACAACCGATCTGGCATTAATGACAGACGAACCAACCAAGGAACAAACGACATTATGATGTCACTACATTCGACGGCACAATGACGTAATTATTTTGTCACTTTTTATTTGCCAATAAAACAAATACAAAAATTTCTTTCCGTCTAGCGTGCACGGCGGCCAACGGTTAAAAACTATGTTGGCGTAGAAAACTAAAGTATAGGATTCCAATTTCATGCCCAACGTCTCACTCACCGTGTAATAAACTGGATAGGCCAGCGGTTCTCAAACTTTTTGTTTCTAGGCGTACCCACACAAAAAAATCGCAAATTGGGCATCGAAATCCGCCAACAAAGCAGCAATTCAACAATGACGTTATCTATAAGTTCCGACAGATAATTTTTACAAACTTCATTGATAATTGTCAACCTCTTCAGGGGCTCCATAACGCCGAAAGTTTGAGAACACTCGTCGTAGACCAGTGGTTGGCAACGTTTTTTAAGTGAGGCCCAAATAGTAAAATGAAAAAGGTTTCAAGGCACAATTTAAACCAGGGGCGTGTAACCTTAATAGACGAGGATAGAAATAACTGGGTGAAACCGCGGGTTGCACCTTTATTCAACATGGGCTTACTAAGTAGTTTCATCCTACAGGCACAAAAAGTTGGTTATTGATCTTATGACGTGTTGTTCGCTTCGCACAAGTTAGCTGTTAGGGCATTATAACATCATAGGCATAGATCAGGGGTCGGCAACCTACGGCCCGCGGGCCGGATCCGTAACAAGTATATAATTCACAATTACTCGTTTAATAAGCCTATAATTTGAATATAATTTAGACAAATGACAACAAAACGCAGTAAAGTTGATGCTAAGTGCAAATGGTTTAATAGCGCAAAAAACATTCAAATGGTCAGTCTTCGCGCGCTGCTTAAATATTAACTTCTGATCTGTGACTCATCCATTCGATTTTAAACATTCTAAAAATATGTGCGGCTAGTCAATGACTTGCAACCTTTAATTTTGGCCGCGAGCGACAAAGGGTTGCCGACCTCTGGCATAGATAATAAATTGGACTCAGGTACCGGTATAAGTTTCCTAACCAAATGGGTTTGAAATTATCGCGCGTACCAAACGAAATTAAAATCTTATTTCGTGGACCGCACATCGTTCAAAATTGGCACTTCTCCATGGGCCGCACAAGTTTTTTGTGAGGGCCGCATTCGGCCCGTGGGCCACAGGTTGCACACCATGATTTAAACACGGCGGGGCGGTGTGGCTCAACGGGCTAAGCGTTGGGAATACGCTCGCCACCGCACCTCTAACTACTCTGCGTGGGTTCGCAGGTTCGAATCCCATGCAGGGATGGTTATGTGCGAGAGGATTGCTGGACTCCTCGCCGTCGTTGGGTAGTTCACGTATCCGCTGGTCGGTTACGGCTTCCTCCACCACCAAGTCCATGCTTCCGAAAACAAACAATACAGTAAAACTAATCCCATACCCGACTTGAAATGGTAACCGGACGAGAGGCCGTGGTTCGCCATATGGATAAGCCGTCTTATCGGCTTTCCTCTCCCCCGGGATAAATATGTAAATCCTATCCTATCCTAACACATAACTTGTCAAGGGACATTTT